>NC_064411.1:2655000-3855000 GCF_023375975.1 Astyanax mexicanus
ACTGATGTGGAAGTGAATTCAGGTGTGCACACTGCATTCAGATCAGATCAGTTCAGTGCACCACTTTATCCACTATTTTTGAGTGGTGTGAAAGTGTGTGTGTGTGTGTGTGTTCACTACCTAAACTCTCTGGTACGTCCTCGTTATTGTTATTGCACTGTTAATAAGCTGTACTGCTGTTCGTCCAACAGGGTCTTTACAACACAGCCGCTAAATCAACTGTTTACATTTACAGCAGAACCAATCAGGACTTAGTCAGGTAATACGCTAGAGCGATCTGCATGAGGCATCAATACGCTAATACGCTAGCTCTATCTCTTCATCATTCTATCTCTCTTTTTTAGAACACTGGACTCTTTTTCACCGCAGCGCCAAATGATCAACCACCCATTAAACCCGTTAAACCAGCTACGGTTTCGTTTTCCATTTGCTGTGTGGCTAAATCATGTGCCTGGTTGCATCATCACATGCTAACTTGTGAAACTTAGCTAACTAAAGCTTTCCTCCCCGCTACTGCCCTCATACAGCATCGCTACAGCTGTGTTAGCATACCAGCTACCAGGTTTGTCCCATAATATTACAGTAGTGTTGGCACAGTGGCTACAGACCTTGTCCAACATTGCTACAGTGGTGTTAGCATGCTGGATACAGGCCTCATCCAGCATCACTACAGGTCTCTTCCATCATCACTACAGCAGTGTTAGCACGCTGGCTACCCTACTGCAGGACTTATCTCACAGTGGTATTAGCACGCTGGCTACCCTACTGCAGGACTTATCTCACAGTGGTGTTAGCACGCTGGCTACCCTACTGCAGGACTACCCTACTTATAGTGGGACTTATCCCACATCTCTACAGCAGTGTTATCATGCTGGATACCCTACAGCGGTGTTAGCATGCTGACTACTCTACAGCAATGTTAGCATTCTGACTACTCTACTGCAGGACTTATCCCACATCTCTACAGCAGTGTTAGCATGCTGGCTACCCTACAGCGGGGTTAGCATACTGACTACTCTACTGCTGGACTTATCCCAAATCGCTACAGTGGTGTCAGCACCCTGACTACCCTACTTATAGCGGGAGTTATCTCACTACATCACTACAGTTGTGTTAGCATGCTGGCTACCTAACTTATGATGAGACTTATCACATATCTCTACACCTGTGTTAGCACGCTGGCGACCCTACTTATAGCGGGACTTATCCCAAATGTCTACAGGGGTGTTAGCACGCTGACTACCAGGCTCCTCCAGCATCACTACAGCAGTGTTAGCATGGCCCGGCTAGGCATAAAACCCTTCAGTCTTTACACTCTCCTGATATACGGTTCTGTGTTCTTTATTTATGCTAAGCTAACGGTACAGAACCCTGTCCTCCGGATCAGAACCTGCAGTGAAAAAGAGACCAGTGATCTGCTTTAGTGTTCACCTTACTGACCCCAGATCAGCACAGTATTATACTGTAGAGAGAGACTGTGTGTGAGTGTGTGTGTGTGTGTGTGTGTGTGTGTAGAGTGTGTGTGTGTGTGTGTGTGTTGACCAGACGGCACATCTGGGAGACCCTTCCCTAACAGATGCCCTCTCACTGAGCACATTCTCCATACGCCATAATTGAGGCTCTACACACTTTACACACACACACACACACACTCTACACACACACACACACACACACTCTTACACACACAGCTGTTCCCGCTCCGGGCTGTGTCTCGCTCTCTCTCTCTCTCTCTCTCTCTCTCCTGGTTGCCATGGTGATGGAGTGTTAGTCGAAAGAAAGTAGCAACGCCTCGCGCAGTCACTCGTCCGCGTGCGAGAGTGTGTGTGCGCGCGAGTGTGTGCGCGAGTGTGTGCGTGTGATGAGTACGGATGCGGCGTGGAAGTTAATGAGGAAGGATTGGGTGTGTTTACTAACGCGAGTGTTCACAGAGTCAGAGAGAGAGCAGAGAGAGAGAGAGTGTGAAAGCTGTTTCAGGAACTGTCCAGAGTACTGAAATCTGAGGTCCTGGATTCTCTATAAGCAGACTATCTGCTCCCTGTGCCGAGTGTGGGGTCGCGTGATTAGTTCGTTTTTTTTTTATAACATGACGCTTCCAACCATGGTGTTTCTTCTCTTTCAGTATCAGTATTTTCGTACCACTTTAAAATAAGACTGCCTTTATAAAGGTGTTATGACTGGTTCATAAAGGAGGTTATTAATGGTTATTAATTAGGCTGCAAATACTTAATAAATAAATAACAACGTGGATAGAAATGACAAAAACAAGTAAAAAAAAAATGGCAAAGTATTAAAGTAAATATATGTTTTACATCAATCAGCATTAAACTTCATATTAATATATTTGTAAATATGTTTAACTTTAAATCTTTTACTATTAATTTAATTGGATCACTGTTGCCTTTTTAATATATATGCGTTGTAACTGCTTATCAGTGGTTTTAAAGCATTTACAACCTAATCAATAAAACTCAATAATCTAGTTTATAAACCATTTATAAACCCTTTATAAGGGTAGTCCTATTTTAAAGTGGTTGTATTTTCTAATAAGGCACACTGTGATAGAACTGGAGCGAGAGCGCTGTAATAAGCTCAGCTTTGTGGAGTGAGTGCAGGTACTGACAGCATGGTAATAAGCGCTGCTCTCGCGCCGGAGCAGCTTAAATGTTTATATCCAATAAAAGGACACTTTATTTCCGGATTCAAGGAGAATGTATTGTTATTAACATCGAATCTGATGAGGTGGAATGAAATTGTATTATCACGGTCCAGTTCAGTCCAGTTCCACCCAAAAGAGCAGTTGTTATGTAAGATAAAATCAAATAAAATAAAAATAAGAATAAAATATGATGTGAAATATGAATGAAATAGATAATGAGATAAATACACATAATATAAAGAAGATAAGGGAATAATAATGCAAATGATAAAAGCAGAAAATGGACGAAGCTTCATTGATTCAACATGCACAAAAGTGACGCACGGAATTAAGCAATTGATCCACAGCTCAGATGGCGTTCTCGTGTGTGAAAACAAACCAGCAATAATATATAAAATAATAATAAGCCCTTCCACAAACCAGCCCAGAATCATTTATTCGGGACCATGTATAAGGATGAAAAGAGAGATAAAAAAGAGAGAGAGAGAGAGGATAAAAGATGTAGTCTTAAAAATGCACTTAAAAATGATGAGTTTCTTTGATTTTACCAAATTAAAAACCTCTGGAATATAATCAAGAGGAAGATGGATGATCACAAACCATCAAACCACCAAACTGAACTGCTTGAATTTTTGCACCAGGAGTAAAGCAGCATAAAGTTATCCAAAAGCAGTGTGTAAGACTGGTGGAGGAGAATTAAAACTGTGATTAAAAACCACCAGGGTTATTCCACCAAATATTGATTATTTCTGAACTCTTAAAACTTTATGAATATGAACTTGTTATTTTCTTTGCATTATTTGAGGTCTGAAAGCTCTGCTTCTTTTTTGTTATTTCAGTCATTTCTCATTTTCTGTAAATAAATGCTCTAAATGAGAATATTTCTATTTGTTTTTTGGGAGAAATGTTGTCTGTAGTTTATAGAATAAAACAACAATGTTCATTTTACTCAAACCTAAACCTATAAATAGCAAAATCTTCTTTTACTTCTTCTACTGTATAAAGTATATAACATTGGATCAGCTGATGTTTAAAGTCTGCTGTTTTGGTTTGGATTAAATAATGTAGGAGTGAAAGCAGCTATAAACTTTTACAGAGAGAGAGAGAGAGAGATACCTTCCACTTTATTAATTCTCTCTCGCTCCATAACTCTCTCTCTCTTTTTCCTGTATGTTAGGGCTCAGTGGCCGGCTGTTTAGTGATTATTAACTACCCTCAGCCTCTCTCTCTCTCTCTCTCTCTCTCTCTGTCTCTTTCTGTCTCTCTCTGGACGTTGTCCAGCTCGTTCGTCCTGGGTGTAACCAAGCTGTCGACTGTCCTGCCGTATGGCCACCCTGCTGAATAAATGTCTCAGAGCTCCATTCGTCTCCATACCGTCTCCATACAGGGGTGGTGGAGGCAAAGACATGTGATGGATGAGAGAGAGAGAGAGAGAGGAAGAGAGAAATTGAAAATGCAAAAAAATGCATGAATAAAAAGAAGAAAAAATCATAGGGAAGATCTGGATGGATTGGAACATTTCTCCCAAACTCCAAAAAAAAATATTCTCATTTAGAGCATTTATTCGCAGAAAATGAGAAATGACTGAAATAACAAAAAAAAAAAGGTGCAGAACTTTCAGACCTCAAATAATGCAAAGAAAACTAGTTTTAAGAGTTTAGAAATCAATATTTGGTGGAATAATCCTGTTTTTTAATCACAGTTTTTTTCATGCATCTTGGCATCATGTTCTCCTCCTCCACCAGTCTTACACACTGCTTTTGGAGAACTTTATGCTGCTTTACTCCTGGTGTAAAAATTCAAGCAGTTCAGTTTGGTGGTTTGATGGTTTGTGATCATCCATCTTCCTCTTGATTGCATTCCAGAGGTTTTTAATTTGGTAAAATCAAAGAAACTTATAATTTTTTAAGTTTAAGTTTATTTTTTTTTCCCAAAGCTATATGGATGGATGGATGTATATATGGATGACGTGTGTATTTTTCTTATGTTGAAACTCTTGTATCTAGTTTGTAGTTAAAGCTATAAATCAGGGAATTCTGCTTGTATTATATTTCCGATATGCATCCATCCACTGATCCAGGGGGATTTTTTATAGATATTACATTTTCTCAGCATCATGTGTGGTCCGTGCTCATCATAAATCTGTTGATAAATATGAAGGTATGTGGAAAGCTTTGCACAGGAAGAGCATCAGAATGCTGAAACTCTCCCACACATCCAATCCCTGAAGAGTACAGGAGTGAAGTGGTTCAGATGTTCCTGCAGAAGACCTTGGTGAAGAGCACCAGGTGTGTTGAGTTGAGCAGATCTCTCAGAGTAAAGGTGGAGATACGATGTTTTATCGCTCGTAGAGTTAGATTTTCGTTGCCGTTTCGCACGTTAGAGATGAAAGACGCCGGAGAAGGTCAGGTGTGTTAAGCCGAAATGCTTTAAGTCTAATTTTAGCAGTTCTCGCCTGGAGCAGAGTCTCTCGCACACCTCAGAGTCACACTTATCACGGGAAAAGCTGAAAAAACTGTGTTTATGTGTGTGTGTGTGTTCACCTACCACAGAGAAAACACATGCCAAAGGCATTAAAATCGATCTGGAGTCAGTTTTTGTGTGTGTGTGTTTGTGTTTGCACACATAATTGGGGACATGTTTCAGAGAACACACCTGCTTAGTGGGGACACCAGTGGAAGTAGGGACAAAACTCAAACTACATCTTCATTTAAGCTGTGTGTGCATAAGTGTGTGTGTGTTTGTGTATGTGTGTGTGTGTATGTGTGTGTGTGTGTTTGTATATCTAGCTTTGTTGTCAGAGAAAGAGAGAGAGACACAGACACAGTGAGAGAGAGAGAGAGAGAGAGAGAGAGAGAGAAAGAGAGAGAGAAAGAGAGATGGACGGATGGACACTAGCAGCATGGCATGGACACTATGGACACTAGTTCACACTGTTCTGTATATATCGATCTAAAAAGAAAAAGCCCCGCCCACTCCTGCTTTGTGTCTCTGTATAGTTAAATCCTGTTTATTGTGATGAGTATGTCAGAGTTTGTAACTGTAACTTTCTGAGGAATATTGTATTAAAAACTAAAAACACTCAATAAAGACCCGAGAAACTGAACTGCTGTGGATACTGTGATTTTATTAAAACATGAAGTGATACAGTAATCTATGGGTGTTCCTGACAGACCTACACAACACAAATACAGGGATGCTGCAATGTTTATTTAAGGAGAAACAATTGAAATTAATAACAAAATCACCAGAATTTCATATTTAATAATAGAAGTAAATGAATCATTAAGGGTTACAGATACGTAATACAGTACAGTACAGCACAAGTCAAAATTTCAATGTTTTTATATATTTATTTATTTGTTTATTTAAAAAACATTTAATATTGGATTCCATAGTAAAGAGTATAAAAGCTCCAGCTCATCCCAATTAAATCACCTCAAATCACCATCTCAGGTGATTTAATTGGGATGAGCTGGAGCTTCACAGCATACAGGAAAAGCAGCAAATATTGTTCAGCACCTCCAGAAACTCCTTCCTTCAAGACGCTGAGAAAACTATTCCAGGAGACTCTCCCTCATAAAGAGGAATTAGATTAAAATACCAAAAGTCTGCAGATCTGAACAGTTCTGTACTTTTTTAAAATAAATAAGATATAAATAAAGAAATAAAGAATATATAAAAGAATTCAGCATGTGTTCCTGTATTGCTTTATTATAGTCTGCAATATTACATTTACAATGTAAAAAAAATCATAAAATGATAGAGGTGTTTCCGAACTTTTGACTGGTACTGTGTATCAGATATAACATAAATGCTTTAAAACATTTAATCTAGTTGACATGTTCATCTATATTGTGCCTGAACATTATATGTAAAATAGTTTACAACACTGAGACATATTTTTGTATAAATAAAGAATTCACATATTCTACAGAAAATAGGTTCTACGCAACTGATTATATTGCTGTAATAAAGTAAGTTGTAAATTATTTTGACTAAATTTAAGTTAAAGTGTGAATCAGGGGTGCAGACAACAATGTGACAACAGTATGTGGGGTGGAAATAATTTAGTTATTTAGAGTGATGTGCCTTAATTACACATCAAGCATCAATAATTAATAATTTATTTCTTTATTCCTTTATACTTTTTATTCTACAATTAAAAAAAAAACATATAGCAACCCCCTACCAACCATTTAACAACCACCACAGATAACACAGCACAACATCTTAGCAACCACTTAGCAACATCATAGTAGCCGCCACAAGTAAAATAACACCATAGCAACCATTTAGCAACACCATAGCAGCCACCCCAAATAAAACAACAACAGCATAGCAACCACTTACAAGACCATAGCGACCAAACTGAATACCACCTAGAAACAGCTTAGAAACCACCTAGAAATTACTTGGCAACACCATAACCACCACCACGAACACCATAAAAGTACATTAACAACCATGTAGCAACACTTTAGTAACCACCTAAAAAACACTTAACAACTACCACAGACAAAATAGCAACCACTTAGCAACACAATAACAACCACCTTGGATACCATAAAAAACACCTAAGCAACTACCCAGTAACACCTTAGCAAACACCATAGCAACATCTTAGTAACCATCTAGTAACATCTTAGCAGCCACCACAGACTCCATAGCTACACCTCGGCAGCCCCCTAGCAGCACCATAGCAACCACCTTGAACATATTAGCTATCACCTAACAACACCATAGCAACAAGCAGGCATACCATAGCAACCACTATCTGGGATAGCACAGTGATTGGTTTGAGCCATGTTAGCTGTGCATCCGTCCTGCATTTCTTTAGGTAACTTTTCTAGTTAAAAATCCAAATGTAATAATAATAATAATAATAATAATAATAATAATAATAATAATAATGTATAAGAGGAATTATTTTACCAAACAGTTTCAGTAATTTTCTTTTTTTTTTCCCATTTTGGAAAAAATTAAATCAAGAGGTTTATTTAGGGGAAATGCAGCAGCAGTGTTAAACAGCGCTAAACAGGAACACAACTGCAGTAATGATTTAAAGTTTATAATCTGCAGCTTCAGCAGAGGTGCTCTCGTTTCAGAGGGAGAAACAATTAGCAGCCAATTACAGCTCGCTTCTGTTCACACTGACAATTACTGAGACTTTTAACAGAGAGAAGTGCTGAATCGTTAGCGCGCCGCCAGGAAAACTGCTGCATGCAGTGGGAAATTATGTGTGAATCTGAACCCATAATGCACTGCAACAACCCAGAGGCAGCATTCACTGACCTGTCACCCAGGACGCACAGGAGGCTACGCTAATTAGCCGAGACCACAGCCTCCGAAAGTGACAACATTTAGACAAACTAGCGCAGAGTAGATCTGCTGCACTTCAGACACTTCCTCTAATGACCAACCAAAGCTACAGAACCGACAGCACCACTCTGAGAGCGTTATTACTAAAGTTATCACAGTTATATAACATTTACATTTCTACAGAGTCACTTAAACAAGTGCTTTATTGTAAACTTTTAGAGTTCTATCTTACACTCTACACAAGGTGATCTTCTGAATATATCTACACTGATGGGCGTGGTGTTCTGGAAATGAGGTGTGTTCAGGTACATTTCTGGAGTTTTATCTTGTTTATCTTGGTAACAGAAAACACAGGAGCGCCACTGACTGAATACAACCTAGACAGACGCCAACAGTCAGGCGTTCATTGCTATCTCGGTAACACAGGCGTTGTGCCGAGCCGAGCTTACACCCCCACTTATTACACACCCATGAACACACAGCAGCACAAACCCAACTTTTACATCAACAATAAACAGAATAGTAAATAAAATAACATTGCTGTTCCCGTAAATGAGCTGCTGGAGCTCCTTCACAGCGTCAACCAGCAGCTCAGTTTCCTCTGCTGAGAAGAGTTTGTTGAACACGTCCAGGTAGCTGCACCGTTACAATAGCAATCCACCAAAGACGAGCTCACCTGATCGACTCTTAAAGAGAATGATGAGCAAGAGACGCTCTGATTGGTTTATTAGTTCACGTTACGCCCGAAATTAACCACACATGAATTATTTAATTAAGAGTATTAGTTCATAACTTTTGCTTTGCATTTTGAGCCGTACAAGGAGTGCTTTTCCCGTAATTACGATAGCAAAGACACACTGACAACATGCGCTAAATCAAGCACTGTTAACAGTTCCCCTATAGATCAGTAAAACAGTGCCCTTAATATGTAATCTAAATGCTAATGCAAATATGCTAGATTGTAAAAATTGCTTATAATTATCCCTAAACATTCTGACACTTACATAAATAAAGCAAATTAGACTAAACTACTTTTTATGTTGCATGTGTCTAGTCCCTGTAGAAACCCAGTAATGGGTATAAATTGTATAAAAATATTATATTTGCTTATTTATTTATTTAATGAGGAAAATGATCCAATAGTGCGTGAACCTGGAACTGACTGTTGATTGTTGGCGTCTGCCTAGGTTGTATTCAGTCAGTGGAGCTCCTGTGTTTTCTGTTACCAAGATAAACAAGATAAAACTCCAGAAATGTACCTGAACACACCTCATTTCCAGAACACCACGCCCATCAGTGTAGATATATTCAGAAGATCTGCTGCTGTTTAAACCAGGCAGGAGGAAGGAGTGAAAATAGACTGTTGACGGCGTGTAAGATAGCAATAAACATAAGATAAGATAGGACCCATTGCTAGACAGGTATCTATAAGGTCCCCAGTATTGAGCTGTGTTCTCTGGGATAATAATGGAGCTCCATCCATTACTTTAACTGGTGCTCTTTTGGCTAAATGCAATCAAACTATGTAAACTGGGCGCAAACTTATCATTATTTCTTCTGACTTTAGAGATGAGAAGAGACCCGACATGTGGACATACAGTGTGTTTCTAATGATGTAAATTTTCCCTACTTATAAACAGGGTAATAAGAGAATTCAACTTTTAGGTTGTGATGTTTCAAAGCTTGTTTCATTATTTTTTTTAATTTTTTTTTAAATGAGAAAGAGTTTTGTAATAGCTAGTGGTTGCTCTGACATCAAAGTCCTAACACGTCTGGGTTGCGTAGTTTCCTGTCAGAACATCAGACAGAATGATATTAAAAGAAAAAGGTGAATTATCTCCGCAATTACCTCCTTCTTAAACTTAACCAAATCTTTTATTGTATCAAAACCTGCTTTAATGAGTTTAAAGATGCTACAAAGCCCTGCATTGTCTGCAGGAATGGCCTTATCTCTCCGACAGCTTCACAAAACACCGGGAGCAGAGCTACAGCGGAATACGTATCTTAAATCAGCGAAACCGAGGAGCCTTCGTTTTATTCGCTGTCATTCTTTCATCCAGTAATATCACAGTAATGTTTTAGTTCTGGAGCTCCGAGAGAAAAGTCGAGGTCTTGTTGTTGTGGACATGCCCTTTACCTTTACATCAGCGCTACATGTCCTAAAACAAATAATCTGAGATCCTATCAAAGCTACACATCTCCTCCACATCTAATCTACACCTCCTCCTCCATCCTCAAACTATATTTATAGAGCATTTACTACAAATCTGTTCAGCCATTCACCTCATTTCCATTGATGACAAGAAGCAATGCTAATTTTATTAACTTTGATTTAGAACTTCCAGTGCAACTGCAGATACAAATTACACCCACTGTCATCAGATCGGATGTTGAGGGATGAGAGGGCAGATTTACAGTAAGTGCAGGTATAAAGATTTGCTTAAACAAACAAAAGAAAACAGAAAGCAAACACATATAAGAGTAACGTAAAACAAAATAAACAACACTAAGAAAACTCAACTACAAAAGACAAAAAAGAAAACCAAGCAGATTCAACACGGATAAGAAAAGAAGAAGCAACACACAGGGAGACTGGGAACGCCTGGGGAGGTTAAGGAGGGGGCGGGGTTACAAATGACCAAAGGTTAGAACACTGAAGACAGGGCGGAGCAAAGGCAAAGACAAAGGTGGAGACAAGACAACAACGAAACAGAGGCATGTGCTTAAAGAGAAGGAAAATAAACAGAACAAGAACAGAAGGAAGAACTAAACCTGTGGATGAACTAAGACAAGGGGAAGGAACACAGGACAAGACAGGTGGACCGGACCAAAGACTGGACATAGGACATGAGTGGGGACAGGACAGAGGGCTAAAATAGAGACTGGACAGGAGAAATGGACACTGGACAGAAACAGAGACTGAATAGGGGGCCAGACACTGGACAGAAAGCCAGACACTCAACAAGAACTGGACAGAAGGCCAGAAACTGGACAGGGACAGAGACTGGACAGAAAAACGGACTGGACAGGGATGCAGAATGGACAGTAGGTTGGACATTGGACAGGAATATGCTGTGGGCAACACTGATATACTGATATATAGCTGAACTGATTCTGATATATTTGGAGTGTATAAAGTGTTACGGAGGTACGGATGATGTAGATAACGCTAGCTAATCGATGGACGGCGTGTGGGCGGATTCTGAGCTAGCTGGACATGTCAGAGCGCTTATGCTAATGCTAAGGCTAATGTGGATCGTGTGAAGGGTAGAGTCTCACATCTGTGACACTTTTTTCCCTTCTATTATTAATTCTATTATGCGGAACTATGGCCCTTGTTATTGGCGGTGGCAGGTCGTTTTTCACGCCGGCGTGGCTAATGGGAAAGATCAATGCACGCTCACGAGCGCCGCCGTAATCACACCTCCACCGCCGCCGCGCTAATTGTCTATTATGCATTTTTAATGCCTATTTATTGGGCTAATTCTGCACAGGGCTGCAGCTCTAAAGCCTGGGTTTTAATTGATGTGTTATCTTTATAGCTGTAATTAAACTGAGAGGAGTGTATTGTGGTGGGGGGGGGGGGAGGGGGGGTTGGGGTGGTTGAGCTGGTAGAGGCAGGGGGTTCGATTCTCGGGGAAACGGCTCGGAAGGCTAAGTGTTCTTTACGGGGGAGAGAGTTTTTCCATCCTCCTCGAGATGCTTTTCATTTCCGCAGGATTTATGGATGAAAAACGAGCTTCTTGTATTTGGCAGAAAAAATAACTACATAAGTTGTAAGAGGGGTGAGCTCTCTCTCTTTTCTCTCTCTCTCTGTCTCTTTTTCTCTCGCTCTCCCTTTCTATAAATATTCACCAGGCAATCACCTGCTGGAGAGGATTGCTTCTCAGCTCACGGTATCCTGGGAGCGCGGGAGGAGGTGCAGAAGTGATGGGACGGGGAGGGAAAAAAAAAGAAGAAAAAAGAAAAAAACAGAGACAAACCTGCCTCTTACTATAAAGCAGAAACCAAAACCTCATCCATCCTTTCTTCTGAAATTCTTTATTTTAGAAACTGGTGCATTGCTGTAAAGATTTGATTGTATTCAGACACAGAGGTCAGAGGTGAGGTCAGGTACTGTTCTGGATATGCCCCCCACTTTAACCCATCCCAAATGTACTGTATGGAGCCCCATCAATCCAAATGCAGCTCAGGCAAAAAAAAAAAAAAAAAAAAAAAATCCTATGCAGAGTGTTTAAATGCGTTCTATTCTATTGGCAAAAATTTGAGTGATGTTTTAATCCATTTTATGAGAAGCAACAACTACTCAACTAAATAAAGAAAAAAAAAATCGGTCAATCAGTCAATTTAAAAAGAAGAATTTCAAGAACTTTAAAAGTATCCTCAAGTGCAGTCACTGCAAAGACCATCAAAACATTTATGATGATGGAAATGGCACTCATCAGGACCAGCCTAGGAAATGATGGAAGAGCGAGAGTTTCCTCTGTTGTACAGGATGAATTAATCAGAGGTTCCAGCCTCAGAAACCACAAGTTAACAAACAGCTCCTCAGATAAGAGCATCTAAATACTTCGCAGAGTATTTTCATGATGTCATTTCTGTTCTCTGTCTCGTGTAGCTCCGCCCCCTTGTTACCTGGTCCCAGGTGTTTCCTCTCCCCGTACCTGTGTGTTTAGTGTGTATTTTATTGTTTTAGTGTCCTTAGTGTCAGTGGTTGTACATCCTATCATCAGTCAGGTTACGCGTTCCTTCGTTTCAGTGTTTTTTGTTCTGTTTGTTCCGAATCTGACCTGAAGTATTTTGGTTTGTTTAACACTGTTTTTAAGTTACTACATGATTCATTATGTGTTCCTTCATAATCTGATAGAACACTTTACTATTCAAAAACTATACAAATAAAAAAAAAACATTCCATGAGAATGTGTTTTTTAAACTTTTGACTGGTACTGTGTATTTCGTCGCTGTCCAATGAAAAGCACTTATCTCCAAAACAGCAACTTTACAGGAGAGAGAAAAAAACCTTGTAAAATTTCAATGGAAGTCAATGTAAAAAGAGTTCATTTCAGGTCATTTTGAAGAGTTTCTATTGGTCCGTTCGTCAAGGAATTTCGGCACTGTGTAAGAGACAGTTTGTCTGTTCAAATTATGTAGTAAACTTAAAATCGACAAAAATGAAGATTCGTGTTTTTCATTGGACAGCGGCGATATTCACAGATATTATTTACAAAATAACACATAGTGAGCTAGCTAGCATCTACAGCACTGCTAACTTTAGATTAGTGCATAGCACTGTAGTTACATAAGTGACACATTCTCACCAAAAACAAAAAAAAAACAAAAACAGAACTGGATTTTTTTTACAGTCCTGTGGATGTAAAAGTGATAACCATCTAATAATTCTTATAAAGCGTTAGATTACAGACTGCCACCAGAATGTAAATCACTTTTTAATATGAAATAAATCACCTACATTTGCTTTAATATCATGTTTCTTTTCCAAATAGTAATAAAATGTTCCTACAGTTGAAAATCTTTTCCAATAGTTTTTTTAAAATCCTGAAACAATACAGCAGTGCTGTTTTATCAGGTAATTTGATAAAATTTATTATTTCGATGCTATAAAAGCAGAAAACAGAAGCTACAGAGAAAGAGAGAGAGAGGGAAAGCAATAGAGAGTGACTTTCTCAGCATCGGTTCTTTCTGAAGCTCTGCAGATCTGCCTCCGCCTGCTGATATCTGTCTCAGCTGATAAGCCCCCATTCACTCAGCTCCAGACCCCTAAATGCTAAACGCTGTGCTCCGTATCTCTGTGCTGCTGCCTGATTTTACACAGCGCCAGCCAATAAAACAACCAGCTTTATGTTTGAGTTAAATGAACATTGTTGTTTTATTCTATAAACTACAGACAACATTTCTCCCAAATTCCAAATAAAAATATTCTCATTTAGAGCATTTATTTACAGAAAATGAGAAAAGAAGCAGAGCTTTCAGACCTCAAATAATGAAAAGAAAACAAGTTCATATTCATAAAGTTTTAAGAGTTCAGAAATAATCAATATTTGGTGGAATAACCCTGGTGGTTTTTAATCACAGTTTTAATTTCATTCATCTTGGCATCGTGTTCTCCTCCACCAGTCTTACACACTGCTTTTGGATAACTTTATGCTGCTTTACTCCTGGTGCAAAAATTCAAGCAGTTCAGTTTGGTGGTTTGATGGCTTGTGATCATCCATCTTCCTCTTGATTATATTCCAGAGGTTTATGAAGAAGAGGCAATTTTCAAAAAAACGTTTTTTACTGTATGTGATGCTTAAAAAAGTAATCATACATGGAAATCAAACTATTGTTTTGCATTTTTTGGCCCTGTTTTTACAGGATGTCTCATTATTTATATGAATTAAGGTATGGGGGAATTGGGTACCTATTAGATCATCGTGTCATTTAGAAAGATTTATTTCACTTTTTTTTAAGACACCCCGTTGCCCTATTTTAACGATCTATAGGCAAGCCATCAATTGTGCATCATGCAGTTTGATTTAGGGCGGCGTGTCAGTGTGTCTTTGTTATCGTAACGACAGGAAAAGTAAACCGTGTCCTGCTAAAAAATGCTAAAAAAGTCATGTACCAATTCTCTTAATTAAATAATCATGGGTGTGGTTTATTTTGGGCGTTAGGGTTAAGTGAAATAAACCGATCAGAGTGTCTTAATCTTGCTCATCATTCTCTTTAAGAGTAGATCAGGTGAGCTCTGTCTTTGGCGGATTGCTATTGTAACGGTGCAGCTACCTGGACGTGTTCAACAAACTCTTCTCAGCAGAGGAAACTGAGCTGCTGGTTGACGCTGGTTTTATTTACTATTCTGTTTATTGTTGATGTAAAAGTTGGGTTTGTGCACTGTGTGTTCATGTGTTACCGAGATAGCGATGAACGTCTGACTGTTGGCGTCTGTCTAGGTTGTATTCAGTCAGTGGAGCTCCTTTGTTTTCTGTTTCCAAGATAAACAAGATAAAACTCCAGAAATGTACCTGAACACACCTCATTTCATTTCCAGAACACCACGCCCATCAGTGTAGATATATTCAGAAGATCTGCTGCTGTTTAAACCAGACAGGAGGACGGAGTAAAAATGAACTGTTGGTGGGGTGTAAGATAGAGATGAGCAGATGCTGGTTGTATCTGTTTTTGGTAAATGAAAGATTAAAGTAAAGATATAAAGTTATAAATGAATCTTCATCACGTTGCATCATCAGTTCTGAAGCCCTGCAGGAGGAGTCGGACTGACCTTGCTCTGAAATGATTTTCTATAGCTGGAATTGAAAACAGGCCAATCATTAAAGACGCTCTCGGGCTAAACAAGATCCTAATGAGCATCAGGCTCAGCGCTGGAGAACTCACCTAGACTACTGAGATTTTATAAGACCTAAACGTTACCTAATATTTTATCTCATATAATTAATCCCTAATATTATTTAAACATTGAGCTCCATTGGCTACCAGTTGATTCATTGAGCTCCATTGGCTACCAGTTGATGCTCGCATCAAATTCAAAGCTCTTACAATCGCCTACAAGGTGATGACAGTACAGGCTCCTTCCTACCTGCACTCGCTCCTGAAGGCTTACGCTACCTCCCGGCCGCTGCGCTCCTCCAATGAACGTCGCCTCGCTTTACCAAACATTCACACAAAGCAATCCAGACTGTTCTCATACAGAGTTCCCCAATGGTGGAACAAACTACCTTCCACTACCAGATCAGGAGAATCTCTCGCTATCTTTAAGAAACTCCTGAAGACAGAGCTCTTCAAAGAGCACTTACTCTCCTAACACCTCTAACTAACTACCTTCTACTACCAGATCAGGAGAATCTCTCGCTATCTTTAAGAAACTCCTGAAGACAGAGCTCTTCAAAGAGTACTTACTCTCCTAACACCTCTAACTAACTACCTTCCACTACCAGATCAGGAGAATCTCTCACTATCTTTAATAAACTCCTGAAGACAGAGCTCTTCAAAGAGCTCTTACTCTCCTAACACCTCTAACTAACTACCTTCTACTACCAGATCAGGAGAATCTCTCGCTATCTTTAAGAAACTCCTGAAGACAGAGCTCTTCAAAGAGTACTTACTCTCTTAACACCTCTAACTAACTACCTTCTACTACCAGATCAGGAGAATCCCTCACTATCTTTAAGAGACTCCTGAAGACAGAGCTCTTCAAAGAGCACTTACTCTCCTAACACCTCTAACTAACTACCTTCTACTACCAGATCAGGAGAATCTCTCTCTATCTTTAATAAACTCCTGAAGACAGAGCTCTTCAAAGAGCACTTACTCTCCTAACACCTCTAACTAACTACCTTCTACTACCAGATCAGGAGAATCTCTCATTATCTTTAATAAACTCCTGAAGACAGCGCTCTTCAAAGAGCTCTTACTCTCCTAACACCTCTAACTAACTACCTTCTACTACCAGATCAGGAGAATCTCTCACTATCTTTAATAAACTCCTGAAGACAGAGCTCTTCAAAGAGCACTTACTCTCCTAACACCTCTAACACACTAACTACTTCTAACCTCATTTCCTTCTTCCTCTCCTTCACTCCTCTATCCTATTATTCCCCTTTGACCTCCTTTTATCCCTATCCAAAGTTGTTTTTACCTTTAAACTTATTTTACATTGTACTTGACTATTGTAAGTCGCTTTGGACAAAAGCGTCTGCCAAATGTAATGTAATGTAATGTAATGTAATGTAAAAACATAAGTATAACATGCATTAAACCCCAACAGTAAAATTCCGTGATTAAACCCATTAATGCACAGAAAATACACAAAAACAGAAAAAAAAGAAAGCAAAGACTAGAAAAATCCAAAAGCAAATAATTTTCAAAAAGCTGTAAAGAACAATAAAGTAATAAAGTATATTTAAAAATCTCTATTTCATATATTTGTTTTTGTTTTGAATTCTTTGATTTTTAACATTTTGAATGCAGATCTTTTTATTTTTTTTTGTGTGTAAAACTTTTGTCACAATTTTAACTCCTCTAGCTTAAATCTAATTGGCCCCCTATAGTTCCCCTTCCCCCAAAACAACACAAATAAAGAATAATGAAGTGACCAAACATATTTCAAAATGTATATTTAATGTATATGTTTCTATTTTGAATTTGCAACACACACTTTAAAAACTTGAACATTTTGAATGCAGATTTAATTTTATGTTTGTAAAACTTTTGGCGCAGTTTTAACTCATATATTTTTCACTGTGTAAGATTTTATAAATTACAATTAAGCGCGTAAACATGGTGATACTGGTAAAATGATGCCTGACCCCTCTACGAATTTTGTTTTTTTCTATGACATCTCTCAAAGAACCATCTTAAGAATCATTTCTTTAAGAATAATTTCTTTAAAGAGTTTAACCTTTAAAACGCTCTGCTCAACATTTTGGTGGAGTCACTATTTCGAATTAACATGGCATTTTAAGAGGCGGGGCCATAGGGACATTGGCCCTAGCTGTCACGCCTGGCCCTGTTTCCTGTCTGTCCTCGTGCCTGTGTTGTCCCACGTGACCCGTGCCCCTGTGTTCTGCCTGTGATTTTCCATTACCTCATGTCTCATTTGTAGCTCCACCCCTTCCCCAGGTGTTTCCACTCCCAGTGTGTTTCCTGTTTAGTTAAATAGACTTCCTCTGTTACTTGTCCTCTGTCGGTCTTTGCACTGTCTCCTGTCGTTTGTCTTCCCGTGTTCCCAGATTTCCTCTCAGTGTTTCTCTCAGTGTTTCTCTCAGTGTTTCTCTCAGTGTTTCTCTCCGTGTCTATCTTAGTTTAATCCTTGCTCTGTTTAGTTCATTGTCTAGCTTTAGTTATTAGTTTATTTCTTTGTTTATCTACTCCCGCTTTGTTTGTTAGTTATTATCCATCTAGTTTAGTTCCTTATTGTTTTCCTCGTTTGTTTTTGTCAGCCTCCCTATTTGTTTGTAGTATATATTCTTCCTGTTTATTCTGTTATTTTCTAGTTCCCTGTGTTTTCCCTAGTTTATTCCCTTGCCCTGTTTTAGTTTATCCTGCCTAGTTTTATAGTCTCCCCGTTTGTTTATCTTTAGTACCTCTTGTTTGTTTGTTAGTTTTAGCTCGCCTCTGTTTCTTGTTTTTCTTTGTTTCTTGTTTACTTGTTTATTTATATTTATTTAATAAATTTCGCCCTACCTGTGTATACGTCCGCCTCCTCGTCTCTCTGCCTGGGTCAAACCCTGACAAAAAGACCGACCAAATGGACGTGAGCCAGTGGCATGCTGCTCGGAAGGCGGACCTGGAGTTTCTCCGCCTCCTCGCCGAGCGAATCCGGGGCGATGACCCGCT
This sequence comes from Astyanax mexicanus, assembly GCF_023375975.1. Taxonomy (NCBI): domain Eukaryota; kingdom Metazoa; phylum Chordata; class Actinopteri; order Characiformes; family Acestrorhamphidae; genus Astyanax; species Astyanax mexicanus. The sequence continues at coordinate 2,673,338 of NC_064411.1, forward strand.
CCCGGCGCCTTTCCTCGGGTTGGAGCCCGTGAGCCCAGCTTCAGCGGTGCCCACCGAGACTCATAAGAAAAAAAAGTCTCGGAGGAAACAGGCCCGAAAAGCCCGCAAGGCGCGGGAGGACTCCCTCCGGAGCGGGGAAAATTTTGGGGGGGCGCTGGGGGTGTGTGCTGTCAGCCTCGGTCCTCGCCCCGAGGAGGAAGGGGGTGACTTGGATGCAGGCTGTGAGGAGTCCTTTCTCTGGGACTACTCCGATCTCCTCACACCTGCGTCCAGCGAGGAGGAAGAGGACTATCCTCCTGCACCAGCCCGCCTGCCGCTTCTTCCTTCCACGATGGCAGTGGAACCGCGCTCCGAGACCCCCTGCGCGGCAAGCCAGCCGCGGTCAAAGACTTTCCCCGCGCTCCTCACACCAGACTCTGCACGAGCGAGTAGGACTCCAGTCCGGGTTTTCACTTCGACCGCAGCTTCGGGCTCCAGTGCTGCAGCGTCGGATCTCTTCTTGCCACGCCCCGTGAAGCACGCGTCTGAAACGCTGCACCCCATGATCCAAGCGGCGGCCACGCCGCTCTCCCAGACTGCAGCGGCGGCATCGCTGCTCTCCGAGATTTCAGCGGCGGCCGCGCCGCGCTCACAGACTGCAGCGGCGGCAGCGCTGCTCTCCGGGATTTCAGCGGCGGCCGCGCCGCGCTCACAGACTGCAGCGGCGGCAGCGCTGCTCTCCGGGATTTCAGCGGCGGCCACGCCGCCCTCCGAGATTTCAATGGCGGCCGCGCCGCGCTCACAGACGGCAGCGGCGGCAGCGCCGCTCTCCGAGATTTCAGCGGCGGCCACGCCGCCCTCCGAGATTTCAATGGCGGCCGCGCCGCGCTCACAGACGGCAGCGGCGGCAGCGCCGCTCTCCGAGATTTCAGCGGCGGCCGCGCCGCTCTCCGAGATTTCAGCGGCGGCCGCGCCGCTCTCCGAGACTTCAGCGGCGGCCGCGCCGCGCTCACAGACTGCAGCGGCGGCAGCGCCGCTCTCCGAGATTTCAGCGGCGGCCGCGCCGCTCTCCCAAGCACCAGCAGTCCCAGCTGCTCCAGTTCAAGCACCAGCAGTCCCAGCTGCTCCAGTTCATGCACCAGCAGTCCCAGCTGCTCCAGTTCATGCACCAGCAGTCCCAGCTGCTCCAGTTCAAGCACCAGCAGTCCCAGCTGCTCCAGCTCAAGCACCAGCAGTCCCAGCTGCTCCAGCTCAAGCACCAGCAGTCCCAGCTGCTCCAGCTCAAGCACCAGCAGTCCCAGCTGCTCCAGCTCAAGCACCAGCAGTCCCAGCTGCTCCAGCTCAAGCACCAGCAGTCCCAGCTGCTCCAGCTCAAGCACCAGCAGTCCCAGCTGCTCCAGCTCAAGCACCAGCAGTCCCAGCTGCTCCAGCTCAAGCACCAGCAGTCCCAGCTGCTCCAGCTCAAGCACCAGCAGTCCCAGCTGCTCCAGCTCAAGCACCAGCAGTCCCAGCTGCTCCAGCTCAAGCACCAGCAGTCCCAGCTGCTCCAGCTCAAGCACCAGCAGTCCCAGCTGCTCCAGCTCCAGCACCAGCAGTCCCAGCTGCTCTAGCTCCAGCACCAGCAGTCCCAGCTGCTCCAGCTCAAACACCTGCAGCTCCCAGAACTATGTTTGGGCCCAGGCCCTGTATTTCCAGGCCTGCTCCTAGGCCTCCTGACTTTGCCCCTTGTTATGTGCCCAGGCTGTCCCCACAGACTTTTACCAGTCCTGGGCACCCACCTATGTCTTTTGTACCCCTGTCTCTCCCTGTCCTGGTCCCCGTATCTGTGATCGTTCCAGTTCCTGTCCCCGGTGGTTTCTCTGTTCCTGTCCCTGTTACTGTGTTTGTTTCCGTCCCCGTCAATGTTCTAGTCCCTGTTCCCATGTCCGGTCCCGTCCAGTCTCTGTCTCATGTCCAGTCTCCGTCACCTGTCCAGTTCCCCGTCCAGTCTCCGTCACCTGTCCAGTTCCCCGTCCAGTCTCCGTCACCTGTCCAGTTCCCCGTCCAGTCTCCGTTCCCTGTCCAGTCTCTGTCCCCTGTCCTGTCTCCATCTCCTGTCCAGTTCCCTGTCCAGTCTCCCGTTCGGTCTCCTGTTTTCCCCGGCCTCTCCCTGCCGCCAGCCCCCGGGGTTTGTTTTTACGCGCCTCGGGAGCTGCGCGTTTAGGGGGAGGTTTCTGTCACGCCTGGCCCTGTTGTCCCACGTGACCCGTGCCCCTGTGTTCTGCCTGTGATTTTCCATTACCTCATGTCTCATTTGTAGCTCCACCCCTTCCCCAGGTGTTTCCACTCCCAGTGTGTTTCCTGTTTAGTTAAATAGACTTCCTCTGTTACTTGTCCTCTGTCGGTCTTTGCACTGTCTCCTGTCGTTTGTCTTCCCGTGTTCCCAGATTTCCTCTCAGTGTTTCTCTCAGTGTTTCTCTCAGTGTTTCTCTCAGTGTTTCTCTCCGTGTCTATCTTAGTTTAATCCTTGCTCTGTTTAGTTCATTGTCTAGCTTTAGTTATTAGTTTATTTCTTTGTTTATCTACTCCCGCTTTGTTTGTTAGTTATTATCCATCTAGTTTAGTTCCTTATTGTTTTCCTCGTTTGTTTTTGTCAGCCTCCCTATTTGTTTGTAGTATATATTTATCTTCCTGTTTATTCTGTTATTTTCTAGTTCCCTGTGTTTTCCCTAGTTTATTCCCTTGCCCTGTTTTAGTTTATCCTGCCTAGTTTTATAGTCTCCCCGTTTGTTTATCTTTAGTACCTCTTGTTTGTTTGTTAGTTTTAGCTCGCCTCTGTTTCTTGTTTTTCTTTGTTTCTTGTTTACTTGTTTATTTATATTTATTTAATAAATTTCGCCCTACCTGTGTATACGTCCGCCTCCTCGTCTCTCTGCCTGGGTCAAACCCTGACACTAGCTGATATGGAATTGGCCCTCTGAATTTTTTCCCTATGTGAAAAACAACAAAAATAAAATAAAAAAATAAATAAAAGCAAAGACCAAAAAAATCCAAAAGCAAATCATTTTTAAAACACCGGTAAAGATGAATAAAGTAACCAAATATATTTAACATGTATTTGTTTCTATTTTTAATTTGCAACTGGCATTTTTGATTCTTATTTTTTTTTTGTGTGTAAAACTTTAGGCATTCAAGTGTTTGAACACGTTGAGACTTGGTGAAATACATGTTGGTGTTGGGTGTTTTATGCATGCTTTATCTTCAGAGAGCTCTTTGCCATGAGGTGGCATGTTAAATATCTAGTGACCAGTATGAGAGAATTGAACCCGAAATATCAAATTTAACAGCTCTGCTCCTCATTTACACCTGAGACCTTCTAACATATATAACATGATATATACTTATTTATATACATGTTCACCACTTTTTTGGGTCTAAAAACATGCACACCTTCATTGTGGGTGTATTTCACTCATTTTTGAATGGTGCGCACCAAAGCTACGAGAGCCGCTGCAAAATAAACTATAGATACGAGGATGTGCATTCACTACAGTCTACGTTCTACATGGGTCTTTACCTTTATCTTTACCTGTATCACAGTAATCAATACTTATTAACAGAAATAAATGGATACAGCCATGTTGCTACATGTATTTCCTGAATGGTAAAAAAAAAAAAAAAAAAAAAAAAAAAAAGTTTAAATTAAACAGAATTAATAAAGCATGTAATTATCAAGTGTAAACGGGGCCGGGTGTCCTCAAACTGTTGGTTGTGTTCCAGTAGTGTTGTGTCAGTAATTTATCAGACTCCTCAGTTTTTTTCATTTTATTTGTTTGTTTGTTTGTTTGTTTGTCTGCTGCTTGTTGGGAATTAAGTGATTATTAAAGCTCCCAGAATGAGAGAATCACTCAATTGATCAAAACCAATCTCATTTAAGTAATTAAGAACATTTGAGTAATGTTCGAATCCAGGTTATGAGAAGCAAAAACTACTCAACTAAATAAAGATAAAAAAAAATACTTTAAGAAGAAAAATGAAGGAACTGGCACTCATCAGGACTGCACCAGTAAAGAAGAAGGAAGAGCGAGAGTTTCCTCTGTTGTACAGGATGAGTTTATCAGAGTTTTCAGCCTCAGAAACCACAAGTTAACAAACAGCTCTAGACAAAGATAGATAGAGATACTTGTGGTGGGCACCTGTTTTTAAAGGAAGGACTTGAGGTGAGGAGTTGTGGTAAGAGCTGGTCCACAGAGTAGAATCTGATTAGATTAGAAGTGAGAGGACGAATCGAACCAATCAGATTCCATTCAGCTCAATTCCTAAATAAACGTCTCCTTTCTGCAGACTGAGCTTCAGGATCTGAGACAAGAGCTGGATTCGGATCAGATCGCTCCCTAAACCAGTGTTCTTCTTTCAGTTCGTTCCAGAGTGTAAGCTGGGGTGGAGTTTGGGGGCGGAGCCTCGGTAGTATTGTGCCAAGTCATTTATCATTTATGAACATAAATTATTTATAAACTATTTGCAAACATTGTTCAACAAAATGTGGACCATATTCTTCTTTTTTCAACACTTTAGAAACGTTTTTCTGTTTTTCCCATTGTGCTGAAATAAAGCAGTGAATTGTGGGTAACCGAGGGCTGCGAAGGATACATCAGCTGCGTCCTTCAAACCACACATTTTATTTCTGATTTGTATTTTTTTCTTCTGTATATAGAATTTGTTTGGTTTATAATGAAATGAATAAATCTTCTTATAATAAATAGTCAAGTCAAGTCAATTAATTTACTAATTTTAAGTCACAACAAGAGCAGACGGGGGTCAAACATACGAAAATAAAGACAGAAGGAAAACGCTCAGTATATCACTGTAAACAGGAAAAATATTTCGTAAAAAAACATGAGAAACAGACGGATTTATATACATAGATAAATTACAAACACCTGAACACGATCTAAAACTCCAGAGATGGGTTAGGGTTAGAGTCCTGACACGTGACACTGGCAGATGCATGCTGGGGATTGTAGTTCCAGACTGGGGTTTGCCCATAGATGGGAATGGAGGCGTGAGAGTTTAGAACTACAGAATTCAAAATTTTTAATTAAGTCTTATTTTGTTTGCTTGTTTTTCTAATGCTTTATCAATTTATGGTTTTGTTTACGAAGTTCCTTATTTTAGCTCACCTGAATAAATACTAGATTTTAATTTAAATGTACATTTACTATTATTATTATTATTAAGTTGTAAATGCTCGGCTGCATGGAAATTGAGGGTTACCCTCAATGTATTACCGAGTGAAAATAAAGATTGATTGATTAATGAATTGATTGATTGATGTTATATATAAAAATACGAATCCAATCCATTTATTTTGAAGTATTGCCCTAAATAAACAAACAAAGGAAAAATAACCTCAGTGCTGCTTTTTTCTGGAGGTCAGAATCTGAACTGAATGTTCGCTCTGCTCTGCAGGAGATCTTTGATTCGTCGGTGAGGGAGGTACGGATGTTTTATAATCTGCAGGATTGAGTGAGTGAGCGAGGCAGTGGGGAGAGAGAGAGAGTGCGCGAAAGTGCCGGGTGAGTGAGTGAGCGAGGCAGTGGGGAGAGAGAGAGAGAGTGCGAAAGTGCCGGGTGAGTGAGTGAGCGAGGCGGTGGGGAGAGAGAGAGAGAGTGCGAAAGTGCCGGGCGAGTGAGTGAGCGAGGCAGTGGGAAGAGAGAGAGAGTGTGCGAAAGTGCCGGGCGAGTGAGTGAGCGAGGCGGTGGGGAGAGAGAGAGAGTGCATGAAAGGGCCGGGTGAGTGAGTGAGCGAGGCGGTGGGGAGAGAGAGAGAGAGAGTGCGTGAAAGGGCCGGGCGAGTAAGTGAGCGAGGCGGTGCGGAGAGAGAGAGAGAGTGCGCGAAAGTGCCGGGCGAGTGAGTGAGCGAGGCAGTGGGGAGAGAGAGAGAGAGTGCGCGAAAGGGCCGGGCGAGTGAGTGAGCGAGGCAGTGGGGAGAGAGAGAGAGAGTGCGCGAAAGTGCCGGGCGAGTGAGTGAGCGAGGCAGTGGGGCGAGAGAGTGAGTGAAGTGGTGGGGAGAGAGATCGAGTGCGCGAGAGTACCGGTTGGTCGTGGTGTTATTGTTTTCTCGGGGGGGATATTGCAGCGCTTGGCACCGTGAGGTCTGTCGTTTATCACGGGGAAATAAGTGATTAGAGGGAGAGCAAGACGTGCGACAGCTCCTGACTCCGCCCCTTCACACCACAGCACCGCCGCCGATTAAACACACACACCACCCGTCTCACTCTCCACCCGTCTCACTCTCATCTCAGCTATTAAAGTTTTAATACTCTGTAAACTTTCCCACATTTTGGTCTTGTGTTGCCTCCAACAGCTTTTCTTCTTCTTTTCTTCCAGGATTGTTCTGTATTTATTTATCTCCATCCATCTTCCCTCCATCAACTCTGACCAGCTTCCTAAATCTGTCCCTGCTGAAGAAAGAAAAGCTCATCCCCACAGCATGATGCTGCCTCCACCATGTTTCACAGTGCAGTGGGGATCAGGGTGTGTTCAGGATGATGAACAGTTTCTTCCATATGTTTACTGCAACTACAAACTGCACTTCTCACGTCTTTATTTTAGTAATGATTTTCTTTTTCCACTCGTATATAAACATTTGGGTGGATGATTGGTTCATGTCTTGGTTGGTTTGTAGAAACAGTTTTAGTAGAGTAACTGTTTCAGGTTTTATTGGTTTTTGGATGATGGATTGATGGAACAGAGCTGCTTGAGATGATCAAAGCTTGGGAGATGTTTACTGTACCTACTGTACTCTGTCTCAGACTCTCAGATTTTCTGTATCATTACATTTTTATTACTTATAGGTTGGAATGTAAAATATTTAAATGAGTTGTTTTTTCTCATCATCAGTGTGTTGTCTTTTCCTGTATTCTCTTTTTTTTAACCTGGATCTACAGTTATCTCCTGTGGTTGGTGATCTTTGGTTAGCTGCTGCTTAGCCTTGATATCGGCTGTAAGTGTAAATTAGCATTTAGCTGCTACTATGTGCTGAAAAGCTTCAATAGTTCAGTCAGGTAAAGACTAAATCTTTTGAGTTTATGTCAGGGGGTTAATTTCCAGGTGCCGCACACTTCCAGTTCACCTCCAGCGGCCATTGATTACCTGTCGGGAGAATTTCTTCACTCCAGTTAAAGATTTTACACCTTTGTGGCCAATAAAGCTAAAAAAAACGACATTCTGAAGCCCCGGAGGAGGAAAAAGCCGGAGGTCGCTTGAGTCAAATGAGCTCAACTGCCATCATGCACTTTCACATTATACAGAATATAAACCAATGTTTGAATTACACAGTGCAGATCGATTTATCCTGGTTTTATTGAATGTAAATCTGTTAAAAAAAAAGAATATCTGTGAAAAAAAAAATCCCTTGTGCTCAAATAGTTCTTACTTATGTTACTTATATTATTTTGGAACAGTTCATATTCATTTTTTTTTTAAATATGTTTTAAACATTTAGTTTCCAATCACCAATTATTAGAAAGCCTGTGATTGTTTTGAATTAGTTAATCTTTTCTGTTATTAATTCATTTTTTTTAATGGTTTATTTATTTGATTTTCATTTGACACGCCTTTTGAATCCGGACGACAATTGTAAAAACAGGAGGATCAGTGAGTTTTTAGGCTTTTTTATCGGTCACATGACATAATCATGTTCAGTAGCTCCTCCATTTCCACTCGCTGTTGTGTTGTTTACGTGGAAAGTGTAATTACGGTGTATTTTTCACACTATAAGATGCACCAGATTATAAGGCACACTGACAATTTCTGGGAATATTAAAAAGTAAAAATTAAAATAAAGTATTTACGGTTTGGATGTATAGAATTATCTAATTTAAATGATTAGAATTCAATGTTTGGTTTCTGTTAGAATTTTACCCCGTTATCTCAAATGTCTGAAGTCTCTAAACAACTGGGGTCTTTTCCTAGATGAACTAGTATGTTAATTCAGTTTAAAAGAGGGATCGTTTTATATCTCGCTTTCATTTATTTAGGATATATACAAATATTTATATTACAATTCCCATGCAATATACGTTTTTTTTTTTTGTTTGTTTTGCTCTTTAAACAGAGGATTGCGCTACAGCATTACTATGCTATTACATCATAATAAAATCAGCTGAATTAAACAGTATCATTAATCAGACAGTCCTGGTCCTCGTTCTCAGAATAAGCTGAGTTTTATTATTAATCAGCTTTGTTCTTCTCTACTGGTCTTCAGAACTGAGACCCGTACGGATCGGTCCGTACTGAACCCGGATCCTGATCTCCTGCTGTTCTGGAGGAGCCGAGGAGGATCTGCTGCCCTACTGTCACTCTTCTTCTCCACATGTAGTCCAAACTTCTCCAGGATTTAGAGCTCCGCCCACTTTCACACTTACTGTATCGACGTTAGAGTGCTCTCACGTCTCACTGCAGCTAAAACAGCTCTAGTACTACTGTTTTTCCAGTGTTTTTGCAGTGGGCGGGATCCAGTTACTTTTTCATTGGTTTATAAACTTGTTCATTGGCTGGTTCGTGGTCTATTCTGGTGGGCAACAAACAAACAGCTCTCAAATAGTGTTAATAGTGTTATATGCAACAAAACATTTTAAAATAAATCAAATACTATATCATGTATATTATAAAGAATTCAGGGCCTGAAAGGGTTAAAAGAGGAATAAACAGACTTTTCAATGAAATAATCTAACAAAGTAAATTTATATTAACTACATGTATTGGGGTATTCAGTGTAAAACAGCCCAAAATCTGGAAAAAGTTTAATTAACGGAAGTGGTAATTAATGGGCAGTGGCAGTTATGAAGGGTAAATAAAATACTTTATTCATAAAATAAATATTCATAAATCTCTGGCAAACATGATAAGATCACTTTAGTTTCTGAATCAGTTTCTCTAATTTTGCTATTATAGGTGCTATTTATAGATCTTTTTTTTTGTTTTTTTTAGGCATTTATTTACAGAAAATGAGAAATGTCTAAAAAAAAATAATGCAAAGAAAACAAGTTCATATTCATACAGTTTTAAAAGGTCCAAAATCGTTGAATATTTGGTGGAATGATCCTGATTTGTTTTTTAATCACAGTTTTAATTTCATGCATCTTGCCATCATGTTCTCCTCCACCAGTCTTACACACTGCTTTTGGATAACTTGCTGCATATTAAACACGTATTAAGGCAGAGTTTGCATGAACGTCGCTTTGATCGAGGTGTTCAGCTTTGTTCGTAGAGTGAAGACTAGTCCATACTCTATAATGCTGTCATTAACGGTTATAAGTTCTAAATGCAGTAACCAGAACCAACAGAACCTCTGACAGAACCGCTAACAGAACCTCTAAAAGAACCCGACAGCGAAAGGTCTGCGGTGAAGGTCCATGGATTGAGCGCTGTAATTGGCTGTTTCTGTCGGGCGGGGGGGCGGGCTGGTGAGTTGTGATGGGACAGGGAGGGGGTGCCGTACCCTTCAGGCCCCCTGCTGTTTGTAATCCCGCACTGAGCGCGCTCAGAACCCTGCTCGCCTTCGATTCGCCTCTGAAAGGAGAAAAATCGATGGAATATTTTCCCACAGAAAACCAGAGAGAACAGGTCTTTCCTGCTCTCAGCTAATTAAAGCCAGACAAAAGGCTGCTGTGTTCTTTACAAAGAAGAGGAAGAAGAGGAAGAAGAGGAAGAAGAAGAGGAAGATGAAGGAGGAAAAGGAGGAAGGAGGGATGGCTTCACAAGCCAAGATGGTCTTTGGGTAAAAAACATACACATGGCTGCTTCTAAACAGGTTGCAGGACAACCTGGATCAGACCATTCCTTTAGTCAGAAACTTCAGAAATCACATATTAAAAAATCATATAATCATTGCAGTATTTGCTTTTATACACCAGTGGGGACGGTCTCAGAATGTAAACGTACCATTTCTTGATGGGATTTGTCCCTTATAGGCTCTGAGAATATCCTGAATGTTCCCTGAAAGTCTGCTAAATAACGTCCCTCTAATTTCTAAGAAATTCAACATCATGACAATCCAGGAATTTTCCGGGAATGCTACAAGATAACATGCCCTAATCATGTGCTTTTATTTATTAGATTGTGTAGAGCATCATCTATTATTTAACTGTTGTACTCTAAAGCTCTTTTATGACCCACATGCTTTTTTGTATGAAAGGTGACATAACCCTTAAACTAATCCTAACCCTAACAATAATCCTAATCCTAAAGCGACATGCCAGATGTCTCAGCATTGTGTTGTAGAGGTTCCTAATGTTCCTCCTGTGACAATCCATCCCATAATAACTCCAGTATTCTCTATACACAGTTCCTGCAGGTGTCGATCTTGTGTTGAGGGCAGTTATAAAGGCATTTATTTCTAAAGCTTTGAGACTCCGGAGAACCACAGTGATGTGATTCACTATTATTCACTAATGGAGAAAATACACTAATGGAACACTGGTGAACCTTCCCAGGAGTGACCCGGCCAACCGAACAAAATTAGTATGCTCCAAAAGGGCATGAAGAACTCATCCAGAAGATCCATAAAAAAGAACCCAGAACAACATCATCTCAGTTAAGATCAGTGTTAATTAATGATCCAATAATAAGAAAGAGATAAAAAAACACTTTGATTGATTAGAGATGTTATTAGATTTAGGGGTAAATACTTTTTTCACACAGGGTTACAATGGTTTAGATACATTTTGTCTTCCTGTGTATTCAGGGTTCGGGAACTGCCGGAGTGTCTCAGAGCTTAAGAACTCTTATTGGCTTTAATGTACAACATCACTCCAAGTAAGCCATTATTTTAATGATGTAGAAGAGCAGTGAGCATTAGGGCAGAATAACACTGGATTCTGGAGAGGATGAGAGCAGATGATGAATCCTGATTGGACACAGGGGCCAATAGAGGACCTCTCACATTTGCATAATGGGGCTGATCCTGTGTTACTGAATAGATTAGTCCATTTTGCCCCAAAGCCCAGAAATGATAATCAAGAAAATTAAGTCAGCCGTGTTTTTGGTTTTCTGTTTGTTGTATTATTTACCCTAACTGTGAAAAAATGAAATACAATATACATAAAAACACGTATTCACAAAAATAATAAAAAACATAAAACACATATGGCAGCTATACATCTCAAAAAGTATCTGGTACCACTTTAAAATAAGACTACCTTTATAAAGTGTTTATAAATGGCTTATAAATTAGATTATTACTTCATAATGATTAGGTTGTAAATGCCTTGAAACCCATTGATAAGCAGTTAAAACACATGAATTAAAAAAGCAACAGTGGCAATTTAGTCATTTAATTTATGGTAAACAGTTAAACATACTTAGAAATATATTAATATGACAGATATAATGCTGATTGATGGAAAACACAAAGTAAATTCAGTATCTAAACAAGATCTGAGGTTTGACAGTATATATATCAGCTCACTGTTGCAATTTCTACTGCTTATTAATAGGTTTTAAAGTATAACCATTAATAAACCTATTTATAAGCCATTCAGAAACCCTTTATAAAGGTAGTCATATTTTAAAGTGTAACCCTAGTCTCAGCATGGAGTTGTAGAGGTTCCCTTTAGATATCCCTCCATGTACAGCCCATAATATCATTAAAAGATTGAGATAATGTGGAGAAATCCCTGTATATATAAGGGACTGGATGCTGGTGATCTTCAGGTCCTCAGGTGGAACATCATTAACAACAGATCAAGAAACTACTACTTTGGGACTTTTATGTTGAAACCAATTTAAAGACAGGAAGTTGCATCATTTACCAGTTTGCCAAGGACCCAAAGAAGAAGGAAGGAAGACTTAGTAACAAGCTTGAATATTTTGTTAAAAGACAAATCTCTCTTGTTTTGTTGTTGATCTCTTCTTATCTTGTTTTTAATGGTAAATAAAGATGCGTTACTTTATTGGGGCAAAACAATAAAGCGTTTTTTTTTTAAGTTATAAAAACGTGTTGTAAAGTGTGTTACTTCAAATCTGTGTTTTTTTAGGGAGGAAATTATATGTCATGTATTAACACCTATCGAAATGAATACAACGATAAATATTAAGTATATTTGGCAGGTAAGCATTACTAAAAAAATATATATATATACCACTACTACTACTGCTACTATTAAGTAAATAATAGAAGCCATGGGAGAATGTGGTGGCGCTTCATTGTTGTCGTAAAATCTACTAAGATATACTGAATAAACTCTAATTGAGTAAATTTAAGTGTTGCAAAGTAACGTTTATTAAACATTTTTTACTTAAATACAGTGAGAATTATGAGTACATGTTACTTGAATATATGCTTTGTTGAAAGAACTTGCTGTTTTTAAGTGGAAAAGCTTTTTTTTAAGTAAATCCTACACCACATTTTTTCAATGTACTTTTTTTTAAAGCTGTTTCTACCATTTTCAGATTAAAAAAGGTTTTCACTACGTTCACATTTGAAGGGTTATTGCCGCTCTACCTGGTAATAACAGGCCTGTTTCAGTTTTTTTACACTGGAATATTGTGTGCGAGAGCAGAATAGCAGCTCCATTGATTTGCTGGATTGCAGTCTGGGCTTAATTGCGACTCTGCAGTAAACCTTAATGACTCCTGAACGCTGGAAGACTGCAGGGAGCAGAAGGCTCTGCTAATGCTGCTAACATTTGTAAGTTGCTCTGGATGAACGAGTTTGCTAAATGAACTTAAATACAGTTATAAAATCCTTCTGCTGAACTCAGATCTGTCTGGAACGTTGTGTTCCTGTGGTATTCCTGTGTGTCACGACAAGATTTGCTCTAAAATCGTATCTTTTTTATTTAGGCATTAGATATTTTAGCATGTAGCTAAAGAGCTGTATGTGTATAAGGGTGTGTTTATTCTTCGTAGCTTTGATTCGGTCAAATAATCCCTGTGTGATTGCTCTGTTAATGTGGTTCATATTGTGGTTTATGTGAAGTATGAACGCAATAGATACAAACCAAAGGAATCTAAATTAATCAAACACAGGATATGTTGTCCTCCTGCCTGGTTTAAACAGCAGCAGATCTTCTGAATATATCTACACTGATGGGCGTGGTGTTCTGGAAATGAGGTGTGTTCAGGTACATTTCTGGAGTTTTATCTTGTTTATCTTGGTAACAGAAAACACAGGAGCGCCACTGACTTAATACAACCTAGACAGACGCCAACAGTCAGACGTTCATCGCTATCTCGGTAACACAGGTGCTGTGCCTAAGCGATCGTACACCCCCACTTATTACACACACATGAACGCACAGCAGCACAAACCCAACTTTTACATCAACATCCTTCACAGCGTCAACCAGCAGCTCAGTTTCCTCTGCTGAGACGAGTTTGTTGAACACGTCCAGGTAGCTGCACCGTTACAATAGCAATCCACCAAAGACAGAGCTCACCTGATCTACTCTTAAAGAGAATGATGAGCAACAGACACTCTGATTGGTTTATTTCACGTTACGCCCAAAATGAACCACACCCATCATTAATTAAGAAAATTAGTACATGACTTTGCTTTGCGTTTCGAGCCGAGCCAGGTTTACTTTTCCCATCATTTCGATAGCAAAGACACACTGACACGCCCTAAATAAAGCTGACCAAGATTAAGGCAAATCTTTCTTCTTCCGTCCTTTATAAAGGATAGGTTAAGGTGTTGGTATGTTGTTTTCATGATTTAAAAGAGAAAGTAATGTCAGTAAGTCAGTAGCTTTATCTGGTCTAGTCTTGAAGACAGTGATGTTAAAGCTGGTATATATGGATGCTGATGAACATGTTCCAGTCTGGTTATATTCTACTATCAGTAAATAGTGGGAGGGGCCTACTTGAGGGGGATTCTGATAACAGTGTCATTGTACTGACCATTTCCTTTGAACATCATTAAATTAAAAGGGATACTTCCTCAGTTTTTCATTTCATTCAGTTCATAACCAGATGTTATCTAGATGCCCCATGCAGTTGCTTGGTTTGTCGCTCTTGTTGCAAAGGGCCATATCCTCAGCTTTTCTATTTAAAGCCACCCACTGGTGAGAGGATCTGACTTTTTCTGGAGAGGACTACATTGGTCTCCTCCCCCTGTCCTCCTGTATCTGCTGGTATCTGCAGAGGTTCAGGACCCCATTGATCTGTCTGACCACAGAAAGGTCTTTCAGATCCAGTTGTCTCAGATACTGCAGGACTGGGTTTGGGTGATAAAGCTGATGTTCTGGTTGAGTGTAGTAGAGTGTACAGTTCAGACTGATGAATATCTGCTGCTCTGCTGAAGGTCAAGGACATGAACTTGAGTTTTATCAGCTGGTTCCTGATCCTTGTTCCTCAGAACTGATGATCAGGAATGTCTAGATAATGTACCATTACCTGGGTTCCTGTACCTAAACTGCAGTTAAAGAACTGACCCCTCACACAATGGTGTTTAATACAGTGGTATGAAAACGATTGGCCCCCCTCTGATCATGTTCACGGGTTTCCTTTATAAATCATTGGTTGTTTTGATCAGTAATTTAAGTTAAATAAATCATACAGCAGCATAAAGTGTGGATAAGTGGGGGTGTACGCTCAGTACGCTCGATAGCGATGAACGTCTGACTGTTGGCGTCTGTCTAGGTTGTATTCAGTCAGTGGAGCTCCTGTGTTTTCTGTTACCAAGATAAACAAGATAAAACTCCAGAAATGTACCTGAACACACCTCATTTCCAGAACACCACGCCCATCAGTGTAGATATATTCAGAAGCTCTGTACGAAGATTGACTGTTGGTGGGGGTTAAGATAGCAATGAGCATTACAATGCCCCTTGTGCACTGTGAACGACCATCGAATACAGTTTATAGAATTGTGAGGGCACTTATATAGCACCACATAAAGTTTAATTCAGAGGTGGGCACTTCATCATGTTTTCTCATTTATAGTAGAATGTTAACCCAATGCTGCACTGCATCCTCTTTACTTTACTGAAGGGGGCGCTCTTTGGGACATTGTTTAGTAGGAGTGGCCTAGAAGACACTTCATAACAGCACCCGTTACTACAGGAAGAACAGAAGAACTAATCAGATTTATTCACCTTACTCTGATCTAATATGTCAGATTATACTATTACATTACTACTGGAATAATCAGATAACTGGAGTAATCAGATTATTATAAATATGTATGTAATAATACTCAGTGATATAAATATGTTATAAGCATGTCATGACCTATTACAGATGACAGAGACATGTTATCACTGTCAAGCACTGTCACAACAGATTACTGTAACATGTATATCACATGCTAATTCTCTCTCTCTCTCTCTCTCTCTCTCTCACACACACAGTCTCAATGTAGTAATTTCTCTCTCTTGCTCCCACTGTCCCAATTTCTCTTTCACTCTCTCTCTTTCTTTCTGTCTCAATTTCTGTCTCTTTTTCTTGATTTCTTTCTTTCACTCTCTCTTTGTCTCTCTCTCTTCCTCTTTCTCCAGATTTCTCTTTAAATTCAATAAGCTTTACTGTTGGCATGACCATGTGTAACAGTATTGACACAACACAAGTGAACTATCTGAACATTAGGAAATACAGATGTATAACCAAAAATAAATATATGGACATTAAATTGATTTAACACTATTAAAACTTTTGAACAGCTTAATGAACATCAGCGAAAAAAAAAATATATATATTTCTCTCTCTTTATATTTTCTCTCTCTCTTTCTCTC
The DNA here is from genome assembly GCF_023375975.1 of Astyanax mexicanus. Lineage (NCBI taxonomy): Eukaryota > Metazoa > Chordata > Actinopteri > Characiformes > Acestrorhamphidae > Astyanax > Astyanax mexicanus. Next base: position 2,689,032 of record NC_064411.1, read on the forward strand.
TCTCTCTTTCTGTATTTCTCTCCCTCTCTCTTTTTATTTTTTCAGACAGAGACTTTTTTTTTCTGCTGCAGGTTGAGTTGGGAATATTTATGGATGAACAGAGTGAGAAAGAGTAAAAAGGAGGGGGATATCACCCTGCAGCGACATGTAGCCCAGGGCTGTGCTGCCGCCGCTCTGAATCTCCTGACCGGCCTGTCGACTCCACCCAATAGAATCATCACCTGTCAGAATAAACCGCAATTACACTCCACTACCACACTCCCCGGCATCAACCGCAATCACACTCCGAGGAATAACACCACTACCACACTCTCCAGAAGTTCCTGGGGCAGGGAAACCGGGGTGGGTCAAAAGTTTGGGGACCCAACTTTTAAAAAGACAAAGAGAAACCAGAAAACAACTCAGCTAATAATCAGTTCTGCATGAGAGGCAGCAGTAACACAGGTATCTGCAGGATGTTCTGCACAGATCACCGAGATCATTGTTAGTAATGTTCCTCCTATCACTACTAGGAGTGACTGACTCTCACTGTATGAGATGATGCTCCTCAGATCATCAATCACACCTGCAGTTTACACTGTGAACTCTTCAGTCCAGGTCAAAGACAGGATTGAAAAGTCATCACAAGGCTTTTGTACTCAAACTCAACCATCATCAGATCCCATCATCAGAACAGGACCTGGATTTGTTGGTAATGATGATACAGTTCCGGTCCAGGTTTATCATGTACGACACTCTTGTGAATGACAGCGGCGATGGCTTGCTGATGGATGGCCTAGATGGTGGCCAATCTGTCAAAACGACTGTCCTTCTTCTCTCAGTCCAATGATGCTTCTTCTCTTTAAGTCTGTTAACTGAGCTAAATGTCTTCAGGTGCATAATAAAGCCCCACCACCAGGGGGCTCCCAAGAGCACGAAGTATCATGCTAAAAAAATTTATGTTTAAAAACAACATTGAATAAAACAAATAAAACGGTATTACCCACGTCAAATTGATTTTTAAGTCAATAAAGAAGAGGTGAAGATGGAGAAAAAGAAAGAGTAAGAGGAAGAGAGAGGGAGAAAGAGGGGTAGCGAGGGAGAAGAATCCACTGGTAGAAATGTTAGCTCTAATGGTTGCTGAATGCTTGTGCCTGTTCCCCATCAGTGCCCTGGCATCCTTTGCCCTGCACTTTATTAGAGCTGATGAAAGTCATGCCACATGCTGATCGAGTTTCAGTCATTTCACACATCACACTTTATCTCTCTCTCTCTCTCTCTTTCTATTTATTTTTCTATTTATTTCTGTCTATCTATATTTCCTTTCACTGTGCTCTCTTTCTCTGCACATATCTCTCCATCTGTGCTTCTCTATCTTTATCTCATTCATCCTCTTCCTCATACATTAACTGCCTATACGTCTCTCTATATTGCATGTATAAAGCTCTGGAAAAAAATAAGATACCACTAAAAATTATGAGTTTCTTTGATTTTACCGAATTGAAAACCTTTGGAATATAATCAAGAGGAAGATGGATGATCACAAACCATCAAACCACCAAACGGAACTGCTTGAATTTTTGTACCAGGAGTGAAGCAGCATAAAATTAACCAAAAGCAGTGTGTAAGACTGGTGGAGGAGAACATGATGCCAAGATGCATAAATAAAACTGTGATTAAAAACCAATCAGGGTTATTCCACCAAATATTGATTTCTGAACTCTTAAAACGTTATGAATATAAACTTGTTTTCTTTGCATTATTTGAGGTCTGAAAGCTCTCCATCTTTTTTATTATTTCAGACATTTCTCAGTGAGGGAGGGGTTCTGTGGTGGGATAGTGAGAAGCACAGCTCATAAATATATGGATTAATGTCTCCGTTCAAATTAAATTAGACATCCACTTTTCTAACGAAATGTCAAAATGCAGCCACAGAAGGGTGCTGCTGCAGCATCCAAGAAATAAAAACAACTGTAAAAAAAAAAGTTTAAAGAAACCAAGAATGAAAATTAAAGAAGCGGGCTTGCCTGAACAATGTGTTCCTTTTCCTATTTCTCAGTGATAAGCTCAGATAAAGACACTGGAACTGTGTGATAGCTCCTGTGATGCTGGAGAAGCTGAAACCGAAACTTCAGGTGAAGCGCAGGAGCATCTTATAAGCATGAGCTTCAGTTTAGGAGTGTGAACTGTTCAGACCGATGCAGAAGATACACATCACCTTTCAAATATAGTGTGAACAGACTTAAATAAACACTGGATTTAATAACAAAAAACAGGTTTATAAATATTCTTCACTTCCGCACTGCTGTCATGCATTTTTCTCTTCAATTTATGCCCTTTGTTTCTTCTCTTAGATGTAAAAGTCTGGATGTTTACATCACAGCGAATCAAGTTTTTAGATTTCAGTACCACATATTGAAAAAGTCCAAACCAGATAAGAATTGATAATCTCAGATTCAGTGCGTTTTCACTGTTCACACTCTCACAGAAAACACGTTTTACCACATGTGACCAGAAAGACTGTGAGTGAAGAGAGTTTCTGAGTTTAAATTAGGATTGGGGTAAGATTTATAGGTAGCAAAACAAAGTGTGTGTGTGTGTGTGTGCGTGTGTGTTCAGAACAGTTTGTTCTCATTAAACTCCAGTAAAGAGAAACACAGACAGAAGGACGACGTGACATTTAAGGTAATTTAGCAGTGAATTGAGACGCGCTTGTCGTTAGTATTTGGACACAATCTGATAACAGTGTGTAATTTCCCGCAGGTTTACAGCGGCGGAGTAACGAGGCGTCGGGTCTAAAGCTAATGCTAATGCTCTGCATAAATCATACAAATATATTCTCAATTAATCTGCAGACATCTTAATTACAATCATCACAAACTCAAACTTTAATAAAAACATAAGAACCTTTTCATCAATGATTAATAATTGAGAAGTCATCTATTTAAGTGATCTATCAGATTATGAAGAAACACATAGTGAATCATGTAGTAACTTAAAAACAGTGTTAAACAAACCAAAATACTTATCTGGGGAGCTGTTTGTTAACTTGTGGTTTCTGGGGCTGGCAATCAGGGGCGTCGCCTGGCCTGGGCTTCCAGGGCTTTAGCCCCGAATCATTTTCTAGTAGCCCCGAATTGTTTGGCTCAGCTCAGCTGTATTATTAATGAGAAGACAGGCCACTGAGCGCTGTGCGTGAATAAAAAACCTCTTAACACCGATCACTCAATCATTCGTTCAAGGATCAAGTTCCGCCTTTCAAGTGAAACAGCCAATCAGCTTGCTGGTTTTGCGGAGCGCGGTGGGCTAGCAGGGGAGGGTTTTTGAGTTTTTGCAGCGGGGTGCAGTGCTGGTGTTAAGACTAATCTGGATATACGGAGATTTTTCTAAAAGAAAGGTAACTGAACTAACTATTTAAACTGTGATGATATGTTTCTGATATATGGTTAAAAAGACTCGTCTCTGAATCAAAACACACAGATCAAACCCGCTGTGTGCTTAATAAAATATAGCCTGTGACTATAGTCAGTTAGCTGATGTACCTGATCAGCCAATAACTATTTCATTTTTAAATTGTTTTTATTAATTTAGGATTGCAGGACTTACTGTAGGGCCAGCATTTAGTACTATAATTTCTTAACCCTGGTCTCTGCCCTAAAATTGGTTCCAACTGATCAGCTAATAAACTACTCATTAGAGTGTTAAACATTATATATCAGGATACTTATTGTAATCAGGGGCAGATTTTCCACCACACAAACCATGCAATTGCTTGGAGCCCCAAAAGGTAAAAAAAAAAAAAGACACCGTAAATGCAAGTTAAGCAAGGCGAGGTAAACTAAGGTAGCTTCGGCACAACCATGAAATTAGGCTTTATCGCAGCGGTGCCCAAAAAAGAAAGAAAATTAAGGAAAGGAAATACAGCACAGAAAGCTTGAAAAAAGCACCAAAAAAAGCAAGAAATGAAACGTCTGACGATGCTGAGGTACCTGAGACTGCGAGGTTGTCCGAAAAAAAGACATTACTTGGAGCCCCAGAACTTCCAAATCCGCCACTGATTGTAACATATACAACAGATAGATTCTGCATGCAAAGTTTCAGCTGGCTAGGTTGCACGGTTGCTGAGAAACAGTGTTCCAAATTTAACTGTTGGAGTGAATGGGGCATATATCCGGAAGGACTAATTTGCATATGGCGGCCATATTGTTTACAAATTTCAAAATTTCTTTGATGAATATTGAAGCGCATGCTCTCATGAGTATTTTGATACCAAACATGCCAGGATTGGTCAAAATTCCAAGGACTAGTTTGCAAAAGTATGTTTTGCAAATAATGCAAATTAGCAAAATATCTATATAGACGGAAGTGCATGGTCCAAATTGGAATGTTGTAGGTATTGACCCAAGGAATCCAGCAAAATAAGGATTTTTGAGTTATTGAGAAAAATGTGAAAAATGAATTTCCTTGTTTATAGCGCCACCACTTGACCAATCTGTGCACTGATACTACATCTACCTACCAAGTTTCATGTCTCTAGGACTTACAGTTTAGGCTGCACAACTGCTTTTTCTGAGGAAAAAGAATAATAATAATAATAAGAAAAAAATTAGCAAAAACAATAGGGTTCTACGCACCTTCGGTGCTTGAACTCTAATAGTCTAAATAAAAATACATAATACGATAAAACACATCAAGCTTGGATCAGAACTTGGTCCAGACTCTTAGGTGTGAAAAAGAAAACGCTAAAACGTAGAGGGTACGGGGACCTTAAGGACCAGGTTTGGAAGCAAAAGCAGATTGTATTTCTTATTTCTAGATCTACAGTAACTCAGCTTCATTTTTATTCAGTCAGCAGCAGAACATCACGTTAAGAGGAGGAGTACAGTAAGTTCAGCAGCAGCACAGTGTGATAGCGTTTCATGCTAAAGGGAGCAGCGCTAAATTGCTAATTCCTTCAGGTTCTCACGCTTCAGTGAGCCTCCACCTGTGCTGGATCACCTGTCTGACCCTACAGCCCAGTGCAGGTGTCTGTCAAACCGGCAGAGCGAGAGATAGACTCTCGGAGAGAGAGAGACAGCTGAAAGAGAGATATATCTCAGTCCTCAGACCATCATATCTCCAGGCTCTCTGCTGATCCTGCTCCCCATATGGCCCTGTCCCACAGGACTCGTCACGCTGGACCACAGGACCTCTGGATTTATGCGTAGTGAAGTTTGATCCTCCTGAATCTCGAGGGTTTTGCCCTGTCTCAGGACAGACTCCTCCAAAAACCTGCTTTTATTTACGGCTCTCGGTTCAGAAACTGTATCAAAGCCTCAGATTTACTGGGATGACTGGTTTGGAAAGTGGTCGGAGACAGAGGTCAGAGGTTAACTGGGTTGCTGTGGGCTCGAGGGATCAGCAAGTTAACGCTAGACTGATGAAGACGGCACCAAGAGTTCACTGCACAGATATAGTCTAGAGATTCTAGAGGTGAATCTGTCAATAAAAAGAGGAGACGATCTGAAGAAAAGAAGTCGGGAGCACTTTCAGGCTTCGTAAGAACTTATTGGTAGGCATTGAATAATATATTTAGGACGCAATACTTTTATATTTAGGAGCCTTTATGTACTCGTACCAGTACCCACAATATAACATAAGATATTTAACGAAATAAAAGAGATTGTATTGACAAAACATCATATATGTTCAATGTTAAACACTCATCATCAAATAATCAAACAATATCTGCATCAAGAAGGAAGATCAATAAATGATTATAAATTAATTCTGATATTTAGAATAATATGTAATATGTTCCTCCAGTGATAATCCATCCCATAATAACTCCAATATTCTCTATACACACTTCCTTCAGATTGTGCGACAGGGGTATTGGAGTGTTAATAGAGCGTCCTGGTTTTTAATCACAGTTTTAATTTCATGCATCTTGGCATCATGTTCTCCTCCTCCACCAGTCTTACACGCTGCTTTTGGATAACTTTATGCTGCTTTACTCCTGGTGCAAAAAATCATTCAAGCAGTTCAGTTTGGTGGTTTGATGGTTTGTGATCATCCATCTTCCTCTTGATTATATTCCAGAGGTTTTTAATTTGGTAAAATCAAAGGAATTCATCATTTTTAAGTCTTTGTTTTTGTAAACCGTACTACATTCTAGCATTCTTAATTTTAAAATAGATTTTAATAGAGTTTTAATTGGTCTGAATGGGTCTATTAATTATTAAATCCTATAAAAAAAATACAAGGCTCCTGATCTGACAGTGACAGAATGTTACATAATAAGGAGAATAATAAGGATTCCACATGTTCTGATACTGTGTGTAATGTACTGTATCTAAAGTATGAATATATGTAACACATTTTAGTGGTGTTACAGAGTGACAGCATATATATATGGCTCATAGTTTCAGGTATGTGTTGGTGGTGACGGTAATGCAGGGCGTGTTTTATGGTAGATGGAGGAGATAAAGTCGGTATGGATGGAGTTTCTCTAAATCTTCCACAGATCTGAGAGATTTATGTTCAGCAGAGGAGCTGGATTCAGTCAGAGGACGGTACAGATCAGAAAGAGACTCAATAAAACCATCTCATAACAAAACTACAGGCTGCTATAAGCAGATCTACACAAGATATACTCACGTACATACTGTATGTACACATATATACACATATATAACCATCGACTCACTCTCACTGTACCCAACTGTACCCAAAGATGCTCTCTTTTAAACACCATGCTGCTTTATAACATCACATTTTATGCCAACTGAGTTCATCTTTCAATAGTTGGAGTCATCCCAAATTATCGGGAATATGTTAAGTAAAATAAAGTCCTGTTTATTTATTACTGTGGTGTAAAGTCAGTAGATAAGAGTATGAGAACTGACTATAAATACACAGTGTAAAATGAGTGTAAACAGAGCTGCAGGTCAGAAGCTAACGGTAGAACTAAAGAGGCTAAATGATGTCAAATAGTATTTTTCTTGGCATAATTGAAACTATTAGCTGTAAAGCTGCCAGGTTTCCATTATGAGGTTCCTCTAAGGAAATGAACAACCTACTTCAAGCCTTCTGCTATAAAACTACTAATAATACACAACTCTCAACATATAACTTATAAACTTCTTAGATTTAAGACTGGATCATTCTAACACATGAATATTCTCTGATCTAAATCATAATAGCTCCACTGTAGCTCTGGCTGGATGTTTAGGGTCATGGTCTTGCCGGAAGATCTCAAGTCTTTTACAGCCTCCAACAGCTTTTCTTCTTCCAGGATTGTTCTGTATTTATTTATCTCCATCCATCTTCCATCCATCAACTCTGACCCGATTCCAATTCAAATTCAATTCCACTTCCTGTAGGGTGAATTCAATTCAAATTCAAATTCTGATTCATGCATTCAATTGGATTCTGAATTTAACATAACCCTGATTTACAGACAATTTTGTAACAAATATTTTTTTTGCCATTTTCTGTTTTTTTGATTCCTTTTTCAGGAATCATTTGGGGGTTGGGGGTTTGGGGGTGTGGCACAGGGATAGAATAAAAGAGAATCCGCCTCCAGTGTTGGTCTATTAATCCTGTTTGACACCATCCTTCAGAAAAGTTAATAACATGGAGTCGGAGTGAAAGCAGACACCAGCTATCAGGGCGTCACGCGGAGATGAAACGCATCAATCAGTAGATACGGCAGCGCCGACAGATGGATCAAATTAGGGCGTCAGGTTTTACGGGGGGGGGGAAATTTATACTTTGGTAGACGTACAAATCAAATAATAGCTGCGGGCTGGCGGCGCTCCAAAACAATCCCATCAGCCCCGTGGTGCTGATTCACCCGGTTACTGTTAAACAAATCAGAACCAGAACTTCTGCAGCTTCCTGTCGCCCTCAAATTAACGCCTGTCATCCTATTGTCTTCCTGATCTCCGGAGCGTCACAACAATGGCTATTGTTTAACTATCAGAGGAGGAAAAGCGACGGAGAGAGAGAGAGAGAGTAAAAGAGAGAGATTTGATTGGCTGGTTCCGGAAGTGGCGGGATGCTGTAAGCGGTACAGACAGGTGAGATGGATGAGGTGTATGAATATGCTAATGTCCGTCCTGTTTCTCTAATGGAGCGCTGTGTGATGAACGCAGGTCTGATGTAGCGCGGAGTGAGTAACAGGTGAGTAACAGGTGAGTATAGTAACGCTCATCACGCTGACGGGTGGAGTATGGTGTTATATACAGTGCGTACAGTATAACTATACTGTATTTAAAAAGCAGTTCCTTCAGGAGACGCAAATAAAGACTGTGTGATACTAAAAAAAAAACACTCCATAACATTATGACCACCTCCATCTTTCTCCAGACTGTGGAGCAGATACTGCAGCCGTGCTGCTGGAGTTCTTTAACACTGGGTTTCATTTCACTTTTCATCATTCTCTGGTCCTGTAGTCCACAGGACACTGACCACAGGACGCAGCCTACAGGATGCTGCTTCGAGGACCCTCCCCACAGTATGCTGTCCACAGGACGCTGACCACAGGCCATCACTCGCAGGAAGATGCTTACCAGGACACTGACCACAGGACATCTCTCACAGGAAGATGCTTACCAGGACACTGACCACAGGATATTAATAAAAAGGATGCTGCTCTCAGGATGCTAACCACGTGACATCATCAACAGGACACTGCCCACTGTTTACAAGACGTTGCCCACAAGTCACTGTTCACAGGACGCTACCACAGGATATCACCAACAGGACACTGCCCTCAGGACACTCTCTGAATCAGACTCCTCCCCTGATTGAATCTACAACACTTTTCTTCTTCTTCTGCTTCTTCTGTTCCACTCGACCCAGGGTCTCGCCGAACACTCTGCACTCCAGTCACTGATTGGCTGGATACAAACACAGGACCTATCAGGAGTGGTGCACGTCCTGTCTCATTATATCTTCTATTATTCTAAAAGCATCACATCCAGCCTGTCTCTCTCTGCCCAGTTTAACCAGTTGGGACGATGGGACGGGAGACCTGATACACTCCTCCTACTGTCAGGTATCGCAGCATTGAGGATGTGATGCAGACGCAAACGCAGGGTCATTTATTTTTTACAAAAAAAAACAAACAATAAACCAAAACTAATCTCAAAAAAAGATACAAAACCAGACAAAACCAGACTGGAATTGACTACAAACTGAATAAACTACAAAACAGAAAACAAACAACCTACTGAAAAACACAGGGGCTTAAATACACACGGAGGGAACAGGAAACAAGAAACACCTGGGAACAGGTAATAAGGGGGCGGAGCTACAAATAAACACAGGTGGAAGCACTGAAGGCATGGGACAACCAACAAAGGAGGGGAAAAAAAAACATGGAGGCTAAAAAGAGACAGAACAAGGACACAACAATTACCATGTATTATTCAGAAAAGGAAATGTGTATAAAATAGTGATTTTGGTTCACAGAGTTCACGTAAGGATTTAAGGTAAATCCCGAGAGAAGAGCATGCTGGGAAGGTGAAGGACCGCAGGTACAGGCAGTGATCTGGATTTACAGAGTCTCTGAGTGAAGAAGATCCTAACACTTCTAAAGCTTTTAATCTAATATATCCTATAATAATTAGCCTGCGCACTAATATATAAAACACATACATTTAATTCGGCTCAGGATTTCAGCAATAACCTTTATCTTTTTTCTTTCCCTAAATGTGGAATTATTTATTTCAGGACATAAGAAATGCTGTTTTTGAGTTTATTTAATCATCAGAGCATAACATATGTTTTCTTAGGATTTTTAATTATTTATTTCATCATCATAAATATTATATTTCACTATCCCAACTTTGTTAAACTGTGCCGGAGGCCTGAAATACAAGAAATGATTTATATTAATAAATGGAATAAGGTTAAGCAAATAAAACACAACATTTATAACATCTGCATGCGATTTAGGGCGTATAAGTGTGTCTTCGCTATCATAACGATGGGAAAAGTACACCTTGTGCATCTCAAAACACAAAGCAAAAGTTGTGTACTAAATATTTTAATTTAGGTTTAGATTTAGATTTCTCAGTGCATGTAAACTATTAACCGGATTATTATGGGATATATCAGTGTGTATGAGTTAAAACAGACCATGGTAGTGGAAATAAACGAGCAGTGTTCAACACAGAACCCACCAGATACTGTCCAAACACTGACAGGAATTATTTAATGGAAAATGAAACTAAGATAAAGTGTTTATTTCTCTTCATTCTGCAGTAGATTCACCCACTGCATCTCCTCAACCTAAACCGACGCCAAACACTCACATCTAATCCACGCATTATTAATTACTATCGCTTTGATTAGAGCATTTACCACAACCGCTGTTCTCTAACCAGCCTTGTGGGAAGATTAAAGAAATAAAACAGGGATTTTTCTCAGACTGAACTCAATTAAACACTAATTAGCGTCGGGGCGTTAGAATACGTGGTGAAGGCTGGAGTTAAGTGCAGTTCTGGCAGAATGAACTGAAGATCACGCTGTGGTACGTTCTTGATTAGAAAAGCTCTTCAGGACTCCAGATCTTTCCGGGCTGTAAAGGCTCGGCTGCTGCAGGACGTTTCAGGTTTTTCCATATCCCTGGATTCTGGAGGTGGCGGGAGGATGACGGGCTCTGAGTCGAGGCAGGAAGTGGAGTCGAGGCTGGAGTCGTGATCTGGGAGCAGATGGGCTTCTCTATATTCTGCAGAACAGACTGTGTTCTACTGCAAACGCCTGAAGAGCACAGCCACCAAAAATATATATAAAATAAAACCATCCTATTCCAGAGTCTTCCAGCTTTAGAACATATAATTCATAGAATAGAGCTCCTCTACACTCTTATTCTGGTACCCGCTGTGCCCGTTTGCAGGTTCGTTAATATTCGATGATTTTGGTGACGATGGTGGAGTTGTGAAAAACAATAAAAAAAAAAAAATTGAATCTGGTATATGTGTAAAAATTAAATACACTGGCTGCGTGTAGATGCTTTTGTATTAAGATTTGGAAAATTATTTTCAAAATTAGGTGATTCTTTAATTCCCATGCACTTTTCCTAGTGTTGTTGTAAAAACCAAGACCAAGAGCGAGACCAATTTAAGACTAAGCCTGGGACACATCAAGTCCAAGTCAAGACTGAGACACTTTGAGTCTAATTCAAGACCAAGGCTAAGACACATCAAGTTCAAGTCAAGACCTTGACTGAGACCAAGACACAACAAGTGCAAGTCAAGACATAGACAGAGAAACACTGGGTTTAAGTCAAGACCAAGACAGAGACACATCAAGTCCAAGTCAAGACCAAGACAGACACATTGACTCCAAGTTAAGACAGAGATTGAGATAAATCGAGCCTAATTTAAGACAAGATTATAAAATGTCAAGTCCAATCAAGACCAAGACTGAGACACATCAATGGCAAATAAAGACCAAGAACGAGACACATTGAGTCCAAGTCAAGACCAAGACCAAGACATATTGAGTCCAAGTCAAGTCCAAGACCAAGACACATAAAGTCCAATTCAAGACCAAGACAGAGACACATCAAGTCCAAGTCAAGACCAAGACTGAGATAAATCGAGCCTAATTTAAGACAAGACTGGGAAATGTAAAGTCCAATTCAAGACCAAAACTAAGACACATTGAGTCCAAGTCAAGTCCAAGACCAAGACACATAAAGTCCAATTCAAGACTAAGCCTGGGACATTTCAAGTCCAAGTCAAGACTGAGACACTTCGAGTCTAATTCAAGACCAAGTCCGAGACACATCAAGTCCAAGTCAAGACCAAGACAGACACATTGACTCCAAGTTAAGACCAAGACTGAGATAAATCAAGCCTAATTCAAGACAAGACTATAAAATGTCAAGTCCAATCAAGACCAAGACTGAAACACATCAATGGCAAATAAAGACCAAGAACGAGACACATTGAGTCCAAGTCAAGACCAAGACCAAGACACATTGAGTTTAAATCAAAATCAAGACTAAGACACATTAAGTCCAAGTCAAGACCAAGACAGAGACACATCAAGTCCAAGTCAAGACCAAGACTGAGATAAATCGAGCCTAATTTAAGACAAGACTGGGAAATGTAAAGTCCAATTCAAGACCAAAACTAAGACACATTGAGTCCAAGTCAAGTCCAAGACCAAGACACATAAAGTCCAATTCAAGACTAAGCCTGGGACATTTCAAGTCCAAGTCATGACTGAGACACTTCGAGTCTAATTCAAGACCAAGACCGAGACACATCAAGTCCAAGTCAAGACCAAGACAGACACATTGACTCCAATTTAAGACCGAGACTGAGATAAATCGAGCCTAATTTAAGACAAGACTATAAAATGTCAAGTCCAATCAAGACCAAGACTGAAACACATCAATGGCAAATAAAGACCAAGAACGAGACACGTTGAGTTTAAATCAAGATCAAGACCAAGACACATTAAGTCCAAGTCAAGACCAAGACCAAGACACATTGAGTCCAAGTCAAGACCAAGACAGAGACACATCAAGTCCAAGTCAAGACCAAGACCGAGACACATCAAGACCAAGATCAAGACACATTGAGTCATAGTTAAGACATAAATTGAAACACATCATGTCCAAGTCAAGACCAAGACAGGGACACATTGCGTCCACTTTGAGTCTTAAAGACTCAAACTGCAGATACTGAATCATGTGCAGCTGCTGTATCTCCAGATCTATAACCCCTAATTATAGTAAATGTGTGGGATGAGTTTCTATTGGACGCTCTATCAACACTCCTATACCCTCTACCACCCAATCACCAGCAACTGTGTATAGAGAATACTGGAGTTATTATGGGATGGATTATCACAGGAGGATCATTAGGAACCTCTACAACAACATCCGTTACACATTAATTACTCACTACTCCCTGCTCTAATAAAAGCAGGACTACAATGTCTTGTCTTTTTATTCTTTTTATCTTGTCTTCTTTTCAGTCCTCTGATTAAATCAGGATAATGAAGGGAAAACGGGTCATCAGCGTTGAGTCGGATCAACCTAAAACATCAACATCTACGTCCTTCCATCTCAACGCCGCTGGAGGACAAACCCGGTGTTATTATTCAGGAGGACGCTCCGCCCTCTCAGCCTATCACTGATAACGCTGTATATTAGGAAGAATGGGGCGAGCGAAAGCAATCCCGTCACCATGGAGACGTCATTCTGCTTAAGCACTTTCCCTGTCTCTCGCGCCGGGAGTGAGAGGCAGCGCGAGAGCGGGGCTCCAATCACACTGGAAGTTTGTCGATAATGTCCAAGGGCATTTTACACATGCACTCGGATATTAGCTTTTTATTCCATTAGAGTTCGCTGTTTTATATTAACTTAGAGCACCCAGGAGCCGCCGCGAGGCCTACGGCCCGCTAGGCTAACCGCTAATCTCAGGACGTCTGCAGAGACTTTACTGCACAGTGAACAGCAGTTTTCATGTCTCTCCACAGAAGATCAATGAGATTTAAGACTGGATCATTCTAACACATAAATAATCTCTGATCTAAATCATTATAGCTCCACTGTAGCTCTGGCTGTATGTTTAGGGTCATCGTCTTGCTGGAAGATCTCAAGTCTTTTACAGCCTCCAACAGCTTTTCTTCTTCCAGGATTGTTCTGTATTTATTTATCTCCATCCATCTTCCATCGTGTGAACAGTGTGTTGCATGCCTCACCATTTGTGTTTGTTTAGATGTGTTTAAGTGTGTGTATATATAGAGTGTGTGTGTATAGAGTGTGTGTGTGTGTGTATAGAGTGAGACAGTGATGAATGGTCTGGGTTTATGAGCTGATAGCGTCTCTGTGCTGGGTGTGTATTAACGGTCCCTCGGTACCGGTTCCAGTAAACCCGGCTGCGGGTCTAAACACACACCTCCCGGCTCTCTCCGGACCAGACCCGGCGCTGCTGGACTACCGGCCTTTAGAGCAACAAGCAGAACAGCTCGGTGCAATCATGCTATCATAACATACACCAACTTATCTCATATCTGAGGAAAATCAGGACAAATTAATCAGGTGTCTCACTTTTCCTGTAATTACCGGGATTCTCTCAGTATTAATAGCGACTTGCTGACTTTTATTACAAACAATTAAACAAGTCAGGTACACTCCTGCACTCTAAAGGAGTCAGATTGAGACAGGAAGTCAGAATTTGGCACAACACTGGGAAAGAAATCTGTCTGAAGTCAAGTTTTATATATTTGTAACATTTAACTATAAGTACGTTGGACCGTACTTTAGTGATAGCAAATACACACAGTGTCAGTGTGTCTTTGCTATCAAAAGTCTTGTTCTGATTCTCTTAACTAATAATGGGTGTGGTTAATTTAGGGCGTAACGTGAAATAAACCAATCAGAGTGTCTCTTGCTCATCATTTCCTTCAAGAGCCACATAGTTGAAAAACCTGTTGGTCATAAGCGGAACTAGCAGTTCACTAATTCTGGTATTCTGGTGCAACGCCATGTAGAGCCTTATAAGTAAGAACTAACACCTTAAAATCAATCTGAAATTTCGCTAGCCAGGCTAGCGCTGGGCTAATGTGCATTTTGGACCAATCGGAGTCTTGCTAGAGTTCATTGACTAAGGCCAGTATATTACATTAGCCCTCCGAATCTCTCCAAATCCTGAAATGATGAAATCTGTCTGATCTTTGCAATATTTCCTAGTAAAAATATATAAAAAATAGATCCTCCACCAGTCTTACACACTGCTTTTGGATAACTTTATGCTGCTTTACTCCTGGTGCAAAAATTCAAGCAGTTCAGTTTGGTGGTTTGATGGCTTGTGATCATCCATCTTCCTCTTGATTGATAGATAGATAGATAGAGAGCAGGGCTGTATGTATGCAGTGAAGCAGGTAAGTGGTTTGGCAGACTGTGCTACATTTGGACAGTACCCAGGTAAAGTAGCGGCGGGATAAAGGGAGGCGCGAAAGCGTGAAGCGAGAGAGCAGGACGATGCGAGGCCTGCAGAGACCCGGGATCCTGTTTTAGTTAGCGGCTGTGTGATAATAGACTGCTTGGAAAAGAAAATCACTGTATTTATTTAGCTCAAAGCTAACAGCACAAAGCTAACTGCCAAGTCCTGTTCCTGCGTCCCTCGGCTAACTCTGAGAGGACGACGGGGACGCGGGACCTGAGGAACACGGAACAGATGGACCTGAAGAAGAGCTGACTATCTCTTATTGTCTCTTATAATCTTTTGTTGTCTTTTATTGTCTTTTATCTCTGTGTTAAATAAAATAAACTGCTTGGAAACACGATTCGGATTCTGACCTTCAGGGTTAGAGATTCTTCCCTTGCTCTGTTTCCTGCAGTGTTCAGGTGGGCGGGAAACCATACGCTCACTTCCTGCTTCCTGCTTTCTGCTCTTTTACAGGTTGTGTTTCCAATTTGCAAATTTCTCTTTTTTCCTTTATTCTCTGATTTCATTAAATTTATTTCAATTGTTCTTATAAGGAGCCACATAATGTCCACACCTGCTACACTTCCCCAGCATCGCTAAGCCCCGCAAATGAGCTGATAATTGATTAACACGGCGCACCGTGAACCATAGCTTTTAATTACAGAAAGCAAACACAAAACAACACCGACGTGGAGAACAAAGAAAAAAAAAAAACATTAATATTCACTTCAGTTTATTTTCATATTGTTTTTCCAATACAGATGATGAGCTAATAAATTGCTATTGAACCCCCTGTTTAACGTTTGATGTTTCTCAATTTCATTTGATTTTGCTGCTAAAAGCTGGATCAGATCCGTGCTGAGCGGAACCGAATCCATCTGAACACTAAAAATCAGAGAGTAGACTGTGAAAAGAGACAGGAAACACGGTTAATGCTGTTTCTCCTTTAGCAGCGGGAGTCTGAGAGAGAAAGAGAGAGAGAGTACAGTAGATCATGCTGCTGTTTCTCCATCAGCAGCCGGAGTCTGAGAGAGAGAGAGAGAGAGAGAGAGAGAGTACAGTAGATCATGCTGCTGTTTCTCCATCAGCAGCCGGAGTCTGAGAGAGAGAGAGAGAGAGAGAGAGAGAGAGAGAAAGAGAGAGAGAGAGAGTACAGTAGATCATTCTGCTGTTTCTCCATCAGCAGCCGGAGTCTGAGAGAGAGAGAGAGAGAGAGAGAGTACAGTAGATCATGCTGCTGTTTCTCCATCAGCAGCCGGAGTCTGAGAGAGAGAGAGAGAGAGAGAGTACAGTAGATCATGCTGCTGTTTCTCCATCAGCAGCCGGAGTCAGAGAGAGAGAGAGAGAGAGAGAGAGAGAGAGAGAGAGAGTACAGTAGATCATGCTGCTGTTTCTCCATCAGCAGCCGGAGTCTGAGAGAGAGAGAGAGAGAGAGAGAGAGAGAGAGAGAGAGAGTACAGTAGATCATACTGCTGTTTCTGCATCAGCAGCCGGAGTCTGAGAGAGAGAGAGAGAGAGAGAGAGAGTACAGTAGATCATGCTGCTGTTTCTCCATCAGCAGCCGGAGTCTGAGAGAGACTATTAATATTATAGCTATTATTATTATTATTATAGCACTGCACTTACCCTGTTCATCTCTCACCACTTTCACAACTCTCACAAATGCCCCCAGGAGCTATATTTCATTCCTGAGTTCTCCAGACTGAGAACATTTCAATAAAACATGAGAAGCACCGTCCCTAAATATTCCTGACGCTGAAATATAACCTGCTCTCAGATCAGACTGTAACAGAGAGTAAGAATCGGCTCTACCAAAACCAACAACACCGGGTACCGAGACCGACAGAACCGGTATGAGTTTACTGATAAACTATACTGCCATACCTCCATCTGACGAGAGAGATCACAAGCCATCAAACCTCCAAACTGAACTGCCTGAATTTTTTACACCAGGAGTAAAGCAGCATAAAGTTATCCAAAAGCAGTGTGTAAGACTGGTGGAGGAGAACCTGATGCCAAGATGCATGAAATTAAAAACTGTGATTATTCTATCAAATATTGATTTCTGAACTCTTAAAACTTTATGAATATGAACTTGTTTTCTTTGCATTATTTGAGGTCTGAAAGCTCTGCATCTTTTTTGTTATTTCAGTCATTTCTCATTTTCTGTAAATAAATGCTCTAAATGACAACATTTTTATTTGGAATTTGGGAGAAATGTTGTCTGTAGTTTATAGAATAAAACAACAATGTTCATTTTACTCAAACATAAACCTATAAATAGCAAAATCAGAGAAACTGATTCAGAAACCGAATTCTATCTATCTACAGAAAACAATACAATAAAGGAATATTATAACAGAGAATCTCAATAATACATATTTAAAGGCTCGGTCGATATGTTTTGCTTTTACACCGTCATCATCCACCCAACCCTGATCTAAATGGATCTTTACGAGCCACTAAAGCCTCCCTCATAAACCCCTCAGATTCTCTCTGGAACTGTGTTTTATATGCTGGAGTCCCAGAGCTGAGCATCACTTTACTAAACCCAGACCCGGTCCTGACCCCAGAGACCAGTACACGACTGAGAGGCTAACTCAGGATCTAGAGAGCTCCACATCCTGACATAACCCAGTCAAGATCAGGAGATTTTACTGCAGTATCATATTTAAAATCCTTTAATTCTCTCAAAAATCAGCAGAGCTTCTTATAAACCGATGATCCTTATGTATGAATTCTGGCTGTGTTTAATAACCTGAACCCATTTTATGTGGTGCACATTTTAGTTCTTTTGCTAGAACCGTCACACTCTTTTACCAGTTGTTGCGCCTCATAATGCCGGTATGCCTTTTGGAATTGATTGGAGAGTTATTTTTACCTTATTTGTTTAAATTGATTGATGGATTTTCTAATTTCATATTTATTTTTCTGTTGCAATAAAATTTGGTCATTCATTTTTCACGGAATCCGGGGTATCTTGCAAGCTGAAAATAGAACATTAACTGATATAAGTTTGCCTTATATATAAGCAATAATACACTCGAGGTTGGTGCTATAATGTATAATATTAGCACTGCTGTGTTGTGGTCGTAGAGCAGTGCCAGTATTACAGGTTATAGCACCAACCTCGAGTGTATTATTGTGATATATCTATACCACAGTTTCATAATCATTATCACTGTTTATTGAAAGATTTTAAAGAGTTAAAGAGAAGGAGAAAATAGAACAAAATAAGTTTGTTATCTATTATAAACTCTCCGCCAGTTAAAATCTGTCCTGTTTGGTTTGTAAGCGCTGCATCGTTGCTTCATTTATAGTGCATTACCGGCTGATAACGGCACTCGTAGAACGCCTCTCAGCCAATCACATTGCAGGGTCGGAACTAACTGTGGTATAATTCTGTGCACCTTATAGTCTGAAATGTACAGAATTTGTGTCGAGCTAGCCTTCTCCTGAAACGGAGCATCACAAATACCAAACTGCATTCAGTCAAATTCTTACAAACCCTCACAGGTGCTAAATTTCTCACCTGCAGTAACTACAGCTACTAAAACTCCATTTCTGCACCAGGATAGAGTACTGAAGGTCCTCTGGTGACCTTGTTTCCTCAGAGTCTCGGGTCTGGATGCATGTGACCAAAAAGTTTTCCAGGAGCTCGATATCAAAATCTCATTTTTTACTGACAGCTGAGTCTCTCTCCAGCCCCATCATATCACAACTTTAGGCTAAGTGCTCTCTGCCACTTCCTGTGATGAAATATTAACGATGGGAGGTGATGTACAAACCGGCTGGCGACGGCGAGGACGGGCTAATTGGTCTGGGTCCTCTGCTGAGAGACCGGGGGGAGACACTCGGAATGAGAAAAGAAGGAGAGGAAAAACAGAGGAGGTATAAATTCAATACGTCTTAACACTTACCCTCCAAAATAACTTCTGAAAGACTGTGAAAAGAACTTATCCTATTGTTATTACACGGTAATTACCAAAAAAACGAATCTAACTGTTGTAAATTGGATGTTTTGCCATGTCTTACCATTCTGGAATATTGAATAAATATAATATTTTATACATTGATTAACAACACAATAGAATATAATTAGAATCTAATCTAATTAACTAATTATTAATTGGTAAAAGTTACGGCATCAACATTCTAAAACATTCAAATGTAGTAATGTTTAATAACATCTTAACTAGTGTTAAATAATAATTATTGCAGATAGTATTGTAACGTAGTATTTGTAACCTTTATTGTAAGTGTTACCAAAAAGTTTAGTTTCCCTTTGTTTTACACTTTTACCAAATTTAAATAATTAGTATAGAACTAGGGTCACACCAGTGAACCATTGTTAGATATACTGTAACAAATAAATTGATTAATATAATGTCATATACATTAAGATAACACTGATTTTGAAACAAAAATGCAACCAAATACAAAATCTCACCAATTTGTTACTAGTTTTAGGTAAAAAGGGAAAAAAAAAATCAATGGATTAATTATAAAATTAGCAGATCAACCTTTAATAACAATAATCAATAGTTGGAAATATAACGGCTCACGTGCAGCTATTCTAATATGTTGATTTTTAAAAGTAAGCCATTGATTCGTCACATAATCAGCAGTGAAATGCTTTGATGACTCCCTGATCACACAAAATAAATGATATAATTTGATATAAAAATATCTACTGTAAACTGCAGTTTTCTTTGGTACCGATACAGTTATATATATTTATCTAAATCTAAATAAAAAATATGGATATACATGTGCAAAATTAAATTTGCACAACAGAAAGGATGTTATCTAGACTGTTATTTTAAGCTTTGAGTATAGTTGTCACGTCTTAGCCCTGTCTCATGTCTCTGTGTGTCTTCCCCACGTGACCTGTGCCTCTCTGTGTCTCCTGTCAGTAGATTTCCACCATGTGTTTCTCATTTGTAGCTCCGCCCCTTCCCCAGGTGTTTCTAATTATAGTGTGTTTTATTTTACTATAAATAGCCCTCCTCTGCCACCTTGTCCTCCATCGGTCTTTGCACCTTCACCTGTCGTTTGTCTCTCTCAGTGTTTAATAGCTTTTCTCAGTGTTTCCTTGTTCTCTCTTAGCCTTGGTTCCTCGTTTCTTTCTTGTTTTCTCGTTTATAGTTTATTTCCTTGTTTATTTCTAGTTTCTTGTTTTATTTCTTGTTCCCTAGCTCCCTGTATATACCCTGCTTGTGTTGATTCCTAGTTTAGTCCTTGTATATATATTCCCTGTTTGTTTATTTATTGTCTCTAGTTGGTTTAGTTTAGGTTCTTTGATTTGTTTTGGTTATTTGGTTATTTGTGTATCTTTGTTTCATGTTACTTGTTCCTTGTTTTCTTGTTATTTATTTATTCAATTATTACTTATTTTCACCCTACCTGCACTTGTGTCCGCCTCCTCGTCTCCCTGCCTGGGTATTCCTGACAATAGTAAATACTTTTTTGTTCAACCAAAATATATATATATTTTTAAAGGGTCAATTCCTAAATTTGATTTATTTTATCTTTTTTTCTATTTTCATCCCTTGTGTATTTGTATTGTTTTATTACTGTATGGTAATACTGTACTGTTTGGCCTTGGGTGCTAGAAAGGCGCCTTGAAATAAAATGCATTATTATTATTATTATTATAAATGTATAGTAATTTTAACATTTATTATACTCTGATATCATAAAACTGACATTTGTTGAGATGGTTATCCCATTGTTAATATATTAACAATGCAAAAACACCCACAGAAAAAAAAAATACAGAATATCCCCTTTGTGATATAAAAAAAAATATATATATCTTTTCCTCTAATGTAACTGTTATGAATATCTCAGGGCTTTTTACAGAAGATCTCATCTGTAGATTTTGGTGTTTTTCTGACGTTCTGAAGGATTTACTGCTGCTTTTCTCCAGTGGTGACTCCGATAGACGTGTACATCCCATAAATCCTCATAATCCCATTTTATATCCTGTGTAAATCCTGTGATAGTAATCCTAAAAAAAACTGCTCTTTGTCTTTTATAATCTGCTGCAGAGTTTTCAGATCCGAAGAACTGGACCCAGATCAGTTACCAAAGAGCTCAGTTTTAAATATGGTTCATAAAATAAACAATAAACTAAAACTATAAAGAATTTAATTTAATTTGTACTTTATTGAGATTTTAAGTGATAAATAAACACAAAGTAGCACACAATTGTTTAGAGTTTGGATTTGAGTTGGATGTTGGGTTACTACATTCAATAGAAAATCATTTACTTTTACCTTTCAGTTTAATTGCATTTAATAGAGATGCAGTTAAATGTTAGTTGAGCATCAAATGGACCATTTAAATAAAGTGTTACAAGTGTTTCCTATAGAAATCCCAAAGAAATGTATCAGTTTTCTGTTCATTTTAACAGATTAGAGCTTAGCATTAACTGATTGATATCGTAAAGCTGCGTCTTCATCCAGAAACAGCAGAATATTTGATGTTTAAAGAGGCGTTTCCTGGAAAGACGCTTCCTGAAAGAGTCCGGTTTCTCCCAGGCGGATCCGAAGCAGCAGAAAATCACGGAGCAAATCATTAAACCCTCAATACCGGCCAGAGATAATAAAAAGCAGCTCGGCTGCATCAATAATTCGTGCGGTGCGGTGAGTGGCTTTGGGAGAGTATGTAGATGATGAAAATGAAGGAGCCGGGTTTATTAATATTGCATAGTTGGGTGTTAGCCTTATTAGCGGGAGCAGGTAGCTTAACGAGGCTTCTGCAGTCAGACCTGACAATATTTCATCTTCTGAGCTTTTCTGAGTCTGAACCCGAGCGCCCCCCCCCAACAGGGAGACGCCGCCGGATAATTAGCACTTCTGACCAAAAGCGGTGTTTTCCTCAGAAACAGCAATTAACACTAACTCCTCTAAACTCTCATCGTTCTGCGGCTGCCTGACACAATCGCGGCTTTTCAAACGGAGCGTTGAGTAAATTTACACATCATTTAAACACGAAAAAAAAAAAAAACAGATTTCACTAGTCTTTTATGTTTTAAATAATTGAGTACTTTAGTATTGTTTACGTTTTCCTGATTCTTAAATGTAAAACAAGCCATTTTTGTCTTCTTTCTACGAATAGAGACTGAAATGAGTGTTTTGTTAAGGTGGATTGTCAGTGAGATGCATGCTTTACTGTTTTAGCTTGCAGTGTTTGCAGTGTTGACAGTGTTAATACCACCTTAAATAAAATAATAAAAATAAAATAACGAAAGCACCTTTTCCGCAGTTTAGCTCAAACAAAAGGAGTATATTTGATATCGGAAAATGTGAAATGATGTTTATCGTGAAGTTTTGTTGTATTTTGCACGTCCAACCAGCATGTAAACATGTCTACAGATATATGCTGAGCAGGACTGTGTGTGGGACTGATTGATTTAACGAGAAGCTAATCGATAAAAGTGATAAACGACTGAAAGCTGTTGTGTGGGGCGGCCATCTTGGACTCTAAACTCAAATCTCTTAGCATGTATTTACAATGTCTTTGCTATTTGGGCTAATTGGCACCTAATTAGTGTAAAAACAAAGAATTATTTGTATTTTTACATGATGTAGTTTCTGAGAAAAACGTTCAAGTCCACATATGAGGACGTTAGTTCAATATTTCGATAAAACACAATAAAGTCACAATTAATAAACAGCAGCATTTTTGAAACAGTTGTCACAACTGTTATTTAGTAGAAACAACAACGTTATTTAAATTTCTGAGCAAAATCGAAACTCAAACGTGTTAAGCTCGTCTGCCACCACTAGGAGACAGTATAGTAGCGGCCTCATGAGAGGACACCAGGCCCTTGCAGAGCAAAATTTAGTGTTGTAGCCTAGACAACCCAAAATGTGATGTCCACACATGTGGACGCCAGGCCTAAGAGATTAAATTAAATGCAGCATAAGTATTTTTCCAGCTGCTGAGATGAATAATGTCAGTGCGCTTGACATCTCTGAAGATGTGAAGAAGTGACCCAACGCATCAACACATCACTATATAACATAATTTATGCATTTCCTTTCCTCTCGCGCGCTGAAGAGCCGTGAACTCGGCGGCCAGGTGTACGAGTGAGCAGAGGCGAGGCTTTTAGTGGCACCATGGAACTCCTACACAGCGCTAATGCACAGTGAAACCAAGCTAATAAATATGTATTGTGATAAATATGGATTGTGAACTGGAGACTGTGTGTAGAGTATAGTGTTTAGTGATAGAGAGTAAAGATAGAGCTTCACGGCAGAGCAGGGATGAGTTAAAACAGCACTATATAACACAAACAGTAACAGCATCACTCTGCAAACTTAGCAAAAACATCAGTAATTACTATATTAAAATATTAACATCCTACACAAGCAATGGCTGTAGATTTAGCAGGGAATAATTGGGCATAAACAGCACAATACAGTAAAAAGACAAAGTATAGGTGCATCTCAATTAGACAAATTAGAATATCATTAAAAAGTGACTTTATTTGAGTAATACAGTTAACAAAACTCATCAAACTCATATATTATATAGATGTATTAAACACAGAGTGATCTATTTTATTTGTTTACTTATTGTATAGTCGATGACTATAAAGCTTACAGCCAATGAAAACTCTAAAAAACCATGTCTCTGAAAATTAGAATATTATATAAGACCAATTGGTACTTTTGGGAAGCAGTGTGGGCAGTGTGCCAAGTCCTGCTGGAAAATGAAATCTGTATCCCATTGAAGTGCTGCAAGATTTTGTGGGAAAACAAAACTGCACTGACTTTAGACTTGATAATGAAACACAGTGGATCAACACCAGCAGATGACAGGCATGACTCTCCAAAATATTACAGCACTTCATGCTTCCCTCTGCTGAAAACAACTTTTATGGAGACGTGGATTTCATTTCCCAGCAGGACTTGGCACACTGCCCACACTGCCAAAAGTACCAATTGGTCTTACATAATATTCTAATTTTCTGAGACACTGATTTTTGGGTTTTCTAAGACACAATCATTTTTCTCCATGAATGTGACATAAAATGTCTTCTGATCTACATCCAAGTCAAAAGTACTAACAAATATAATACATCCAATATAATAACACAAAAAAGATATTTTATAAAAACATCATAGGGCTGGAAATATGTGAATCCTTGTGTTAACGACCTTAAAAACACTAATTCGAGTCATTGTTAGTATACCTGGAGTCTTGCTAGTTTGAAATTGGGGTCTAGAGCTACTTTAACTGATAAAAAAACACTTAAAATAGGAAGGATACACATACAGTATGTGAGCCATGCTGCACCAAAAAGAGCTTTTAGAGGATCAATGATTTGAGAGGATCAATTTAACTAATCTGCACCAGATCTAACGGTAACACTTTACTTGGATGGTCCATTTTATGGCCTTGTTGATGCTCAACTGACATTCAACTAACACTGAATTGAATGTCCATTAAATTTAACTTAACCCTATGCTGAATGTAAATGATTCAAAATAGAACCAAACCCTACACCTAACCCTAACCTTAACCCTTAATCAACCATAAAATCTAACCCTACACCTAACCCTAACCCTTAATCAACCATAAAATCAAACCGTACAGCTAACCCTTACCTTAACCCTTAATCAACCATAAAATCAAACCCTACACCTAACCCTTACCCTAACCTTAACCTAAACTTAAAATCTAACCCTAAACCCAATCCTAAAATATTAAGATAAGCGTTTGGGTTAGAGTTGAATGTAGGGTTTTATTCAATAGAGAATCATTTACTTTCACCTTTTAGTTCATTTGCATTTAATAAACATGTAGTTGAATGTTAGTTAAATGTCAGTTAAGCATTAAAGAGACCATCAAATGGACCATCCAAGTAAAGTGTCACCGATCTAACATTAGGTTTTAAAAACATTGTGTCATTTTAGATGCAGAGAGAGTATGGCCAATTGTATCTCAGACTGCGGCTGCTGATGGCGAGCCTCGTAAAAACCAACGACTGTTGTTTTAAAAGATTCTAAAAACTTAGAAATAATGATGCCTATATATTCTGAGTTTCCCAGTGTTCTAAACTTGATGAAAAAATGTCTTAGGTTTGAGTTTGTTGAAGTTGTAAGACTCTGTGAATCCCCGAGGTGTGAGCTGTACGGCAACAGAATTTCTTTAATTTAATGACAAACCCAGAACATTTTTAATGGCTGAAAAAACAGACGAACAAGCTAAGCTATTAAAAAGATGGTGGTGTCAGCACACCAACACCTGCTGAACTCTCCCTCTCTCTCTCTCTCTCTCTCTCCATCTCTCTCTCTCCCTCTCTCTCCTTCTCTTTGAGACTCAGAGGGAGGACGGGTGGAACGCTTGTTGAATCACAATGCGGTGTTGACTACGTCCCCATGCCCATCATAGCGTATTTTTTAAACGCAAATGGACCAATTAAGCTGGCAGAGGAAATTATTCCAGCTCTATAAATACGCCGATAGGTGATGGCTTTGGAGGCTGGCGTGTCCCTGCCAGCTTCATAATAATAAAAAAACAATAAAAGTGTCAGAATCCCGGGCTAATGTGACAGGTGCCATCAGCTTCCGGACTGACTCATTCAGCGCTGTTCCCCCCCGCGCCGCTGTATTACGCCCTGAGTGAAGCCTCGGCTATATCACACTTTAAATAGAAATAATAAAGCATTACATTAAATAAATCAATGCAGCATTTAAAGCAGTAAATTTCCTGTGTTTGACGTTCACTCACACAACACTGATGAATGCAGAGTTGTGAAAGAGTGTTGTGAAAGCTCTGATGTGACCCACCTCAAGGTACTTACTGTCTGCTCAGAAGTACATTTAAGACTTACATGCACTTACTTATATATTTAAAATATATTTGCTATTTTATGTAACCACAGTTAGATTCTTAAGACTAAAGTCATGTGCAAAGAAAGGAGCATATAAATGTGATGTCATTTATTTACATTGATGTTAATGTATTTGGTGTGCATTTAGATTTTCCTAGAAATGCTCACATTGCTTTCATTTGATGTAAAAAATTATATACATATTTGTGTGTTTAAAAGCGCACTCAAAATGGGGCACACGTGACCAAAGAAAGTATTTTTTTGTAAAAAGAATTAGATATCCACTATCTTACCATAGTTTCATGTGTAGTTCCAATTTTTTTCTTAATAACATGCATTAACAAATTGCTAGAAGTTCATCTCAATAGTTAGCAAGCTAACTTTACTGTTTCACCTTAAATGGTGCCTCAGGTGGCAGAGGCCTCAGCATATAAGGTGAAACCAATCTGGAGAGCGGGCAGGACGAGGAAGTGCTGCAATCTGGTGGAGACTGTGTTCCTGGGAAACCCTTGCTGTGTGTGGGTGAACATTATCCTGCTGAAAAATGCTGCTGCTCTCAGCTGGAAGTTCTGCAGGAGAGAAAGCAGCAACACATGTATCTGCAGGATGTTCTGCACAGATCACTGAGATCACTGTTAGTAATGTTCCTCCTATCACTACTAGGAGTGGCCGACTCTCACTGTATGAGATGATGCTCCTCAGATCATCAATCACACCTGCAGTTTACAGTGTGAACTCTTCAGTCCAGGTCAAAGACAGGATTGAAGAATTCACCACAAGGACCCTATATTTAAAACCACTGTGTTAGTTCTGCTTTTCTCAGTCCAGCGAAGTTCCCCCTCTCAAAATCTGTCAACTGGTCAAAAGGACTGAGTCTGAGAGGCATATCTAACAGTCAGCAATCTCAAACCAAAAGAGTGTCTAATCATATCACACCTGTGATCATTTACATATCTCCAGAGACAGAGCTATATTCTGAGTTTTGTAGCAATACAGGGTGGTTTCTTCCTTGTTTTATTCCTCGCCCTCTCCTCCTCAGTCTGATCTGCAACGTTTCACTACTGTAAAACCCAAAGACACTTTATTAAACATCCAATTTCCTCCCAGAAGTGCGTTATAAAATCTTCATTTCCAAGAGATACCTCTTATAGATAGAAGATTAATCAGATGATATAAATCTTATAAAACTATAAAACACTTGCATGCGTTACAGCAAGCCATTTCAACCACACACACACACACACACACACACAGAAACAAGCAAATCATATGGGTTTAGTGTTATATCCTGCAGTGGGAACATTTACTGCCTGAAAACAGCAGAGGAAGGTTATAAAACCAGAGTGCAGTGCTCTCAGCTCGTAGCCAGGCAGCCTCCGTTCCCTTTCAAGGCATTCTGGGTAATTGGAGGTCGTGCTTTGGCTGTGTTATTTAGTGAGGTTCACTCGCTCAGCTTTATTCTGTTTATTTCACAGCCGTTTGCCAATTAAACCATTTGCATGTCACAAAATATATTGCTTTGTTTTAATAATGATTGTTTTTTTCAGACTTTTTTTCCTTTCTGAAGAAAAAGTCATTTCTGGGGTTATTTTAAATGAGTTTAAACTTGTAGACACTGCAGCAGCTAATCAGCGCCAGTGTTTCAGTGCTGCCTCAGAACACACGTTCAGCTTCCCCTCAGGGACTTTACCTGATTATTCATCAACTAATCAAATAAATAAAAAACACATTGTTTTATTGTCACATCACAGTTACACAGGTGTACATGTGAATGAGTTATTCTACACATAACTAACACTATGTACTGCATTACTTAAGATACTAATATATATATATATATATATATATATATATATATATATATATATATATATATATATATAATATACTAAACTATATTCATTACCTGCAATTTCTTTGATTGCCCTAAGGATCTCATTCCATCATTTTTTAAAATTCATTTTAAAATGTCTAGTAGTGTGTCTCCAGTATGAATGAAGACATGTGAGCAGATTTTTGTGAAAAAAAAGTGCTCCGGTGTTTCTGTATAGCCCTGCTTTAGTTCACTGGATTAGTGGTCTCTGAAGAAAGACAGGATTTCGGCTCTTGCTCATAAATATGCATAGATGCAAATATAATGCCTCTGATTGACTAACAGCACTGCAGCAGAGAATGTCTACTTGCTGACTTCCCCCCACAGTCAATTTTACAGCTCTAAAACTCAAAGAACAAAATGTTTTCAGAGATACAGCCTTAGTTATAAAGATATAACACTGAGTGCTTGGTAAAGTTAACCCTTAAACTTGCGTAACGTCAGATTAAAGGCGTCACTCAGCGTCGAACGGCCCCCAGCCGAGAAAGGTTATCAACTCTGTAGTGCGAGTGCCTACCATGCATCACCGCGAATACCCACCCCACTCCCCGTGGCATTAATAACGTTTCTTTTAGCTAAACTAAACTCTTCTAAACTCTTACCTCAGACTTGGTGATTCAGTGTTTGAGATGTTTCACCACATCGAAGCCTCAGAGTAGCTCTATTTTATAAAATCCGACACAAATGTCGCCCACTTTGACCAATGTTCTGTCAAGTTGAGCTTCCTTGTCAAACCATGCTTCCCTAGTGTATATTTAAGGTCTATGTAAAATGCAGAATCAACCGGAGATCCAATTTAAACCTACAGTAGACAGCTAAAGCTAATTAGCTCTTTAAAAAGAGTAAACAAATCTGTTAGCACCTCCTTAGCTATAGCTCCTAATGCTGTAGCTTGGGTTCAGTGCCACCTGTCCTGAGCTGACGTGGGCGGGGTCATGAAGTCCCTAACGTCTCTCTGATTAACACATATTTCTGAGGATTTTCTTTTACTAGCTACTGCAGACAATAGAGGCTAAGAAACAGTTTCATATGCAGGTCTTCCACAACTCAGAGAGATATAGAGTATTCCACAAAGAACAAGAAAATTTGACCTTTAACACACAGCTTTCTTCAAAAGAAAAATGTCGCCTCATGTGGGTCTTCCCTCCCGTCACAATATTTATTATACGTACACTAGCTCTTCTACACTGCAGCTGATATAAAAACATCATAAAACACAGAAACTCTGCTACAGAAACTCTTACAAAAGACGAGAAAACACAAAGAACTCTGTATAAACAGGAATAATATCAGAGAGCTCTGCTGTCAGAATGTGGCACCGGCACCACCTGTTCACCGTACGGAACAGGTGCTCAAAAAGAGCTTCGTCAAAACAGACCTGTAAAAACATCTGGATCACAGAGCAGAGGTGTGACGATACGCCACGCTGCGTTTTAAAACTGGCAACCCCCCGAGACACCATCATAACACCACCCTCACCCTCAACCTCCTCACCTCCATCACTTACTGCAGTGTCTACATTCAGCATAACATTATAACCACCTTCTACACCCATTATCCACCATCCATTCAGCTCTACACCTCCTCACCTCCATCACTTACTGCAGCTTCTACACCCAGCATAACATTATAACCACCTTCTACACCCATTATCCACCATCCATTCATCTCCACACCTCCATCACTTACTGCAGCTTCTACACCCAGCATAACATTATAACCACCTTCTACACCCATTATCCACCATCCATTCAGCTCCACACCTCCTCACTTCCATCACTTACTGCAGCTTCTACACCCAGAATAACATTATAACCAACTTCTACACCCATTATCCACCATCCATTCAGATCCACACCTCCTCAGCTCCTGCAGCTTCTACACCCAGCATAACATTATAACCACCTTCTACACCCATTATCCACCATCCATTCATCTCCTCACCTCCATCACTTACTGCAGCTTCTACACCCAGCATAACATTATAACCACCTTCTACACCCATTATCCACCATCCATTCAGATCCACACCTCCTCACTTCCATCACTTACTGCAGCTTCTACACCCAGCATAACATTATAACCACCTTCTACACCCATTATCCACCATCCATTCAGCTCCACACCTCCTCACTTCCATCACTTACTGCAGCTTCTACACCCAGAATAACATTATAACCAACTTCTACACCTTCTACACCCATTATCCACCATCCATTCATCTCCACACCTCCATCACTTACTGCAGCTTCTACACCCAGCATAACATTATAACCACCTTCTACACCTTCTACGCCCATTATCCACCATCCATTCAGCTCCACTCATCATACAGCTCTGTATAAAGAAACAGGAAGTCATAATGCTGTTGTCTGTGGATTTTGCTTGTGATTTATCTGCTGAAGCTCCTGATGGAGTTCTGTAGCCGCCGTTACTCAGCTGTTTAATCACTGATATGACTGAAGTGTGTGTGCTCAGTAATTAACTGCTATTATACGCAGGTAGGCAGATGCAGTGTGTACAATAACACACTCGCATTAAACACACCGCCGACAACACACACCACTGCGGGGGACCGACACAATTCAGCCGCACCTAATTACTCACATCACAGTGATGAGAGAAACACTAACTGCTATTTTAAAATATAAAGCACCGGATTTTATCAAGCTGTAGAGCTTGATTTAGGGCGTGTCAGTGTGTCTTTGCTATTGTAACAACAGGAAAAGTACACCTTGTGCAGCTTGAAATGAACAAAAGTCATGTACTAATTCTCTTAATTAATCATGGGTGTGATTCATTTTGGGGGTAACATGAAATAAACCAATCAGAGTGTCTCTTGCTCATCATTCCTTTCAACAGTCAGGTTTCATTTTCCAGCAGGACTTGGCACACTGCCAAAAGTACCAATTGGTCTTGGGCAGCCGTGGTTTTATGTTTTTTGGATACAATCCGGGTTAGCACCCGAACATCCCTTTCAGACAGCTTCCTCTTACAGCGTCCACAGTTAATCCTGTTGGATGTGGTCGGTCCTTCTTGGTGGTATCTCGCTGACATTACCCTGGACACCGTGGCTCTTGATGCATCACAAAGACTTGCTGTCTTGGTCACAGATGCTCCAGCACGACGTGCACCAACAATTTGTCCTCTTTTGAACCATGAAACCTAAAATCCCACACTAAAATGATGACAGGGGTTTCAGTTTCATTGTCCAACCCCTGCAGGAGTTTATATATGGGTTTTACACTAATTACTGACATAAAGAAACCTTTTAATGATATTCTGTTTTTTTTTTAATGCACCTGTACAGTAATATTTTCTAGTTGTTGTGAAAATGTTTTGAAATTCAACCAAAAACAACCAAAAAATAAAAACTTGAACAAACAAAAACAAAAGTTTGTCTTGGTGTAACATTCTCATAATTCAGGTTTATGGGATTTCAGAGTTTAGAACAGATAATTTATGATTTACATTCTTATTTTGTCAGTCCAGGCGTTTATCATTCCAGGGCTCTGCGAGTGTTTACCGTATTTCTGTATAAAGTTGGGTCTGGTGGCCGTCAGAGTCGTGCTTTATGGTAAATTAAGCTAATTTATCAGGTGATGGTGTTCCGCCGCCGGATGGGAGCTACTTTGTGCTTTTGACACATAATCCATGATTTGACATTATGAGAGTGACATTTTAAAATGGAGCTTCGCGGGCGCGGCGTTTCCTGTTTGTCGGGGCGTCTGAAGGCCGGCGCTGCGGTCGTTTGTTAAGCGGAGGATTGAGAGCTAATCAGCGGGGAGGGCAGTCACTTATAAACCATTTATCCTGACCTTTTATTCCCAGGAAAATCAATTTACTCTAAAAGTGGCCGTGATATGGAGCTAACTTAATCCGCCTCCCCGAGTCCAGACGGTACGCCGAGGGACGGAGGAGGGATTTTAATTCCCCGAAAACTCTCTAAACAGCACTGACACTGACACTGTTTACAGAGAGCAGGAGCTCACTGTGAAAAACATCAGGAGTACTTTACTAAAAATATATATATATAAAAGTTTATCTACATAAAAACTAGTAAACTGAACAAAACCACAAGCTCTTTTAATCGTACACCTCGCCAATAGTCTATATTCACTCCTATTTTCCTCCTGTCTGGTTTAAACAGCAGCAGAGCTTCTGAATATATCTACACTGATGGGCGTGGTGTTCTGGAAATGAGGTGTGTTCAGGTACATTTCTGGAGTTTTATCTTGTTTATCTTGGTAACAGAAAACACAGGAGCTCCACTGACTGATTAAAACCTAGACAGACCCCAACAGTCAACAGTCGACGTTCATCGCTATCTCGGTAACACATGCGCCGTGCCATTTGTACATGACTTTTTGTGCATGTGCCTCAGTGCGGAGGCTCTAAAGAGGGGGTTCGCCCCAAAAAGTGAGACGAATGCTGCCAGCTAAGTTGCAAAACCCAGTGAATTTATGTGTTTTGTGTTTCCACAGCCAAAACAAACAATGAAAAAAATATCAAAAAGAGGAAGGAAAAAAATATATACAAAAAGAAAATAAAGAAATAATAAGTACTAAAGTCGAGGAGGACTTGGAAGCAGTACTATTAAATAAATAATACTGACTTGTAGCAGCCAGTAGGACTAGCAATCTAGCCCAAAAAAAGAGGGAAAAACAGGGAAATCAATCAACCAACTTCCCCCCGTTTCCCTCCAAAAGGTATCCTCTTTTAAACTTGTAGCCCCACCCCTAATTAAGAAGGACTGAACCATTGCTAACAAGCAGGGGGTGGAGTAAAAATCACACACAATCTTCTACACACTTTTACACAATCTGCTGCAGCAACAATATATACAGACGTGTCTTATTATCATAGTGCACTATAAGGTAAGTATACATAATTATTTAATAAAATACATTATTATTTTCTTCCCCACAGGTATTACAGGAGATGGAACCCACCCCCTCTTCACAGTAGGCAGAGGACCCTTCAGCTACTACAAGAGAAGGAGCTGGCTGACCCGCCAGTCCCCCAGGAAACCCCTAAAGAGCAGGTAAGTACAACACACTGATACTTTTTAAAGCATACAGTTAGCTCCTTAAAATGTCCCTGGCACATTCTGGTGATGAGTCGGAGCTACTGACTTCATCACACATTTGCTTTGTGTTTCGAGGTGCAAGGTGTACTTTTCCCGTCGTTACGACAGCAAAGACACACTGACACGCTTTAAATGAAGCTGCACAGTCTACAGCTAACGGCTCACCTATGGATCACTAAAATAGGTCCCTATATATTTAAGTAAAGGTTATTCACAATTCTTTGTGTATTCTTTGCATCAGTTAAAGTAAAGTAGCGAAGAGGTAGAGTTACAGGTATACAGTGAATAGTGAATATTTGAGTAATGTTCGAATCCAGATTATGAGAAGAAACAACTACTCAACTAAATACTAAAAGAAAGGTCAGTCAATTCGAAACAACTTTAAACGTGCAGTCACTGCAAACAGTCCATCAAAAACGTTATAAAGATGGAACTGGCACTCATCAGGATGGGCACAGGCAAGGAAAGGAAGAGCGAGAGTTTCCTCTGTTGTACAGGATAAGTTCATCAGAGTTTCCATTTTCCTCTGAGCGCTCTGTGATGCTGCGTAGTGATTGATTTCAGTTGGAAAAGAGGCGGAGTTTGACTTTACCTGTATGTGTGCACTAGTCCTTATTCTTTTCCTGTTGGGAGCATCACTATCTCAGGGCAGCTGGTGTTATTAAACGGCGTACAGAATAAAGATGATGTATGCTGATGTTATTGGTGAGTGATGGCGGGAGT
The DNA here is from genome assembly GCF_023375975.1 of Astyanax mexicanus. Taxonomy (NCBI): domain Eukaryota; kingdom Metazoa; phylum Chordata; class Actinopteri; order Characiformes; family Acestrorhamphidae; genus Astyanax; species Astyanax mexicanus. Next base: position 2,722,490 of record NC_064411.1, read on the forward strand.
GAGTGACTCTCGCTTTCATCAGTTCCAGATTTATCTGCTCTGCGTTTGGCAGCAGCGCCGGCAGAGCGCCACCCGGCAATGGCAGCGGCAGCAACACCGACAGGTGGGCAGGAGAGATTTGAACCCTTAGAGGCAGGAGAGCGCATTCGTCAAGCTTTCCACCACCGTCTCCTCCACTAAAACCTTGCATTGTCAACTCATTGTTCTCTCTCTCTCTCTCTCCCTCTCTAGCTCTCTCTCGCTCTCTCTCGCTCTCTCTCGCTCTCTCGTTCTTCCAGTTTCCCAATTTATATGTAAATGCAGGTGCTCTTGACAACGCCAGGCCCAAGGCAGTTCATTGGAACTCCTCAGCAGTCTATAAACCCAAAATAAACGCCACGAGTCCTTGATTTCAAGCATGGCCAAATAAATCATACATATTATTTTTTTCTAAAGGTAACACTTTGGAAATAAGCGTGATTTCCCCTCCTCCGAGGCCGCTGAGCACTCTTCACGCTGGTTTATTTCAGAGCCCGTCGCCGGCCTGAATACCTTGAGTAATACATGAACAGTAAATACCGCACTCGCCGTACGCCTGAGCGAACTCTCTAAACCTGCGAACGCCAGACTGATTTCACTCATTTCCTGCTGAATGTCTGAGAAATCTAGTAATCTGTTTGCAGTCTAACAGGTAATAACAGTAGATGACGCCTCGTGTTCAACCGTTCTCAAAACTTCACGAGTCAAAACTGGAGAAAAAACGATAGAAACTGGAGAAAACAGAGAAACACTGATGGACTGAGGGGAGCTGATAATAGAAACGCTTCAACTCATCAGCTGACACATTTCTAAAAGTAAAGGTAGCAAAAGGATTCTTCTAAAGAACCATTAAAATTACTTTAAAAATGATTTTTTTATCGTAGAATAGATCTCTGATAACATGCCTATGTGGGGGCCTTAAGAGTGCAAAGCACTGGCAACCCAGGGTATGGGTAATAGGACTGGGGAGGGATGGGGGCAGTGGGTGGGGTCATAGGTTCTCCGCTCCTCTCTGCAATCAGAATATTCAAAGAAAATCACTGTGGCTGAAGCTCTAGAGTGTCTAGAGGTGTCAGGGCTTAAACTTAGCATGTGTCATTAATATCTGATTACATCATTTTATCAGTTAGTACAGATAATATTCTAATAAATAATATATTGCATAATAATTCATATACAACAACAGAGTGGACTACAGCTCTGGAAATAAACAAGAGACCACCTAAAACGATGAGTTTCTCTGATTTTACCAAGCTGAAAACCTCTGGAATATAATCAAGAGGAAGATGGATGATCACAAGCCATCAAACCACCAAACTGAACTGCTTGGATTTTTACACCAGGAGTAAAGCAGCATAAAGTTATCCAAAAGCAGTGTGTAAGACTGGTGGAGGAGAACATGATGCCAAGATGCACGAAAACTGTGATTAAAAACCAACCAGGGTTATTCACCAAATATTTAAAGTTTTTTGAACTCTTAAAACTTTATGAATATGAACTTGTTTTCTTTGCATTATTTGAGGTCGGAAAGCTCTGCGTCTTTTTTGTTATTTCAGTCATTTCTCATTTTCTGTAAATAAATGCTCTAAATGAGAATATTTTTATTTGGAATTTGGGAGAAATGTTGTCTGTAGTTTATAGAATAAAACAACAATGTTCATTTTTTTCTCTTAATGTTTTCCAGAGCTGTATATGATGAGTGGAGCTGATGGATAATAGGTGCTGAAACTAGAAGAATAAGGTGTTTATAGTGTTAAGGTGTTGTATATGATGTAATGGGAATGGCGCTAGAATGGATGTAGTGAATCGTTTAGCTCATAAATTCTAAACTCAGACTCAGAACTTCCTACTCACCGCTCAGGCAGCAGCTCCAGGCTTTGATGGCGTACGTTAGCGGTAATGCCGGAGGTCCGTACGAAGGGAACGACAGGCGTGAAATAACGTCATCTCAGTAGCACGCTCAGATCTGACGATGTAATCATCCGCTAACCGTTTCGCTAACTCCGCACTTTTCCCCAGCCGCTGACAGCGCTGATATTTGTACGGTTTTTAAAGTGCCGAGTGAAGAGCCACGCTAAGCCTTTCTGATCCGAGTGTGTAAACGGCAGACTCCCCGCGGCGAGGGTGAGCGAGGGTGTGTACACACCCCTCAGATAAACCCAAACCCGGTGTGTGTTCTCGCTTTTACACCAGACAGCCAGGGGTGATGATCCGTCTGCAGCAGCAGCAACACCAACAGGGCCGCTACGCTAACGCTTTAGCCTCCTCAAACACTGAGACGCTACAGGGTTTAACCAGCCAATCTCTGTTTCCGTCTTTGTTCCCCTGTTTACACAGAGTCAGGAATCAATGAGACAACTGTCCAATCAGCATCTGCTCCCTCTTACCGAGGGACGTCTCGTCCACGCTGCTCCTGGACAGCAAACAATAGCTAACAGAAGCTAACAGAAGCTAAAAAAGCCAGAAAAAGCAGATTCCTCTGACTGATAGCCAGATTAGCCACTCTGCTGCCAAAGATCAATCACCACAGATATCTGCTCCTGCTTTGATCTTTGTTTTCATGCCAAATAAGTGTCATCTTCCTCCTAGCCTATAGCAAACAATGAGGGGATGCCAGCGAGCTGCAAAACCCCCTATCTCACAGCATCAGCATCAACGCACTGGAAGTTTCCAGGATTCACTGTTTATTTTACACACATTTTACACCTTCCAAAAACCACTAAAACCAGTTTAAAATTTAATCAGGAAAGATTATCTGAGAGGGGAAGAGCTTGGGAATTCCCACACCTGTAGTTGTGAGGTGTTATCTTGTGAACACTGGTCAGTGAGCTCATGGTAAATCCAGGTGAATTATGGGAGTTGTAGTGATGCTCTTATCTGGGGAGCTGTTTGTTAACTTGTGGTTTCTGAGGCTGGAAACTCTGATTAACTTATCCTGTACAACAGAGGAAACTCTCGCTCTTCTATCCTTTACTGGAGCGGTCCTAATGAGTGCCAGTTTCATCATTATAATGTTTTTGATGGTATTTGCAGTAACTGCACTTGAGGATACTTTCAAATTTCTTGAAATTCTCATTTTCGGATTAAAGTAATTTTTTCTTTATTTAGTTGAGTAGTTGTTGCTTCTCATAATCAAAACCTTACATTAAGAGACAAGAAATTCAAGTAATTAACTCTTGATGAGTTCAGCACAGCTGTTAACTGAAAGCCTGAATTCCAAGTGACTCTACCTCATAAAACTGACTGAGAAAATCCAGCAGAGATGTTCAAAACTGATCATCTAAACAAGAATTTAAAATGCTGTAGAACTAAAGCATTAATAAAGCTAGCGTAGCTGTGGTGAGACACTGCAGTGTCTTTCAGTGTGTTTCCGTGAAAAAGAACCGGTTCCAGGAAGAAGATGGGATGATGTACGGAGGAAGAGAGGAGCGAGGGAGGAAGAAAGAGAGCAGATTAAAGTTAAAAGCCTCGGCGGAGGATCAGAAGCGTTCGTGTTGGTGCTAATACCGTTAGCCTCCCGTTCCTCTGGAGTGCTGCTACGCTGGATTAGCTCTGCGGCTTCTTCCTCTCAGAGTACGGAGGAGAACACCTCCCCACAGCCCGGCCCAGATTAACCCAAATACTGCGGTATTACCGCGCCTCGCCGTGTTCCCCCGATCCCTGCAGCCGGAGCCCACCGTCCTCCTCAGAGTTACAGTATCTGCCCTCAAATACTTTACTTTATAAAAAGAATTACTCATATACGGTCTGCACATCCTTCTTTATATATATTTACATTCATACAGTATAAATACTGTATACAACTCTGTGGTTCTGATACATCAGCTCACAGACGCAGCCTTGTGCTGATCCACATCACCCTAGGAGTGATGAGAGGAAAGAGAGAGCGCCATCTACTGTACTGTACCCACCCAGAGAGAATCAGCAAGACCAACTCTGCTTTCTCAGGACTCCGGCAGCTGATAGCAAGCTGCATGACCGAGATTCGAACCAGTGATTCCCGGATCATAACGAACGCACTTTAGACCGTTGGATTACTCTGAACCCCCCTGCGTATGATTTTAATAATTAATTATTATACAAAAATTAATACAAGGGTACTGTCCCGCAGGAATTTACTATTTTAAAAGGGCAAAAGTATTAAGACGCCTGCTTAATAGTTTTTATTTATAAAATTAATCTCCTAAGACCCAGATTTTTGCTTGGCAGGTTTGCTTTAGCACAGATTTTATCTGAGCATCTTTATTCCTACGTTCTTTTATTGGGTTTTTTTTTTTCTATGATGTATTCACAAGCAGACCTTGACTGTAGGAGACATTTTAAATAAGGCAGTAAAGGAATTTAAATTATAATTCATATTTTGTATTTTATATAATGGATAGATTTGGAATGTTATTTGCTAATTTGTGTGAATATGTGTGAAAATATGATTTATAGAAATGAATAGAAAAATGTTTTATGTGTGGAAATAAGGTTTTACTGGGTTTTGTTGCAGTATGGCTGCCAGTATAAAGTTATTAACAGCATAATGCTATAATAATATACTAAACCCAACTATAATATTACTATAATACTATACTCTACAATAGTACTATACAATACTACAATACTATACTAAACCCAACTATAATATTACTATAATACTATACTCTTCTATAGTACTATACAATACTACAATACTATACTAAACCCAACTATAATATTACTATAATACTATACTCTTCTATAGTACTATACAATACTACAATACTATACTAAACCCAACTATAATATTACTATAATACTATACTCTACAATAGTACTATATAATACTACAATACTATACTAAACCACTATAATATTACTATAATACTATACTCTTCTATAGTACTATACAATACTACAATACTATACTAAACCACTATATTATTACTATAGTACTATACTCTTCTATAGTACTATACAATACTATACTAAACCCAACTATAATATTTCTATAATACTATACTCTACAATAGTACTATATAATACTACAATACTATACTAAACCCAACTATAATATTACTATAATACTATACTCTACTATAATACTGTACAATACTACAATACTATACTAAACCCAACTATAATATTACTATAATACTATACTCTACAATAGTACTATACAATACTATAATACTATACTAAACCCAACTATAATATTACTATAATACTATACTCTACAATAGTACTATATAATACTACAATACTATACTAAACCACTATAATATTACTATAATACTATACTCTTCTATAGTACAATACAATACTACAATACTATACTAAACCACTATATTATTACTATAGTACTATACTCTTCTATAGTACTATACAATACTACACTAAACCCAACTATAATATTTCTATAATACTATACTCTACAATAGTACTATATAATACTACAATACTATACTAAACCCAACTATAATATTACTATAATACTATACTCTACTATAATACTGTACAATACTACAATACTATACTAAACCCAACTATAATATTACTATAATACTATACTCTACAATAGTACTATACAATACTATAATACTATACTAAACCCAACTATAATATTACTATAATATTATACTCTACAATAGTACTATACAATACTATACTAAACCCAACTATAATATTTCTATAATACTATACTCTACAATAGTACTATACAATACTATAATACTATACTAAACCCAACTATAATATTACTATAATACTATACTCTTCTATAGTACTATACAATACTACAATACTATACTAAACCCAACTATAATATTACTATAATACTATACTCTTCTATAGTACTATACAATACTACAATACTATACTAAACCCAACTATAATATTACTATAATACTATACTCTACAATAGTACTATACAATACTATAATACTATACTAAACCCAACTATAATATTACTATAATACTATACTCTTCTATAGTACTATACAATACTACAATACTATACTAAACCCAACTATAATATTACTATAATACTATACTCTTCTATAGTACTATACAATACTACAATACTATACTAAACCCAACTATAATATTACTATAATACTATACTCTTCTATAGTACTATACAATACTACAATACTATACTAAACCCAACTATAATATTACTATAATTCTATACTCTACAATAGTACTATACAATACTACAATACTATACTAAACCCAACTATAATATTACTATAATACTATACTCTACTATAATACTGTACAATGCTACAATACTATACTAAACCCAACTATAATATTTCTATAATACTATACTCTACAATAGTACTATACAATACTATAATACTATACTAAACCCTACTATAATATTTCTATAAAACTATACTCTACAATAGTACTATACAATACTACAATACTATACTAAACCCAACTATAATATTACTATAATACTATACTCTATAATAGTACTATACAATACTACAATACTATACTAAACCCAACTATAATATTACTATAATACTATACTCTACAATAGTACTATACAATACTATAATACTATACTAAACACGAATACAATATTTCTATAATACTATACTCTACAATAGTGCTATACAATACTACAATACTATACTAAACCCAACTATAATATTACTATAATACTATACTCTACAATAGTACTATACAATACTACAATACTATACTAAACCCAACTATAATATTACTATAATACTATACTCTACTATAATACTGTACAATACTATAATACTATACTAAACCCTACTATAATATTACTATAATACTATACTCTTCTATAGTACTATACAATACTACAATAGTATACTAAACCCAACTATAATATTACTATAATACTATACTCTACAATAGTACTATACAATACTATAATACTATACTAAACCCTACTATAATATTACTATAATACTATACTCTACAATAGTACTATACAATGCTACAATACTATACTAAACCCTACTATAATATTTCTATAATACTATACTGTACAATAGTACTATACAATACTACAATACTATACTGTACAATAGTACTATACAATACTACAATACTATACTAAACCCAACTATAATATTACTATAATACTATACTCTACAATAGTACTATACAATACTATAATACTATACTAAACCCAACTATAATATTACTATAATACTATACTCTTCTATAGTACTATACAATACTATAATAATATACTAAACCCAACTATAATATTACTATAATACTATACTCTACAATAGTACTATATAATACTACAATACTATACTAAACCACTATAATATTACTATAATACTATACTCTTCTATAGTACAATACAATACTACAATACTATACTAAACCACTATATTATTACTATAGTACTATACTCTTCTATAGTACTATACAATACTACACTAAACCCAACTATAATATTTCTATAATACTATACTCTACAATAGTACTATATAATACTACAATACTATACTAAACCCAACTATAATATTACTATAATACTATACTCTACTATAATACTGTACAATACTACAATACTATACTAAACCCAACTATAATATTACTATAATACTATACTCTACAATAGTACTATACAATACTATAATACTATACTAAACCCAACTATAATATTACTATAATATTATACTCTACAATAGTACTATACAATACTATACTAAACCCAACTATAATATTACTATAATACTATACTCTACAATAGTACTATACAATACTATAATACTATACTAAACCCAACTATAATATTACTATAATACTATACTCTACAATAGTACTATATAATACTACAATACTATACTAAACCCAACTATAATATTACTATAATACTATACTCTACAATAGTACTATACAATACTACAATACTATACTAAACCCAACTATAATATTACTATAATACTATACTCTACAATAGTACTATACAATACTACAATACTATACTAAACCCAACTATAATATTACTATAATACTATACTCTACAATAGTACTATACAATGCTATAATACTATACTAAACCCAACTATAATATTTCTATAATACTATACTCTACAATAGTACTATACAATACTATAATACTATACTAAACCCAAGTATAATATTACTATAATACTATACTCTTCTATAGTACTATACAATACTACAATACTATACTAAACCCAACTATAATATTACTATAATACTATACTCTTCTATAGTACTATACAATACTACAATACTATACTAAACCCAACTATAATATTACTATAATTCTATACTCTACAATAGTACTGTACAATACTACAATACTATACTAAACCCAACTATAATATTACTATAATACTATACTCTACTATAATACTGTACAATGCTACAATACTATACTAAACCCAACTATAATATTTCTATAATACTATACTCTACAATAGTACTATACAATACTATAATACTATACTAAACCCTACTATAATATTTCTATAAAACTATACTCTACAATAGTACTATACAATGCTACAATACTATACTAAACCCTACTATAATATTTCTATAATACTATACAGTACAATAGTACTATACAATACTACAATACTATACTCTACAATAGTACTATACAATACTACAATACTATACTAAACCCAACTATAATATTACTATAATACTATACTCTACAATAGTACTATACAATACTATAATACTATACTAAACCCAACTATAATATTACTATAATACTATACTCTTCTATAGTACTATACAATACTATAATACTATACTAAACCCTACTATAATATTACTATAATACTATACTCTACAATAGTACTATACAATACTATAATACTATACTAAACACAACTATAATATTACTATAATACTATACTCTACAATAGTACTATACAATGCTACAATACTATACTAAACCCTACTATAATATTTCTATAATACTATACTGTACAATAGTACTATACAATACTACAATACTGTACTAAACCCAACTATAACATTGCTATAATACTATACTTTATTATAGTACTATACAATACTATAATACTATACTAAACCCTACTATAATATTACTATAATACTATACTCTTCTATAGTAGTATACAATACTATAATAATATACTAAACCCAACTATAATATTACTATAATACTATACTCTACAATAGTACTATACAATACTACAATACTATACTAAACCCAACTATAATATTACTATAATACTATACTCTTCTATAGTACTATACAATACTATAATACTATACTAAACCCTACTATAATATTAATATAATACTATACTCTACAATAGTACTATACAATACTATAATACTATACTAAACACAACTATAATATTACTATAATACTATACTCTACAATAGTACTATACAATGCTACAATACTATACTAAACCCTACTATAATATTTCTATAATACTATACTGTACAATAGTACTATACAATACTACAATACTATACTCTACAATAGTACTATACAGTGCTACAATACTGTACTAAACCCAACTATAACATTACTATAATACTATACTTTATTATAGTACTATACAATACTATAATACTATACTAAACCCTACTATAATATTACTATAATACTATACTCTACTATAGTAGTATATAATACTATAATACTATACTAAACCCAACTATAATATTTCTATAATACTATACTCTACTATAGTACTATACAATACTACAATACTACACTAAACCCTACTATAATATTACTATACTACTATACTCTACTATAGTACTATACAATACTATAATACTATACTAAACCCTACTATAATATTTCTATAATACAATACTCTACAATAGTACTATACAATACTATAATACTATACTAAACCCAACTATAATATTACTATAATACTATACTCTACAATAGTACTATACAATACTATAATACTATACTAAACCCTACTATAATATTTCTATAATACTATACTCTACAATAGTACTATACAATACTACAATACTATACTAAACCCAACTATAATATTACTATAATACTATACTCTACAGTAGTACTATACAATACTATAATACTATACTAAACCCAACTATAATATTACCATAATACTATACTCTACAATAGTACTATACAATACTACAATACTATACTAAACCCAACTATAATATTACTATAATACTATACTCTACAATAGTACTATATAATACTACAATACTATACTAAACCACTATAATATTACTATAATACTATACTCTTCTATAGTACTATACAATACTACAATACTATACTAAACCCAACTATAATATTACTATAATACTATACTCTACAATAGTACTATACAATACTACAATACTGTACTAAACCCAACTATAATATTACTATAATACTATACTCTACAATAGTACTATACAATACTATAATACTATACTAAACCCTACTATACTATAGTATAATACAATATTATAATACTCTACTCTACCCTATTATAACACTCTACTATATTATACTTTACTCTACCCAACTATAATACTTTGCTGTAATACTATACTCTACTATAATACTGTACAATACTGTAAAACTCTACTAAACGCAACTATTATACTCTACTATTATACTCTACTGTACTTTACAATACTGTAATATTTTACTGTGATATACTACAGTACAATAGAATTCTGTTGTGATTTAATTCAATGTATTTATTTGTTGATGATTGACATCACCACATCAGTATATTCTTAGTACAATAACAGAACTCAATACGTTACTCTACAGGGTACCGGTTCAGTGTTATTTAGCAGGGTTAGCCTAGCATCCTCTGTTCTAAACTAGCGAAGAGAAGAATCTCTTTAATATGATTGGTGGAGGCATGTTGTGAAGGTATTATAATTGGGTTTCTTTACTGTCAGCAGAAGCTCAATAATCAGCCGGAACAGAACCGGCCGAGTCCAGAACACAGAACACGGTCCACAGCGCTTACAGACGAGCTACAGCGAGACTATTCATGCACTAAATTCACTCCATTTACAAGCTAATTAAAAAACACGAACGCTCTGACATTCACTGCAAATCTTTCTTCAAAAATAAAGACAAAAAAATAATAAATGAAGAAAAAATGAGTCAAATCTGACTCGACCAGACCATGCAGTTAAACTCTAAATCAGTACAAACAGATCAAAACTGAGAGAAAGCAGGCAAAGCAGTTCTGTTTGATGCTAATGGAATATTTATGGAAACTTTCTATAAATTATCTATTAATAATGCATTATTAATACATTTATAATGCATTATATGTGACATACAAAACATCTAAAGAACATTGTACACAATACCATTAGGCACTATGAAACCCATATTAAATACGTTAGTCTACATGCTTGTATTAAAAATGTATTATTTTGCAAGACCCCAAGTCAAGTTATGACTCTTTAGGATTGAGTCTAAGTCGAATTGCATGCCCGAGTCTTTAGGCCAGAGTCCAAGTCAAGTCAGATGTCTTTAGACTCTAAAGGTCTAAAGGTATCTTATCTAAAGGCATCTGAGTATGTAACAAGTCTTTAGGCTAGATTCCAATTTAAGTCATGAGTCTTTAGGCTAAAGTCCAAGTTAAGTCACAAGTCTTTAGGCTAGAGTCCAAGTTAAGCCAAGAGTCTTTAGCCTAGAGTCCAATTTAAGTCATGAGTCTTTAGGCTAGAATCCAAGTTAAGCCAAGAGTCTTTAGCCTAGAGTCCAATTTAAGTCATGAGTCTTTAGGCTAAAGTCCAAATTAAGTCACAAGTCTTTAGGCTAGAGTCCAAGTTAAGTCATGATTCTTTAAGATAGAGTCCAAGTTCAGTCACAAGTCTTTAGGTCAGAGTCTGAATCAAGTAATGAGTATTTAAGTTGGAGTCCAAGTCAAGTTACAAGTCTTTAGACTAGAGTCCAAGATAAGTCATAAATCTTAAGGCTAGAGTCCAAGTACTGAATATTAAGGCTAAAGTCTAAGTCCCAAATCTTTAGGCCAGAGTCCAAGTCAAGTCACAAGTCTTAAGACTAGAGTCCAAGTTAAGTCATAAGGCTTAAGGCTAGAGTCCAAGTCCTGAATATTAAGGCTAGAGTCTAAGTCCCAAATCTTTAGGCCAGAGTCCAAGTCAATTCGCGAGTCTTTAGGCTAGAGTCCAATTTAAGTCATGATTCTTTTGGCTGGAGTCCAAGTCAAGTTGCAAGTCTGCAGGCAACAGTCTAAGTCAAGTCACAAGTCTTTAGGCTAAGGTCACAAATCTAAGTTAAGTCCCAAGTCTTTAGGTTAGATTCTTTAGTTAAGTCAGCTCACACATCTTTAGGCTGGACTCCAGTTCAACTTTTCTGTATATGGGATTTATAAGACGTGTTTTCTGGAATTGTCCCAGACTTTGTGTAAAAAGGAAAGATAATCCAAATTCCTGCACTGTGAGATAATCTATTCATGCTTCTGCTCATCACACAGGAATCCCCACAGCACCTGGACCCTGGACCGCTTTCAGAACCGCTTTCAGAACTGAGTTCTGGCAGTAAAGCTAAAACAGAGAAATGCCACGTTTTTCAAACGAGGGTTACCGTGCCAACACTGCAGATACCAGCTCAGTCTGAGTACCATCAGCTTCACCATTAGTGCATCAGGCAGTGTTAGCCTAGCGGGAAAAGCGCTAAAGGTAAAAGCGCAAGCAGTGTGAAGGAAATTATACAATATTCAAATCCATTTACATCTAGGTTAAATTATCTGATTGCAAACGAACCCATTAGCACATTATGCTAATGCAGGACAGAGATAAGGAGTCCATATAGCTACACTGGCCTGAACAGAAAACTCAATCAGTTTAAAAATACATCTTTAGGGTGAAGGGCAAGATCAAGTCATGAGTCTTTAGGTTAAAACCCAGATTAGGTCAAAGGTATCCAGGCTAAAGACAAAGTCACATCACAGATCTTAAGGCTAGAGTCCAAGTAAAGTCATGATATGTTAGAATAGAGTCAAAGTCAATTCACAAGTTTTTAGGTTAGAGTCAAAGTTAAGTCACAAGTCTTTAGGCTAGAGTCAAAGTCAAGTCATAATTCTTTAGGTTAGAGTCCAAGTTAAATCATGTGTCTTTAGAGGCTGTAGTCAAAGTCAAGTCATACGTCTTTAGGTTAGAGTCCAGTTAAGAGTCGTTAGGCTAGAGTTCAAGTTAAGTCAAGAGTCTTTAGACTAGAGTCAAAGTTAAGTCACACGTCTTTAGATTAAAGTCAAAGTTAAGTCATATGTCTTTAGGTTAGAGTCGAAGTCAAGTCATAAGTCTTTAGGTTAGAGTCAAAGTTAAGTCACAAGTCTTTAGTTTAGAGTCCAAGTTAAGTCATGTGTCTTTAGAGGCTAGAGTCATAGTCAAGTCATACGTCTTTAGGTTAGAGTCCTGTTAAGAGTCGTTAGGCTAGAGTTCAAGTTAAGTCAAAAGTCTTTAGGCTATAGTCAAAGTTAAGTCATATGTCTTTAGGCTAGAGTCAAAGTTAGGTTGCAAGTCTTTAGGATACAGTTAAAGTTAAGAGTTGTTAGGCTAGAGTTCAAGTTAAGTCAAAAGTCTTTAGTTTAGAGTCCAATTTAAGTCACAAGTCTTTAGTTAGAGTCAAAGTTAAGTCACAAGTGTTTAGGTTAGAGTCAAAGTCAAGTAACGGGTTTTTAGTTTAGAGTCCAAGTTAAATCATGTGTCTTTAGAGGCTAGAGTCAAAGTCAAGTCACACGTCTTTAGATTAAAGTCAAAGTTAAGTCATATGTCTTTAGGCTAGAGTCAAAGTTAAGTCATATGTCTTTAGGCTAGAGTCAAAGTTAGGTTGCAAGTCTTTAGGATAGAGTCAAAGTTAAGTCACAAGTCTTTAGTTTAGAGTCCAATTTAAGTCACAAGTCTTTAGGTTAGAGTCAAAGTTAAGTCACAAGTGTTAAGGTTAGAGTCAAAGTCAAGTAACGGGTCTTTAGTTTAGAGTCCAAGTTAAATCATGTGTCTTTAGAGGCTAGAGTCAAAGTCAAGTCATACGTCTTTAGGTTAGAGTCTAGTTAAGAGTCTTTAGGCTAGAGTTCAAGTTAAGTCAAGAGTCTTTAGGCTAGAGTCGAAGTTAAGTCACACGTCTTTAGGATAGAGTCAAAGTCAAGTCATAAGTCTTCAGGTCAGAGTCCAAGTTAAGTCACAAGTCTTTAGACTACAGGCTAAGTCAAGTCACATATCTCTACGTTAGACTCCAGGTGAAGGTATCTTGTGCAGACCAAATATAAACCTCAGGGTCCTCCACAGCTGCAGAGACCTAAGCCCCTGAGTGTGCCGTGGATAGCACTGGCTCTTTAGCGGCCCCAGTTGGTGTGGAGAGAGTTTTACAGAAATGAGCTGTTCTGCTCTTTTTTTGAGTTGATTTTATTATCATTCCCACAGGAACACAATAAGATTATTCCTCATTTTAAACCTTTAGTATAAGAAATGATGAACAGATGTGTGAAATGATGCAGAACAACACAGAAAAATGATGATTATTGTCCAGCGGTGACGGAGCGAGTGATGCAGGAGAAGGTCTAATGTGTGTAAAGAGGAATTTAGTGGATGAAAGAAAAGCTGGCTGGAGGGATTGGGGGTGGAGGGAGAGGAGGAGCGAGGGATGGCGGCGCTGGAGCGATGGATAATTGAATAGATGAGTGATCTAACAGACGTGGCCAGCAGGCAATATCAGGGGACACAGAGTAGAGGGTCAAACTCATTTAGAACCTCCCCGTGAGAAAGGGTCACGACAGTACCTCTCACGCAGGACAGACCACCCACACCCCCCGAACCACGCCGACCACCTGAAACACCCACTCAGCCCGTTCACCTGTGAAGGACAGGCGTGTGTACGGGAGGTTAATGAGGTCTGTCTGTATTTTGTTAATGATTCTGGATTCACCTCTGTCTGCTCTGGGCTCTGTCCGTTTAGCTCTCCTAGCGTACTGAGAGCTAATATACTGGTATAAATGTATTATATATGTGTGTACGGGGAAATTTGGAAGCTCCAAATAATCCAAAAGTGAAAACAATATTCAGAACCAGATCAATGATATTTTAAAATCATGTCACAAGTCTTTAGCACCATGAGTAACACCACACCATCTTCTTCTCTTCATAACGTGAACGAGCAGCTCAGTTTCCCTTTACTGAGAAAAGCAGAAGCTATGCACAGTTAAAATAGCAATCCGCCAAACTCAGAATGCACCTTGATCTTAAAGGGAATGGTGCTGTGAAAGGTGAAGTGACACACTGATTGGTTTACTTTTCCCGTCGTTACAATAGCAAAGACTCAAAAACACTCTAAATCAA
The DNA here is from genome assembly GCF_023375975.1 of Astyanax mexicanus. Lineage (NCBI taxonomy): Eukaryota > Metazoa > Chordata > Actinopteri > Characiformes > Acestrorhamphidae > Astyanax > Astyanax mexicanus. The sequence continues at coordinate 2,737,811 of NC_064411.1, forward strand.
GTTGTGTGGTTGTTACACTATCGTCTAAGGGCATTCAAGATATAAGATTGAAGATTTAAGATTGAAGATTTAAGATTCAAGATTCAATATTTAAGATTCAAGATTTAAGATTCAAGGTTTAAGATGTAAGGTTCAAGGTTTAAGATGTAAGATTCAAGGTTTAAGATTTAAGATTCAAGATTTAAGATTCAAGATTCAAGATGTAAGATTCAAGGTTTAAGATTTAAGATTCAAGATTTAAGATACAAGATGTAAGATTCAAGATTTAAGATTTAAGATTCAAGATTTAAGATTTAAGATTCAAGATGTAAGATTCAAGGTTTAAGATTTAAGATTCAAGGTTTAAGATTTAAGATTCAAGGTGTAAGATTTAAGATTCAAGATTTAAGATTCAAGATTCAAGATATTTGATTTAAGATTCAAGATTTAAGATTCAAGATTTAAGATTCAAGATTCAAGATTCAAGATTTAAGATTTAAGATTAAAGATTAAAGATTCAAGATTCAAGATTTTAGATTCAAGATTCAAGATTTAGGGTTCAAGATTTTAGATTCAAGATTTTAGATTCAAGATTTTAGATTTAAGATTCAAGATTTAAGATTCAAGATTTAAGATTCAAGGTGTAAGATTCAAGATTTAAGATTTAAGATTCAAGATGTAAGATTCAAGGTTTAAGGTTTAAGATTTAAGATTGAAGATTCAATATTTAAGATTCAAGATCTAAGATTCAAGGTTTAAGATTTAAGATTCAAGATTTAAGATGTAAGATTCAAGGTTTAAGATTCAAGATTTAAGATTCAAGATTTAAGATTTAAGATTCAAGATTCAAGATTTAAGATTCAAGATTTATAATTCAAGATCCAAGATCCAAGATTAAAGATTCAAGATTTAAGATTCAAGATTTAAGATTCAAGATTTTAGATTCAAGATTTTAGATTTAAGGTTCAAGATTTAAGATTCAAGATTTTAGATTCAAGATTTTAGATTTAAGATTTAAGATTCAAGATTCAAGATTTAAGATTTAAGATTCAAGATTTTAGATTCAAGATTTTAGATTCAAGGTTTAAGATTCAAGAATTAAAGATTCAAGATTTAAGATTCAAGATTCAAGTCAACAATTACAGCAAGATAAAATAAAACAAATATATGAAATGTACAATAAATGTACAATAAAACAAAGTAACTGATATAGACATACAAGACACACAAGACAATAGTGCAATAGTGAACGAGTGCATTTTCACACTATTTTCACACCTGTGGTTTGTTTCTCTGGTGCAAATCAGTTGATGGGTTTGATAATGTGTATTTTATCAGGCACAAACCTAACTGCACCAAAATGCACCCCAACAAACCATGTGAGCAGCGCATTACTGCATACCGCATTCAGTGTGAAAACAACCTAGCATGGATTAGCACAATAGACAATGTTTGTTTATAGCTGTGGTAATAATCTGTCTAATTAGTCAGGTTAAACTGCACCTGAAAAGCTGTTTATCTTGAATATGAGTTTGTACCCGAGTGTGATTTCTGTTTTCACACTTACTTCATACAACCAGAGTCTGTTTTAACTGGACCAAATAGTGCAGGTGTGAAAACGACCTAAGTCACATATGGTCTTCGCTAAGTCAAAGATCTTTAGAATAAAGCCTAAATCAAGTTAGATATCTGTAGATTATAGTCTAACTCAAGTCACAAGTTGAGTCACACTAACTATTAGTTATTATTATTGGTTTTGGACACTGATTTCATGTATTTGACACAAAAATCTTGCAAATCGTGCACTAAAAAAACACGGTAGTATAAAAATCCCACAGTGGAACCGGCTGGACGTCTGTTTCCATTCTGCTGTTTTAGTGTCCAGTAGGGGGCCGGCGGAAACGTGTTTTTAAAGAAAGTGTAAAAAGATGCTCTGGAATCGAGAATCTCATTGTAACCTGTTTGTTTAGAGGTGACTCGGCCTTTTTTTTCACTGACCACACACACACACTTATACACACACTTATACACACACACACACACACTTATACACACACACACACTCATTCCTACACACACACACCTAGAAAAAAGCTTGTGGAGAGCTCAATTTGCCGGCTGCTGCCCACGGCTGGGGACAGAAGAGCTGCTCTCCAGAAACGTAGGAGTAAAAGCAATCAGCATGTGTTTAAGAGAGAGAGAGAGAAAGAGAGAGAGAGAGAGAGAGAAAGTAGAAAAAGAGAAAGAGGTAAAGATATCAGAGAGAGAAAGAGAATGGGGGAGAAAGAGTGAGTGGACAGAAGAGAAAGAGAGTGAGAGATGAAGAGAGAGAGAGAGAGTGATGGAGGGAGAGAGAGATGGAGAGAGAAAGAGGGATGGAGGATGGTGGAGAGAGAGATTGGGTCATGGGTAGGCCGGTTCACTCTCAGTGCTGAAGAGCACTCTGGGTGAGATTGGTTGGGTGAGAGGGTGAACTGTGGCTGGAGTGAAGCGGCATTCACTAAAATCCATCTGCTGAAATATCCACTCTCTCTATCATTCTCTCCATCTCTCTCTCTCTCTCTCTCTCTCTCCTTCACACAGCGTTCTCTCTTCAGCTGTTGTTTCTCTCTGAAACTTTATCACTAGTGGTGGTTGGGTGCCGGTACCTGTCTTCCTCTGGATCAGACTCTTTCCCCCATCTCCATCCATTACTACTGGAGTTCATACCTGTTAAATCTCTGTTTTTTTTTATGGTAAACTACCGTATTTTACCCCTCTTTCACACCATCCTCCCGTATTAGTACTTTCCCGTAAATGTCCTGTATTATATTATAAGAAAAAAACTGCACTGATAGAGACTGATAGACCTGAATACACTTTAAAGATCTCATTCCATCATTTTTTCATTCATTTTAAAATCTAGTCTAGTTGTGTCTCTAGAATGAATGGATGTCATATGAGCTGTTTGATGCTCTGGTGATCCTGTATAACACTGCTTTAGTCCAGTGGAGGAGGGGTGGGGGCGGGGAGAAAGGATTTTTGGCTCTTGCTTATGAATATTCATTAATGTCATATGAGCTTTTTGATGCTCTGGTGATCCGGTTTAACACTGCTTTAGTCCAGTGGAGGAGTGGGGGCGGGGCGGGGAGAAACGATAGGATTTCAGCTTTTGCTCATGAATATTCATACATGCAAACATATCGCCTCTGATTGGCTAACAGCACTGCGACACCAGGAGACAAAAAAAGAGATGGACAACAGTTATAAATGTTTTAAAATAAAGTCAATAAAGACATTTTTATACCAATAACAATCTTTACAATGTCTTTACAATGTTCATATGTTACTTTATAACTTGTGTAATAACGCCCTGCTAATTGCAGTTCAGCCTCTACTGACCTAGCCTTAGAGTCTCTCAGAGTAAAACACCAAATCCACCGGAGATCCTATTTAAACCTATAGTTACACACAGAGGTGGGTAGAGTCCAGATCCAGGAAGTAAAAACATTTTCTTTTACTAGCTGCTGCAGACAATCATAAACAACTCTTCATCTCTCCATTATCTTTCTGTACAGCTGTTTTTATTGTGTTATGTTGTGTTATTCACTGTGCTCTCCAGCTGGAATAGAGGAGGATGGGTGAGTCTCTCAGCCTGAGGGAGTTTCTCCTGCTGCTGGACCCAGTTTCTCTAAACCTGCAGAGTGACAGCAATCAGCAGCATCACTGTGTAACAGTGCATTCATATTTTATTATATTTCCACCAGCAGCAAAAACAGAGAGCAGTGAGCGATTAGAGCTTAATCCTGGGTATCAAACCAACAACCCACTCATCAAATACATTATAACCATGTTATTAAGATCAGTAACCTGTTAATTACATCCTATCCATGTTATTAACATCAATAACTACTTAATAACACCAATAACCCGTTAATAACTTCAATAACTTGTTTATAACATTATAATCATGTTATTAAGAGCAATAACTACTTAATGACACCAATAACATGTTAATAACTTTAATAACTCGTTTATAACATTCTAATCATGTTAATAAGGGCAATAACTACTTAATAACATCAGTAACCTGTTAATTACATCCTATCCATGTTATTAACATCAATAACTACTTAATAACACCAATAACCTGTTAATAACTTCAATAACTTGTTTATAACATTATAATCATGTTAATAAGAGCAATAACTACTTAATAACATTAGTAACCTGTTAATAACCATGTCATGCTCTAAATGCTGACCCTGCTCTTTACATAAATATATTATTAGTAGTAGTAGTATTGCAGTATAAGGAGTATAAAGTTTACAACACAGTTTATTTTATTATTAGAATTAATAAATTATTAATTACCCTTTCACACTTAGAGTTAGGCTTTCTTTTTTTCAGATCATCTTTTTTTGCTTTTATTTCAGATCTGCTTTCATTCACACACTCTCTCTCACTCTTTCTCACCGTGCCTCTCTCACTCTCTCTATTTTACTCTCTCTCTCTCTTTTTACTCTCTCTCTCTCTCTCTTTTTTACTCTCTCTCTCTCTTTTTTTATTCTCTCTCTCTCTCTCTCTTTCTCTCTCTCTCTTTCTCTTTTTACTCAATTCAATTCAATTCAATATAGCTTTATTAGCATGACTGTGAATTACAGTGTTGCCAAAGCATTATAACTATTAACAAGAATGGTATGAACATACATAACAGACATAATAACATTTATAACAGAAAATAATTATGATTATTATAATAATTATATCATTTAACAATAATTATAATTATATAATAATAATCATTTTCTCTGGGATGAGGTCCCCAGGATTTTTGAGGTCATTTTGAGGTGTTACCCACTGTCTCTCAGGCTGTGACACGCACTGACGTATTTGGCAGCGAGGGGGGCGGTGTGCCCCTCCCCCAGAGTGATCCGTAATTTTTCTGATAGCGAAAATTTTTCAAAATTTGGAATCAATTCATTAAATTTGTTAATGAAGAAATTTCGAGTTCCTTTAAATTTGTCACACTGTAGAAGGAAGTGCATCTCCGTCTCGACCTCACCTGTCGTACAGTGACCACACAGTCTCTCCTCTCTGGGCAGCCAGGACTGTTTATACCTGCCGGTCTCTATGGCCAGTCTGTGGTCACTGAGTCTGTACTTGGTCAGGATCTGTCTCTGCTTTCTATCTCTGACAGTCAGGAGATATTCCTCTAATTTATACTCTGTTTTTAGGGCCCGATAGCATTCCAGTTTGTTTTGAGTTTGGATTTCTTTTTGCCAATGTTCCAGATAATCATTCAGACTGTGTTTGGTGATTTGCCTGATGTTGAGTTTGGTTGATAAAGCAGTGCTGGGCTGAGGCTGCTGTCTATTAGTATCTGTTAGAGGGTTAATAAGCCTCAGGACCAGCTGACTGAGGGAGCTCTTTTCAGGGTTCAGTTCTTGGGTCTGTAACGCCCTAAATTGCAGCGTGTCACTGGGACTCGTCTTCAGGTGCATCCAGAAATTTAGAGCTCGTTTTTGGATGTTGATGATCAGAGGAAATCGGCCTAATTCTGCCCTGCATGCGTTGGTTGGAGTTTTTCTCTGGACTTTTAGAATCATTCTACAGAATTCTGCATGCAGGGCTTCTGTTGGATGCTTGTCCCATCTAGTGTAGCTGTGCTGACTGAGTGGACCCCATACCTCACTCCCGTACAGCGCAATGGGCTGAATCACACTATCAAATACTTTACACCAGATTGGAATGGAAATGTCAATATTGTAGAATTTTCTCCTGATAGCGTACATTGCTCTGTGAGCTTTATCTTTTAGTGCATTCACTGCCAAACTGAAACTCCCGGATGCAGTAATGATGAGGCCGAGGTAAGTGTACTGCATCGTGTGCTCTAGGACGGTGCTGCCCAGACTAAACTGGTATCTGTGTTCCTGACATCTGGGCTTCTTTTGGAAGATCATAACTTTGGTCTTTTTCATGTTTACTGCCAGGGCCCAGTTCTGGCAGTACTGCTCCAGCAGGTCCAGGTGCTGCTGTAGCCCCTGTGCAGTGGGAGACAGCAGCACCAGGTCGTCTGCGTAGAGCAGGAACTTCACCTCCCCACCCTGTAGAGTGAGACCAGGAGCTGCAGACTGTTCCAGCTGCACCGCTAACTCATTAATGTAGATATTAAAGAGTGTTGGACTCAGACTGCAGCCCTGCCTCACTCCTCTTTTCTGAGTGAAGAATTCTGTATGTTTGTCTCCAAATCTTACTCCACATTTGTTTCCCAAATACATCGATTTAATGATGTCATAAACTTTACCCCCTACACCACTCTCCAGAAGTTTATAATATAGTCCGTCATGCCAAATAGAATCGAATGCCTTCTTAAAATCTATAAAACAGGCAAAGATTTTTCCATTTTTGGTTTGATGTACATGTTGGTTAATTAGGGTGTGTAGGGTGTAAATGTGGTCAGTAGTTCTGTGATTTGGAAGGAAGCCAATCTGATTCTTGCTCAGGACATCGTGTTCGGTAAGGAAAGACAGAATTCTGTTATTTAAAATGTTGTTAAACACTTTCCCCAGATTACTGCTCACACAGATGCCTCTGAAATTGTTGGGATCTGATTTGTCTCCACTCTTATGGATTGGGGTAATGAGTCCTTGACTCCAGATGTCAGGAAAACAGCCTGAACTCAGGACGAGGTTGAATAATTTGAGCATTGCTCTCTGCAGATCAGGAGTGCTGTTTTTAAGCATCTCGTTCCTGATGCTGTCAGGACCACAGGCTTTTTTAGATTTTAATGATTTGAGTTTTTGAGCCAATTCTTCCTGTGTAATTGGATAATCGAGGGGGTTTTGATTGTCTTTGATTGCACATTCAAGTGACTGTAATTTTTGTGTGATCAGATTGTAATTGAAATTTAGATCTTTCTCTGAGGTTTCTTTGTACAGATTTTCAAAATGATTTTTCCAGATTTCACTATTTTGTGTGGGTATTTCCTGTGATTTTGTTTTGCTCAAGTTATTCCACATCTCCCAGAACTGGTTGTGTTCAATAGAATCTTCTATGTCTCTGAGTGTTTTGTTTGTATGGTTTAGTTTTTTGGTTCTGATTGAGTGTTTACTCTCTCTCTCTCTGTCTTTTACTCTCTCTCTCTTTTTTACTCTCTCTCTCTCTCTCTCTCTCTCTCTCTTTTACTCTCTCTCTCTCTCTCTCTCTCTTTCTCTCTCTCTTTTTTACTCTCTCTCTCTTTTTTTTACTCTCTCTCTCTCTCTTTCTCTCTCTCTCTTTCTCTTTCTCTCTCTCTTTTTTACTCTCTCTCTCTTTTTTTTACTCTCTCTCTCTCTCTCTCTTTCTCTTTTTACTCTCTCTCTTTTTTTACTCTCTCTCTCTCTCTCTTTCTCTTTTTACTCTCTCTCTCTCTCTCTCTTTTACTCTCTCTCTCTCTTTCTCTCTCTCTTTCTCTTTTTACTCTCTCTCTCTTTTTTTTTTACTCTCTCTCTCTCTCTTTCTCTCTCTCTCTTTCTCTTTTTACTCTCTCTCTCTTTTTTTACTCTCTCTCTCTTTCTCTCTCTCTTTCTCTCTCTCTCTCTTTTACTCTCTCTCTCTCTCTCTCTCTCTCTCTCTTTCTCTCTCTCTTTTTTACTCTCTCTCTCTTTTTTTTACTCTCTCTCTCTCTCTCTCTCTTTCTCTTTTTACTCTCTCTCTTTTTTTACTCTCTCTCTCTTTCTCTCTCTCTTTCTCTCTCTCTCTCTTTTACTCTCTCTCTCTCTCTCTCTCTCTCTCTCTCTCTCTCTTTCTCTCTCTCTTTTTTACTCTCTCTCTCTTTTTTTTACTCTCTCTCTCTCTCTCTTTCTCTTTTTACTCTCTCTCTTTTTTTACTCTCTCTCTCTCTCTCTCTCTCTCTCTCTTTCTCTCTCTCTTTTTTACTCTCTCTCTCTTTTTTTTACTCTCTCTCTCTCTCTCTTTCTCTTTTTACTCTCTCTCTTTTTTTACTCTCTCTCTCTCTCTCTTTTACTCTCTCTCTCTCTTTCTCTCTCTCTTTCTCTTTTTACTCTCTCTCTCTCTCTCTCTCTCTCTTTCTCTCTCTCTTTTTTACTCTCTCTCTCTTTTTTTTACTCTCTCTCTCTCTCTCTTTCTCTTTTTACTCTCTCTCTCTCTCTTTTACTCTCTCTCTCTCTTTCTCTCTCTCTTTCTCTTTTTACTCTCTCTCTCTCTCTCTTTTACTCTCTCTCTCTCTTTCTCTCTCTCTTTCTCTTTTTACTCTCTCTCTCTCTTTTACTCTCTCTCTCTCTTTCTCTCTCTCTTTCTCTTTTTACTCTCTCTCTCTCTTTTACTCTCTCTCTCTCTTTCTCTCTCTCTTTCTCTTTTTACTCTCTCTCTCTCTCTGGTGATGTGAGGTGGGAAGCTCTGTCAGATGCTCATCCTTCAAAAGAGCCCTGAGCTCACTCAACACACACACACACACACTATACACACACACACACACACACTCACACACACACACACACTATACACACACACTCTGTACACTGTATTCAGTATCTCTGCTCTCAGATCTGGATGGATGGGTTCTGGTTGGGTAATCTGTTCTGGGTTCTGCTGGATGATGTTAGTAGTGATTTATTGGTGATTGATGTTCAGTGAATGGAATGAGTAGCTGCGGTTTCGCTACATTTAAAATAAAAATACATCAAATAGCTCCTCCCTTACGCCTCTGATCTCCCCAACCTGTTACAACTACATTACACCTTATATATAACACCTTTATTACACCTTTATTACAAACACGTTCTGATCTGAGTTCACATCACTGTTTACTCAATTCCTGCTGATTCTACAAAAATATCTTCAGAAATATCAGCAACATCTGATTAAAAACACACTGAAAAACATCAGAGCTGCCTGTTGAAATGATTGGATTAACCATTTATATTCGAGATTTTTGAATTATCTGTAGCCCAACAAAATTTTGACAAGAATCACACACATGAAAAAATGCAAAATCAGCATTTATTCCTCATCATAGCACTGAGACAGCTCTAGTTAAGATAACAAATGATCTGCTTCTTCACTGTAAGAACTTCAAATTGTTCTCCTTATAATGCGATTTTAAAGTCAGCTGAACAAATGTAAAATTATTAAATATTAAAATATTAAATTCCACAAATTTATCGCCTCAACTACAATTATTCAGTATATTTCTAAGAGTTGGTCTAAATTAAATAATCTGTTTTGGCAAAATTTACTAATAGTAGTTGAACGCTAGAACCCTATTTGAGGACAAGCCAACTACCCTACACTACTGCTGCACATGTTTAGTTTCAGTTTCACTCTTTATTTAAACAGGGTCTACTGAGCAATTCTGAAGGGGTTTCACCAGATGTTGGTCATGCAATTTGTATATTGGGCGTGTCCTCCCATCTCTCACTCACCGTCAGTGTGTAGTGTTAGAGTATGAACAAAAAAAACAAAAATGTTGGCAATACTTTGCAAAGCATGACAGAAATATTTAAAGGACCAGGCTTATCAAAGGATAACATGGCTATTAACAAAATATACAAATTAAGTAAACAATGAAATAATATAAAAGGAAAAAAAGAGAGAAAGAAACATTTAAATAAAGGACAAGTTAATAATAAAGCTACGGGGTGAGCCAAATCCAAAATAACAAAGCGAAAAAAAAAAAAAAATCTTATTAGCCTCACGCTAACTTATGTATGTACTTTATATGAAAATTAAAAATATGAATTTTAATATTGTGTAGATACAGTATAATCAGGCCAAAAGTAACTTTTACTGTAAATAATAATTATTTCTAATAGCTTGTTTTGTTCTTTGTACATAGATAAATAACTTTTAAAATATTTTTTTCCAGAATAATTTAAGTTAAAAAAAGTAAGAAATATGTGAATCTAAGGGCTTCATTAAGGTCCTGTAAGACTTTAAGTGATTAAAAACTGCAAAAACAATTTTTTGCCACTTTTAACAAAAGGATGGTCTTGCATTTAAAGCAGGTGTCTCTTTCCGTGTTCTGAATCTGTGCTCTGATTGGATGATGCGTGTGGTTTGGATGCTGCCCCCGCGCTCTGATCTCACTGTTTAAACTATGTTTTAATGCAGTGTTTGTCTGGGCCGCACTCTCCGGTGTGAAGGGCGTTCCATAAAACAGTCCATTACTGTTATTACGACTCCGGCAGCGCGCCCGGCCTCTCCGCGCTCAGAGACGGAACCGGTCATTAAATTTAAATTGAGCAATATTTTCTTTCTGACGCCGCAGACGGCTGTTAAGATGGATTCATATTTCCTTTTGTAGTTACTCGTTTATTTTTCCGCATAAAACCTGCAGCGCTCTCGCTTTGTTTCCAGCTAAACGCAGACTCTGCTCTCCCTCCAGATACGTTTTAATAAACCGGATATAAGATTGCGGAATTAAAGACTTGTTAGGATGCTATTAGCAGGGGGTTTTATGACGCTGCGTAAATGTTTAATATAGTGTCTGCTCTAAATTGGCTAGAAATCACAGTAATGCTCTTCTCCTCCAAAAGATGAAGAACTGCGGGAACAGAGGATTTTAAAGACGCTCTTTACATTACGATCTTCTCTAGAGCTTTAAAATCCTAAATCCAGACTTTACACTTTATTAGGTACAGCCAGCTTCAACCTGTACTCACTTTAAAAATCTCCTTCCTCTAAAATCCTCTTTTTTCTTGTTGTTTTGTATCCTGAAATTGAAGTTGTTTATGATGCTGCACATGATGGTGAAGACTAGCACTAGCCTCCTCCGACACATGTGAAGTGTAGAGTATAATTTTTAAAGTCCTCTTCTTTTTGAACCTCTTTTGGCGAGTAGCATCACAGCGCTAACGCCCGGAGAAAGCACAGCGACTCGGTTCTGATACATCAGCTCACAGACGCAGCCTTGTGCTGATCCACATCACCCTAGAAGTGATGAGGGGAAAGAGAGAGCGCCATCTACTGTACTGTACCCACCCAGAGAGAAACAGCAAGAACAACTGTGCTCTCTCAGGGCTCCGGCAGCTGATGGCAAGCTGCATGACTGGGATTCAAACCCAGGGATTCTTTCATGTTCTTTCCTCTCTCGTTTTCTGTTATGGCCTGAACTCTTTCTCTGTAGATTAGCGATTGTTTCTCTCGCTCAGTCCGATGATGTTCAGCAGGAATAAGAAGTTCTAAAGTTCTGAGTTTAAAGTTCAGTCTGATTATAATGAGTCTGATTACAGAGCGGCGGTCTGATCCGGGTCGTGATTGGCTCTGGTTCTGAGACATTTACAGCATATCTGACCTTTCTGACCCGTCCGGATCCGACAGGCGGGAATGTGTAAATTGGCCGGACTCATTCCCGGCAGCGCAGAGATGGAGTGATGGAGTGATGGAGTGATGGACTCAAGGTATTCCTTCTTTTATCTCCACATTACTGAGAAAGGGCAGACAGAGGCAGGACCGGGGGGGGGGGGGGAGGGGGGGGTCCGGTGGGTCTCGGTGGAGGAGAATCAAAGAGGGTTTGAAGTCGGTGGCGCTGGAGATGAAGAACTGAGGAGGAAGAGGAAGAGGAGGAGGAAGAGGAGGAGTATAGACACGGTGCACCATCACATCCCGTCACCAATCACCAATCAGCAGGTTAAACTCTATTAGTAAACCAGGCTTCTGGAGACAGATAAAACTGGGTCACCAGCTTAACCCTTTACTTGTCAGTTTGGGTGGATGGTTGGTTCATGTCTTGGTTGGTTTGTAGAAACAGTTTTAGTAGAGTAACTGTTTCAGGTTTATTGGCTTTTGGATGATGGCTTGATGGAACAGAGCTGCTTGGGATATGTTTTTTTTTTTAGTTCCTTGGTCTCCATGATGCTGTTCGTTCACTAGTGTTCCACTAGTGATCCAAAATACCTTCAACCAGAAGCCAGACTCTCATTGGAAGCTTTAGGAAGAGTTAAGAGAATGAAGCTGTGTTTCACTTCTTAAATATCACTGTGTTCATCTGATATAATGATTTATAAACAAAAATGTATAATGAAAATGATCAGGGATGCCCAATTTTTTACATAGCACTGTATGTATACAGCTTCGACTCTTCTGTGAAAGGCTTTCCACAAGGTTTAGGAGTGTGTTTATAGTGTTTAATGAAGTTTTAGACCATTCTTTTAGAAACACATTTGTGTTGAGGACCAGGTAAGACCTTGATAAAGGTATTTCAGAGCTCAAAACTCGTTGGTATGGTCCTCCCTTAAATTTTTTCCCATTATAAAATATTTTTTTGCCTTTACGTTTTTGGAGTTCCGTTTTATTTCAGTTTTTCTTTACTAACTAACTTTACTAATTTTATTCATTCAGAGTATCAGGACTTTTTCAAACTGTCCTTGGTTGAGGTTGAACTGTTGGTTGAATACTGTTGGTCTCTGTATGGATAAATGGAATATTTAATACGAATATTACTACATTCATCAAATCAAGCTAAATTAAATTGATGGTGAGAAAGGTGAGGAATTTTGTGAACTTTGTTTTATTTCCTGAATGATTAGAATATATTAATGGAATGTGTTTAGACAGTGTGTGTGTGTGATTATCCAATATTGATTATACAGTTAAATTCCATCCGTTCTCCTCGTGCTCCATGCTAATGTGTGTGAGTGTTTTTATGAAAGGTTATGAAATGTGTGTGTGTGTGTGAACAGCTTGTCTGCCCGAGGAAGCCTGACCTTTCCCTGATTGGCTGCATTAGAAAAGGCCGTTCTGGACGTGAGTTCTGTAAATACGTGAGAAACGCGTCTCGCGCGTTTTCAGGCCGGATTGAATATTTCTACAGGAAATATAAACAGAATATAAATAGTGTGTGAGCGTGCGAACTCCCCGAGGCCTCCTGTAATACGCTGCTGTAGAATTTAATAAAACGATAGTGGATTAAAGAGATTATAAATGTAGAGCTCAGTCTGAATTATAGATTATACAGCAGTGTTTAAAGCTAATGCAGGAGATTTAAATATAATAACACTGTTATAAATTGCCATGCATTTAAACTTCCGCACTGATATGATGATCATTTACACATAATTAAAATGGGAAGAACTGGAGCTGCACTACTGTATCATCATCATCATCATCATCATCATCATCATCATCTTCCTCATCTTCATCATCACAGTGTGGGCTCGTGCTATAATCACACTGTAGGACGTTTAATCATCTTATAAAAACTGAATTAAATATTATAAATCCTAGAACTGTAGAAGTGTTCTAAGTTATATCTCAGCAATATATATTTTTTATTTTAATTCAATACTGGATATGTGAATAAGTGCAATATTAACCCTTTAAGACCTGAATTATCTCCACTGATGGAGAAAAATAAAGTTAGAATGCGTAGAATGTTTTCTGCTAACTATATAGCAAATAAATCCAATAAACTAAAATATTTAATAGTGTTTTTAAAGTTCCATTGCATTAAATGCATGTGTGCAATATTTTATATTCCATATTGATCTTTTTATTTCATAAATCATCCCTAAAAAGTAAAAAATAAAACATGATTAAAAGCGTTCTAGATCAAAGTTAGTAAAATTAAGCTTTAATTTTGCCTAAATGGTTCTAGTACTAATGTTTTTTCCAGTGTTTTTGCAGTGGGCGGAGCCATGTCACTGATTTATTGGTTTGGTATAAACTTATTGATTGGTTGGTTCATGGTCTATGGTCTATTCTGATTGACAACAAACAGCCCTCAAATAGTGTTAATAGTGTTTTATACAACAAAACATTTAAAAATAAAACGCCAGAGAATATCAGTTTAAATGTGAAAGATGAACGGACCAATAGAAATATTCCTAAATGACTTGGAATAAACTATTTTTACAATGACTTCTATTAAAAGTAGAAGTAAATGATTGATTTCAATAATTAATGCCAGCATCCACCCACTCCACCCTCCACAAACCTGAGTGACCAAACAACACCAGCATCTCAGCTTACCCACGATTCCCTCTGTCCATCAACCTCTGGATCTGCAGCCTTATCTAAAGGGAAAAACCATTAATTACCAAAAGCTAAACTGAAAAAGTACGTTTTTAGTCTAGAACTTACGTTTCAAACTCAAACTCAAAGTCCCTTAGTGTCTAAAAATAAATATTTAGAAGCGTGATTTGACCTAAAACTACATTTCCCACAATGCATGTCGGATTGTGTTAGCCGCGAAGTTACTGCTTACCGTCACTACACGGCAGTGTTAAATGTTTTAATCAAAGTTACTATTGTAACTTGTGTTTGACGTTATTTTTTACTCACTTGAACAGTTTGATTGTTGATTGATTGAGTTTGTGGATTTTATAAAGTGACAAATGAAAGGGATTTATGTTTATAACAGAGAAACAAGAAAACATTATTTATGTTTATTTAACATTAAGGAGTAGTTACATTCATTTTATATTACGTTTGGTTACATTTTGTTACGTTTATTAAGTTACATCTGCCCTTTGAGGATAGCCATTAGGCCCCCTAACACACCTGGTCTAGACTTAAAGATTAAAACTGTGTCTGAGTCCTGAACATATTCGGGAATATTATTCCAGAGTTGGGGCAAGTAATCAGATTTGTGTTCTGAGATCAGTCACTAAACTGAAGTGTAAAATCAGACAAATACAGTGTAACACACAGGCAGCTCGATCCGGATTCTGGTTTGGATGGTTATCTGAATGTCCTGCTGCTGAAACAGAGTTTTCCTGTGGAGATAAATGAAAGCGCAGCGAAAGTTCTACTAAAGACTCCAATGCTACGTCACCTAATTACCTATCCAATCAGCTGTTCCTTCTGCCTTTAAATAAGATCACTCATTCAGTACCTTTGCTGCCTTTCAGACGCTGATGGTCGTTCTTACCCTCCTCCTTCCCCACCGCCTCCAGGTTGGTCCCGTTTGGTTGCCCGGGGGTTGGCTCCGCCCCTGTCTCCAATGTACGACAGGATCTGCAGAGCCCAGATGAATCAAGTCCTGGGCCGATGATGGGGCCTACGCCAAAGACTCCACTAGAGGACTGTTTCAATATAACCTCTTCATATATGTATCTTTGTTTTTGCTAAATATGTTAAAACATTAAATCGTGCATCTGACAACATTTCTTCCGGAGTCGTAATCGTACAATAAAAGTTCAGAGGGAGATAAGAGGATTTAGCGCTGTGTTTGATCGGTTTAGAGCGTACTCTTTCTCCTCATGGTTTGACCTTGTGTTGGTCTGGATGAGGGGAAACAGAATGTGGGCAGATGGGAGCAGACAGACCCACTTTTCTCTAATTCATGAGAAAACTCGACTTTCTGCTTCTTTTCTGTATTTCCGCAGACTGAGTTCCGCTGGCCGGCGGTTCAGAGGAACCTGATTATAATTCATTATTTCTTCTGGAAATGTGCCAACTGATTTCAGCTTTTTATTCGCGTCTAATTTGCATTTACCTGTTTCAGCGCAGGTAGAGGATATGAATGTTTTAGCTGTGTCGTTGCTGCTGCGTCTGTTGCGCTCGGCTAACTGTGCAGGTTGTATGTTGCATATACACTTATTTATATATAAAACATAAAACATTTGATAAAAACATGGAAATTGTCCAAGCTTTATACTGTATACAGGTTCAGTGTATCTTTAATGTAAGTATATATATTTATAGATATTTAATACATATCGTCGCTGTCCAATGAAGAACAAGTATCTCCAAAACAGCAACTTTACAGGAGAGAGAAAAAACGTTGTAAACTTTTAATGGAAGTCAATGTAAAAAGAGTTTATTACAGGTCATTTTGAAGAGTTTCTATTGGTCAGTTCATCAAGAAATTTTGGCACAGTGTAAGAGAGAGTTTGTCTGTTCAAATTATGTTGTAAACTACAAATTGACAATCATGGAGATAATTCTCCAATCTATCTATCTTTTCGTGTTGGAAAACTATTGAGGTGAGGGATCGTGCTGTTTTATCATACAGGGCTCTGGTGCTCACACTGATCTCAGTATCTCAGGATTCCTGTTTAATTAGCAGCTCTAAAACAGGTGAAGCTGCTCAGTTTATACCTTTTTTCTAACTGTTTGATCTGTAAGGATAATGAGGACAAAGGGACAATAAGAACTGATTGTGTGAGAACAGTATACTGTATATATATATATATATAGTTTGGGGTTTAGTTTAATATTCCATGAGTTTGCATTGTCTTTACCTTTGTGAAAGTGTACTTTGTTTCTGCTGTATATACATGTTTCACTATTGGTCAGATTAGTAACTTTTCTGTAGCTTTGCATTTGCAGGACACACTTTTATTCTATTCTTCTTTCAAAGGTTAAAGAAGACAAAGCCAGGAGGTGTTAGAAAATGTAAACTAATATAGCAGTACACATTAAATCCCAGTGTTCTGATTTTTCTTCTATTCAGATTTGTATTGTCAAGTTCTGGTGACAAATGTAACACACTCAAAACACACACACACACACACACACACACTTGAACATCAGCTTGAACGCTGCATCCACCAGTCCACCAGTGTCATCTTCCATTATGATTTCATTATGACTCCTACACCAGCGTCCACCGGGAAATGAAGGAGCGTCATCCCTCCGTTCTGCAGCGGGATGGATGAGTGCTATCCCTCCGTTCCGCCTGAGCGCTCAGGGCCACGGTGCGTGGGGAGGGCTTTCCCCCATCCATCCCTCTTTATTGTCCCCTCTTCATCTGGAGGAGCAGAGAAAAGAGAGGATAAAAGAGGAGGGAAAAAAGAGGAAAAGAAAAAAGAAAAACAGAAGAGCTTTGATATCAGTCTTCTGGGGGCCTGGGGTGGTTCGAGGGGGGGGGGCTGTTTTTCATTTCCCTTTTATAAATGAAATTGTTTAGAAAAAAGAGGCTGGACTGGTACTGTAACACCACCCTGCTGCTCCTGACTGGGTGTGTGTGTGTGTGTGTGTGTGTGTGTGTTTGATATCCTATATTTTAGGGCATTGGCCAGACTTTGTACCTGAAAAGGCTGAAGGCTTTCAGTTAACAGCTGTGCTGAACTCATCAAGAGTTAATTACTTGAATTTCTTGTCTCTTAATGTGTTTAAGAGCAACAGTTAAAGTAAAGTAGTGAGGAGGTACAGGTATACAGTGAATAGTGAATATTTGAGTAATGTTCGAATACAGATTATGAGGAGCAACAGCTAATTTAGTTTAAGAAAAAATGAAGGTCAGTCAATTTGAAAAGAAAATTTTCAGGTTCAATTTTGAAAGTATCCTCAAGCGCAGTCACCAAAAATCAGAGAATTGAGAGACTGAGAGAAGCAGGATAGTCATTTAAAAAAACTGCTCACCATCTAGATTGTCTGTTAGCCAGATACTCTCACTGTCTTTGTTTACAGTGGTGTCACAAATGAGAAATAAGACTGGAACCAAATCCACTCTAGTAACAAATCCAGGTTCTGTTTGGGTTTTGTCTACAGTCAGGTTTAAGTTAAGAGGTCTTGTGGTGAAGCTTTAATCCTGCCTTTGACCTGGACTGAAGAGTTCACAGTGTAAACTGCAGGTGTGATTGATGATCTGAGGAGCATCATCTCATACAGTGAGAGTCGGTCACTCCTAGTAGTGATAGGAGGAACATTACTAACAGTGATCTCAGTGATCTGTGCAGAACATCCTGCAGATACATGTGTTGCTGCTTTCTCTCCTGCAGAACTTTGCAGGACATTTTTCAGTAGGATAATGTTCACCCACACACAGCAAGGGTTTCCCAGGAACACAGTCTCCACCAGATTGCAGCACTTCCTCGTTCCTGCCCGCTCTCCAGATTTATCACCAATCCAGCATTTATGGAGCAGCTGGAACTCTGCTGCTTCAGCTTCAACCTACGAGTGTAGAGCTACAGGATCTACAGGCCCAGCTGTAGCTACATCTGTGGGTAAATGTGCTGCAGGATCCATACAGAACCTGTAGAAACTCCAAACCCAACCGTCTCAATCTCATCTTATATCCAGCATAGAGGAACCAACAGAGTCTAAACTAGAAACTACTTTAAGGTTAAATAACAATTTTTCACTGTAAACTCTTAATATCCTTTCACTATAATACTTTATCATCACTACATTCATTTAGAGAAACATTCGCTACAGTAAAACTATCTACTACTGTTCTTACTATGGAAGGAAAAGAAGAGCTTGTGTTTCTCCTGAGCAGAACAGCGAGGTGGATCTGAGAGAGTTCTCCATCATGATGCTGAACGGCCTAATTGATTGAATTTGGAGGAAAAATTAAAAGTTATGAGCTTCACAACCACTCAGGCTAATTTAATAGACTGTTCTGTTCACTCTGATGGGTGGAGATGGGTGTGCACTTGAAATAACCTTGACAGGGTTTTGTGCAGTCGTTGTGAGTGTGTACGTAAGTGTGTGTGTGTGTGTGTGTGTGTGTGTGTGTGTGTGTGTGTGTGTGTAGAGAGTTTGACTGCAGGCTAGAAGCTGCATTGCTCAGTGGTATTAATGGAACCACCTGTCCAATCAGTCCTCAGAGATGCATTTGTGTGTGTGTGTTCGTGTGTGTCCTACCATTTGTAGTGTGTGTGTGTGTGTGTGTGTGTGTGTGCGCAATATACGCTACAAAAGAGTTAGCTTGAACTCTAATCTGGACTCATTTTAGTGGAGATGAATAGAAAAGCTGCAGATGAAAAAGTGCTTGGCCCCCTTTTTACCTTCCCTTATTACAGGACTCTCAGCCCGACCGACCGCCCACACACACACACACATACACACACACACACACACACACACACACACACACACCCCAACAAGCCCTTATAGATCAAACGGCGCTGCTAATCAGCCCACAGACACCTGCTGAGATCCGACATGGCTTCCCCACAGCCCAGTTTTCATTATCGACAGCAGCATCACGCGCTATCGACCAGCCCCTGGTTCCCACCGGCTCCGGCTCCGGCTCCGCCCCCCCCCCCCCCCCCCCCCGCAAGCACATCAGCTCTCGCACATTAGGGCGCTAATTATGACTTATGATGGCTGAGAACGAGACGGCGGAGTATGAATACAGGATTGGGATCACTGTTTATTATTACAGCGAGGGGAGCGTGGCGTTCGGGAGCTGTGGTGCACTGTGGGAAATAAGGGTGCACGGGGCAAAGTTTGAAGGTCAAAGTAAGGGCAAGGTCAAGAGCTATGTAGAGCTGTTAAAATGTCCTGGTTTGTCGTCATATACAGCTCTGGCAAAAAAATAAGTGAGCAAGTAAAAATGAGGAGTTTCTTTAATTTTATCAAATTAAAAACCTCTGGAATGTAATCAAGGGGAAGATGGATGATCACAAGCCATCAAACCACCAAACTGAACTGCTTGAATTTTTGCACCAGGATTAAAGCAGCATAAAGTTATCCAAAAGCAGTGTGTAAGACTGGTGGAGGAGAACATGATGCCAAGATGCATGAATTAAAACTGTGTTTAAAAACCAGGGTTATTCCACCAAATATTGATTTCTGAACTCTTAAACCTTTATGAATATGAACTTGTTTTCTTTGCATTATTTGCTTCACTCTGCAGACAACTTTTATGGAGATGTGGATTTCATTTTCCAGCAGGACTTGGCACACTGCCCAAAACACTGCCAAAAGTACCACTTAAAATTGATCACTTCTTGGTGTAATGCATCTATATAATATTTAGGTTTATATTAACACATTTTTTATCAGCTTGTTTTACCATCTTTCTGAGGACCTGAACATACTTTGATCTCCACAAAGAATGCAAAACAAGTCCTAAATCCCTGAGCCTCCCGTCATCCACAACCGTACGGAGCATCAGTGAACTCGTAGTGAACTACTGGTGAAGCACATACGGCTCCGGTCTCGTTCACGGCTTCCCTGCACGCTCGCGACAGGCTCTGATCTCTGATTGGCTGTGGAGGTCTTTGATTGGCGGCTGTAGCTGTGGGATCAGAGTGTTGCGGGCTGTGATCTGCAGGAGAGCGAGTGTTTAATGCAGAGGTCCGTTTCAGCTCAAAGCCGACCGTACCGAAGAATAAAGCGTTTTCTGACAGTGAGCATTAGCCGCTACGCTACCCGCTGAGCGCGCCCGGTGGGGGGGCGGCACCGCAGCTCCGGCTAGGAGCACCACACGCAGCTTAACATCGAATACCTGAACTCGGCGTAACACCGCGGAGACTCGTTTAGCACTGCGACTCTGAGCTTCACCACAATCTGCTGCTCTTTTTACTTAAGAGTAGAGTGCTGGAAACTCCGGGACGGAGTCTGATATTAACTTAGCCTGCTAGCATCCTGCCAGGCCTTCACTGTATAAAAGACTGTATATATTGTTTTCACATGGTATATATTTTTGAAAACATTTTCATTGTGAATGGACCAATAAAAATGCTCCGAAATTCCAAGAATTTAATTTTATTGGCTTTTATTATAAATTAAGACAGTTTTATGCTCCTGTAAAACGACTGTTATGTTAATGGTAATGCTTCACAAACATACTATGCTTTACACAGATATAGATTACAGTATAAAGGTATTGTTCAAGTCAAGTCAAGAGGCACAGGTACACTATTCACAGTGTAGTGAAGTAACGTTCTTCCGGAACCATTGTGCAACATGGAACAACAATACAATAGACAAACATAAAGTGCAGGAGTGTAACGGAAGTATGTCACTGAAGTGCAACATAGGACTATAACTATGTAACCTATGTTAAAGGGAAAAAGTATATAAGTCTGTTAAAAACAGTTCATTCGTGGGTTACTCTATTTTTACTCTTTTGCCTTTTTAATTTAGCTTTTAGCCCTGTTTTAGCATTAGCTCCTGTTTATTAGACATAATCTAAAGCTATAACTCTTCACCTGCGGCTCGAGGCCAAGTTTGTTTTAAGCTTTTCCTTTAACTTTAACCTTGAACTGTTGTTGTTGTAGCAGACGTGTCTTAGCTGACTGACTACATCTATACTGTATCATCAGCAGGGGTAAAGTAACGAGGGCAGACCATAGTCCTGATTGGTTGTTTTATTTAGGAAAGGAGAGCACAGGTAAAAACTCTTATTCACCCTGTTACCCAACAGCAAGCAATAACAGAAAATCCTCTTGTTTAGATGATCAGTTTTGAACATCTCTGCTGGATTTTCTCAGTCAGCTTTATGAGGTAGAGTCTCCTGGAATTCAGGCTTTCAGTTAGCAGCTGTGCTGAACTCATCAAGAGTTAATTACTTGAATTTCTTGTCTCTTAATGTTAAAGTTTGAGAGCATCGGTTAAAGTAAAGTAGTGAAGAGGTAGAGTTACAGGTATACAGTGAATAGGGAATATTTGAGTAATGTTCGAATCCAGGTTATGAGAAGCAACAGTTGTACAGGATAAGTTTATCAGAGTTTTCAGCCTCAGAAACCACAAGTTAACAAACAGCTCCCCAGATAAGAGTATTTTGGTTTGTTTAACACTGTTTTTAAGTTACTACATGATTCATTACGTGTGTTTATGTATCATATGTATCATTATAACAAACCCACGCACTCATATAAAAAGATAAATCAGTGTTTATGTGGTATCTAACTCGTGCTCTGCTGTTGCACTGTTGAGTAAAAGTGACCTGCAGCTCGGTGCAGCAGCTGGCAGGCGGCGTGAACTTCAGATCCCCCCGAAACTCTTATTTTGGCGAGTGTTTAACCTTGGGCCGGGAGACCGGGCTCCATACGTTGTGTTGGGGGTACAGATGGGTCCTGTTGCTGTGAGCACTGAAGCAGAACTGCCTGCTGTCACCGCCCGCCGTCCACCCCACCAAGTACCTGCAGAATTACACTCTCCCACCGTCAATTTCTCATATATTTATATAAAAACACCTAATAAATATTCACAGGTATGTGTTTATGATAACCCCATCACGCAACCTGCTCTGTGTTCCAACAAGTTCCTGTTTAAAACAGTGTTCTGAACTTACCGCCAGTTTACAGAAGAGTTCTCTCAGCGGCATTGCTAGAAAAAAAAAAACATTTTCCATTTATATGGAATATATTTAATATCACTATAATTACTCATACAGTGAGGCTGATAATCTATAGCTAGATTACATTTTGTTTATTTTAACAGAAATGTATAATTTGCCTTTTTTTCAAAGAAATGCTGAATGATTGTTCAGCTAGGCTAGGTTTCTAGGTTGTTGTGTTCAGGTTGCTATGGTATTCCGGGTGGTTTCTCAGAGGCTGTAAAGTGTAAAATGGTTGGTATGCTATCCAACGAAAGTGTTGCTACGGTATTCCCAGTGGCTGCTGTGCTGTTGCTAAATGGTTGCTATGGTTTCGTTTGAATAGCAGCAGATCTTCTGAATATATCGATTCAGGTACATTTCTGGAGTTTTGCTTGTTTATCTTGGTAACAGAAAACACAGGAGCTCCACTGACTGAATACAACCTAGACAGACGCCAAGAGTCAGACAGACGTTCATATGTGTTATTTCATGGCAGTGTATAAATACATTTAAATAAACATAATTTAAGAGGTGACATGAGTAATGTAATTGCAAAAATAAAAAAATACATTTAATTTGAGCTCATTGATTGGCTAGAATAGTATAGTCCCATTACAGCTAGCTGGAAGTCAAGTCAGATCCATTTAAACCGATTTACATCTGTAATCATGGCCTTAAAACCAACAAAAGATCTTGAGATAACTCAAGTAAATCAAGTAATTCAGTATGCTGCACTGATTGTTGATTTTAAAAGGTTGAGTCCATTTTTCTTGTGGATCGTGGAAACATTGTATGGTGGGTTAATTGGTCCTCAAGTTGCAAAAGACTGTGATCCCCTGATCTACTGTAAATTCTTTAATTTCAGATGAAAGCTGGGTTGTCTGCAGACGTATGGAGATGTATCGTGTAACTGGAGGGAAAGGAAGTGAGAGAGGAAGCTGTAGAATGGAGAAGACATGCTGTCTGTTTTTCCGGTGTGGAGCGTCGTCTCTGTGGGCGGTTAGCGTTAGCGGCACGCTGTCAGCTCCAGAGCAAACGTCCAATTTAATCTGAACTCCAGCTCAGCCTGACGCTTCCTCGTCGCCTCGCCTCGGCCTTCAGTTCAGACCCGGCTCCACTCTCTCACCACACAGAGGCAGGGAGATACATACACATGAGTATGAGGGCTGCTATTATGTCTCCATTTTTCCCAGCATTCTCTGCTCCTCTCATCGGAAATCCATATGAAGGCAGACTCGGCTGGAGGCTTGATTAAGTTTCAGCTCTGTGGGGGAGAAATCTAAATGAATCTGAAGAGCTGCTCCTCCATTACCTGAGGAGGCTCGGCCTCGTTACGGTACCAAATAAATGTTTCTGCTCAGCATGGGCCCGGGGGGGGGGGGGGGGGGGGAGGGGGGCAGCATTTCTAGATTTTAACCAATGCTGAATGTTCTGGAGTGTAGGCAGTTTCTCGTGGCATCATTGATCTTGCTTTGGACTCTTCTAATGGACTCCACCAAGGGACTTCACCAATCTACCCACTCCAACAATCTACCAATAACCACCACTATTTGACTCTACCAATTATCTCCACCAATGGACTCCAGCAATGGAATCTACCAATGGACTCCACTAATTTACCAGTCGACTGTACCAATGGACTCCACCAAGGGACTCCACCAAGGGACTCCACCAAGGAACTCCACCAAGGAACTCCACCAAGGAAATCCACCAACGGACTCCATGAAGGGACTCCAGCAATGGAGTCTACCAATGGACTCCACAAATCTACCAATCGACTGTACCAAGGGACTCCACCAAGGGACTAACACTCTACCAACATCTGGAGAAATAACCCTGATTTTTAATCATGGCTTTCATGCGTTTGATCACAAGTCATCACACCAAGCTGAACTGCTTACATTTTTTGCACCAGGAGTAAAGCAGCATAAAGTTATCCAAAAGCATTGTGTAAGACTGGTGGAGGAGAACATGATGCCAAGATGCATGAAAAAAACTGTGATTAAAAACCACCAGGGTTATTCCACCAAATATTGATTTCTGAACCCTTGGAACATTAGTATTGCTGTTTTTAAATGAATTTGAACTGGTTTTGTGTTCAGGGTTAATTATTAAAACATGAGTGTTTATGGATGTGCGGATTATTATATATTCTGTAATGTTATACTGAAGTTTTTTTTATTTAAGGATTAATAACTGAATATTGAGCCTGGACTTCTGTGTTTTAAAGATCTGATTGGTTGTTGAGTTCCACCAGCTTCACCTACACCCTCACCAGTTCCACACCGTCCTGCTGATCTGAGAGATGAATCCTGCAGGATCTTCCTCTGAGATGTGATATGAAGCACCAGCGCTCTGTTTCAACCTTTCCACAGAGACCAATTACACTCTCTGAACTTCCTGTTCACACTGCTGACATCACAACTCCTAATGATGAGGTCAGCGCTTAGACACCTATACACTCACCCTTTATATTACTTACTGAGAAAAAAATATATATAGGCTCTATATATATATATAGATTTAATGGATGCAATAACTGATTTACAAATGAAATGTAAAATTTACTGATGATCAGTGATGGTCAGTGATAAGTTTATGTGACCTCCTGCAGATTCTGAACTGTTGTCACCCAGAATCCTCTGTTTCTCAGAAAGGAAAAATAATTTAGAATAAAAGGAGGCGACGGACTTCGACCCGGACGTCTCTGTGGACTTCCTGTTCCCCCAATTACTGCTGTGACTCAGATCTGCTGGGTTATAGAGGAGCTGCAGGAATCAGCTGGGAGCAACTAACCTTTACCAACCAGGAGATTCATCTTCCAGCCAATCCACTAACACTGAGTAACACTGAGTAACAGTGAGTAACAGTGAGTAACAGTGAGTAACACCTCAAATCACCATCTCAGCTCATCAGGTTTAGATCTTAACACGTTTTTACTGTTTACTACTGAATTCCATATGAGTCCTGCAATCGCTTTCATCTATTTAATATTAATCTACAATGTAGAAAATACATTAAATAAATCAATATCATCAGCACAGTGTGTGTGAGTGTGTGAGTGAGTGTTGGGATATGGACGGTGTGTGATGGATGGAAGTGTGGAGGTAGATGGAGGAATGATGCACTGTAACACCGACAGCAGCAGCAGCAGCAGTGAAAAAAAACATTAATAATGGAGGTGTTGGTAAAAGTAGGTCTAGTAAGTTTTTTAGAGTTTTAAAGAAGGTAAAACAGAAAATCATCACACTTAACAAACACCAGAGAAAATCTGTGAGTAATTACCGGAGTTCTATGAAGGTTAAATGCCTTATAATGCATTTATGTAGTGTTTTAATAGTTAATGAATAAATCATTTATAGGGAGGCGTATTTTAATGGACTGATTACCAGCTATAGGAGCTCTATCTTACTCCCCGTCAGCATTCATTTAAATGCGTCTTTGCATCATGTTCTCCTCCACCAGTCTTACACACTGCTTTTGGATAACTTTATGCTGCTTTACTCCTGGTGCAAAAATTCAAGCAGTTCAGTTTGGTTCTTTGATGGCTTGTGATCGTCCATCTTCCTCTTGATTTTATTCCAGAGGTTTTAAATTTGGTCAAATCAAAGAAACTCAGCATTATTAAGTGAAATCTGTTTTTTTTTTTTTTTGGAGCTGTAAGTCAGCAGTAGGATGTAGATTAAAGTAGCAGAATTCTATATACTGAAATACAGTAAATTAGTGTATATAATCTAAAGCGAGGTGTATAATCACAGAGCTTCTTTAATTCTCAGTGTTTCTGAACTGCAGAGCAGCAGTGATTAGATCTGCATAATTACAGACTCGTCCAGACGCCTCATTACAGCGTACGTTTATACGCCGTCAGTAACCTGTGTATACGCTACACCTGAACTCCTGATTATACGCTCCTGTGATGCGGATGATCTGCTTGCGTTAACGTACGACACCGTATACGCTCTGAATCTCACACTCCTAACCTGCAGTGGGCGGTACCAAACAAACCCCCAACAAATCCCAAGTGGCAGGAATTGAACCGGACTCGGCTTCGGGTTTCCTGTAGCCGCCGCGTCGCCGTCACCCGATAACCACTGAAATATTATCACCCTCTTCCTCCCCAGTCAATCATCACATCCCTCGCTCCTCACTAATCAGACTCCGCCCCCTCCTCCTCCGCGGTGTACGCCGAGTCTCTTCCGGCGACACGCCGATACATCTTCCTCTCCGCCGCCGTCTCCGTCCCTCCGATGGCCTAATTGTTGACAATGTGATACATCAACCATTTCCACACTTTAATGACCGATCCACATCCGGTGATTAATGTGATATCTCACCGTGCCACATCTGTAATTAATCTCACACAGACACACAATCAATTCTGCGGAGCTGAGGATCTGGAGCAGCTGGAAAAGAGCCGGACTACTGACAAACAAACCGCCGCAGAAACAGACGCGAATCAGACGTGAATCAGACATGAATCAGACGCACCCATGAATCAGCGGAGAATCAGACGATAATCAACCACAAATCAGTCGTGAATCATCCAAGAATCAGACATGAATCAGCTGTAAATCAGACGTGAATCAGCCGTGAATCATCCAAGAATCAGACATGAATCAGACGTGAATCAGCCGTGAATCATCCAAGAATCAGACATGAATCAGATGCAGACATGAATCATACGTGAATCAGACGTGAATCAGACGTGAATCATCCAAGAATCAGACATGAATCAGACGTGAATCAGCCGTGAATCATCCAAGAATCAGACATGAATCAGATGCAGACATGAATCATACGTGAATCAGACGTGAATCAGCCGTGAATCATCCAAGAATCAGACATGAATCAGACGTGAATCAGCCGTGAATCATCCAAGAATCAGACATGAATCAGATGCAGACATGAATCATACGTGAATCAGACATGAATCATACGTGAATCAGACGTGAATCAGACACGAATCAGATGCAGACATGAATCAGACGTGAATCAGACGTGAATCAGACACGAATCAGATGCAGACATGAATCATACGTGAATCAGCCGTGAATCATCCAAGAATCAGACATGAATCAGATGCAGACATGAATCAGACGTGAATCAGACGTGAATCAGACATGAATCAGACGTGAATCAGCCGTGAATCATCCAAGAATCAGACATGAATCAGATGCAGACATGAATCAGACGTGAATCAGACGTGAATCAGACACGAATCAGATGCAGACATGAATCAGACGTGAATCAGACGTGAATCAGACACGAATCAGATGCAGACATGAATCATATTTGAATCAGACGCAGCCGCGAATCAGACGTGAAACAGACGTGAATCAGACACGAATCAGATGCAGACATGAATCAGACGTGAATCAGACACGAATCAGATGCAGACGTGAATCAGCCGTGAATCAGACGTGAATCAGACACGAATCAGATGCAGACATGAATCATATTTGAATCAGACGCAGCCGCGAATCAGACGTGAATCAGACATGAATCAGCCGTGAATCAGCCACAAATCAGTTGTGAATCAGACATGAATTAGACATGACTCAGCCACGAATCAGTCGTGAATCAGACATGAATCAGATGAGAATCAGAGAATCCGTGAATCTGAATTACCCGTGAACCAGAATCAGACGAGAATCAGCTGCTTAAGTGGGGCTTTATTGTGAAACAATGAAATAAATTATAATAATATATAATTAATATATTTTCTTATTTGTTTACGGTGCATCATCTGTTAAGCAGGGTGGTGGTAGCACCATGACTGGAGGCTGTTTTGCTGGCAGTGCACAGAGTGGGCAAAATAGTGGTGAAATATCAGGTCAGAACTGCCGGAGCTGGGATCCTGTTGATGGTAAAAGCTCACATCCAGTCATAATATATACATTTAATAAAGTATTGGGAGTGTTTCTGTTATTCTGACCTTGAGTTGATTTCAGAAAGCATGCTTTACTCTCTTCTTTCTCTGTTCAACTGTAGAATGTGCTGTCAATCATTCAGTTCAGATCAATGAAAGCTCTATTGAAACTCTAATGTTACCATGGCAGCCATGTCCAGTATATGTATTTAAAGTTTTACTACAACTGTACTTTGAGTATATTTTACACAGAAAGTACCGGAAAACAAACAAAACAAAGTCATTGATCATCATATCAGTCTGGAAAAGATTATAAAGTCATTTATTTCTGAAGCTTTGGGACTCCAGAGAACCACAGTGATTCACTATTATTCACTAATGGAGAAAAAACATGGAACACTGGTGAACCTTCCCAGGAGTGACCGGTCGACCGAACAATATTACTCCAAAAGGGCATGAAGAACTCATCCAGGAGATCCATAAAAAAGAAGAACCCAGAACAACATTTAAAGAACTGCAGTTCACCCTGCTGGTGTTGGGATGGATGGTGGATAAGAGTCTCCACAGGTAGAAACGTCATTTTAAAAGAGAGTGAATCTTTGCTCATTTTTGACCATTTCATGCAATATATAATATGGCCCAATTACACATTCTCACCAGATACACTATTTCTCTTAATCCCTAAATCCTGCTTCTTAAAAATATATATTTTATGCAAGAATTATAAGGATTTAGAAACGGTTTTATTCACAAACTGTGTACAAGTGTTATGAGCGGATGGTGGGGGGGAAATGACGATATACTTTAGTTATTAGAGTTATTATGGGCTGTTTAAAGGGATTAAAAAGAGAAGATCTGTCGCTAAACTGCTAAAAATGAAATCCACAAAACATCAGAACCCGATTCTCTTATTCTGAAGTCGGATCATGATCAGGACTTTCAGAATTGAGTGGGGTGAAAACCCGCGGGACTGAAGCAGCAGGACTGTGTATGGATGAAGGAATGAGGGTCATCAGGTCAGAGAGAGAGAGACAGAGAGAGACAGAGAGAGAGAGAGAGAGAGAGAGAGACAGGCATTGGGAATACAGGACTGTTCAGGGAGGGTATTAGCTTATCCTGAGCGACTGTACAGCAGTGCTTCATTATTTACTTCAGAATATCCAGAGCTAGTGAGTAGAGACTCGGATCCAGAGATACACCAAGCTTAATAAAGTTTAGAACCCGAGGAGAATTTCATTTATTTATTTTAAGATTAGTTTAGAACCTCTTTGATTTGTAAAGTTGAGTCTTCAGTCTTTAGGAGTTTGAAGACGGCGAGTGACTCTGCGGTTCTAACCCCCAGTGGAAGTTCGTTCCACCGCCTCGGTCCTGCAGCTCAGAGAAAAGTCGGGATGTCTGTTTCCTGTTGGTGATTCTGAGGGATGGAGGTTCGAGTCGAGTCGTACGGAAGCTCTAAGAGCTCTTGGTACAGATCTTGGTTTTGTACACTGAAAAAAACGATGAGCAAAATTTACTTTAAAAAAGTTTAGCAACTTTCTGCATTTGCACGGCACGGTCAATAATCCACAATAAGGCAAAAGGATAGTCAAAAATAACAAAGGGCTAGGGGAAGCCAAAAAGGGTCGGAAACTGTCAAAACAAGAAAAGAAACGTGAGGTAGAAGAGCTATTAAAATAGATTCGATACCGAGCAACTAGAGAAAGAAAATAGGGGATATTTATACTGGGGAACACAGGTGAAAGCGATCTCAGAATCACGGTGAGCCGGAATGCTGAAGCGTCACCTGATCTGCCATGTTCGGGAGGTTGAGTGCAGGTGCATCATGGGAAGTGGAGTCTTACAGTAACTGCAGGAAAGGTGGGATGTCTGTTTACGGAGTATAAAAATGCAGCAGAATCTTTATTAACACACTTTACTAAAGTGCACAGTCTGTAAAAATGACTCCCCACATAAAACTAATCCCATTTAAACAGAGTATAACACAGGATAAAACCAACACCCCCTCCCCCCTCTCCTCCTCCTGCTGCCCCCCTGCGCCGGCTTTCAGTGGCAGGTCTGAGAGCAGCAGTGGCAGGTCTGAAGGCAGCAGTGGCAGGCAGGGGGACGAGCAGAAAGGTTATAAAGGGGGATTTGCTGGGAGTTAATGAGGCGACCAAGGGGCACATTAGTTATTTATTTCATGAGCTTGTTTAGTTGTGTAAAAGGAAGGGCAGACCAATTAGCAACGAGGACCTGACACGCCGGTGTCCTTGTGCTCGGAGAGAGAGAAAAAAGGAGAGGGAGAGAGAGAGAGAGAGAGAGAGGGAGGATGGTGTCTGTCTGAAATGTAAAATAAGCTACAGAACACTTTATATAAGAAAACAGTGGGATTAGCCCTCGTCTGTCATCCGTCTCTTGTGCACATGTTCACTAGTGCTGCACATCATTACAACAGTACTGATACTGCATACGGCTGTATACTAATTTTCCTCTCAGAACATCCACAATCCCAGTCAAGGGGTTTGTTTAGAAATTTTTTAGGAATTAAAGAATTGGCAACACTTTACTTGGATGGTATTAAAATAACTAACATTCAACTAAATGCAACTGAGCTCCAAAGTTAAAGTAAATTATTCTCTATGGAATGTAATCCTACACCAAACTCTAGCATGAACTCTAATCTTAACATTTTTAGGAATAAATATACAGAACAGAATACACTATATATAACTCACACATGAAGCTTAGATCAGTTATGTAAAAGCTCTTGGTGATACCAAGTTGAAAACCTCTGGAATATAATCAAGAGGAAGATGGATGATCACAAACCATCAAACCACCAAACTGAACTGCTTGAATTTTTTGCACCAGCAGTAAAGCAGCATAAAGTTATCCAAAAGCAGTGCGTAAGACTGGTGGAGGAGAACATGATGCCAATGTAATGATACCTGAAAGAAAAAACTGTGATTAAAAACCAGGGTTATTCCACCAAATATTGATTATTTCTGAACTCTGTATTTGGAATTTGGGAGAAATGTTGTCTGTAGTTTATTGAATAAAACAACAAGTTCATTTTACTCAAATATAAACCTGTAAATAGCAAAATCAGAGAAGCTGATTCAGAAACTGAAGTGCTGAGAGTTTTGTATTCAGATTGTAGGTGTTTACTGGGGGGGATGTACGGTGTGACATTAGGATATCTCCTCTTAGTGAAGAGCACTCGGAGCTGAGAGCTGCTGGACTGAATTATTCAGTAGTGAAGTTCAGAACCGTAGTCAGACTGTGGACCCACAGCTTTACTGCAGACCAGCCATGTTTATGGATCAGCAGCAGCGTTTATTCCCCCGAGACACAACACCCACAACCACCATCTACCTCTCTCTACCTGTCTCTCTCTCTCTCTCTTCCCCAGGAGAGACAGATGCCATTTACCTCCGTGGATCAACAGGGAGGCGTGTGCATTATTAATTACAGCACTGCATCAGCCAATCAGATAACAGACGACAGCCTGCAACATTACATAAATAATGTTCCAGGAACGTTCTAAAAAAACGTGTAACATGATAATGGTTTACATTAAGCTCTGAGTGATCCAGTAGTCTAAAGCTCTGTCACTATGATCAGGAGACCGCTTCGATCGGTTCGAATCTCGGTCATGCAGCTTGCCATCATCAGCTGCCGGAGCCCCGAGAGAGCACAGCTGTCCTTGCTGTTTCTCTCTGGTTGGGTACAGAACAGTAGATGGCGCTCTCTCTCTTTCCCCTCATCACTCCTAGGGTGATGTGGATCAGCACAAGGCTGCGTCTGTGAGCTGCTGTATCAGAACCACAGAGTCGCTGCTACTCAGAAAAAAAAGGTTCAAAAAGAGGCGGAGTCTGACTTCACGTGTGTCGGAGGCGTACTGTACGTCGTACCATATTCGGTTTGTTTAGACGCTTTCTTACCCAAAACGATTGGACAAATCCAAAAGCGCAGTTGAAATTTGTGGCTGAAATTCACAAGACCAAAAATAGATATGTGGAGACAATTGTGTTCATATATCTGAAATAATATAGCCTCAACACAGACAAACACACACACACACACAAATATACACATAATCTCTATCACACCACACCAGAGACTTCCTCGTAGAATCTCTGTATTATTCCTGGTAATATTTCTGCATTCATATTATCACTACCATCTCTCTCTTTCGCTCTCTCTGTATTTTATATATATTGCGTGTGCACTCCTGAGCTTGAGTGTTATCTCACTGAAAGGTCAGGCTGTATGTACTGCGGCACATGTGTATTTAAAAGTGTCGACATCCCTGGAATTTTTATTATTTTAACATTTACCCTAGACTCATATATATTTCCTTTATGTGTGTATTGGAACAACATAAAACAACAGAGGACTCCATACTCCAAAAACTGATTCACTATCCAGTAAGAGACTCTTAACTATTTTTT
The DNA here is from genome assembly GCF_023375975.1 of Astyanax mexicanus. Taxonomy (NCBI): domain Eukaryota; kingdom Metazoa; phylum Chordata; class Actinopteri; order Characiformes; family Acestrorhamphidae; genus Astyanax; species Astyanax mexicanus. Next base: position 2,770,017 of record NC_064411.1, read on the forward strand.
TTTTTAGACAAATCCAGGTGGTGACCGAAAGTGTTGGCATACCTGAAATTTTCCTAAAAAATGATAGAAATTACACGTTTAGTCCCTTTGGTGATCAATATGTTTCAGCTGGCAACAAGTTATTTAATCCTAACTGATGCAGGGAGTAGCTTCTCAGACTCATCCTGTGATCGTGGAAAAGAATAATCTGTTTCAGAAGAGTCAAATTCCTGGCTCCATCAAGCAGAGAAAACAACTTAGAAGACTGAACTAATAAAACTACTAAAATCAGGTTCAGAACTGTCCAATGCTTTATTATTAACAGTGGAAGAACGGTGGTGGTGAAATAGTCCTGAATGATGGTGATCAGCGATCACTTAAAACATTTGGCAAAATTAAATCAAATGGTATAAAAACAGAACTAGAACTCAGTGATATGTTGGTTAATAGTGAAAGTAAGAGCTTTACCACACTCAAACACTTAGTGCAGTGAAGAGAACTGAAGGGATTAAAGGGATTAAACAGCGCTGTTTTAAGCTTTAAGAAAGTCAATTTTTCGTGAGAAAACCTGGCTTTAAAAACAGATTCAGTTTACGATAGAGAGTAAAGGCGGGGCTATGGTCTGGGTGGGGGTGCTGTGATTGGTCAGGTTTAGGTTCAGCAGCAATATGTGCTGAAAGAATGAGGTCAGCTGACTTCCTGAATATACTGAATATAGACCAGGTGATTCCATCACATTCACAACATTCAAACAAATTATCATTAAACATCGTTTACATATTTAAACATATTTAAATCTTATAGCACATATATATGTGTGTGTGTGTATAGTGTGTGTATAGTGTGTGTAGTGTGTGGTTGAGAAATTGCTAATTACCTTCCTTGTCTATCAAGATCTCCTTATTTACTCCACTGATATCCTGAACTGTAGCTTAGATTCATTAAATTACATTCATTCTAAATCCAACATGCACCGGAAACGTGCCATGAAATATCATAATTACACAGTCTGGCTTATGACCAGAGTCGTTACCATGGTGACCGCGTTTGAGTGCACATTAATATGCATATATATTTACATATTGGTCACCCTTTACATCTCCAGTTTAACATAATGGATCCACCATCGCTGATGAGAAACAGAACACATGTTAAATAACATATTCTAATTAAATAAAAGATTAAATAAAAAAATTAATTAATTCACAAATGTATAAATTCTACCCAGAGTGCTCTAGTGAACTAAGGTGCTGTCACTATTATCTGAGGATGACAGGATTGTTTACCGGGTCATGCTCTTTCTGCATCAGCAGCCGGAGTCTGAGAGAGAGAGAGAGAGAGAGAGAGAGTACAGTAGATCATGCTGCTGTTTCTCCATCAGCAGCCGGAGTCTGAGAGAGAGGGAGAGAGAGAGAGAGAGAGAGAGAGAGAGAGAGAGAGTACAGTAGATCAGATTTGTTTTTTGTCTTTTTATATAATTCTGACTGAACTTTACAGCAGCAGATTCTGGTTTGCAGCAGTTCTGCAGATTTATGATCCAGTATGAATCAGTTTCTCTGGGTGTATTTTTAGTTTTTATGCGTGGTCATTTTAATCCACCGTATCTCCTCCAGCCTGTATCCCGGAGCTTACCGCCCCCTCTCAGCCGGCCACGCCCACCACGAGAACCCGGTGAGAACCGGCACGAGGTGCAGCTGCAGTAATACCAAACCAAATTAAAGAAAGACAGGATTTTATCAGAGAAATCTTAATTTTTTACAGAGCTGTATTTATCTTAATGTAAAAAATTTTTGTCTAGTTTTTTGGGGATTTTTGATTTGGATTTTTGCGCAGTGTTAAGTGTGAAGGCAGATTAAAGAATACTCTTGGAAGTATAGTGTAGATCTGCTTAAAAAGATTAAATAAATAAACACTGGGTTTGGTTTAGAAGGTTGGATTTGGACGTAGAAAGCGTGTTAAAGGTTAAAGATCTGGAGAAAAGTGATGCAGAGAGAGGAAACGAGGCAGGAAGTGATGGAATAAGAATCAGTTTGTCAGTTTTAGCCGGATCATTAGCCTCCAAACTCACGCAGCTCGTTCCTCCCGAACGCTAACGCTAATGCTAATGCTAACGCTAACGCAGGTCCACGCTGTTCCTGTCAGCGTACAGAAACTCCACTTACCCACCGGACCGAGCAGCGGCGCTGCACATGAATATTTCAGCGGCTGCGGGTGATGGATTTCAGTAATAATAATAATATTAACCGAACGGCAGAAAGAGACAATCATTTGTCTTTTTTATGATGATTCTCCTCACACTTCCTCTCCCTCACGTTCACTCTGTAACGTGAACACGAACACCGGCTCAGATCAGCGTATCCACAACTTCCTAAAACATATTTTACCTTCCTAAAATATATTTATTTATTTATTTTTCAAGATCCCCCTAAAAAGAAAAATATAGGAGCTAGTTTATCATACAGCGCAGTAGAAGAACGAACTACGTATAATCCTTATGCAGAATCACAAAAAATCTGATTAAAAAAGACAGAACACAGCTAATATTTTAACATTTTTAAAAGAATTCCGACTTAAAGAAATCCTTAATAACTTAATAAAATAAGACCAAACAACTCTACAGTGTGTATAGCCATTTTAAATAAGAAATAAACTTTATATTATAGTAAAAATCTCATCGCTTACCGATTGAGGGCGAGCCCTGAATGGTGGAGTTTAGTTTAGAGCTGTATATAATAAAGTGGTTGGTTTCGTTGGGAGATCAGCACCTCCTGCAATGCGATTGGCTGAGAGGCGTTCTATGAGTGCCGTTATCAGCCGGTAATGCACTGTAACCGAAGCTCTCCATGTATTACTGTATTACTCCGCCACATACAGGTAACCTAGCAACGATGCAGCAGCGCTTACAAACCAAACATCACAGCAGCTACAAACTGAGCAGCAATGGAGCTATTTTAACTGGTGGAGTTTTTAGAACCAAACAGATCCTATTTTCTCCTCCTCTTCAACTCTTTAAAATCTTTCAAGAAACAGTGATAATAAAGGAACTGTGGTGTAATCACAATAATACACTCAAGATTCGTGATGTAATCTGTAATATTGCTGATCTACGACCGCAGCACAGCAGAGCAGTGCCAATATTACACATTATAGCACAAACCTCGAGGCGTCACTCTGCCGCCCTGCTTTCGCTCCTGATCTGGTCTGTATTTAGGCTTCGTTCACACAGCAGGTAAAAGTGGCCCAAATCCGATTTCCTCACTAAATCTGGGCCCCAAAAAGCATCTCAGCATTGAGATCATCTTCACAAATGGAGAGAGAGAGAGAGGGTGAAAGAGAGAGAGAGAGAGAGAGAGAGAGAGAGAGAGAGAGAAACAGAGAGAGATAGAGAATAATGTTTATTTCAGGCTGATCTCACACTGTGACCCAAATCTGATCTGATCTCTGAACTCTGAGACTCTGATGCTGATCTTCTACAGAGCTCTGCTTTACATCACAGTTCATCACTATCTCACCTCATTCAGACACGGCTTTTAGAAACAGCTCACGCTGCCACACTGATAACACATCTATATCACAGTTGACATAAAAACATCCTATTTAGGCTACTTTAACCTATATTTTGCTATTTATAGGTTTATGTTTGAGTAAAATGAACATTGTTGTTTTATTCTATAAACTACAGACAACAAAAGTAATTTAGAGCATTTATTTACAGAAAATGAGAAATGACTGAAAATATAAAAAAAAAAGATGCAGAACTTTCAGATCTCAAATAATGCAAAGAAAACAAGTTCATATTCATAAAGTTTTAAGAGTTCAGAAATAATCAATATTTGATAGAATAATCCTGGTTGGTTTTTAATCACAGTTTTTTTTTTCATGCATCTTGGCATCATGTTCTCTTCCACCAGTCTTACACACTGCTTTTGGATAACTTTATGCTGCTTTACTCCTGGTGCAAAAATTCAAGCAGTTCAGTTTGGTTTGATGGCTTGTGAATATATATATATATATATATATATATATATATATATATATATATATATATATATATATATATGTCAATAGTTTGATTTGTTTGTATTTTATCTGTGTTGTTACTTTAAGAACTTAATGGCAATAATGATGAGCTTAAAGACAGATGGGGTGAGTAGTGAGACAGGTGAAATGAGTAGTGAGACAGGTGAGATGAGCAGTGAGACAAGTGAGATGAGTAGTGAGACAGGTAGGATGAGTAGTGAGACAGATGAGATGAGCAGTGAGACAGATGAGATGAGTAGTGAGACAGGTGAGATGAGTAGTGATAGACTGTAGACTGATACACTGATACTAACAGTTCAGCAGCCTTATGCTCTGTGGGCAGAAGCTGTTTTGGAATCAACTGAACCTGGTCTTCATTTTTTTTGTAAAGAACAAACTTTTGTTCAACAAAAAGTGGGTGTGGCCTAATAAGGCGGAGAGGCCCATCACCAGGTGTATTTACACCTGTATACTAGAACTCCTCCTCCTGTAGTCCGTAACCTCTGCTAAAGCACTGAATGCTTTATCGAAGCTTCCCATCACCACAGCACCGCTAACCGCTAACCAGAACACGCCTTTAATTTAAAGAAGCACTGAAGCAGAACACATCTTTAATTTCAGGTTTCACCATGCCCCCAGTGTTACAGTCAAACACCACCAGCAACACACACTCACACACACACACACACACGGCTACGTCCACAGAGTCTCCTGCGCTAAGCTAACACTTTCCAGCTTCCAGTGCAGCTCCAACCAATCTGAGGCCTGAGAGAGACAGAGAGAAAGAAAAAAGAGAGGGAGAGAGACAGAAAAAAAGACAGAGAGACAAAAAGAGAAAAAGAGATATACAGACGAAGAGAGAGAAAAAAAGAGAGAGACACAGAGAGAGAGAGAGAGTAAAAGAGAGAGAGAGACAGAAAAAAAGACAGAGAGACAGAGAGAGAGAGAAATCGCTTACATTTGTATAAATTATCTCAGACAAAGAGCGAGGCAAGGTCACGGAGTGGTTAGCGTTTATACAGGAGAGGGAGTAGCTGTAGCTGTAGTGTGTGTGTGTATAGTGTGTGTGTGTGTGTGTCTAGTGTGTGTGTGTGTGTGTGTGTGCACGTACGTGTGCGCTTGTTATGGAAATGCCGGCTCTCGTACGGCCGAGTGATGAGGGAAGTGCTAGAACTGTCAAGGACTCCTGACAGCCCTGTCGCTCAGAGCGCTGTTAGCGTTAGCGACTCTGCTCCCAGCTTCACATTTCAATAATACATGAAGGATATATATAAAGCCCCTCCACTATCTGCAGTTACGCACCCGTCACAGGCCTTCCACTTAGCTTCAGGCTTCCTGTTTGTTTGACCCCATTCCGTTAATGCTATGCTACACGTAGCTTAGCGATCTCACGCTCGACGGTCGGTCAACTTTAATAATTATACTTTATAAAACAATTACAGATACAACTACAAATACCCGTCTCAGCATTTAGAGTGTTGTAGAGGTTCCTAATGTTCCTCCTGTGATAATCCATCCCATAATAACTCCAGGATGTTCACTACTAAAAAGTTATATAGTTATATATACATACGGAAACCCAAGGAGGCTTTTTATAATTTATACATTTTACACACAACTGTTCATACTCTTTTACATACGGCTTTTATCATTCACACACCAGTGAGAAGCAGCAGCCAATAGCATACAGCTTACTCTCAACCAGAAACAACCCCGTCCACCTGGAGGAGGACTGCATCATCCAGCACTACAGCATTTACCCAGAACAGAGTGACAATCCATATCTGTGCACAGTTATACATACATTTTATATACACACAATCATATACAATACACATACTTATAGCATACATACATATACAAATCGATTTAGAGTATTCATTTTACCTGATCTCCATGTTTTTGGATTGTGGGAAGAAACCCACACAGACACGGGGAGAATATAGAAACTCCACCCAGGTAGGGACTTGAACCTATATTTCATATATATATATATATATATATATATATATATATATACATATATATTGCTGCACTAAAAGGTAGTAATTCTCATTTGTGAAAGTTTGGTTTAATGTCACTTTGAAATAAAGTTAGAAAAAAGTAAGCAATGATATTATTTTATCATATTTTTCGAAGAATAACTGAAAACATGCTTAAATGTTATATATCGTGATATATATCGTTATCGTGATATAAAAAAAAATCCTTATTGTGATATATGATTTTTCCCATATCGCCCAGCACTACTAACCACTAAGCCACCGTGCTACTCTGAGTCTTACTTGCTTTTCTCCTGGTATCACAATACACAATATCCAAAACACAAGTCCTGGCATTTTATTTCAGCATTTATGTTTGAATAATCTAGAGGTCGGAACCGCAGGGTAGGTGTGAAACGTCCTGAATTAAGGATACTTGTTTTAATTGGTTCAGTTTCAGGTGATATAAAACAAAGGACAGAAGGGAATAAGAATAATTACCTGAGCTACAATATGAATGATAGAATCTCCTTCTTATAAAAGGACTGAAGAGTCTGAGAGTGTGAAGAAGGATGCTGATCAATCAAACTGATTGATTGATTGATTGATTGCACGATTACGGACTCGAGGATCACCTGTGCATATAAACACGCAGCGTCAGTACCATTAGCGTGGCAGACGTGTGTTTCGTACAACTGCAGCCAATTTCCTGAACCATAAACCCAGCAGCTGGTGCGCTAGCAGCGTTAGCATGGGGACGGTTCAGTGGATGGAATCTGTTCCCTCTCTCTTCCTGTTTATTAACCGATTCTATTGGCCGTGCCAAGTGTGTGCCGAGCCCTTCGGCTAAAGCGCCGCACAAATCCGACTGGTGTCCCGGCTCTGCTCGGCCGAAGCAGAGACATATGGGGACGCCGCTATCGGTCCTGCTGGAAAGCGCTGGGGACGCGGTGCAGCCGTTACTCACAGCCTGTGGCTTTATGCTTTTATTACTGAGCTCATATACAGCAGGTCTATTCTTACTGCCAGTGTTCACTTCTTCTATTATATATTAGACTTGAATCTCTGCTTTATCTATGTATTATAACTCTATATTACATATAGTTATAATATACAAACAAATATCATTTTATAATAACTGCTATTACTAGGTTAAAATAGCATTTCTTCTGAGCTATGTTGAGAGACAAAAACAGTCCAGAAACATGAAGATCAGATATTCCAAACTTTCCACAAAACAGGGAAACCCTAAAAAAAACCCTGGTGTGTGAACGTTTGTATGACTGTGTTCCCAGATATAGATTGGCACTCTGTGCTCAGTCAACTCCTCAGTGCTGGATGCTCCTCAATCCTCCAGGTGGACGGTTGTTTCCGGTTAAGAGTACGCTGCGTGTGATTGGCTGCTGCTTCTCACAGGTATGTGTTGGGTCAATTCATAGCATCAGCAGTGGCAGATTATTTTATTCTGCTATTAAAATTCTCTTTTATTTGGTTGACTTGTTTAAACTTTGCTGTAAATCATCCAATTAAACAGGTTTTTTTTTACTTTTTTGGACTTATAGAGTTATGTAAACACCGATATCCTCGATATGCTGAGATAAATATTCACAATACAATATTAATATATTGTCCAGCTCTTCTCTGCCTTATAAAAAGTCTCCTTTCTGTTGGGTAGTGTAGCTCTTGGTGAAAGATCACTGACTGTTCTTTTCACTGACATCCCTCTATAACATACTTTTGCTCAGATAACAGACTTTGAGAGGGAGGAGCATCATTAGACTGATAGAAGCAGGAGGATCTTTCAATGAACTGCTTCCCATCTTTAGCCACTGGCATTGTCTTTGATGTCATGAATGAGAAATCTGAATTACTACAAACTGTCGTCTTTAATGATAAATCCAGGTATGGTTGTATGTATGGAATTTAATGTTGCTCCACCAAACACAGCATGGGTTTCCCAGGGACGTCTTCACCACAGTTTAAGATCGTCCACAGTGTCTCAATCTCTTTCTTATTACTGAATCATTAACACTGACCTTAACTGATCTTAACGTAATCCTACAGTTCTTTAAATGTAGGTCTGGATTCTTTTGGGGTCTCCTGGATGAGTTCTTCATACCCTTTTTTCCTTTTTAAATCTACTCAGGTTATCAGATATTTGTTTGATATTAATTTGATATTACTTTTTCAGGTTACTGTATATGATCACTACGTTTACACACATAACGATTCTTTGCTTCACTGTATTTCTCTCTCTCTCTCACTTTCAATCCTTCTCTCTCGCGCTCTGTTTCTCTTTGCTTGTTTCTTCTGGTAAAGGGGGGGTTAAATCCCCGAGCAGCTGGGATCCTCTGCTTTGTGCGGTACGCCGGCGCACGGCTCTGAATGGCAGGGGTGGAGACGTGGCGGCGTGTTGAGAGGGTGAAGTGACGGAGGAGACGAGAGCACAAAGACTCGGGTGGAGAATTTTCCCTCAGCGACTCGACGCTTCAGAGGAGACGAACTGAAGTCCATTCAGTCGCCCACGCCTTCTCGGCCCGACTCGCTCGCGTAAATATATCACTAATACAAAGATTAGAGTGCTGCTGAACCCGCAGTCACAACAAGATCACTCCCGCCGGAACCACACATAAAAGACCAGCCCTGATTGGCTTTTTCTTTAATATCAACAAACACTGCAACACAAAACATGCTGCTGTACTGACCCAGTTATCAGCATGACATCCAGACACACTGATTTACATGCAGTTAGAACCTGAAACGTCTGCTGGAAACACGACTGAAAACGAGGGAGCGCTGTGCTTCCGTCTACAAGAGCCTAAAACACATGGGGAGGTGATGTACAGTGATGATGATGATGATGATAAATTAGAACTAATAAACAGTAGCTGTCTAGACAACCAAGGATACTTTACAATCAGCCAATCACACACAGCGTACTCTTAACCGGAAACAACTGTCCATCTGCAAAACGGCATCGGCAACTAAGGCATTGACGCAGAACAGAGTTCCAATACAGGTATGTACACTTCCCTCCAAAAGTATTGGAACAGTGAGGTCAATCAATTTTAGTTCACTGTAGACTGAAAACATTCATTTTTTTATTAAAAGTGAATATGAGACAAAAGATCAATATTTCAGTTTTTATTTCCAGGTTTTTACATCTGGATCTGATACACAGTTCAGAAGATTCAGCACCTTTTGAAACCCTCCCATTTTTATTATGAGCAAACTTTAAAGTATTGGATCATGTGACTCTCAGGTAATGCAGAAATAAAGAGATCAGCCTCACTGTTTCAATACTTTTTGAAGGGACTGTACTGAAATTTAAAGTAACCAATTGACCTAATTTTTATATGTTTGGATCATGGGATAAAACTTTAGTCCCCAGAAGAAAACCCACAAAGATGTGAGGAGAACATGGAAACTCCACTCAGGTAGAGACTTGAACCCATGACGCCAACGCTGAGAGGTGAACGTGCTAATTACAAAATTATATCAGTTTATACACAGTAACTTTATAGTTTTATTCAATTACACTTTGATAAAAACTGTGTATAAATTTGAAAATCACGCAATCACATAAAAATAAAAGATGTGTCAGCACTAATATTATAGTAAATATTGTTTAAATCTGCTTCACATTGTGCTCTGCTCTAAAGTACTTTATAAAACATTCATAAAGCAATCTTTACTTACTGCTAAGTACAGTAAGTTATATATAGACCTGTATGAATTGTTATATTATTTAGACTGTGCTGTTGTAACATAGCCTGTAGCTGTTGATATATGCATCATAAATGTACAGCACTTCTAAAGCTGTGCTGTGTTGTGAATTTTTTATTAAGATGTAAAGTAAGAGACCTTATGGTCCTGCCAGACCAGCTCATATCATCCTGCTGAGAACTCTGAGTGCGGAGAGCGGTGGGGATGGGATTTAGTTGGGAGTTGTGGGATTGGGAACTGTGAGGATGGGATTGGGTTGTGATGGGATTGGTTGTGGATTGGGAGTGTTGGGAATGGGATTGGGTGGGGATGGGATTGGGTTGGGAGCAATGGGGATGGGATTAGGTTGGGAACAATGGGGATGGGATTGGGTGTGAATAAATTTGGATTGGGATTGGGGATGGGATTGGGTGGGCATGGGATTGGGTGTGGATAAGATTGAATTGGGAGTGTTGGGGATGGGATTGAGTTGGGAGTGGTGGGATTGGGAACTGTGGGGATGGGAATGGGTTGGGATGGGATTGGGTTGGGAACTGTGGGGATGGGATTGGGTGTGGATAAGATTGGATCGGGAGTGTTTGGGATGTGATCGGGTGGGGACGGGATAGGGTGGGGATGGGATTGGGTAGGGTTGGGGTTGGTTTGGGAGCTGTGGGGATGGGATTGGGTGGGATTAGGTTGTGAGCGGTGGTTGGTCGTGCCTGACGGAGGTCTGATTGGCCGCTGCTCGGTGTCGGGAGGCCGAGCAGAGTATTTATCATGTGACAGCACACAGCCTGAGCCAGAGAAAGATTGATGCTCTTTCCTACGGGACGTATAAATCTCCCCCAACGCTGGAAAAATACCAAAATTACACACCAATTACAACAAACTCCACACAATCCATCTCACAGCCCCGGAGCCTGGACCCCTGCCCTGACTCTAGACTGTGCTGTTGCACTATACAGACACATCTGATCACACAAAAACACAATCACACTGTTTTTAAATAAAGAATTTAATGTAACCGGAAAATGCAGGACATTTTAACAGAATTGAAAACTTTGAGTGTGTTTGCAGTGCCAAAACTTGCTCAACAGCTAGGTGGATGCTAAGATATTGCTATAGTATCTGTGGTGGTTGCTAAGATGCTGCTAAGGTGTTGCTAGGTGTTTGCTAATGTGGCCCTATGCTGTCCGTGATGGTTGCTATGGTGTTACTAAGGTGTTAGTTACTAGGTGGTTGTGAATGGGGGTTGCTATGATTTTTCTATGGTGTCCGTGATGGTGTTGCTAAATGGCTGCTAGTTGGTTGTGAAGGTGTTGCTAGGTGATTGCTAAGGTACAAAGATTTTTATTTTCACTTCAGAAACAGAATGGTAAACAGAATGGATGAATTACACTCTTTTAGAACAATAATTTACTCTAATTTAGAAAATCTACATAATCATCTACATAACAGTATAAAATAATCTACAATTAAACAGTCTGTTTACATTATAAACAATGCTATATTGTACATAAACACATTGAACAACATAAAGAGAGAAGTGTTTAATAAAATCAGCACAAGCTGTAATTTTAATATAAATGCTTCTGATGTATGTAAATGAGCCCCGCCCCCTCACTGCTTTACTGAACTATAATTTACTATTTATATGTCTCATTTAATTCCCTTTACTATAATTACACTTAGACTCAGTGCAGTACTGTACTTGTGGTTTCTGAGGCTGGTAACTGTGATGAACTTAGCTTGTACTGTTCAACAGAGGAAACTCTCGCTCTTCTTTTCCTGGGGCGGTCCTAATGAGTGCCAGTTCCATCATTATAATGTTTTTGATGCTCTTTATGGTGACTGCACTTGAGGATACTTTCAAAGTTCTTGTAATTCTTCTTTTCAGATTAACTGATCTTCATGTTTTCTTTAAGTATTTTTGCTCCTCAGCTCATCAATCAATCAATCACACCAGCAGTTTACAGTGTGAACTCTTCAGTCCAGGTCAAACATTGTATGAGATGCTTCTCAGATCTGCAACTGGGTGTAATGTCTTTGAGTGTATTGTAAATGCATGTCTAACAGTCAAAGATCTCTCACCATGAGGTACACTACCAAAAACTAACCTCTAATAGTCTTTTTATAGGTAAACGGGGGAAGCACTTTCATGCCCTTTTGTGCCATGATCCAGGGTTCTATTTTAGATTCATCTGTAGGCGAGTTATTAACTGTGCACTGTGCAGCTTGATTTAGGGTGTGTCAGTGTGTCTTTGCTATCATAACGACAGGAAAAGTACACCTTGTGCGGCTCGAAACACACAAAGCAAAAGTCATGTACTAATTCTCTTAATTGATCATGGGTGTAGTTAATTTTGGGTGTAACGTGAAATCACAGGGTCTCTTGCTCATCATTCTCTTTAAGAGTAGATCAAGTGAGCTCTGACTTTGGTGGATTGCTATTTTAACGGTGCAGCTACCTGGATGTGTCCAACAAACGCTTCTCAGCAGAGGAAACCACATAGATAGAACCATCTATAACCACCATGGTTATGAAATGTAGTAGTATAGCAACTCTCTCTCTCTCTCTCTCTCTCTCTCTCTATATATATATATATATATATATATATATATATATATATATATATATATATATTATATAATATAACAGCCAGAAGTGACTAACACACACACACAAGAAAGGACAGTCAAGCCTGAGGCTGACAGACCCAGTATGTTTCTGTGATTTGAGTGTATCTGAGTGTGTGTGTGTGTGTGTGTGTGTGTGTGTGTGTGTGTTTGTGATCTGTGTGACATTTATTTGTCTGTGTTAGTATGGGGGAATAAAGCAGTGTCCAGACACACTGTGTGGAACATCTTACCTGCTGACGTCTGTGACATTAGGCCTGCTGTAGCTGCCAGACACTCACACACACACTCTTACACATACTCTTACACACACACACACTCAGCCTGGTGAACCCAGTTACCTGTGATAGCTCCCTCTAGTGGCAGGGCAGTACACAGGAGCTGACTTAGGATGTTAAAATCGGATTTAAAGGGACACTATTAAGCGTTTTTCACTTAATTAAGGTGCTCTATACAGTTTTAGATTAGTCGGGGTGAAAGAAGGGTCTCTCTGTTTCATTTGTGGTCTGTAGGGGAAAAAACAGGCTTGCAGGTTTAGTAGACAGGGAGCTATCTCACAGCGTGAGGCAGACTAGCCGCTATCGGCTCTAAAATCACTGTGGTAAATCCGCAGACATGCAGGTTTATCTTGTCGGAGCAGCGAGGAACACGAGAAAATCCTCCATCTGTTCCGTAACGACCTGAAGCTCAGGTTTACTCGGGTTCTGCAGCAGGACAATGACCCAAAACACACAAACAATACAAAGTTCACTGTCTCTGAATGGATTAATAAAGTAAATGAAGGTTTAGGAGTGTCTAGTTAAAGTCTGAATGATTGAGATGCTGTGGATGATTAAGATCTCAGGACTTTTATGCTGGAAAGACTCTTTATCAGTTATCAGTAAAGATTGATTGCAGTTGTTGCTGATAAGATTGGAATTAGAATTAGTTATTAGATTTATTTTTACACACTTTTTCACACCACTGTAAATACTGCACATTACTCGTGCCTGTATCACTGAAGTTGAGCACAATTAAACCTTAATACCGTTTATTGATCCACAGTAGGTCAGTGTGTAAATGTGAAGTGAGGCGGACGGTCAGAGACTAAATGTTTTATTTCTGAATTATAAAACGTTGACTTTCCTCTGAGAAGTAAAACATTGATCTTTATAAATTCTTAACGTCTCTCTCTGACCTCGGATCTCCTCACAGATCTTATAAGAGGAACATTCTGGTAGAGCAGGACTTCCTGAAGCTGTCAGAACCATTAGAACCATCAGAACTATCAAACAGAACTCTATTTTCATATTTCTATTTTCATATCTTGTTTTTTTATTATCTGGGCTGTGCACGATATTTCTGCTTTTTCTAATGGAAACAGAAGATGAGGCTGTTATTATTTGGATGTGCAACAAAACGATTCTGTTAAAATTGAAAACACACACAGACACACACACAAACACACACACACACACACACACACAGTGTGATGCAGCATGGCTGTGCTGGGTGATATAGTTATGAGCATGCTCTGATTGGGGTTTTTATTAAACACAGAATCCTCAGCTCTACCTGTTTGCTGTTTGTTGTGCACATTTGCTTCTTTACTACAGCCTCTAATCATCACCTACGTGGGCGGAGTCTCCCTATACTTCACACTGATTGGTTTGTTAGAATGTTATGAATTCAGCAGGTTGCCATTCTGAGTGCAGTAATAGTGCAGTAATAGTGCAGTAATAGTGTAGTAATAGTGCAGTGGGTTTAGTGCAATAGTGAGAGCGCATATCTTTATCAGCTCATTTATATGCATGACATCATCTCATCATATACCCAGAACCATATGCTAAACACTGCAGAACTGACTGGTCACATGACCTCTCTGGTTGTGTTGACGAGTATCAGAGACACAGACTGGAGATCAGATGTGTAATAAACACAGTCAGAGTCATTTAACATGCAAAACCCAAGGATCTGATTCGCTGTGCTGGATTATACTGCCCCAATCAGAGCGGACGATTTATTGGAAACACTTAAAGCGATGCTGAGGAAGCAGTGGGACAGCTGCTGCTCCGTATGGAGCTTGAGAGCGTCTGAAATAAAATTACCGCTATAAACACGTACGACCAAACACACCACTGGTTTCTGTGGTATATCTGTTGGTTGTTATAGTATCTGAATGGGTTGCTGTGGTATCTCTATGGGTTGTTGAGGTATGTGTTGCTGTGGTATTTCCTCAAGGTTTAGGAGTGTGTTTATTCATCATTCTTACAGAAGTGTATTTGTGAGGTCAGACACTGATAATGGTGAGAAGTTCTGTCTCTCAGTTTCCTCTTTAATTTATCCTGAAGGTGTTTTATCAGGTTGAGATCAGGACCCAAGTTCTTCCTCCACTCCAAACTCACCAGATCATCCATGTGTTTATGGTGCTCAGTTTGTGCACTGGTGCTCAGTGGTGATGGTAGGGACAGGAAGGGTCGGTCCCCAAACTGTTCTTGTGAACCTGTGGCCATGGAAGTGATTAAAACACCTGAATTTATAGATTTGATTGGGTGAGAGAATACCAGTTATCCCGTTTAACCTTAACCTCATCTGGTTAATGTAGCACCTCACCTGGTCCTGATCCAGTAACTCTATGTTTATATATTTAACTGTATAACAGTTATATAAAACCTGTCTCACCTCTCTGAGGACCCTGCGCTGTTGTGCTATTAAAGCACAGCACAGAGGATAACAGTGGTATGGTGGGTTAATGTGGACGAGGGTGGGGTTAAACCTGCGGTTGGGTCATGTGACGGGGTGGGGGGGCGTGGCCTGTCCACCTGCAGGTGGTGAGGAGGGATGAGTGAACTGGTGATGAATGACTCCTTCCTGCCTGGTCTGTAATCACGCCCACGCTCGGCTTCCTGCATAATTGATTTTTAATTCGCTAATAGAAAGTAAATTACACAGCGGCCGAGCGAGAGGGGGAGGGAGAGAGGGAGAGAGAGAGAGAGCGAGGAAAAGGGGCTGAGAGAGCAGAAGGACAAGAAGAGAAAATATAGTTTCTTTCTTTATTGATTGATTACATATGTATAAATATAGTAATGGACGAAAGTGCTGGAACCCCTGAAAAGTATTTCGTTGGGGGCATGTTTGGGGTCATTGTCTTGCTGGAAGACCCATGATCAAATTCTTTCTTCAGATTTTATGGTGCCAGATTTTTATAGCACTATATTTGACTGTAGGATCTCACTGTTTTCTTTTATTTGTAGGCCCCATATATTTTACCCATATATATATATATATATATATATGGAGTGAATTTTGTGCCAAAAGTTTTACGTAAAAAAATAAAATCCACAATCAAAATTTTAAGAATCAAAAGTAAAACATGTATGTTGCAAATTCAAAAGAGAAAAATATATATCAAATATATATATTTAAATATACTTGGTTATTTTATTATTCTTTGCACTTATTTGAAAATTATTTTAGTTTGGATTTTGCCAGTCTTTGCTTTCATTTTTGGATTTTTTTGGATTTTCTGTGGATTTTTGTGGATTTTGCTGCTAAAGACTTTTGCTTCTGGAATCTCTCCTTTGCTTCTGCTTCATTTTTTTGGTTCTGATTTTTGGCACACTTTTCACGGGTATGGCGGGGCTTAGAAGAAGGCGTTCCCCTTTAATCTCTATTGGTCACCTACCCTGAACCCTCGTCTAGACAGACCACGCCCACCCCGCCAGCTTCAAGCGCTCTTCCAAACATGGCGGAGCGAACGGGGTTCAGCTCACAGCAGCACCAGCAGGTACTTTTCCAATTAAATTTCATACAGACGTTATGTTTAATGTTATATTTCTTTTTTAAGTAAGTGTTTAACTCTATTAAGATGCTCATGTTAGCGGGGTGTGCTAAATATCCATGCTTAAATTATACTAGTTAGTTAGTGAACACTAACCTACCTAGTCAGTGAGTTAGCTAGTTTACCTAGGTCATCTGGTCAGTGAGTTAGTGGGTTAGCTAAGCTAGTTAGGTTACCTAGTCAGTGAGTTAGCTAGTTAACCTTGGTTATCTGGTCAGCGAGTTACCTAGCTACTTAACCTAGGTCATCTGGTCAGTGAGTTAGCTAGCTACTTAACCTAGGTCATCTGGTCAGTGAGTTAGTGGGTTAGCTAAGCTAGTTAGGTTACCTAGTCAGTGAGCTAGTGGGTTAGCTAAGCTAGTTATTATGCCCCAGGGTAAAGCCAAGTAAGTGCTGGTTAAGGTTAACTAGCTAACTCACTGACTAGGTAGGTTAGTGTTCACCATACCTGTCAAGTCTCCCGTTTTGGCCGGGAAACTACCGTATTTTACTCCTCTTTCCCGCCGTCCTCCCGTATTAGTATTTTCCCGTAAATTTCCCGTATTATACTAAAATAAAAAAATATATATTATTGAGGAGACAGGGCACTGACCGCTCTCTTAACCAATCGTGGAGCCGATTCAAGGAGAAAGTCCCGCCTTTCAGGAGAAACAGCCAATCAGCTTGCAAAGGAGGGTCAGTGTGGGAAAGCCCCGCCCTCCTCGCTGTGAGTTCAGGCAGCTAGTCGGAGCTGCTGATGTTAAAACAGATCTGGATATACAGCAATTTTTCTAAAAGAAAGGTAACGGTAGGCTAATCATGTAAACTGTGATGAGATATTTCTGATAGCTGCTTAAAAATACAGCTTGTGACTTTAGAAAAAAATACAGCTTGTGACTCTAGAACTAGAAATGTGGAGAGGACCGAAATGAACTGAACTGATCAGGGGTGGAGTGATCAAAAAAAAGAAGTATTAATTAAAGATTATTAATTGTGTAGGCCCCTTAGGACTAATTTTTACTGATGGAATATATCTGGTCCATGTCCTTTTAGTAAAAGCTCATGATACTATTTTTAGGTCACCAACAGTCATTTTGCAGAATTTGTGCACCCTTTGTTCAATTTTAAATCCATTAAATAAATAAAAAATATATCATATAAAAGAGTGCATTTATTACAAAAAGACATTAAATCTTAACTTTTTTAAAATATCTAGAAAAAGGTTTTTAATTTGGATGTATTAAAAGAATGACATATGTAGGAATGTCCACAACATGTTCAGATTCTGATAATCTAATTGTAGTGTGTAAGTGGTTCACAGGTGGTTATTTTAGATTTTTTGTAAACCCGTCTTAAAATGAAAGGGATACTGAACCTTCGTTGGGCTGGTGGGACGACTTTAGGAGTACAGAGGAAAATATCCCTTATTCTTAAATCTAAAACTTGACAGGTATGGTGTTCACTAACTAACTAGTATAATTTAAGCATGGATATTTAGCACACCCCGCTAACATGAGCATCTTAATAGAGTTAAACACTTACTTAAAAAAGAAATATAACATTAAACATAACGTCTGTATGAAATTTAATTGGAAAAGTACCTGCTGGTGCCGCTGTGAGCTGAACCCCGTTCGCTCCGCCATGTTTGGAAGAGCGCTTGAAGCTGGCGGGGTGGGCGTGGTCTGTCTCAGACGAGGGTTCAGGGTAGGTGACCAATAGAGATTAAAGGGGAACGCCTTCTTCTAAGCCCCGCCCACCCGTGAAAAGTGTGCCAAAAATCAGAACCAAAAAAATTAAGCAGAAGCAAAGGAGAGATTCCAGAAGCAAAAGTCTTTAGCAGCAAAATCCACAAAAATCCACAGAAAATCCAAAAAACTCCAAAAATGAAAGCAAAGACTGGCAAAATCCAAACTAAAATAATTTTCAAATAAGTGCAAAGAATAATAAAATAACCAAGTATATTTAAATATATATATTTGATATATATTTTTTCTCTTTTGAATTTGCAACATACATGTTTTACTTTTGATTCTTAAAATTTTGATTGTGGATTTTATTTTTTTACGTAAAACTTTTGGCACAAAATTCACTCCATATATATAGAGGGAGAGGTAAAGGGAATGAAAATAGTAAAAAAAAAAAAAAACATCAGAGGAAATGTGGGGCGTGTACTCATTGTTCTTGCTGAAGGTGATTGGTGAAGGGGTGTGTCCATATACCATCTAAATATCAATCATTTTGACACTATTTAAACTTTTGTCCTCCCTCCCTCTTTCTCTCTTTCTCTTTTTTGTCTCTCTCTCTGTCAAGCTCTTTCTCTCTCCTTTTGTCTCTATTTCTTTTTGTCTCTCAGTCTCTCTCTTTTTTGTCTCTCGCTATCAGTCTCTCTTTTTGTCTATCTCTCAATTTCTTTCTCTTTTTGTCTCTCCTATTGTCTCTCTTTCTTTTTGTCTCTCCGTCTCTCTCTTTTTTGTCTCTCCCTATCAGTCTCTCTTTTTGTCTATCTCTCAATTTCTTTCTCTTTTTGTCTCTCCTATTGTCTCTCCGTCTCTCTTTTTTGTCTCTCTCTCTCTCTCTCTCTCTCTCTCTCTCTCTCTGTATCAGTGTAATAAAGGGTTAATTCTGAGTGTGATTTTAGTGAACTGAGACATAAAAACACCATCAGCAAACATCTGCTCACTCCAGTCCAGCGTTCATCAGTCTGGACCAGAGAACAGAACCTCAGGTAAAGACAGGAAGTGGTTCTGATTGGGTTTTCTGACACTACTAAAACACACGACCAATCAGAGATCTGAATACACTTCCTCACAGAGACGTTACAGTTCTGTAGAGTTCAGGGAAACAGGTTTATGATTCATATGTGGGGCAAACCCTCATTAGTATCTGGGTAAAACATTTAAACTATAAAATAAGATAAACAGAAACGTAAAGCGAGGAAAAGCGTCTGTGGTGTTGATGTTTCTCTGATGTTCCTCAGTAAAGTATTTTTTTTATTCTGATCGCTCTTCCGCGAAGGTCATATCTGTGCATGAGTCTCTATGAACTGATTATAATCAGGTCATTGTGCAGATATAACCATAATTAATGATGCTATTATTATTCATCATGCATTGATACAATATAAACAGTGCAGCTGCTTGGAGGTCAGAGGTCAGAACATCTGGAAAAAGTATTGTACTGTAAATATAGAGAGGACACGCAATATAAATATCATGCATTCTGCTACAATACACAGTCCAGCCACTGGGGGGCGGGACTCTGCTATGGTCCAGATTTTGCTGCAGCTGTGGAAGCTAACCTCAGCTTTGTGGAGTGAATGATTGGGAATGCTCATACCTATATATGTTGTGAGGTGTTATCCTGTGACTGTTCAGTATGATAATGGTAAGGCCAGGTGAATTATGGGAGTTGTAGTGAGGGCTGGTAATAGTGGGTGCAGGTGAATTATGGGAGTTGTAGTAGTGAGGGCTGGTAATAGTGGGTGCAGGTGAATTATGGGAGTTGTACTAGTGAGGGCTGGTAATAGTGGGTGCAGGTGAATTATGGGAGTTGTAGTAGTGAGGGCTGGTAATAGTGGGTGCAGGTGAATTATGGGAGTTGTAGTGAGGGCTGATAATAGTGGGTGCAGGTGAATTATGGGAGTTGTAGTAGTGAGGGCTGGTAATAGTGGGTGCAGGTGAATTATGGGAGTTGTAGTAGTGAGGGCTGGTAATAGTGGGTGCAGGTGAATTATGGGAGTTGTAGTAGTGAGGGCTGGTAATAGTGGGTGCAGGTGAATTATGGGAGTTGTAGTAGTGAGGGCTGATAATAGTGGGTGCAGGTGAATTGTGGGAGTTGTAGTGAGGGCTGATAATAGTGTGTGCAGGCGAATTATGGGAGTTGTAGTGAGGGCTGATAATAGTGGGTGCAGGTGAATTGTGGGAGTTGTAGTAGTGAGGGCTGATAATAGTGGGTGCAGGTGAATTATGGGAGTTGTAGTGAGGGCTGGTAATAGTGGGTGCAGGTGAATTATGGGAGTTGTAGTGAGGGCTGATAATAGTGGGTGCAGGTGAATTATGGGAGTTGTAGTAGTGAGGGCTGGTAATAGTGGGTGCAGGTGAATTATGGGAGTTGTAGTAGTGAGGGCTGGTAATAGTGGGTGCAGGTGAATTATGGGAGTTGTAGTAGTGAGGGCTGGTAATAGTGGGAGCAGGTGAATTGTGGGAGTTGTAGTGAGGGCTGATAATAGTGGGTGCAGGTGAATTGTGGGAGTTGTAGTGAGGGCTGATAATAGTGGGTGCAGGTGAATTATGGGAGTTTGAAAAATGATGGGATGGAATAACAGTTAGACAATAATAATAAACTGAAACTCTATAATATTTTCACACATATTTAAATCATCTCCTTTCTGTTTTGCTCTTCCAGGTGTTTTTGCAGGATCTGAGCTTTTCAGTAAAGATGTAATCTTCTACTGGATTTAGTAAAAATGCTTTTCCAGCAGCTATTTCTCTCCCCCAGAGGCGTGTCACTGACTCCGCAGCCATTAGCATGCAGGTGGCGTCAGGCGTGGAGCATGAGCGTGCTCTCATTCTGAAGGATGTCAGTTTAAAAAAGAAGAAGAACAAAGGAAGTAACAGCCCAGCTCTTCATGTCTCTCGCTTTGTTCCCGCGCTTTACTCCGGGCGAGCGACGGCGGCGGCCGGAAACCAGGCCGTATTGATTTTAATGCTGAGAGCGAACCATTAGCATTTCCTTCATTATTCCTGCGCTTAGCGTCCGCCGGCTGCAGCCGAGCTCACTGTATAAAACACTGCAGGACTCGAGCGACGGACGGAGCGACGGCTTCAGAGCTGCAGCGGCACATTTTACAATCCATTAAACACCATCTGATACGGATAAGAGGAAGCGGGAGATTCAGCAGACCTGACTAAACGTTTAGCACAGCTGTAAAAACCTACAGCGCATGAGCACAGGGCTGTGTTCAATCTACCTGTGTTCAGGAAATGCTAGTTTCATTGATAAGCTAACCTGATTTAACCTGATTTAACCTGTTTTCATGCATTTTAATGTAGGTGTGATTAAATTGGTCCTCAGGGTATTGGGTCGCTCCTATGGCTGTTTACACAAGCCCTGCATCATAAACTGCTTTCTGCATGGAAGCAAAAGTTTGGGTACCCTTTGCTGAAGGCTAAGCTATTTAAAATTGTTCTCCTAATGTGATTTTTAAATCAGCTGAACAAGTCTGACTCTTTCTTTAAACAGGGTCTACTGAGGGGGTTCTTCGGCGGCATTGTTAAAAGAACCCTTCAGTATGCAGCACCTCACTGTATATATTTTTAATGTATTTTGTAAGAGTGTGTGGTGAAGGATGGGTGGTATTTGAAAGTTCTGTGGTGTTAAACTCTGCTCTTTCAGAAGACGTGACCTTTGACTCCTGAGCTGATCTGTGGAGTTTTTACCTGGTGATGGTGAAAGTGCTGCCATCGTGAAATTGAGGTGATCCAGACGTTCGGCTGTGGGGCAGTGGACCACGCCGGATCACCGAGCCGTGCTGCAGGACCCGGAACTCATAGCGCATATAAATCACCTGGACCCGCTTAAACCCCTGACTGTTCTGTAGAAATGCTCTGGGGCTCCGGCAGAGGAACCGGCGGCTCAGCGCTCGGTGAGTCGGGTCTCCGTGGCCGGCGGTACCGGATCACTCCGGGCGAGGGCGGCGGCGGCTTGAGTGGAGTCGGGCATGGAGCCACTGTGTTTTTTGGAGAAATAAATCACACTCCGCTCTCGGGCTCACGGATGGGGGTTGGCGGGGGGTTGGCAGGGGGTTGGCGAGTGGTTGGCAGGTGCCAGGAGGACGCAGCCCACTGGACTACACAGTTCCAGTAAGTAGGGCCTGGTGAAGGATAATGTTCTGGCGCCGTGTTTCAGGGTCCCTTCAGTCCCTTCAGTCTCTCAGCTGCAGTGAAGGGCGACGGTAATACTACAGCATAGTGTAAATATATAAACATATTTTACATAATCATATGCTTTCATCTTTGTGTCATCAATTTTTATATATAATTTTATTTCTGTATTTTTTCCATTTTCTCCCAAATTTACACGGCCAATTACCCAACCCACTCATTAGGACTTCCCCTATCACTAGTGATGCTCCAACACACCAGGAGGGTTCAGAAAACCAGCACACACCTCCTCTGATACATGTGAAGTCAGACTCCGCCTCTTTTTGAACCTCTTTTTGCCGAGTAGCATCACAGCGCTAACACTCGGAGGAAAGCACAGCGACTCTGTGGTTCTGATACATCAGCTCACAGATGCAGCCTTGTGCTGATCCACATCACCCTAGGAGTGATGAGGAGAAAGAGAGAGCGCTGTATTGTACTGTACCCAACCAGAGAGAGCAAGATACAACAACTGTGCTCTCTCAGGGCTCCGGCAGTTGATGGCAAGCTGCATGACTGGGATTCAAACCGGCGATGTCCTGATCACAGGATCAGCGCTTTAGATGGCTGGACCACTCAGAGCCTTTGTGGCATCAGTAAGCATAACTAAAAAACTACAGTGACTTGCAAAAATATTCATACCCCTTGAACTTTTTCACATTTTGTCTTCCTACAACCGCAAAAATAAATATATTTTATCAAGATTTTAAGTGATAGATTCACACAAAGTAGCTCATAATTGTTAAGTGGAATAAAAATGATACACTTTTTTCAAAATGTTAATCAAATAAAAATCTGAAAAGTGTGATGTGCAAAACTATTTGCCCCTCTATACTCCAAAACCCCTAAATAAAATTTAAAAAAAGTGTCATCAGTCGTCTTCAGAAGTCTTAACTTTAGTAGTTAATAGAGTTAATAATCCAGCTGTGTGTAATTTAGTCTCAGTATAAATACAGCTGTTCTGTGAAGACCTCAGTGGTTTATTAGTGAACACTAGTGAACAAACAGCATCATGAAGAGCAAGAAGGAGAACTCACCAGACAGATCAGAGATAAAGTTGTGGAGAAGAAGATAAAGGTTTAAAGCAGGGTTAGATTACAAAAAACATCTCCCAAGTTTTGATCATCCCAATCAGCTCTGTTCCATCAATCCATCATCCGAAAACCAACAAGCCTGAAACAGTTATTCTACTAAAACTGTTTCTACAAACCAACCAAGACATGAACCAACCATCCACCCAAACTGACAGATCCAGCAAGGAGAGCACTGATCAGAGAAGCAGCCGAGAGACCCATGATCAGTCTGGAGGAGCTGCAGAGATCCACAGATCAGGTGGATCAGGAGAATCTGTTCACAGGACAATTATAAATCCTGCTCTCCACGATTCAAGTCTTCTCTATACTTTCTTCTTCATATCACTCTGGTAAGGGTTGATCTTCAGGCTTAATCTGCCTATAGATCGTTCCTCCTTCTGCAGAGTGTTCTTCACTTGAGTTTTTCTTCACTATTGAATTGATTTTGAGATCATCCCCCAGTGTTGTCTTCTCTGGATGTTCATACTTTTGAGTTCCCGAGTTTCACCACAGCGTTTTTCTTTTACCAGAATGTACCAGACTGTTGATTTGGCCACTCCTAACATTTCCACTCCGAATCTGATGGGTTTCTTCTTTTTTTTCACATCTATTTCACGTAGGTTCAAAACAACGTTTACCTGCTTAACTGATGATGGATTAATGAGGGAATAGTCCACACAGCCCATTAAATAGCTTTAGAGGACAAATATATATATATATATATATATAAAGCATATCGTCGCTGTCCTATGAAAAACACTTATCTCCATTTTTATCGATTTTTAGTTTACTACATAATTTGAACAGACAAACTGTCCTTTACACTGTGCCAAAATTTCTTGATGAACGGACCAATAGAAACTCTTCAAAATGACCTGAAATAAACTTTTCTTACATTGACTTCCATTGAAATTGAAGAAGGTTTTTTCCCTCTCCTGCAAAGTTGCTGTTTTGGAGATAAGTGCTGTTCATTGGACAGCGACGATATTCAGTATATATGGGTAGGACTGGGTGCAACAAGAACAGTGACATGTCAGTGTGTATAGAGTCTGGGCTTAAAGAAAATGTGTGTGTGTGAGAGTGTGAATGTGTGTGTGACAGGGTAGGTAAGTGTGTGTGTGTGTGTGTGTGACGGGGTGAGAGAGGGCAGTGGAGCTCAGCCTCTGTACCCACAGCCAAGGCCGAAGCTGCCAGCCAGCGTGTCACTCTCAGAGTCTGAGGAAGATAAATGGGCCTACCTTCAAACAGAGAGAGAGAGAGAGAGAGAGAGCGAGGGAGAGATAAAAGGAGGAGTGCGGAGCGTCTGACGCTGCTTCTGACTCGGTGACTGATGAGCGGTAAAGGACGGCTAATTGCCGACGGACAGGAGAATGAAAATGGATTTATTCTAATAAGCAGCTCCGCAAACCCCGACCCCGCAAAGACACCGAACCCCCGTCCGCCCTGACTTTACACTTCTGTGTGTGTGTGTAAGTGTGTGTAAGTGTGTGTGTGTGTGTGTGTCCTCCTGACCTTGTCCTGTGCCAAAGGACATCCCTGGTTAGCGGCCTTCACTGCTGTCAAATAGACTCTGTGATGGAATGAGAGTCAGTGTGTGGAGAGAAAAAAAGAGAGAGAGAGAAAGAGAGAGAAAGAGAAAAAGAGAGAGAGAGAGAGCACCTGCCTCAGCTCATCATCACGGCACAAGATAAAAAGACGGCAGAGATGTGCATCAGTCAAATATGTCAAAATATCAAAATTTCACAGTTTTTCTTCCCATCCTCCATCACATTCCTATCCCAAACCACTTTCCCCATTCCCTTCCCGTTCCCTTTCCTATCCCAAACCACTTTCCCCATTCCCCTTCCGTCCCCTTTCCTATCCCAAACCACTTTCCCCATTCCCTTCCCGTCCCCTTTCCTATCCCAAACCATTTTCCCCATTCCCTTCCTGTCCCCTTTCCTTTTTCCTAACCACTTTCCCCATTCCCTTTCCTACCCCGAAACCACTTTTCCCATTCCATCACGTCCTCTTTCATATTCCAAACCACATTTCCATTCCCTTCCCGTCCCCTTTCCTTTTCCTAACCATTTTCCCCATTACCTTCTTGTCCCCCTTTCTACCCAAAATCTCGTCCCCTTTCTTTTCCCAATCCACTTTCCCTTATTCCCTTTCCTTTTCCTAACCACTTTCCCCTTTTCCGTCCCCGTCCCCTTTCCTGTTCAATCTCCCATCCCATACTCTTTCTCCTACCCTCCCAGTCTGTGTTTCCCATCTCCACACCGTCCACATCACCATCCTGTTTCCCATTTCCTTTCCCATACCATCCAATCTGGCTTTCCATTCCAATCCCCCTATCTGTGCACATTCCCATCAGCATCCACTTTCCAGTTCCTTTTCCATCCACCACCTCATCCTGTTCTCATTTACATTCAGTTCTGATCCTGATCTGCATTTTCTTTACTGTGCAGTTCTGTTCTTTATCAAAATGTTATAAACTATCAAGACATAAATATTTCATGTTTGACTTTAGAAACACTACTGACCAAAATCAAGAGAGAGAGAGAGAGGGAATGGGAGAGAGATAATCAAATAGAAAATCAGTTAGTAAGTATTAAAGAATGGTGTCAAAAGGTGTTTTTTTAGTTTGTCTGATAATCAGAAAAATTAAGTATGATAAAAAAGCAAATAAAAAACGCAAATACTTTTTTTTTTTTTAACACAGCACTGTTTATCACAAACAACAAAACCAATGCACTTCATATTCTGTCCATTAATCCATTATTACACAGCTCTAGTTTAAATGCTGGAGTTTTTCACAGGATAAGTGGGGCATAGAGCTAAAAACGAGTTTAAAAAAGTGTAATTTTGTAGTAAATGTGAAGCTGGGATGAAGAGGGAAGTGTGGGGGGGAGGGGTGAGGTGGAGTGGGTTGGGGGGGGGGGGGAGTACAGAGTGTCATCTTCTATTCTTGACTATTAATGTCATAATTTCTATTAAGATGTACCAGTTTAGAAGCCGTTTCTGTTCTTCCCTGCAGCCACTTTATTAAACACATCAAATATTGCAGCAGATCAAACGCTCCGCCCGAATAACGGAGGAACAGAGCGTTCAGCTCCTCAGAAAACGACTCCGCAAAATATATAATTTACTGTTACTGAACCCAAAACACTGAGAATCACCTCTAACTTCCTGTTTCCTGTTTCAGCTTTTAATTCCACTCTCTTTAAAAAAAACACGGATTATATTTATAGTGTTTCACTCCTACATTCAGGTGCATCCAAAAAATAAAATATCATTTAAAAAAGCGACTTTATTTCAGTAACTCAGCTAAAAAAAATGTGAAACTCATATATTATATAGATGTATTAAAGTTAAAGAGTTTTATTAGTTTATTTTATTGTTGATGATTATGGTACGCAGTGGTACCATTTTGGTAAGCAGTGTGGGCAGTGTGCCGCCGAGTCCTGCTGGAAAATGAAATCCGCATCTCCATTAAAGTTTTTTCTCAACAGAGGGAAGCTGTAAGATATGAAGTGCTGTAAGATTTTGTGGGAAAATAAAACTGCACTGACTTTAGACTTGATAATAAAACACAGTGGATCAACACCAGCAGATGACAGACATGACTCTCCAAACCATCACTGATCATCAGTAAATTTTACATTTCATTTAATATTATCATGAAAACTTTTATAATACTTTCTTAAGGCATTATAAACACGTCTGTAAATATTTAAATAAATGTATTAAATTATACGATTTTGTTGATTTGAATGATATGATATTTTAACCCATCTAAAAGCATATTATAAATGCACTGTACTGTTTTATGAGTCTTATAGAAAGTCTTATCGTTTCTTTTTAATAAAGCATTTCAGAGCACTGTGAGCATGACGATTTTATTATGAAGATAATAGAAGTTTAGAAGGCTGTGTATTTTTATGTGTGTAAAGTGAATAATATTTAGAATATGAAATGAAATGAGAACAGAACCCGGATCAGGTAACAGACTTTAAAAATCCATTTCTGTTTTCTGAATTAGTCACAGGTAGTGTTTTTGATTTGGGTTTAATGGAGCAGATTATGGTAACCTGGGTTCTGGCTGTGATCCGTAACGCTGGTGATTTATAACTGCAGCATTATTAATATTAATATTAATATTATTTATTATTATTCTAATGGAATGTGAGCAGGACTCAGGTGTTGTGTGTTTTAGATCAGCGGGTTACGGCGGCCGCGGAGCAGAGAACTGTAATTAAACTCTAATTACAAAAGAACTCGTTCTTATAAACACTACCGTTTAATTCCACCAGGAACCGCTCCACAAGCCACGCCCACATTTTCAGCCTGGATTTACTGAGTTACAGAAACAGTGGAGTTCTATCAGGAGGGATTCATGTGCAATCAGTCTCCGCCTCTTTTCCAACTGCAGCCAATCGGTGCAGCATCGCTCAGCAGCATCACAGCTCATAAGGAGCTAGGTGGTTGCTAAGGTGTTGCTATGGTATCCGTGGCTATAATTTAGCTACATGGTTGCTAGGTGGTTGCTTAGGTGTTGGCAGGTTGTTGATAAGCTGTTGCTGTGGGACCTGTGGTAGCTGCTATGGTGTTTCTGTTATATCTAAGTGGTGCCTAAGGTGCTGCTGAGGTGTTGCTGTGGTATCCATGGGGGTTGCTATGTCCTTTATGCGTGGTTGCTAAGCTGATGCTATGGTATCCATGGTGGTTTCTATGGTGTTGCTAAGTGGCTACTAGATGGTTGCTAAGGTGTTGACAGGTGGTTGAGAAGCTGTTGCTATGGTATCTGTGGTGTGCTATGGTGTTTCTAAGATGTTGCTAGGGTATCTGTGGTGGTTGCTGTGTCCTTTTTACATGGTTGCTTAGGTATGGTATCTGTGGTGGTTGCTATGGGATTTCTAAGTGGTTGTTAGGTGGTTGCTAAGGTTTTGCTATGTTATCAGCCGTGTTGCTATGGTGTTGCTAAGTGGACTACAGTCAGAGTGGGTAGAATCTGGATGTGAAGTGAATTCAGCTGAGAGTGTGAACAGGGCTGTATAGCTGTGCTGTTTGCCGGGGGAAAGCCGGGCTGAACAGGACAGTGTGTAATGGCGGCTGCAGGAGTGGCGGCTACAGGAGTGGCAGCGGCTGCAGAAGTGGCAGCGGCTGCAGGAGTGGTGGCGGTGCTGACGTGCAGCTGCAGGGTGTTTTACTGCGCTCGTCAGACAGACAGCGAGGAGAAGCGACGACGCTGCCGGTTCAGCCGAGCGCCGGGTGTCAGCGCGGTGGTGGCGGGTGCTGGAGAGAGAGACGGGCGTCTGTGGGGAAATGTCACGGCCTGGTTAGTCATGCGTGTTCAACCAACACCGCCCAGCGCAATCAGCCCAGTGTAGCACTAATGGAGCTGTCAGAGCACTCACTAACACACACACACTACACACAGCACAAGTGTGCGGGGGAGGGGGAGATGCTCTTTTATCTTGTCACTGAGGTAAATTATGGAGGGAGCTGGACAATCTGATGTCAGGTTTGTGTCGATATTCTGATCTGGAGTTTTACCTGTAAAACTCACCTCCCTGATCCTAGAGGAGTAGAGCTTACAGCCAATAAAAACCCCAAAATCTGTGTCTCAGAAAATTAGAATATTATATAAGAACAATTGGTACTTTTGGCAGTGTGGGCAAACAACAAATGGTTTTTAGTAATCCATGCTTTTGGACTGCTTGTCTTCAGTGAACTGTTTCAGGCTTTCTTGTGCATCAGCTTCAGAAGAGGCTGCCTTCAAGTACAGTTCCATGCAGATTTACAGAGCTGATGCAGTGTGTGCAGACTGACCTCACACTTATTCAACCCCTGCAGCAGCGCTGGCAGCACTCAAAAATAGAGACAGAGAGAGAAATATAGAAAGATAGAGTGAGACGAAGGGAGAGAAAAAGAGACTGAGTTATAGAGAAAGAGAGAGGTAAATATAGAAAGAGGCTAGTGAGAGAGAGCAAGAGAAAGAGAGAGAGATTGAGGTAGAAAAAGGGATAGCAAGAGACTAGAGATTGAGGTAAAGACAAAGAGAGAGAGAGACTGAGGTATAAAGAGGTATATATATATATATATACCTGTCTGCTCTTCAGGTAGCAGTGGACTGTGCGGGAGACAGAGGCTAACAGGAAGTGAGCGTGTGATACGGTTACGGTTGAGGATATCAGGTGGAGAGATGACAGCAGGGGTGGAGAAGAGGGTGGAGGTCAGTTCTGGACGTTCGGCTCGGGTCAGAGTTACAGAACATCAGACGAATATTAAACATCCGCTCACTGCATTCATATTCATCCATTTCCTCACCGAGAGGAAGATCCAGAGACAGATAGAGATCACCTCATCCAACTATCACTTTAATACACACACTTACACTGTGTATTCAATTACTCAACATCCCCTTTGATAAACGCTACTTTATTCAGCTACTTTAGCTTTATATTTACTTCACTACTGTACTCAAGTACCACGACACTTACATCCTTCTATCATAAATTACCACTGTCTGCTACTTCTTGTTACACCAAAACCCTCTCTCTACCTGTCTTTCTCTACCTGTCTCTCTCTCTCTCTGTCTCTCTCTCTCTCTCTCTGGGTGTAGTGATTACCCTCTGCTCTGTCTATTCATAGCTGTGGTCATTTTAATTACTGTGAGCTGACACTGCCTAAATGAGATGGGTCTCTCTGCTCCCCCCCCAGACACACACTCACACACACTTACACACACTCACACACACACACATATACACACTCACTCGGACACACACTCACACACAGTCACACACACACACACATACACACTAAAGTAGCAGTGCAGGGCAGGGCTCCCTAATGGACTAAATGGCATGGCGTCCAGACCAGACCCCAGTAATTAACACAGTGTAAGACAGTGAGGATGGGCAGCGGCGGGTGAGGATAGGCAGCTGGCAGGTGGGGATGGGCAGCAGCGGGTGAGGATAGGCAGCTGGCAGGTGGGGACGGGCAGTGGTGGGTGAGGATAGGCAGCTGGCAGGTGGGGATGGGCAGTGGCGGGTGAGGATAGGCAGCTGGCAGGTGGGGATGGGCAGTGGCGAGTGAGGATAGGCAGCTGGCAGGTGGGGATGGGCAGTGGCGGGTGAGGATAGGCAGCTGGCAGGTGGGGATGGGTAGTGGCGGGTGAGGATAGGCAGCTGGCAGGTGGGGATGGGCAGTGTCGGGTGAGGATAGCTCTGGGTCTATCAGGGTCTGTGAGGGTCACTGAGGATCTCTGAGGGTCTGTGAGGGTTTCTGGGGGTCTCTAAGGGTCACTGAGGATTTCTGGGGGACACTGAGGATCTTTGGGGGTCTCTGAGGGTCTCTTAGGGTCACTGAGGGTCACTGAGGATCTCTGATGGTCTGTAAGGATCTCTGAGGGTCTCCAAGGATCTCTGGGGGTCACTGAGGGTCTCTGGGGGTCTCTGAGGGTCTGTGAGGGTTTCTGGGGGTCTCTAAGGGTCACTGAGGATCTTTGGGGGTCTCTGAGGGTCTCTAAGGGTCACTGAGGGTCTGTGAGGATCTCTGAGGGTCTGTGAGGGTTTCTGGGGGTCACTGAGGATTTCTGGGGGTCACTGAGGATCTTTGGGGGTCTCTGAGGGTCTCTAAGGGTCACTGAGGGTCTGTGAGGATCTCTGAGGGTCTGTGAGGGTTTCTGGGGGTCACTGAGGATTTCTGGGGGTCACTGAGGATCTTTGGGGGTCTCTGAGGGTCTCTAAGGGTCACTGAGGATCTCTGAGGGTCTCTGAGGATCTTTGGGGGTCTCTGACGGTTTCGGGGGTCACTGAGAATCTCTGAGGGTCTCTAAGGGTCACTGAGGATTTCTGGGGGTCACTGAGGATCTTTGGGGGTCTCTGAGGGTCTCTAAGAGTCACTAAGGGTCTGTGAGGATCTCTGAGGGACTGTGAGGGTTTCTGGGGGTCACTGAGGATCTCTGAGGGTCTCTGAGGATCTTTTGGGGGTCTCTGACGGTTTCTGGGGGTCACTGAGAATCTCTGAGGGTCTCTAAGGGTCACTGAGCATCTCTGAGGGTCTCCGAGGATCTCTGGGGGTCACTGAGGGTCTCTGGGGGTCTCTGAGGGTCTCTGAGGGTCTGTCTGGTTGCAGTATTGCTGTTTCTCTCCTAATAAGCTTCCAGCACACTGAGTAAACCTCTCTCGCTCTTTTCTCTTGTTCGTTTTATTCCTCTCCCTCATTCCATCACAAATACACCCCTCCCCCAAGCTTCTCTCTCTCGTCCTCTTTCCTCCTGCTTTCTCTCTTCCAATTTTCTCTCCTCATTATTCTTCCCTCTCTCTCTCTCTCTCTCTCTCTCTCTCTCCTCATTTATCTTAATATCTGCCTGCTCTCCTCTGGAGCACACTGTGCCAACCCAGCGCCATCTCACTCCACCGTTTGCTTTATGGAAGCTGTTACATCGCTATTATGATAATGGGTCTCTCTCTCTCTGTCTCTCTCTCTCTCTCTCTGTCTCTCTCTCACACTGAAGTGTGTGATCCTCTGGTTGGCGTGGGCATGTTCTGTTCAGCTGATTTAAATGTTTGACTCGACTGTGGGTCCAGTTCTCTTCCCCCCACCTGAACTCGGAAAACAGGAACAGAAACGAACGTCACCCCAGTCTTTATCCAAACCCGCCGTTCAGAATTCATACTGAATACAGACTCAGACGACTCAGCTCTACTGTAGCTCTATAAACCTCTATAAACCAGGACTACAGTTACACAGGAAACAGCACACCCCAGTACTGACTCTCCAGGATACTGATTACACTCACTGACTCTGTGTGATGTGAGGATCCATCAGTTTTCTATCCGCTGCTGATGAGCCACGATTACCACGACTGTCCGACTGCAGGAGAGGAGGCGAGACGTAGCTACAGGGTGTTTTATTAAACTATACCAAGTACAAATCAATAATTAAAAAAAGCTAATCGATTGGTGTGGAGACCGGCATTAGCTGCTGCTTCTTTAGAATCAAAACCTGCAGCCACTCGACTCTTGGGTCGAGAGAATAAGGACATGATTTTTTTTTTGTTTTGAGCTGTGCAAGGTGTACTTTTCCCATCGTTATTACAGCAAAGACACACTGACACTGTGCCCATAGATCAGTAAAATAGGTCTCTTTACTATTAATCAGGATAGAGAGAAGCTGAGGGAGTGAAAGAGAGAAACAGAGTGATGGAGTGATTCTGAGTAAAGTTAATATTTTTAGTTTTTCTCTTCGACTGACAGCTGAAAGTCTTTATTCGTTTACTGGATTCTTTATTTCCTGTCTCCTGAGGGAACTACAGAATTACAGAACTACAGAAACTGTCACTGTCCAGATTGGACCTGACTGCATGTCATTATGCAAATTACCACCTAATTGTTTCTGATTAAATGAGATGAGACTTTTCTGTATGGCATTAATCGTGAGAAATTAAGCAGGAAAAAGAGCTTATTTACCACAGGAGTAAAACCACAGCGGTGGAGGAAGTACCCATCCCTCTATTAGTTTATAATAAATATACTTCAATATAAATAAATTATACTGAAGATCAAATTACAGTCCTCCCATTATTATTCCTCCACTCCAGTAAAAATACGTATTAAAATAAGTGTCTACTTTCACATCTACTTAAGTACGGAAAGTTAAATTATCACTATTTATTAAGGCTGTAATTTTCTGTTACCATTTTTAAAACACGAGTCAATTAATCAAATCATTACAGGAGAAAAGACTCTAGTGTCACTCTCATTTTTTCAGTCTATTAATACAAACTCATTAATTATTCACACACTGGCGACTATTAAAATCATCACAAACACTAAACACTTACATTAATCATTTCCCATCACATTTAAACAAGCAGC
Source organism: Astyanax mexicanus (assembly GCF_023375975.1). Taxonomy (NCBI): domain Eukaryota; kingdom Metazoa; phylum Chordata; class Actinopteri; order Characiformes; family Acestrorhamphidae; genus Astyanax; species Astyanax mexicanus. The sequence goes on from NC_064411.1 coordinate 2,803,005, forward strand.
TGCGGTTTAAGGTTAATTTGTAGTTTAGTTGAGAGTTTAGGTTTAATAAAAACTAGTTTTAAACACTATTGAGCTTCATTTTATTATTATTTTATTTATAAACACAGTGTAATAATAATGTGTGATTGGTAGATTATTTATTTGTTGTAAGAACATTTTTACACAATAAATCTTATATTTTAATTGAAGCCACGTTTGTGAGGAACATGTATTTGTGGGAGGAGCAGCAGATCTAGGATGATGACTCTAGTTCTGAGGAGGTTCTAATTCCTCCGGGTTCTGCAGAACCAGGGGATCATGGGTTCTGCTACAGTGGTAAGAAGGTTCGGCTGTAAGATTAGCATCGTGCTACGTTGGCCTAATCTGAATAGAACCTGTGAAGGTTGGGTAACTTTAAGCTGCCGTTCCTCAAAGCCAGGTTTCAGCATTATGAGAGAGATCTGTGGTACCAGTATCTCCAAACTGCAAAACGAGCAGGTTCTAGATAACGGGGGATGAAGACAGAGACAGAGACAGAGTGTGAAGAGGACGTCCCTGAAACATCCTAAAAGACACCCAAAGAGTCAATGGTAGAATGAACTGTTTGGAATTGGGAGAGAATTGGATTTGAGGAATTTTTAATGAGTATAACCCACCAGCCACATCACCAGCCACATTACCAGCCACATTACCAGCCACATCACCAGTCTCATCACCAGAATATCACCAGCCACATCACCAGAATATCACCAGCCTCATCACCAGAATATCACCAGTCTCATCACCAGAATATCACCAGCCTCATCACCAGAATATCACCAGCCACATCACCAGCCACATCACCAGCCATATCACCAGTCTCATCACCAGAATATCACCAGCCACATCACCAGACATATCACCAGTCTCATCACCAGCCTCATCACCAGCCACATCACCAGCCATATCACCGGAATATCATCAGCCACATCACCAGCCTCATCACCAATCACATCACCAGACATATCACCATTCACATCACCAGCCACATCACCAGCTTCATCACCGGAATATCATCAGCCACATCACCAGCCTCATCACCAATCACATCACCAGCCATATCACCAGCCACATCACCAGCCACACCACCAGCCACTTCACCAACCTTATCACCAGCCACATCACCAGCCACATCACCAGCCACATCACCAGCCACATCACCAGCCAGGAGACATGCTCCAGCACCACCTCCACATCACCGAGGCTTCAGCTCTGACTTTATCCCAGCAGGTCTTTTATTTTGATTCTCAGTCTGGATCAGTCCGAGTCTGTTCATCTTCCTCTTTTTCTCTGATTAATAAAGAAAGAATAGAATAAGAGAGAGAGAGAGAGAATGGACAGATGGACTGAGGAAGAGATAAAGAGAAAGGATGGGTACAGAAAGATAACAATAGAGACAGGTATGACATCAGAAACAGACAGACTGAAAGAAAGGTCGACAGATAAAGAGAGAGAGAGAGAGAGAGAGAGAGAGGGGGATGAAATAAAGGAGAGATTCACTGGAATAACAAAAAGGATGGTGTTATATCTCGGTGCTGACCTGCTCTCTCTCTATCTCTCTCTCTCTCTCTGTGTGAGAGATGGCAAGCGAGCGAGAGTCCGCGGGGGAATAGAGCTCGGGTTCTTCGCTTTAACGCGAGAGCAGGGAATAACCTCTCTCCCTCCTCCTGTTCCATCAACTCAATGGGCTTTACTGCTGCCTCTACCTTTCCTTCTCTCTCTCTCTCTCTCTCTCTCTCTCTCTCTCTCTCGCGCAGGGTGAGTGTAATTTCAGTTCTAAAGGATTAGTCCAGTCGGAGAGAGATTAATTGCTTCTCTCTCGGCTGTATTAGAAACATCGGGTTCTGTTCTGTTATTTTATTTCTTCTCCTCCCTCGTCTTCCTATCTGTCCATCTCCCCCCTCCCCTCGTTTTTTTTCCAGTAGCCGGAGTAAAGCCGCTGAACGCCGTCCTCTCTCTCGTTCGGCCGATAGCGTATTGGCGGTGGTGGGGACGGTGGCGGGTGAGTGTGATGCAGACTGGCAGGCATGTCATTGCCTCTGTGGACCTGGCTGGGTCTGAGCGGCGGCGGCGGCGGCGGCGGTGGCGGCGCCGGGCCGGTGAGATTGGGCACGGTCCAGCGTGAGTCCAGCTTTCAATATGCAGCCGCCCCCGGCGCATATTAATACGATTTACACACAATCATACACCAGCCAGTCAATACTGACAATGTTCCACCCGTCAATCAACCTGTCACTTATCACAGCGCGCCGCAGCCACAGCCATGTAATGACTTTTCTATGGAGGGAACGACATTTTCACCACCCAGCGTCTGAATTCACAGCTTTTCACCACTAACGTTCCTGACGGCTTTATTCAAACCGGAAGCAGCTCAGAGACCAGAGACCAACTTTACACTTTCATCACAGACTTTATAAAAAGATTATAAAACAGAGAAATATAAACATAAATCATTCTAACCAAACTGCTGCTGCTGCTGCTTCTCTACTTAACTTTACAGCATATTTTATCGGATGTCTTCGGTGAACTCGTCTATAGACAGGGAGGTGTAAGACAGGCACGGTGGTATAAGAAGGGCAGGGTGGTGTAAGAAAGGCAGGGTGGTATAAGAAGGGCAGGGTGGTATAAGAAGGGCAGGGTGGTGTAAGATGGACAGGGTGGTGTAAGACAGGCACGGTGGTATAAGAGGGGCAGGGTGGTGTAAGACGGGCAGGGTGGTGTAAGAAGGGCAGGGTGGTATAAGAAGGGCAGGGTGGTGTAAGAAAGGCAGGGTGGTATAAGAAGGGCAGGGTGGTGTAAGAAAGGCAGGGTGGTATAAGAAGGGCAGGGTGGTGTAAGATGGACAGGGTGGTGTAAGAAAGGCAGGGTGGTATAAGAAGGGCAGGGTGGTATAAGAAGGGCAGGGTGGTGTAAGATGGACAGGGTGGTGTAAGATGGCCAGGGTGGTATAAGAAGGGCAGGGTGGTGTAAGAAAGGCAGGGTGGTATAAGAAGGGCAGGGTGGTATAAGAAGGGCAGGGTGGTGTAAGATGGACAGGGTGGTGTAAGATGGGCAGGGTGGTATAAGAAGGGCAGGGTGGTGTAAGAAAGGCAGGGTGGTATAAGAAGGGCAGGGTGGTGTAAGACGGGCAGGGTGGTGTAAGAAGGGCAGGGTGGTGTAAGAAGGGCAGGGTGGTATAAGAAGGGCAGGGTGGTGTAAGACCGGCAGGGTGTTGTAAGACGGGCAGGGTGGTGTAAGAAAGGCAGGGTGGTATAAGAAGGGCAGGGTGGTATAAGAAGGGCAGGGTGGAGTAAGAAGGGCAGGGTGGTGTAAGAAGGGCAGGGTGGTATAAGAAGGGCAGGGTGGTGTAAGACGGGCAGGGTGGTATAAGAAGGGCAGGGTGGTGTAAGAAGGGCAGGGTGGTGTAAGAAGGGCAGGGTGGTGTAAGAAGGGCAGGATGGTGTAAGACGGGCAGGGTGGTGTAAGACCGGCCGGGTGTTGTAAGACGTGCAGGGTGGTGTAAGACAGGCAGGGTGGTGTAAGACGGGCAGGGTGGTGTAAGACAGGCAGGGTGGTGCAGGTGAGGTTGCGGGAGCGAGGGTCCGTCGACTCTTCTCTGCACTGTTTGGATGGTTTTGGATGGGTTTGGATGGTTTTGGATGGGTTTGGATGGGTTTGGATGGTTTGGAAGTGAGCACAGTCAGGCCATTACACCAATTCAGCCCCGCAGTAAAACCAGCTGATCAGCAGAGTGAAGTTCTGCCGCAGCGCCGCTTCTTAAAGGCCGTTTACCGTAATGAATCTGGAAGCGGGAGAAAAGCTCACGAATTAAATGTCAACTCTGGTCAGAGAAAATTGGGCGGAATTGTCCGAGAGCCGTTCGCCTCCGAAATGAGCTAATTTAGCCCTGAGAGGCGTCTGTGCATCGCAATAACCTCACTACTACTACCCTCCTCACTACTACCTTCCTCACTACTACTACCTTCCTCTCACTACTACTACCCTCCTCGCACTACTACCCTCCTCTCACTGTTACTGAGAGAGAGAATAACCACACTACTACTATCCTCCTCACTACTACTACTTTCCTCACTACTACTACCCTCCTCTCACTACTACCTTCCTCACTACTACCCTCCTCACTACTACTACCCTCCTCACTACTACCACCTTCCTTACACTATTACTACTACTGCTGAGGGAGAGAATAACTTTACTACTACCCTCCTCACTACTACCCTCCTCTCACTACTACTACCCTCCTCACTACTACTACCTTCCTCTCACTACTACCCTCCTCACTACTACCACCTTCCTCACACTATTACTGAGACAGAGAATAACCACACTACTACTACCCTCCTCACTACTACTACCTTCCTCACACTACTACCCTCCTCACTACCACTACCTTCCTCGCACTACTACCCTCCTCACTAGTACTACCTTCCTCGCACTACTACCCTCCTCACTACTACCACCTTCCTTACACTATTACTACTACTGCTGAGGGAGAGAATAACTTTACTACTACCCTCCTCACTACTACCCTCCTCTCACTACTACCCTCCTCACTACTACTACCCTCCTCACACTACTACTACCCTCCTCTCACTATTACTACCCTCCTCTCACTACTACCCTCCTCTCACTACTACCCTCCTCTCACTACTACCCTCCTCACTACTACTACCCTCCTCACACTACTACTACCCTCCTCTCACTACTACTACCCTCCTCTCACTACTACCCTCCTCTCACTACTACCCTCCTCACTACCACTACCTTCCTCGCACTACTACCCTCCTCACTACTACCACCTTCCTTACACTATTACTACTACTGCTGAGGGAGAGAATAACTTTACTACTACCCTCCTCACTACTACCCTCCTCTCGCTACTACTACCCTTCTCGCACTACTACCCTCCTCTCACTACTACCCTCCTCACTACTACTACCCTCCTCACACTACTACTACCCTCCTCTCACTATTACTGAGAGAGAGAATAACCACACTACTACTACCCTCCTCACTACTACTACCTTCCTCGCACTTCTACCCTCCTCACTACTACTACCTTCCTCGCACTTCTACCCTCACTACTACTACCTTCCTCGCACTTCTACCCTCACTACTACCACCTTCCTCACACTATTACTACTACTGCTGAGGGAGAGAATAACTTTACTACTACCCTCCTCACTACTACCCTCCTCTCACTACTACTACCCTCCTCGCACTACTACCCTCCTCTCACTACTACCCTCCTCAGTACTACCCTCCTCTCACTACTACCCTCCTCGCACTACTACCCTCCTCTCACTACTACCCTCCTCACTACTACCCTCCTCTCACTACTACTACCCTCCTCGCACTACTACCCTCCTCTCACTACTACCCTCCTCACTACTACCCTCCTCTCACTACTACAACCCTCCTCGCACTACTACCCTCCTCTCACTACTACCCTCCTCACTACTACCCTCCTCTCACTACTACCCTCCTCACTACTACCCTCCTCACTACTACCCTCCTCTCACTACTACTACCCTCCTCGCACTACTACCCTCCTCTCACTACTACCATCCTCACTACTACCCTCCTCTCACTACTACCCTCCTCTCACTATTACTACTGCTGAGAGAGAGAGAGAGAGAGAGAGAGAGAGAGAGAGAGGATTCTGGGAGATGAGTTTGATCTCGGCCCGGGTTCGGGGCGGGTGTCGGGTCGGGTTTGGGTTCGGGTAGAGAATCTAAGCTCTATACGGTTCCTATCTGAAATTCATTACACAGTATAATCCTGTGTTATAAATCTGAGTTAGTGCTGCTGTATATTTCCAGCGTTCTGGTTTTAGTAAATATCACTACTTCCTCTTTTAGCCGCTCCTGAAGAAACAGCAGTTTAACAGAGAAATGTGACCCCGTCCTGCTGCACCGCGCTATACGCTACATATAGACCCGGTAGTTTATGCGGGGGCGGAGAAAGAGTTAGCTTATTTAACAGCAGGAAATCTATGATGTTTATTAGGGTTCTGACTGGAACATCACTCTTGTTTATTGGTGGTAAAGCGAGTTTAACGGCGGCGCTGGAGGCGCGGTATTAAAGCGAGTCATCCTGAACAGCGCAATGTCAGAATTATTAGAGATTTAGCGCTTGGCTAATAGCGGACGGAGAGCTGTTATAAAACTGACCGATCTGAACGAGGAGAGGGAAAAGTCACGGCCGGCCGTTATTAGAATGATCTGATTGGCCGTTTGAGCCGCGGTACGGTACGGTACGGTACGTGGTACACAGCGCTCTGCTCGCAGCTTTACCCAAAACTCATTACAACTTCTCTCAGTTTCAGAGTCGGAATCGGATCGTCACGTCTGACCTGTTCCAATCAGGCAGGTGGAGATGAGGATGAAGATTGAGCTTTTTCATTAGGGGCCGAAGCAGAGCGCGCATCGCCGACGCAGACAGCCGGAACCGACGCCACGCCGTGTTGTTCTGGAGGGCAAAGGACGTTACGCTGTGTTCAGGTTTCCTATCAGAATCTGCTCAAATTCACTCAAATTAAACTTTTATCAAAAGATTTATACTCTTAAAAGAGTGGATTCGATTTCATAAAGTTTAAACTCAAAGTTCAGCTTAAAAACACAATAAAAAACAGTGTTTATTGAAGCTGTTCATTTAAAGTTGCTTATTCATAATTTTTTTCATATTTTTTTCCCAATTTGTCTAAACAACCCATTCAGCTGCTACTCAGCTGTACATCCCCACTATCACTAGTGATGCTCCAACACCGGGGGGGGGGGGGGGGGTTAAGAAGACCAGCACATGCCTCCTCCGATACACATGTGAAGTCAGACTCTGCCTCTTTTAGATACTTCAGCTCACAGATGCAGCCTTGTGCTGATCCACATCACCCTAGGAGTGATGAGGGGAAGAGAGGGCGCCATATTTATAATCTGATTACTGCAGTTATCTGAATATTCCAGTAGTAATGTGAACAGTACACTCCGCTAGTCGTCTCGGACGCTGTAGAAAATTGCACTTCTTTACTTTAATAAACTCCTGGGTAATTTCACAGGATGTTTCGGGTCATTGTTCATCTGTACTGTGAAACAGCGTCCAATCAGTCTTCTTCATTTAATTCAATCTGAGAAGAAAGTAAATCCCTGTAACTTCAGAATTCATCCTTCTGTTTCTGTCGCATCTTCAATAAAGCCGTTCCAAACCTTCTCTAAACTTTCTTCTACTTATCTTTCTCCATACAGGCTAATCTTAGACTAAAGCCCAATTCGGACGGGATTAGTATCTCAGGGGGACGTCTGTGAAAAATATTTCGCACATCACGGTGTTCAGTAGCTCCTCCATTTCCATTTGCTGTTGTAATTTTTTTACGTGGACCTTCGTGGAAACCGTGGATCGTCCAAAGTGTAATTACGGTGCGCGGCAGTGGACAAATGTCTCTTTTATTAAAGGCGAGGAGACGAAACTCAGAGATGTGCGTCCGGACGGGACTAATTCCGGGACTATTCATTCCGTCCTTATGATCTGTGTTTCTTTATTTCATCATTAAGATGAATTTCAGCACGTCCAGCTGCTTTTAGCTGTCAACGGAAACCGATCATCACTTTTCATTTCATTTCATTCATTTTAGCTTCATCATAATATAAATTAGTGCTGAAAACATTAAACATTAACATGTTAAAGTTTCGAGAACTCAGACAGACAGACAGACAGACAGATATTCAGAATCAGGCATTATTATGGGCTGTCCTCAGGTACTCAGGCTGTGATGTGCAGTAGAGTAAAGGTAAGATGTGATATTCATTATAAATGCAGGAGGTCGTATCGCTCTGTAGAAGAGTTTTATAGGAAACGTTCGTATAAAATGTTAAAATCGTGGAATCGTTTGATGGAAGACGTTCCTGAGGAGGAGATTCAGAGATGATTTAGTCTCCTCCTCTCAGAAAAAGCATTAAACTGTCAAACCAGCGTTTTCTCTGTGATGGTGATGCGAAAATCAAGGAGAATCTCCAAAACCCGTCATTTGTACCATTTATTTATCCTGCATCCGTTTCCCTGCCGTGTTTAAAGCTGTCTAATGGCTCGACTCTAAACGACTGACTGACATTTTTATTTTTCTATTTTTTACAAGAAAATGACCAGAAGTCCTCACTGACCCGACCGGCTCATTTTACCTCAAAAGCTGCCTGAAGGTTTTTTAGCTTTTTACTCATTTTCTCCCCAATTTATCAGAACGATTCTCCCAATCCCACCCCCCTATCACTAGTGATGCTCCCCAACACCAGGAGGGTGAAGAAGACCAGCACACGCCTCCTCCAATACACATGTGAAGTCACACTCCGCCTCTTTTTAAACTTCTTTTGTCGAGTAGCATCACAGCGCTAACGCTCGGAGGAAAGCGCAGCGACTCTGTGGTTCTGATACATCAGCTCACAGATGCAGCCTTGTGCTGATCCACATTACCCTAGGAGTGATGAGGGGAAAGAGAGAGCGCCATCTACTGTACCCACCCAGAGAGAACAAGATCAACTGTGCTCTCTCAGGGCTCCGGCAGCTGATGGCAAGCTGCATGACCCGGATTCGAATCAGTGATCTACCGATCATAGTGGCAGAGCACACTTTCTGTCCTTTCTAAACAAATGAAGCCGTAAAAATCTGCCATATAGAAAAAAACGTTCAACCAGAGTAAAAACCAGAGGCAGAACCACAGTCAGAACCAGAGGCATAACCAGAGGGAGAATCAGAGTCAGAATCAGAGGGAGATTTAGAGTCAGAATCTGAAGCGAGGGGACGAGGAGACGAGGTGAGCGTCTCTCATGCGGGACGTTAATAAACGGGAATATCTGTCAGAGCCGCTGTGATTTATAGCGTAATTAATGAATAATTAGTGAACAGATTAACGCTGTCTTCTTTGTTTTGGTGAAAAAGTTTTTAAGTTTTTATTTTCCTGCAGAGCAGAAATTTAAATATGACTATTAATCTGGAACGTCTCAATACCCTGGATTAAATTAGTAATAAATTTAGGTATCAAACAGCCTTCTAACGGTAATATATTTTATATTTATCTCTGTATTTGTGCTCTATATTTATACAATATTGTGAAATTGATAATGTAAATATTTATCACAGGCAGATATTTCACCCTCTTGTAAAATTTAGTTTTTTTATAATAATTGTATTATCAATAAATCAGAAGTTCTTTACTATATGAGTTGTTTAACCACCTAAACTGACCCTAAAATAAGAAAATTAATCTCGCAGTATTGGATGTTGGATTTGTTGATTTACATAAAGCTGAAAAAGATTACAGAATTCTATAAAAGATTTTCCAAAATGACCATCATCCTCTAAAAGCTCTTTTTGGTGCGGCATGGATCACATCATATCCTGAGTATTTTTTTCAGTAAAATTAGATCTAATATCTATACTATACTATACTATACTATACTATACTATACTATACTATATACTATACAAACACCTCTGACTCTAATTAGGTTTTTGAGATCATTAACACAAGAGTTGATACCACTTTAAACTACTACCTTTATAAAGGGTTTATAAATGGTTTACATTTAGTTTATTAATGGTTACTAATTAGGTGGTAAACGCCTTAAAAATCAGTAATAATCAGTTATAACACATATATAAAGATTCTTTTTAAGGTACTTAAAACCTAGCAAATTAACCATTAATAAACTAATTGTAAACCATTTATAAACCCTTTATAAAGGTAGTCTTATTTTAAAGTGGTACCCAAGAGTTTATATACTTTCCACTAGAAATATGAGGTTTTACCAGTTGTTCTCATTGAAGACATGAATGATCAGAATAGTTTTTATGTTATCATCTAGGCACATTATATTTGTCATAACCACTGACTTGGACAAAGGCCAGATACCAGTTTAGGACAAATTCATGCAGAAAACCATGAAAAAACTTCCTGCTGCAGAACCCAAGTTGGTTTCAGCTTGAGGTCACGAACAGATGGCGGGATATTCTCCTTCAGGAATTCATGGTTCCATTTATCACAGCAAGTCTTCCAGCCCCAGAGCATCACACTACCACCAGCATGTTTTACCTGGTAAAGATCCCTCCCTCAGACAAAGTCTGCTGGCTAATCCTGCTGTGTCTCAGGTTCCCAACCAGCAGAACGAAATGGTGTTCCTTTAACTGATCTATTGGGGGCTGATAGGTAAGGGGTGGAGTCAGTGTGGTTCACTGCAATCCACCCCACCCCCAGTCCTACTTCCAGAACCTGGGTTGCCAGGTATGGAACGCAATAGCAGGCTCTTGGTTATTTGGTTAGTTGTTTGTTAGGTTGAATCTCGGTGGGAAACAAAGCCAGTGATTGGTTGATGCAGTGATGCAGGGTTTGCACTAAATCATTAGCATCACTTTCTGTACAAGCTGTTCTGATTTCTCTACAGTCAGAACTGTTTTGGATATTCTACCTAAATCACGTTTAATAGTAATACTACCAATCTCTCTCTCTCTCTCTCTCTCTACCTTACGGTTTTATTTCCTCCAATCACACGCGAGCGCTGTTCTCCCAAAAGTACAGAGTGTTTTTAATCTCCGTCCAGCTGCTGCTCTGAATCACTGGTGGGTTTTAATGAAACTGCTCTTAAGCATACGCTGTGGAGAATCCCAGATCACTACCGATATAAACCATTATCACAATAGAGCTCTCTCTCTCTCTCTCTCTCTCTTTCTCTTTCTCTCTCTCACCCCTTCCCAGTCCTATTTCCAGACCCTGGGTTTTCAGGTATGGAACACAAAAGCAAGTGAACACAGCATGAAGGAAAAGCAGCAGCTATTGTTCAGCACCTCCAGAAACTCCTTCCTTCAAGAAGCAGAGAAAACTACTCCAGGTGATTCTCCCTCATAAAGACACTGAGATTAAAATCTCACCAAGAGTCTGCAGATCTGAACTCAAACATACATCTGATATTTATTTACAAGAATCTAAAGTAGAAAACAGATTCTGGTGTATTATTAATAAATAATAATTCAGTATGAGTTTCTGTAGAGATATAATATAGTCTTTAATATTAAATGTACAATGTAAAAAAAATATATAGTGAATAAAGAAACACACTGAATGAGAAGAAAAGGTGTTTCCAAACTTTTGACTGGTGCTGTAAAGTGATTTAGAGTAGTGTTCACTAATCCTGTCACACTATAATATACTAACCTGATCTCCTAACACAGCAGCAAACAGTCTATATATACTATATATATATATATATATATATATATATATATATATATATATATATATATATATATATATATATATATATATATAATTATATATACACTCTCTTTTAGTAATATATATATTTGTGCTGTGGGGAAAGTGAGGGTTTGGCTGTATTTTGTATTTTGTATACGTGGGGGTGGAGCAGGTGGAGCAGGTGGAGGAAGTTTGTGTGAAACTGTGGCGTCAGCGAACTGCCTGTACCTGAAACTGTGTCCCGAACACAGAGAGCTCTGAGACCGGGGGAACTCTGTGGTTCTACACCACTGATTTATATTACAGCCTTATTCCTGTTCCCCTTTCACAAACACTCTTACAAACACTCTCACAAACACTGAGAAACACACAAACTCTCACAAACACTCTCAAATACTCTCACAAATACTCCCACAAACACTTTCACAAACACTCACACAAACACACTCACAAACACACTCACACACACTCTCACAAACACTCTCAAACACTCTCACAAACACTCACAAACACTCAAAAACACTTTCACAAACACTCTCACAAACACTGAGAAACACACAAACTCTCACAAACACTCTCAAATACTCTCACAAATACTCCCACAAACACTTTCACAAACACTCACACAAACACACTCACAAACACTCACAAACACTCTTACAAACACTCTCACAAACACTCTCACAAACACTCACAAGCACTCACAAACACTCTCACAAACACTCTCAAACACTCTCACAAACACTGAGAAACACACAAACTCTCACTCAGATCAGAAACAGGAAGAGAGAATAGAGAGAGAGAGAGAGAGAGAGAGAGAGAGAGAGAGAAAGGCAGATTTCACTTCTTTGCACGGGCATTGACTCCATTAATCTGTAGGGGGCGTGTCACATTTCCCAAATTATTATTTATTTGGACATGTGAAGTCAGACTCCGCCTCTTTTAGAACCTCTATAGCCGAGTAGCATCACAGCGCTAACGCTCGGAGGAAAGCGCCTACAGCGACTCTGTGGTTCTGATACATCAGCTCACAGACGCAGCCTTGGGCTGATCCACATCACCCTAGGAGTGATGAGGGGGAAGAGAGAGCGCCATCTACTGTACTGTACCCACCCAGAGAGAAACAGCAAGGACAACTGTGCTCTCTCAGGGCTCCGACAGCTGATAGCAAACTGCATGACCAGGATTCGAATCAGCAATCTCCTGGACTGCTGGACCACTCAGAGCCCTCTTATATTAGTTAATGTTAATAGAATGATCATAGTCTTTTTAAATACACTCGCTTTAGACAGAGTGTTTGAGAATGTGAGCGTCCATCACGCATTAGCAACATTAGCATCATTAGCATCATTAGCCCAGCTGCCCGGAGGCAACATTACAGAGGGGAACTTGACTCTGATTGGCTGAGAGTGCTGTAAATGGATTAAATGTTGCCGAAACTATTCCTTTAAGCACAGAGTAGAACATGTTCCCTCTCTTTCCCGCGGGGGATCAGATCTCTCTCTCTCTCTGTCTCACTCTCTCTCTCTTTCTCTCTGTCTCTCTCTCTCTCTTTCTCTCTCTCTCTGTCTCACTCTCTCTTGCTGAAGATCCTGCTGTTTCGTCCAGGAACACACAGACAATTTATATGATAATGCTGTTTTTTGGAGGGAAGCTCTTTGCTGTTTTTCCGCTGGTTTTAAAGAAGGCGGTGAGTAATTACACGGCGAGGGGAACCGCGGCCAATCGGCAGCCGGTAAGCAGCTTAAACGGGGAGCAGCCTGCAGGTGCTGCCGGCCGCCACTCGCGCTGCCGCCATTCATCACCCTCACCAAAACTTCCGGAGCCAGGACGGTCCTGCCGCCTCCGAGACGCCCCGCAGACCGGCCCGCCAGCTGGCTCCTGGTAGTGCCGGGGCGGGCGCAGTGCCGGGTGGGCAGCGGTTCTGGATGGGCAGCGGTGCCGGGCACAGTGCAGGGGGGGGCAGCGGCGGGGGGAAGAAAGCGGAGGTGATGGTTTACCTGTTCGTACGTTTCCTCTTTCCGACGGCGCTCCGATCTCAGAGCCTCACCTTCAGCCTCCGCCGTTCCGGAATCAGGAATCAGAGAACGTCCCTGGCGAAGCGTCCTGAATACAGAGAGTCCGGCAGAACCACAGAGACCCGGAGAACCGCTTAACTCTGTTCCTACATGCACTGCAAATAAAAACAGTAGAACCAGGATTAACCCCTCTAATATATAACCTCAGTTCTCTCTACAGATTCTCTTTAAGGTGCTACAGATGTTTATTTGTACGTTTACCATTTATATACTTTACATACTTTATATACTTTTCTATAGTTCACATCCACTCATACTGTCCTTAATCACGTACCTAAAATATATATTTCTCACATATTGAACCACATGCCAACTTATTTTAAAACTGGTCATTTACATTTTTACAAAGTGCGTACATTTCAGCCGTATATCAAAATCTAGGTCTAAGGTCTAGGATCAGGTGTGAATGGATGCATAGAAGCGTCAATTTCTAATCAGTGAAACATGGTGGAGGTAGTATCATGGTTTGCTCATCATCACAGGTAAAGCGTTGGTAGTGTATCAAGACTACGACTCAAAGCACACAAGTGTTTCTACCAAAGAGCGGTTCAACGAGAATAAAGTTTATTTTTTTAGGAATTGGGCCAAATCAAAGTCCTGACCTGAACCCAAGAGAAATGTTGTGGGCGGAGTTAAAGCAGAAGTTTTACAGATGAAAAGGCGGGGCTAAAATTCCTCCAAGCCAATGTGCAGAACTAATAATCTACAGCTATCTGAGTTAATATTAGTGCTAAAAGTCTTAGTGAAATGTTTGATCATATTGTCTAATTTTACCCATCAGACCCATCTACGTATAAATAGGTAAAACATGGTCTTTTCCATCTAAAAATCCTGAGAGAATTCAATCTGCTCAATCAGTTTGATAAGATACATTAAATTAAATTAAATTTACATCCAGTCTGGTGTGGGAGGGTTTAGTGGAATCTTCTGTAACTTGAACCTTTTGCTTTGATGCCAAATGTACCAACTATTAGCCGATTCTCTCAGTGTGTGTCTTCATAAGGAGGTAGAACCTGCACTGGTTCTGTATTAGAGGAGGTTCTAGAGGTTCTAAGATTTTATTCATTTCTTATCTTTCACTCTGCCCTTTACCTTGTCCCAAACCTCCTGGGTTACATTTTTTATATCAGGTGTTTATGAAGATCAAACACTATATACTAGTTATTTCAAGCGTTTAATAGTAATGTATATATTCTTTATATTTGTCATAAAAATAAAATCTTTCCTAGTCATTTGTAGATTATTGCAACTAAAACAGTAGAAAAACTTATTTATGTTATTTATCTTAAAATATATCTCTTATCTTTTGCACATCACTTCTTTGTTGGACAAGCACTTCTCCTAAATAATCAATCAAAAACAAGTATTGCTTATTTTATTTAAAAATACATATAAATTTAAACTCATTTAAACTGTAACCTTTAAAGTACACAGAACTGTACGTTTCTCAGGCTGAGCCGTGATTGGTCTATAAGGCTGAGTGTGAGGGAATGAACTGGTCTGTATTTATCGGTGTGAAACGGCTGGATCATCTGATAAATAAATGCTAAGTGGATGAGCGGAGTTTACGGAGCTGAGCGCCGGTGATTCCGCTGGCATTTCTCCGGGATCTGTGGCGGATGTGTTCGGCTGCGGTTCTGAAGCCGTGGCATTTAGCGAGCGGCGGCGTCTGCAGACTACAAACGAGCCGGCGTAATTGCTGAGCGCTCGGGTAGACGCCGTGTCGTCTGAGGTTACCTAGGAGATGATACAGTCGCTCGCCTAGCGACAGATGTTCAACGACATTCAGGAGCCGGTCGTCAAGGACGCGGATCTGCCAGCGAGGTGCCAGGAGCCGCCGTTATTGGGTTTGCTGTCGGGGAGACCTTGAAATCTGGAGATAACCAGCAGAAATCATTAAGCAAACAATGAGCGAATGCCTGAGCGCCGAGCCGTGCTGTTCGGATCAGACCCTTAGCAGCGCCGCTATTCAGGCCCGGTATTGTAGCGCCGGGAACAATAGCTGATCCAGCGACACGGTCGCTCACGGATTTACACACCGAGCGACTCTGTTCTGCTACAACAGAAACAGAGAGAATTCTCCTACTAATGTTTTTTTCTGTGAGTTCGGTACTTTTATGAGTACTGGGGCCATTGTTTCTGCAGCAGGTGTGGAAGCTATCTTCTCCCGATGCTGTGTGTAGGGTTGTGTGATTGGTTCATTTGGTAATCTGATGCTTCTACTTATGGTGTTGCTTCCCTTTCCATTTTATATCAGAATAGCATTTTCTGCACAGTGAAATGCAGAGTGACCCAAAAGCTTAAGTGTTTAAATACAAAAAAAAAAGAATAAGCTCCTCCCACAGCAGCGGATCAAGGGGCCACAATATTCATAAAGGGGCCAAGTATTATTTCATCAGTCTCATCATGTTCAAACACTTGAGTTCTTCGTAATGCAATAGAAACAGCACTGGGAAAACTAATATTTTATGTTGAATGTTTCGTCAAACATATCTGAAAAGTAATAAAACACGAAACTCCTGATTTGAATTATATAAACATTTCCTAAATATATAAAAAAAAACACTTTTATTGTGGTAATTTCTGCCTCTGAAGCTCCTCTCAGGTTTAACTGTGCTACAGGTGAGGAGGATGTTTCGGTTTATGTCCGACCCCTGCGTAATGTGGCTGATTTCGGAGGAGAAGTTCTCGGCCCGCTCTGGTTGCTGTGTGGTTTTGAGAAGCTGAGCTGATTATTTATTTAGAAGAGTCAAACTCCTTCCTGTAGATCTGCTGAAAAGTCCTGCTTTTCTCCTGTTTTAAGAACTGTTTTCTCCGGCGCTGGAACACGTTTACTCTGAGGTTCTGAGCTGAATGGAAATGTACCTGTACCTCCGCCGTGTTCCTGACAGCGCTGAGCTCCTCGCTAACAGAGTGTCTCCAGAAGCGAACGCTAAATTAGTCAGGAAGCTATCGGGGAATCTCGTCAGAGCGAGAGAACCGGCGGAGGACAGGACTTATCCTGTTTTAACGTCCTCAGTTACTGTGTCAGAGGGAGGAACTGCCAGCGCTGCGGATTCACCCCCACAGTGAATCAAGGTCTTTACCTGAGTCTGCTCGGTTTCTGCTGCTGTTTTTAACACGGTTTGCAGAAACTGCACATTATATCTGCAGCTCCAAAGACCTCCAGTCAGCACAATCCAGGGATGAGCTCGGGCTGGCGACGCCCTCAGAGCGGCGCGGTGTAACGCCGGCGCTGCCCGTCCTCCTCCGGTTCCTCCATCGGGAACGTCTTCAGACGCGTCAATATTTACCGTGTGTAAACCAGTCAATATCTCACCATTAGCAGCACTTTATTGTGTGTCTTTATGCGGCAGCGTGATGTGTTGTGACTGGTTTATTGTGCGGATGGCGGCGCACCCGTTCACATTATAATTAGTGGTGAAAAGCCTGGGCTGACGTTGCGACGGTGCGGAGAAAACTCCGTGAAAGACTACGCAGAAAAACTACGCAGAAACCACCTCCACTCCCAACAAACCCGCCATTCAGGAGCTCCGGCCTGGCAAGAGCGGCGGGTCAAGGACGGGTCGGGTAATAAGAGCAGTGACGGATCCGGACCGCTCCGTATTCCTCTCATGCAAATCCCTCCTCCAGCCCGGCGGATGGAACAGTAAATTAAAGCAGTGAAAGAGGACGATGCTCTGGTCCGGCTCGACCGCCGCAGGCTGTCAGCAGCAACAATAGCGTTTTTAAATCAGCTGGACTGAGTTCAGCACTGCACCGTGCCGTGGCGGCTCGGGTTAACCGGCCGGTATCTCTGTGCCAGCGAGGGCACTAATAGGTCTTGGCACGGCGATGGTGAGCGGGCCGGGGGGAGGAGCGCTCCATCAATACTCTGAACAAACTCCATCACAGGTGAGGAAGCTGAGCTTCAGGATGAGGAACCTCTGGGGTGACGGTCAGCGGAGATTTGCTGAAGCAGCATCGAGGATCCGGATCCGGATCTGTAATTACATATGTGGGCCGCAGTTCATGAATGTTTCATACGTTTCAGAGCGGAGGATCTGGGGGTGATTTAGGATGTAGAGGGAGATGGTGTAGCAGCAGGAGGTGCTGGAGGTACATTACAGCATAACGGAATCCCCCAGACCCTGACCCAGTCCGGAATACTCCATACACCACGCATTTCTGACTTTTACTAAAAACTAAACCACAGAAACAGAACCATCAGTACAGCAACAATAGTCCATCATGCTAAAGTCTTAGAATTTTCTTTTTGTCAGCAGCCTGACAAAAGAACTGCACTTAAAAAACATGGAGAGTTCCATAAGATACCGTCTTTAAGAAAGTAGAACCCATCTTAATCCCACATGGTTCCCATCCAGACCTCATACAACCCAGACACATGGTCATTGTTTAACCCCTTCTGGTCAAATCACTGATCCGTTATTGGGGTCCAAATGAAACCCCTGGTCAGATCTTAATTCTTCCTCCCAGTTGGTCAGCAAAACCAAAATCAAACACATTATAGTACACTACACTGGTTACGAGCTGGTTTCCAGTAAAAGGTTCATCATCACCTGGATGGCCAACATAAAAATCAAAGATCACCTAACCCTGCGTTTACACTGGCAGACGACCATTCATTTTCTCATTGGAGGCGGGATTTGTTGAGATTGAGGTAATTTGAAATAAATTGAATAATGACACAGTAAAGCAGCACTATACACCGATTGGTCTGAAACCATCTACCAGAAGAAGCTGGTTTTAATCTGGATGGTTCAGACAGGCTCTGCTTCTTTTATGACTTAACATGGCATTCGATTTAATTAGGCTTTAATTTACATTTAAAATTAATTTTATGTTGCATAAATAGAGGATTAACTGTGTCTAAACTGGTTTTACTGTATATCTGAAAGACCTCTAATCAGAAACTGGCAGAACCAGGAGCATCTAAGGACTAAGATTAGGACTAAGATTAGGATTAGGATTAGGACTAGGATTAGGATTAGGATTAGGGTCCCCGGCTGCAGTGTCCTATAGGGTCTTTATCTGAACTGTAGGAGTTCAGGAATTTTAAACAGACTCTATTCTCCATATTTCAGTTTTTAAAGGTAGTCCAGCTCTGTGGGAATAAAATGAGTTCTGGATTTTATTTGGAAACAGAAGGAGAGTCTGAGAGAAAAGAAAGAAAAGAGAGGAGAAGGAAGAGGGAGGGAGGGATGGAGGGAGCGTTTGTTGGGGAAATGAAATGGGAGGGAGGAGTGAAGGATGGAGAGAAGGCGATAGTTGTGACAGGGGGATCGGGGGAGCCTGTAAAACGGGTTTAGCTGGGGAATAAAGTTACACAGTGCCCTCTAGTGGCGTCTCCGGGAACATTTTTAACACTTTAAACAGCGTCCAATCAGATTCCCTCAGAGCGTTTTTTTTTTACCTTAAACCCATTTATTACACTTATCCAATTAGCTGATCAGTCCTTAAACTGTTGATCACATGATCCGCTTCTGATTGGCTGGAATTAGTGCTGGGAGGTTAGTAGAATTAATTATTTGAGTTTTGATAAAAGAGAGATTGTAGATGTTTCCATATAGAAGCTGCAGAGGGAATCTCAGTAGATCAGAAACCTTTTATATATCTGTGCTTTAATTTACACTTTACCTTATATTTAGCTGGAATAGTATGAGATTATTTTTGAAGGAGCTGCTTTTCTATTCTTATTCTTTAATTTTGTATTTTTGAAGAACATTGAATATGTAGAGTCCAATGCAGATGAGACTAGACTCCCCTGAAAAACACTGAATATATATCAGGGTATTTTCACACCTGTAGTTGTGTTATAGTTTCTTTGATCCGGATCAGTTGATGAGTTTGTTTATTTGGAGCTTCAGTTCCTCCCTCTGTTTGCTTTGTTTTCACACAGGAATAAAAACCTAAACGCACCAAAATACGCGCCAATAAACCACATGAGCACATCGTCTCCTCTGATTGGTCAGAGCTGTGTCTGTGTATCTGTGCAGTGTAAAGCTGCTTTAACACAGAACACAACAGAATTTTGCCGCTGTGCTTTTTTTAAACAGTGTTTTTAATAAAACGTTATAGTGAACGCTGCACAGACTGTGCTCTCAGTGTGTAAACAACATGGAGCAGCAGAGACAGCGTTTGTTCATAGCTGTGGTTATCTGGCTATTATATAACAGATTCATCAGCACTTTATCACGAATTAGGTCTAAATAAAAGGAGTATGTTTGATATCTGGGTCGGATCGAGACCAGATCATGTTCTCGCCACAACCAGAAACGCACCAGAGTTCGGTCTGGCTGTTTTGATCCGAACCAGAGTGTGATTACTGTTTTTTTTTTTTACATCCTTATCAATCGAACCGCACTAAAGGCCCTGTCCCACTGCGATTGCGTCTAAATATCCACTAAAGTACGTCCAAATTTATCAGAAAACACTGCGTCCACTGAGTGAACGCGCTGCGTCCAAAATATAGACGCAGTGCGTCCAAATTACATCCATATTCCGTCTAAATTGAAGTTGGACGCCGACTTCCAAATTTGTACGTCGACTTCCACTCTTGGGACGTCGACTTCCACTTTTTGGATTGGTTGTGGATATGGTTGTTTTTTTCTAGTGAATCATCATTTCTTCTTGAGCTACAAGAGAGAGCACATCTATTCTCTTCTACACAACCATGGACCACAGATTCCTTGCAGTGATGGTGCAGCAGCAGAACATACTCCTCCATGTGCTGGACGCTTGGCGGCGGCCGTCTTAGCGGAACCCTTCCTCTTGGCTGGCATCTTGGAAAGTGTGGAAAAGCGATGGATGCCAGAAAAATATGTGCTGTACGTGCCGTCCAAATATCCACTAAAATACGTCCGTACTGCGTCTAAATATCCACTAAATTACGTCCATATTAGTCGCCGTCTATTCCGACAATTTTGGGAGGTACCAAAACCACTTTTGCGTCTAAAGTGGACGGCAACGTCTAAACTACACCCACTTGGACGGTGCCGTCCAAATATCCACTAAACTACGTCCATATTGCGTCTAAATATCCACTAAATATCCACTAAACTGCGTCCACTGAAATTTGGACGTACTTTAGTGGATATTTAGACGCAATCGCAGTGGGACAGGGCCTTCAGAGTACAAACCAACCAGAGTCCGAACAAATTTTAACCAGAACAAATAGTGCTGATGTAAAAAACCTGCCTTAAATATCAGTAGAATTAATTCTAATTATACAGATCTGAAAGACTTGTATCCGGGAAACACATACTGAACGTCCTGCAGGGCTCAAATCTCAGATTCCGGTCGGCTCAGGAGGAGATTGGGCGAGTCCGTGGCGGGGGGCGGAGTCAGTGGGCGGGGTCAGAAACAGGGGGAGGGAAACTGCAGGAGCTTTTTCTTATAAAAACACAGATTGAAGCCGAGGCTGAAGAGTTTCACCAGGGTCACCTTGACCACATGAGAGAGTCCAGCAGGAGAAATTACACTGAGAGAGAGAGAGAAAGAGAGAGAGAGGTGTGATGGATTTGAGGTGGTTTGGGTGAGATTGGGTCTTGTGCAGGAAAATGATTGTTTTATAGCAGTTTGATCACGAGTCGAGAGTTTAGAGGAAAATAAAACTAATTCTGCAGCTCCGCCTCCATTCATCCATTTATTCCTTAAACGCAAGACTGGATCTGAACTATATAGAACCCACTCAATACACCCCCCCCCCCACTCACACACACACACACCATCCTCACATACACACTCAGACACTCACACACTCTTCAAACAGCAGCTCTGTGGATTTTAATAGGACTCACTAAAAAAATCACATAGAATTATTAAAAATGAGCTCTTATATTTACTCTAATTTAAGTTGCTGTTATATTCTAGTGCAGTGGGTGGAGCTAAGCTAATGTTTCATTGGCTTATAAACGTGTTGATTGGCTGGTTCATGGTATGTTCTGATAGAAAAATAAATTCCAGGGTAAATAAGCTGCTGAGAAGTACAGCTTAACTTTTTTTCTTTTTTCTTTTAATCTCAGATCATCTTAAAGATGGACAGGGTGGTTAAAAAGCAGACTGATCATCAGCTAAACCATCAACTACATCTTCATCAAAAACTGTTTTTTCAAAAGCAAAAAAAAAAATGTATGACCAATTTAAAATGAGTCAGTAATTAATTAAAAAGTGTTTTATATAATAATTCATTTATAGTAGTGATGCTGCTAACATGTGATACATAGCTTACATGTGAAGTTAGACTCCGCCTCTTTTCCAACTCCTACCAATCACAGCTCACTCTGAGGAAAGCGCTGGATCTCCAGCTCTGATACATCAGCTAACAGTCTGCAGTGTTCTGACTGAGCTTCTCAACCAGCAGAACCAAACAGAAACGTTTCTTTAACTGATCTAGTGGGCGGGGCTCTGGTGGGGAGTTGAGGGTAAGGGGTGGAGCCAGGGTGGTTCTATGCTATGCTAAGTTTCTTTATTGTCACAGCAAAGGAGGAGCCAAACAGCTTATAGAAATAAATGGTTCCTGACACCAAACTCTTTCAGCTGTTTTATAGAAAACAGATCAATGTTTTTTTTTTTGTTTGTTTGGAGTGTTTTTAGCGTTTATAGCGGCAATCGAGACCCAGGAAGAAATACAAAAACACACAAAAAGTGAGATTTACATTAAATGATCCCCTTTAATATTTGATCCAAAGCTTGAGAACACTCCTATACCTAACACACTATACACACACACAGATAGACGGACGTTTACAGCGCTTTACAGAGTATTGCAGGTGTGTATAGTGATCATCACTCAGACTGCAGACTGGAGCTGCTCTCAGTGTGAGTCTGATCAGAGGGGCGGGTCTTAGGGGGCACTGCACTCACACACACACACAAACTATACACACACACACTATACACACACACTACACACATCAGGAGTCCTGTAATCACAGCCTTTATTGTATACTGTCCCGTCCTTCTGCATCCAGTCTGCCCCCCCCACAGAGCCCCGGCCCGATTTCCCGCCACCATTTCCCCCTGAACAATACACCTTAATTACCATAATCACAGATACCATGCAGCTAGATGACCCGTGTGTATCCGTGGAAGTGGGGACTGTCCCACTGAGCTAAAGGACAGAGTCCTCCCAGCGTCCTGAACACTGATTGGCCACTGAAGCAGAGGGATGGGGGTGGAGCTGAATTCTCCTCTGGACACTTTAGACGTTTGGGGAAGACAGATCAGAGAGAGGATCTGAGCTAAAAGGAGGAGGAGGAGGATATGATGCTGTTTCCTGTTCTGTATGTAATCCAGTTAGTTTAGTTTAGATTCACACTGCAGTTCAGAGACTGAGACTCTAAACTACTTTATACTACATCCTCTATATATACGTCACCTACGGGGGCGGAGTCTCACTATACTCAACAACCGCTGAGTCATAAGAGCGTAAGAGTTCCTGAAGCAGAGCTGATAAATACTTCAGCACTGCAACATCTGCTCCACATAAAAACACAAACAGAAGCTCCTCGCCCGCTTAAAGCAAAGCTCATAAATCCACATTAAGAGCCGAAGATACGACTGATCCTCCTCTTCCTCCTCGTTCTTCATCCTCTCCTCTAATAACGCTGCTCAATAACCTGACCTTTACCCAGCACAGTCCGGCAGCGTGAGGTAAATACGAGCTCAGCGCAGGGAAACACCGCAGCTCTGTAGCTGTGATGCATCAGGGTGAACTACAGGAAGAGTGATCAGGACTGTATCTACTGTGGTGCGAGATTTTCATGGTGTTTCAACCAACAAAAAAAAAAAAAAATCACAGTGTGCGATATTTCACTATTCCTCTGTGCTCACTATTATTCTCGTGCTGTAATTATTACTAAATTATCACTAAAGATGCTCCTCAGGACCCTCAGAACCCGGAGTGCAACTTCCTCCACCTTTACCGAAAAGTTCAAACATCCAACTAAAAAGATCACAGGCATTAAAAAAAATAAGAAGGTAAAAAATTGAAACTACAAATAGCCGCTTGCTTCCTATTGGCTGATGTGGTCCATGATCAAACATGCTTGTTTGGAAAAGTAAACAAAAATTGTTCATCTAATGGCGATTCTCTCACAACAAAACTCAAAAGTAACAAATGAACTGTTGAATTGCAGAACTTTAAACGAGTACTTTACTTTACACTGAATTACACTTTTAAATAAAGGAGGTAGCGATATCGATGAGTTCAAAAACTATGTGATCATCAATGTGTTCACTCCTGATCTCTGAAGGTTGTTGCTGATGTTTTTTTACAGAACTCACAATGTTTCTGTTTCATCAACTGTTGTGCTTTTCCTTGGTCTACCACCTGTTCATCATCTGTTATTTAATACACCAGTGACGACTTTCTTCTTCAGCACAATTCATACTGTTGCTCTGGATATGGATGCTGAATATTTGTGCGCTAATGGTTCAGACCTTTTCTCAGCTTCACAGACATTGGGAGGGACATGTCCCCCATCTATCTATGTCAGTGTATGGTAGATATGTGTCTGTAAATCAGGAAAGTAAATCAAGACATGCTCTTAGTATGTCTTTAAGGACATCATAAATAAAAGCCTGGAACAGAGTGGAGCACCAAAGAACACATGACCAAGTAACTTAAAACGCCCCCTGGTGGAGAGAAATGCACTTTTCCACTTTCCACGCTCACGTATTTTAAATTAAGGTCTTATGGAAATCTGACTGAAGTGAAGACTGAGGTAATAAACATGTAATAAATATGAATTAGCTCAATTCTGATGTTTCAGAATCAATCAGACTCTAATTACCTGCACTCTGAGAAAGAACTCCAATTACCACCAATCAAACACTGAGGAGAAATTCTGTCTAAAAGACCAATCGGCCAATTAGAGTAAAGGGCAGCTTGTTAGATGATTTTAAATCTGATTATGGATCGGTGTAGTCCAGCGTTTCTGAGGAACATTTCTGTTTTAACATTCATCATCACCTGAGTACTGATTCCCCACACCTGTGCATCCTTAACTCTTCTCTATTTAAATCCTTAACATTCATCATCACCTGAGTATTGATTCCCCACACCTGTGCATCCTTAACTCTTCTCTATTTAAATCCTTAACATTCATCATCACCTGAGTACTGATTCCCCACACCTGTGCCCTTAACTCTTCTCTATTTGAATACTTGACATTCATCATCACCTGAGTTCTGATTCCCCACACCTGTGCATCATTAACTCTTCTCTATTTAAATCCTTAACATTCATCCTCACCTGAGTACTGATTCCCCACACCTGTGCATCCTTAACTCTTCTCTATTTAAATCCTTAACATTCATCATCACCTGCGTACTAATTCCCCACACCTGTGCATCCTTAACTCTTCTCTATTTAAATCCTTAACATTCATCATCACCTGAGTACTGATTCCCCACACCTGTGCCCTTAACTCTTCTCTATTTAAATCCTTAACATTCATCATCACCTGAGTACTGATTCCCCACACCTGTGCATCTTTAACTCTTCTCTATTTAAATCCTTAACATTCATCATCACCTGAGTACTGATTCCCCACACCTGTGCATCCTTAACTCTTCTCTATTTAAATCCTTAACATTCATCATCACCTGAGTACTGATTCCCCACACCTGTGCCCTTAACTCTTCTCTATTTAAATCCTTAACATTCATCATCACCTGAGTACTGATTCCCCACACCTGTGCATCCTTAACTCTTCTCTATTTAAATCCTTAACATTCATCATCACCTGAGTACTGATTCCCCACACCTGTGCCCTTAACTCTTCTCTATTTGAATACTTGACATTCATCATCACCTGAGTTCTGATTCCCCACACCTGTGCATCATTAACTCTTCTGTATTTAAATCCTTAACATTCAGCATCACCTGAGTTCTGATTCCCCACACCTGTGCATCATTAACTCTTCTCTATTTAAATCCTTAACATTCATCATCACCTGAGTACTAATTCCCCACACCTGTGCATCCTTAACTCTTCTCTATTTGAATACTTGACATTCATCATCACCTGAGTTCTGATTCCCCACACCTGTGCATCATTAACTCTTCTGTATTTAAATCCTTAACATTCATCATCACCTGAGTACTGATTCCCCACACCTGTGCCCTTAACTCTTCTCTATTTGAATACTTGACATTCATCATCACCTGAGTTCTGATTCCCCACACCTGTGCATCATTAACTCTTCTGTATTTAAATCCTTAACATTCATCATCACCTGAGTACTGATTCCCCACACCTGTGCATCATTAACTGTTCTCTATTTAAATCATTAACATTCATCATCACCTGAGTACTGATTCCCCACACCTGTGCATCCTTAACTCTTCTCTATTTAAATACTTAACATTCATCATCACCTGAGTACTGATTCCCCACACCTGTGCATCATTAACTCTTCTCTATTTAAATCCTTAACATTCATCATCACCTGAGTACTGATTCCCCACACCTGTGCATCATTAACTCTTCTCTATTTAAATCCTTAACATTCATCATCACCTGAGTACTGATTCCCCACACCTGTGCATCATTAACTGAGTATTCAGGTTCCTTATCTCCAGGTTTTACTCTGTATTTTCAGCTTTTCCCTCTTTGGGTTTTGAAGTGTTTGGTTGTAATCAGGTCTGATTGTGGTTAGTAATGAAATTAAATTCAGCTTTACAAAAAGTGATTCATCACAGATAGTGTTTGGAGGCCAGGTTAGTTTGGGTTGTTTTTTTTCTCTTAATAAATGAAATCATTAAAAACTGCTTTTTGTATTTACTGAGGTTAAAGTTTGTTAGATAATCTGAGAAAAATATAAGTATGATTTAAAAAAAAGTTAAAAGAAATCTGTACGGGAGAAATACTTCCTCACAGCTCTGTTTAATAACATGAAATATCTTGGGTTCATAAAGTCAGTGATCAAATAAAAGTCTGAGGAAATGTAAGAAACACTGTATATTTTTTATTATTTTCCATACTGTTCCAACAGTTCCTTTCTGATGTGTGTTTGTATGAAATGCTGAGATAAATCACTTTCGCTCAGACCTAAAGAATGACCCAGTTTGGAGACATAAATGAATGTTTTCTCGACAACAAGTGAAATTTAACTCTAATAACTCTGAAATCATCCTGAGGAGCAATAACCCGCCTCGGCCGCGGGACCGAGCTGCCGTCAGGACACAAAAATACACATGAAGGATTAGACTGAACTGAGTGAAATAGTGTTTTTTAAATCATATAAACCACTGGATCACAGGTATTACAGGACTTTTATCCTCTTTTATCCTCTGTTTGTTTTGTTCCTTTGTTTTCCTTTGTTGGTCTAATTGTATTAACACCTGATTAATATGCAGCTTATTTGCATACCTTGAAAAAATCACTAAAAAAAACATTTACCTTTGACTTTTTTAAATGAGTAAATTTTTTAAGGCGTGTTTTAATGTTTGGAATAATTTAGACGAGTCTTCAGCTTTCAACCTTTTAGTTTTATTGAGATATTATTGGAAGTGTGTGTCTCTCAGATGTTGGTCTTTGATGTTTTAAGATAATTATTTGAAGGAAGATCTACAGAAGAGATACGGAGGTTATCAAATCAACATAATATATAATTATCGTATGAAAATGAACCAATAATAGCAGTTTTTTCTGATTTTTTTATAGGTTATTGAGTCTAACAATGTCACATTTAAGTTAAACCCAGAAAAATCAAACAAAAAAATCAAACAAAAACAATGTTATGAAATGGCGAACTATGGATGTCCAAGCCTACCAAATAAAACAGCCAAAACATGAATAAATACACATGCAAACAAACAAAGAATAAAGAAATAGGAGGAGATATTCTACAGTAGAAAAGAAGTGGGGGTTAGAGAGTCTCCAGTACTCTAATCTACTGGGCAGGAAGTTCATCTTAGAGACAGACCATAATGCTCTAGCATGGCTGAACACTGGGAAGGATCATAATTTAAGAATTACATGATGATACCTTTCACTACAGCCATTCATCTTTCACCTCCAGCACAGAAAAAGAACCCAAGACCTGCCGGGCGAGTTTCCTTTTACACACCATTTTACTTGACTTACTATCTTTATCTTTGACAGTGTTGTGTAAACTAAGATTTTTCAAATTAATGTTTCATTTCATGATGTCTCTTAATATTGAACTCCTTAATTACAGCAACTTTTAGACTCTTTGGCCCGTTTTTCTGCTCTACAACTGAGCACTCTCTCTGCTTTTAGACTCTTTGGCCCATTTTTCTGCTCTAGAAATGCGCACTCTCTCCGCTTTTAGACTCTTTGGCTCATTTTTCTGCACTAGTAATGGGCACTCTCTCCGCTTTTAGACTCTTTGGCCCGTTTTTCTGCTCTAGAAATGCGCACCCTCTCCGCTTTTAGACTCCTTTGCCCTGTTTTTCTGCTCTAGAAATGCGCACTCTCTCCGCTTTTAGACTCTTTGCCCCATTTTTTTGTGCTAGAAATGCGCACTCTCTCCGCTTTTAGACTCTTTGGCCCGTTTTTCTGCTCTAGAAATGCGCACCCTCTCCGCTTTTAGACTCCTTTGCCCTGTTTTTCTGCTCTAGAAATGCGCATTCTCTCCGCTTTTAGACTCTTTGCCCCATTTTTTTGTGCTAGAAATGCGCACCCTCTCCGCTTTTAGACTCTTTGGCTCATTTTTCTGCACTAGTAATGGGCACTCTCTCCGCTTTTAGACTCTTTGGCCCGTTTTTCTGCTCTAGAAATGCGCACTCTCTCCACTTTTAGACTCTTTGGCCCGTTTTTCTGCTCTAGAAATGCGCACCCTCTCCGCTTTTAGACTCCTTTGCCCTGTTTTTCTGCTCTAGAAATGCGCACTCTCTCCGCTTTTAGACTCTTTGCCCCATTTTTTTGTGCTAGAAATGCGCACCCTCTCCGCTTTTAGACTCTTTGCCCCGTTTTTCTGCGCTAGTAATGGGCACTCTCTCTGCTTTAGACTCTTTGGCTCATTTTTCTGCACTAGTAATGGGCACTCTCTCCGCTTTTAGACTCTTTGGCCCGTTTTTCTGCTCTAGAAATGCGCACTCTCTCCGCTTTTAGACTCCTTTGCCCTGTTTTTCTGCTCTAGAAATGCGCACTCTCTCCGCTTTTAGACTCTTTGGCCCGTTTTTCTGTGTTAGAAATCCGCACTCTCTACGCTTTTAGACTCTTTGGCCCGTTTTTCTACACTAGAAATGCGCACTCTCTCCGCTTTTAGACTCTATGGCCCGTTTCTGACACCTAGCTACATTTACAAAAGGATTTCTGTTCTTGCTCATGAATATTCATACATGCAAACATACAAAAAATAGACCTTACTGTAATCAGTTTTTCACTACTATAAAACGGAGGCTGTAAAAACTATAGTGATAATGATACTAAAATATACTGCGTATTACTATATTAAAAAGCACTTTAGCTGTAAAGCAATTATAACATTATCAAGTTTTATCATTTTTGACTGTGAAAAGCATATGTTTTATATTATTTTTGATAAACTATTTCTGGTTTCATATTTTTCAGGATATTTATTGTAGATTGGTCAACTTTAATACAGATTAATAATTAATTAAGATAAAGAAATGCAGCAGACACGATGCAAAAATCTTTATTTGGAGCCACTAGATGAGTTTAATTGACTCAGCTTATTTTATTACATTAAAATTCCACTGTTTTCAGCAGAACCTAAAATATCCGTCTCACAGAACTGAAATACACCAACTAAACAAAATAACTGCAGCACTAAGAGAATTATTTTACACTGCATAAATACACACACACACACACACACAGATTACAGGACATTTATAGATATGACAGGTTCACTTAATGCCTGAGAGAAAAATCACACAGCTGAATAAGAACCGCCCCTCCCTCCACGCATTTTAATTTATTTATCTGATGTTCGTTTTATTGGACGTATCATGTGACTGATCGAGTGATGTAAAACACGTAACATTAAACTCGACAATTTTATCTTTTTACTTCCTGTGGAAACTTAATGATCAGGATCCAATCAGATAAACCGGGTGATGTTCTGATTTTAAAGATTGTTATATAAGAACAGTTTTATTATTTACTGTGTTTGATAAAAAAAAAAAAACCTCAGTTTTATAAAGAACAAAATTTTACTTTAAAGATTCTTTATTAATAAACCAAATCAGTGTTTCTGTCTGTAATCAGCTAAAAATCCAATGTTAAAACATATTTTTTGTTTATTTGCTTTGTTGATACCATTGGCGCAATGGCGCAACATTGCTTTGTTGCGCCATTTTTTCTTGGGGTTGTAAAAATTTTAAATGACCACGAGTGAGAGGCTTCAGGCATGTTCCTCCCTCTAGAAAATTCAGTTTTCTAGCTCCACTAAAAGGTGCGGGCTGGATCTGTAAGGACATTTTAGAACAGTAGATCATGCTGCTGTTTCTCTTGCATCAGCAGCCGGAGTCTGAGAGAGAGAGAGAGAGAGAGTACAGTCAGCTGCCACAACATTCAGCACCAACTTCATCTCTCTCTCTGTCTCTCTCTCTCTCTCTCTCTCTCTCACTGTCTGTCTCTCTCTCTCTGTCTCTGCTGGATGGTCTGTATGTTGGAGTCGAGATCTCTGACCGCAGATCATTTTTTATTGATATAAACAATTTAACCCGTCCTCATGTTAACAATTCAGACAAACTGCTTCCCTCTCTCTCTCTCTCTCTCTCTCTTTCTTCCCTCAATTCTACCCTTCTCCTCGATTCTCCCTCCATTCTCTCTCTCTCTCTCTCTCTCTCTGTTATAATAAAGGTGTGTAGTGTGGATGGAGGAGATGTTTCCGGGGGTGACGGCGTTTTTTTTTTTCTCTGTTTCTGTGTTTTTTTTCGGCGGCGAGGCCGGATTACTGCTCCATGAATAAAACTGAAACTTTTATGTAGTAATATGTGTAATGTGATATTAGGTCTTTTCCAGGCTCCTGCTGCACCCCAAAGGAGAAAGCGCGGAGAAATGAAAGCGCCGGAATCTTATATCAATATTTCTATTACAGTATGTGTCGGCAGAACCGCTGGTGTTATTGTTTCCGTGCTCCCCGGGGTGATGTATAAATTCTGTATCCTGCAGAGGAGCTTTTTCTTTTCTAACCTACGGGTTCGGCTCAAAGCCCCCCGAGACCCGCGGTGATCAAATTTAAGCGCAACAGAAACACGGCGAGACTCTAATAGCGGGAAGTTTACCAGCTGCTGCAGTTCTGAGCTCCAGAAATGAAGATTTCCTTCATATAGAAAAAGAGAGAGAACCGCTTTATTATTATTCCTGAACTGCAGCGCAGTTTAACTCCATCCTAAAACCCCAGAAGAACAAACGACGATTGACCTCCATTCACTAACGCTGGCCTACGGCTGATGTACGTACTGTAAACAGGTTTTATTACACTGTATAATTAAGAATTAACAGCATGCTCTGTAGCTTCAAACCTAAACTGAAACACTCCTAAAGAAGGCACCCAATCAGATCAGGGAAAGATGATACAAGACAGTCTTCACCCACAATGCACGGTGCATCCAATCTGGCAGAGTGCAGGCAAAAATAAATATTCCTTCACCTAAAAACTTTAATTTATGCCTTAATTTGCCAAAAATTATTTGAAAATCTCCTTTAAAATAGCCATGATGCTAACAGCTGGTCTTGACAGGTTTGCAGCCACAATGCCCCCAGAAACCGCAGGGTAGGAGTGGGTTAGCCTGGATGCTAACAGCCAGCGCTAGCGGAGCTGTAACAGGATAGCTGTGCAGCAGGACAGTCAGATACAGACAGGCATCATGGGAAAGTTCATCATGAGTTCACAGGCAGGACTGTTCCAGAGAGAACCTGGAGATGATCCACAGAATCAGTAAAAAAATGAGCTGAAACTGTAAAGACCTTTTACATCTCCACACAAGAGCTCTTATCCTACCCATACTGTGTCCCTGTTCAGAGCAGAGGTCAACATGAGAATAACGTAGAAACTGCCGTCTACAGCGCCCCCCTCAGGACTGTAACTGATTGTCTGAAATCCAGCCGTGTCCTCCCTCACAGTCCTTGGTGGAATCCAGAAGTTCAGAGATCAGACGAGGCGCTACAGTCTATCCCTGAGGAACTGGTTCAGGACTAGCAGCTTCCTGGAGGAAGACCAAGGAATCGGCTGGGCCTTCCTCCACCCAACAATGCATCAGAGAACCAGGAGACGCTATGATATTTTCGGTCAAATTCCTAAATACCTTCTAGCTCATGGATACCAAAGATCCATTAAACAGTGTTGTTACAACCTGAAGAATCTGTTTATGCCGTATCTGAAGGTGAGGGATGTGCTCTTCACTATTGTAAGTCGCTTTGGACACTAAAAAAAGCATCTGCTAACTTTTATGTTATGTTCATCAGGTGAAAAGGATAAATTCCTGTGGTTTAATGCTATCGATAAAGTAACCTCATGTTTGGGAGTCTGAAACACCGTATGACCCATCGTACAGCTTTACTGTCGACATAAGTGTGCTCGGGCACGGATTGTTTAAACGCAGTGTGAGTGCAGGTCAGCGGGGGAGGGGGAGTTTTTAGAACCGTGCTCCAGCACCATTCAACCGAACCATTCAACCGAGTGTAATACACCCTGAGTAGGACTTCTGTTGATATACAGAAGAAAGAGAAAGGGAATGGGTGGAGGAGATGAGGAGGCGTGGCTAAATTCAAAGCTCTTATTTTGCTCTGAGATGCTGCAGAAATCACTGAGATCTTCTTCAACAGTTTCAGATGGACATACCTGCTTATAAACACGACATACAGGTTTTAAACATAAAAACAGCTTCGGCTTCTAAACATTTTTCAGGTTTTGAATAAAGGATCATATTTCTGATTCTGACATGAAGAACTGCCTGAGGTTGAAGAGGGCATCACATCTCCACCTCCTCCTTCAGCTTTACGGCAGAACCGCCGGCAGGGTGAGAACCTTCAGTTCTAGATGATCCTGATGAGCCCTGCACTTCTGTACCGTCGCTGTCATGAAGATTCCTTATGTTGGGTAAACAAGAAGCTTCTGCTGAGCTTCATAAATCTCCAGAAGCTGAGCAGAGCTCAACCACTCTATATTTTATACTGAAGCATGAAGGAAGGAGTCTTTCTAAAGTCCAAGATAACTGTGAAAGAGAATTAAGCCAGCAGATCCCATAAAATATAAAAAATAAGATACTCGAAACCAAACACCAGACAAAAACACCATACAAAACACAAGAACTGAGTAAAAAACAGCAACACAGTTCAGACTGATTCTTCTGGAACTTTCTGATTGAAGCCGAGGCTCTAAAACAACTCAAAACAACTCAGACTCGGCTCTGTCCAATCAGAATCAGTTATACATCAACTAAAGAGAGAGAGAGAGAGTAGACTTGTATACAGATGATGATATCTGATTTCTGATGATATCAGAATGTAGTATAATCTATAATAACCTTCACATTCCTCAGTTACCCAGAATTCTCTGCAAATGTACAACTAAAATGGAAAAACACAGCAGAATGAAATGTGGGTAAAATGGTGTAAAAAAACAAAGCCTCTGGAGCAGAATCAGTATTCAAATAATAAATACAAATTTAAAATAAGAAATCAAGACCGGTCTCGGTGGTGGTGGGCAGTAGATGGTGGTTGGTGTTTGAGTGTAGGGAAGGTTATGTAGACTGGTCTCGGTGGTGGTGGGCAGTAGATGGTGGTTGGTGTTTGGGTGAAGGGGGAGTTATGTAGACTGGTCTCGGTGGTGGAGGGCAGTAGATCGTGGTTGGTGTTTGGTGTAGGGAGGGTTATGTAGACTGGTCTCGGTGGTGGTGGGCAGTAAATGGTGGTTGGTGGTTGGGTGAAGGGAGGGTTATGTATACTGGTCTCGGTGGGGGTGGGCAGTAGATGATGGTTGGTGTTTGGGTGTAGGGAGGGTCATGTAGACTGGTCAAGTGTGGTGGTGGGCAGTAAATGGTGGTTGGTGTTTGGGTGAAGGGAAGGTTATGTATACTGGTCTTGGTGATGGTGGGCAGTAGATGGTGGTTGGTGTTTGGGTGTAGGGAGGGTTATGTAGACTGGTCTCGGTGGTGGTAGGCAGTAGATGATGGTTGGTGTTTGGGTGAAGGGAGGGTTATGTAGACTGGTCTCGGTGGTGGTGGGCAGTAGATAGTGGGTGGAGTTTGGGTGTAGGGAGGGTTATGTAGACTGGTCTCGGTGGTGGTGGGCAGTAGATAGTGGGTGGAGTTTGGGTGTAGGAAGGGTTATGTAGACTGGTCTCGGTGGTGGTGGTGGTGGGCAGTAGATGATGGTTGGTGTTTGGGTGAAGGTAAGGTTATGTAGACTGGTCTCGGTGGTAGGTGAGCAGTAGATGATGGTTGGTGTTTGGGTGAAGGTAAGGTTATATAGACTGGTCTCGGTGGTAGGTGGGCAGTAGATGATGGTTGGTGTTTGGGTGTAGGGAAGGTTATGTAGACTGGTCTCAGTGGTGAGCAGTAGATGATGGTTGGTGTTTGGGTGTAGGGAAGGTTATGTAGACTGGTCTCAGTGGTGAGCAGTAGATGATGGTTGGTGTTTGGGTGTAGGGAGGGTTATGTAGACTGGTCTCGGTGGTGGTGGACAGTAGAAGATGGTTGAAGTTTGGGTGTAGGGAGGGTTATGTAGACTGGTCTCGGTGGTGGTGGACAGTAGATGATGGTTGAAGTTTGGGTGTAGGGAGGGTTATGTAGACTGGTCTCGGTGGTGGTGGACAGTAGATGATGGTTGAAGTTTGGGTGTAGGGAGGGTTATGTAGACTGGTCTCGGTGGTGGTGGGCAGTAGATGGTGGTTGGTGTTTGGGTGAAGGGAGGGTTATGTAGACTGGCCTCGGTGGTAGGTGGGCAGTAGATGATGGTTGGTGTTTGGGTGAAGGTAAGGTTATATAGACTGGTCTCTGTGGTAGGTGGGCAGTAGATGATGGTTGGTGTTTGGGTGTAGGGAAGGTTATGTAGACTGGTCTCAGTGGTGAGCAGTAGATGGTGGTTGGTGTTTGGGTGAAGGTAAGGTTATGTAGACTGGTCTCGGTGGTAGGTGAGCAGTAGATGATGGTTGGTGTTTGGGTGTAGGGAGGGTTATGTAGACTGGTCTCGGTGGTGGTGGGCAGTAGATAGTGGGTGGAGTTTGGGTGTAGGGAGGGTTATGTAGACTGGTCTCGGTGGTGGTGGACAGTAGATGATGGTTGAAGTTTGGGTGTAGGGAGGGTTATGTAGACTGGTCTCGGTGGTGGTGGGCAGTAGATGGTGGTTGGTGTTTGGGTGTAGGGAAGGTTATGTAGACTGGTCTCAGTGGTGAGCAGTAGATGATGGTTGGTGTTTGGGTGAAGGGAGGGTTATGTAGACTGTTCTCGGTGGTAGGTGGGCAGTAGATGATGGTTGGTGTTTGGGTGTAGGGAAGGTTATGTAGACTGGTCTCAGTGGTGAGCAGTAGATGACAGTTGGTGTTTGGGTGTAGGGAGGGTTATGTAGACTGGTCTCGGTGGTGGTGGGCAGTAGATGGTGGTTGGTGTTTGGGTGAAGGGAGGGTTATGTAGACTGGCCTCGGTGGTAGGTGGGCAGTAGATGATGGTTGGTGTTTGGGTGAAGGTAAGGTTATATAGACTGGTCTCTGTGGTAGGTGGGCAGTAGATGATGGTTGGTGTTTGGGTGTAGGGAAGGTTATGTAGACTGGTCTCAGTGGTGAGCAGTAGATGGTGGTTGGTGTTTGGGTGAAGGTAAGGTTATGTAGACTGGTCTCGGTGGTAGGTGAGCAGTAGATGATGGTTGGTGTTTGGGTGTAGGGAGGGTTATGTAGACTGGTCTCGGTGGTGGTGGGCAGTAGATAGTGGGTGGAGTTTGGGTGTAGGGAGGGTTATGTAGACTGGTCTCGGTGGTGGTGGACAGTAGATGATGGTTGAAGTTTGGGTGTAGGGAGGGTTATGTAGACTGGTCTCGGTGGTGGTGGGCAGTAGATGGTGGTTGGTGTTTGGGTGTAGGGAAGGTTATGTAGACTGGTCTCAGTGGTGAGCAGTAGATGATGGTTGGTGTTTGGGTGAAGGGAGGGTTATGTAGACTGTTCTCGGTGGTAGGTGGGCAGTAGATGATGGTTGGTGTTTGGGTGTAGGGAAGGTTATGTAGACTGGTCTCAGTGGTGAG
Source organism: Astyanax mexicanus (assembly GCF_023375975.1). NCBI lineage: Eukaryota > Metazoa > Chordata > Actinopteri > Characiformes > Acestrorhamphidae > Astyanax > Astyanax mexicanus. The sequence continues at coordinate 2,838,518 of NC_064411.1, forward strand.
CAGTAGATGACAGTTGGTGTTTGGGTAAAGGGAGGGTTATGTAGACTGGTCTCGGTGGTGGTGGGTAGTAGATGGTGGGTGGAGTTTGGGTGCTGGTCTCAGTGGTGGGGGTGGGACTCTCAGTGTTTACAGAGTCACAGCGTTTCTCGTTCTCGGCGCCGGCGCTGGTCCTGTGGAGTTATCTGGACTTCTCTCTCAGTTTGTAATATAAATGCAGAGATGCTCTGCGGTTCTTATCTATCAGATGTTGGAGCCGATAGCTGTGTTTCTTCATTACGCCGAGCCGCCGCTGCGCTAGCCGCTAAGTAAACACTGCGCAGGAGGGAACTACGCTTTACTGCAGACTTATTTATTTTCTGTAGATGAGATGAGAATGGATACCGGTGAGGTATAGGGATGGGGGATGAAGGGATGGGGGGGATCTTGCCTTCTGGCACTTGAGGAACATCTGCTGTGGAATATATATGAGTTCTCTGGATGTTGAAATAAGTCTCAGGAGAGAAGTTCCTCCAATGGGATTGAGGATAACAAGGCTAAGACTCGCCTTCAACCTTCCAGCAAATCAAGTATTTCTGGTAATTGGAATTTCTGCAATTACATATTTTGTTACATTTGTATTGAAACAACTCTAATCAGCTTTTACTCAAATAAAAGCCAAAATTGATAACACCATTTCAACTTCAATTTTGGCTTATTTTTTCTCATTTGTTTATTTTTTTTCACAGTATATATGTTTAATTGCAGCATTACTGTAATTCCTGACACTGATCTACAGATGATCAACATGGTGCAGATCATCTGAACCTGAAGAATCTGATTAAAACCCACAAGTCTAATCTAATCTTTCCTACTTCAGGTTCAGCTCGGCTCCGCCCACCTCCCCTCAGGATGCTGGAACACGAGTTTTCTGGTTATTCTCTGTTCTGGAGACGAGGTGGTGAATGTGCTCGGCTATAGAACAGTGAACAGTGAAGCTTGTGATCAATGATAATACAGGCCGTGCTAATCGCTAGCTCTGCTGTTCACTCTTCTCTCTACAGCAGGGGTGTCCAAACTTTTTTTGTTGGGGGCCAGAAGGAGAAATATATTTGAAGTCACGGGTCACAGACTCTGTAATAAAATAAATAATGAAATATACCACTATAAATAATACAAAAAATATTTTTTCCTGATTATTTCATTTACACACCATTTTACTTGACTTACTATCTTTATCTTTGACAGTGTTGTGTAAACTAAGATTTTTCAAATAGATTTTCCTGCGCTAGAAATGCGCACTCTCTCCGCTTTTAGACTCTTTGGCCCGTTTTCCTGCGCTAGAAATGCGCACTCTCTCCGCTTTTAGACTCTTTTGCCCCGTTTTTCTGCGCTAGAAATGCGCACTCTCTCCACTTTTAGTTTCTTTGGCCTGTTTTTCTGTGCTAGAAATGCGCCCTCTCTCCGCTTTTAGACTCTTTTGCCCCGTTTTTCTGCGCTAGAAATGCGCACCCTCTCCGCTTTTAGACTCTTTGACCCGTTTTCCTGCGCTAGAAATGCGCACCCTCTCCGCTTTTAGACTCTTTGGCCCGTTTTCCTGCGCTAGAAATGCGCCCTCTCTCCGCTTTTAGACTCTTTTGCCCCGTTTTTCTGCGCTAGAAATGCGCACTCTCTCCGCTTTTAGTTTCTTTGACCCGTTTTTCTGCGCTAGAAATGCGCACTCTCTCCGACTCTTTGGCTCGTTTCTGACACCTAGCGTTCAAACTTTGAATCTCACATTATAAAAACCTGCTTAACAGCGGGCCAACTTTCATTCTATTTCTAAAATATCTCGCGGGCCGTAGTTTGGACACCCCTGCTCTACAGTTTACAGAAACGGAGAGTTTAAATCCCTTTCAGAGATCGGATTTCCTCTGATTTATTTTCTCAGCTTTAGGTCTGCTGACTCTGCAGGTTCTGCTTCTGGATCTGCTGCTGTTGGTGTTGTACGGTCGAGGGATTGGACGATTCCAGGCTCCGTTCTTCTTTTCAGTGGTGAAAACTGCGAGTGCAAGTGTGAGAAAGTGTGTTAAAGTGTGTCAAAACGTGTGAAAGCGTGTGAACACTGGCGAGAGCAAACCCTGTTCACATTACAAATTACAAAGAGTGAAGGATTTAGTGGGAGCAGCCGACGCTAATGCAGTAATCTCTCCCCGCGCATTTTTAACGCATTTCTGAGGGATGGGCTTTTTTTACAAGGTTGTATTATTCCGCCGTAATTCACTCCCACAAAGGACTTACTCTGCCATGTAATAACATTGTTGATGGAAAATTGCAGACCGCTCTGTGATAAAATTTTATTTCTTTATTCTGCTGGCAGAGTTCCAGCCTGAATGGATTATAGAGGCTGGAGAAAAAAAACGACTGATTCTTTTTAGGAAATGAGGATGGAGTGATGGAGGAAAGAAGTGATGGAGTATAGGAGTGAAGGAGTGAAGGAGTGTGGGAACAGCGACTGTGTAATATTTCTAAATTACTACGATTTTAGCCCAAGCGCTCTGTGGTAAAAGGTCGGTTTATATTCACGGCTCGGCGGAGAATGAATTCCCTCCTGACTGATCCTTTTACATTTATATATATATATATATGTATATGGCTGTAGAGCTGAGAGATATTGGAGCTGATGGTTGTGGGCAGTCCTCAGGCTGAAGAATGATAATCTGATTTATATGTTTTTTCCTTCTTGCGTCAAAACACTTTACTGAACACTGAAACTACTGACACTCGAGAGCAGCGACCCAGAGATTAATCACCTGTACAGCATTAAATATAGAATTCTAACAGAAACGGTCAATACCATTGAAATGATTCCTAAACCAATATTTATAAAACAAATGTTTCTTCAAGTGTTGTTTGTGAAAAAAAAAGTCGATCAGGAAAAGCCCCGTGTCTACATCAACCCGTAACTTAGTATTCATGGCCCCACCCATCTTGGCTTGGGACCGCCCACACAGGCAGAGCTGAAGCCGGGCGGCGGCGGCGGCGTCGTCTTGTCAGATAGGAACGAAGGATTCCTTTCATTATAATGTTGTTTTACTAAACCCAAAGTCAATTTTATCTACAGGTGTTGGGCTGAATTGTGTCTCTCTGCCAGAATTCGTCTCTATTCATGGAGAGCAGGGCTACGACCGAAATGGCTCCCTACTCCCTCATTAGTGTTGCGCTATTTAGAGAGACACTATGTATATGTAGTTCACTAATTAGTGATAAAACAGGAGTGAATTTGGACACTATGCGCCAGCGCCGGTCGCAGAAACACACACAGGTGAGAGAGGGGGTTGAGCCGTGTTTAAAACTCCATAAACACACTGAACTGAGCTCTGAATTAAAGATAGTGAAGCTCTGAGCTGATCATGACGTCATTCATCTCTCTGACCGTTAGATTTACGCTGTTTAAAAGATAATCCTCACATCACTGAACTACATGAAGAAAACCTGAAATTAACAGTGTACACCGGCTCGCACTGTTGCCAGATTGGGTGGTTTCATGCTAAATGTCGAGTTGTGTCTGAAATTGTCTGGAGGAAACGCTGTGATTTGACGGGTGAACAAAACTACCAAGTGTTGGAAGTTTGGAAATTGAACTCAGCAGTGTTGTAGTTAGATATCTAACCAGGCATGCTGATGAAAATTTGAAGCTGTTCGTTATTATATGTATTTCTTTCTTTCATTGCTTGCAAGGTTATTTTAGTGTACTGTATTTACTGTTTTCGGTTCGTGTGTCCAATGATACAAGGCACAACACATAGTACAAACATGCAGATAAACTCATTTACATATCGTTTTTTGTAATTAGTGATATTTAGGATAAGTTAATTAAGTTGTTTTAGTTAAGATCATGTTGAAATTAACCCCTGCAATATAAACCACTGTTTGTGTGGTTTTCTCAGTATTTTGGCGGATTTGAAACACGTTTTACCCAGTGAATTGGTTTTGTCTGAATCCCTCTGTAACAATCTGGCAACCCTGATGGCTCGCTGTCCGCTCCGTTTCTTCGGCAGTCTGTTGCTTAGTAGCGAAACCCGCAATGCATTTTGGGACACATTCAGCTCGCTTAGTAAGCAGCGATGTTTACTATAAATCATGATGCATTATGGGAGTTTTTAGTGCCCTCAAAATCACGTTCAAATTACCCTTTACGATTCGGACGCTCAATGAAAAATAGCTGAAATACTCAATAGTGCCCTAACTAGTAAATAGGGAGCCATTTGGGTCACAGCCCTGGTTTATCCTGCAGCAGAATGAGTAACAGATTCCCCTCAGATTCCTTTTATTAGAGAATAAACGTATGATGTGATAAACCACAGCTATGTAATGTTTAAACTGGGGGGAAACACAGAATCGTGTAGATTTGGATTTTTTTGTTCTCTCTTGATAATAAAAACCTTAATTTCAAAAATACATTTTATGTTTACTTTGACTAATATTTAAATTGTTTGATGATCTGAAACATTTAAGAGACAAACATGTAAATAAATAAGAAATCATGAAGGGAGTGAACACTGCTACTGATTCCACTTATTATAAGAGCACAGACTGGCGAAACTCTGAACTCGTTTTGGATTTGGACCTTCTCTACTCCTTCACAGATCCCTGAGTTATTAAGATATTCAGGGTAATTTTCCCCTGATCTATCTGTTTACATCATATCTGTTTTTTATGAAGCTGCTGCTGGACGAATCAGAGCTGAGGGTTCAGATCAGGCTTCAGGTCAGAGTGTGGATTTCTACACTGTACTGCTTTAATACTCACTGTTCTGAAAACACTTAACAAAGCAGACGGAAGCAGCAGCTCTGCTGGCCAAGGCCGGCGGCGAGTAATAAATCTGGAGAGATAAGGAAATAAAAAGAAGATCCAAGGACTTGCAGATTGTGCTCCACAGGTACGACCTGGATAAACGCTTCTAGGACAAATTCTGAAACGCTGCAGAAGATTCACTGTGATATACAGAGTTTCTTTACTTTACAGACCTTCTCAACACTTCAGATCAGTTTTTTGTTGTTTATGGTAAAACCAACACATCATTACATCACCACACCAACACATCATCACACCAACACATCATCACACCAACACACCAACACACCAACAAATCAACACACCAACACATCATCACACCAACAAATCAACACATCATCACACCAACACATCACACCAACAAATCAACACATCATCACACCAACAAATCAACACATCATCACACCAACACACCAACACATCATCACACCAACACATCAACACATCATCACACCAACAAATCAACACATCATCACACCAACACATCATCACACCAACAAATCAACACATCATCACACCAACACATCATCACACCAACACACCAACACATCATCACACCAACACACCAACAAATCAACACACCAACAAATCAACACACCAACACATCATCACACCAACAAATCAACACACCAACAAATCAACACACCAACACATCATCACACCAACAAATCAACACACCAACACATCATCACACCAACAAATCAACACACCAACACATCATCACACCAACACACCAACAAATCAACACACCAACAAATCAACACACCAACACATCATCACACCAACAAATCAACACACCAACAAATCAACACACCAACACATCATCACACCAACACATCAACACATCATCACACCAACAAATCAACACACCAACACATCATCACACCAACACACCATCACACCAACACACCAACAAATCAACACACCAACACATCATCACACCAACAAATCAACACATCATCACACCAACACATCATCACACCAACACATCATCACACCAACACATCATCACACCAACACACCAACAAATCAACACACCAACACATCATCACACCAACAAATCAACACATCATCACACCAACACATCATCACACCATCACACATCACACCAACAAATCAACACATCATCACACCAACAAATCAACACATCATCACACCAACACACCAACACATCATCACACCAACACATCAACACATCATCACACCAACAAATCAACACATCATCACACCAACACATCATCACACCAACACACCAACAAATCAACACACCAACAAATCAACACACCAACACATCATCACACCAACAAATCAACACACCAACACATCATCACACCAACAAATCAACACATCATCACACCAACACACCAACACATCATCACACCAACACACCAACAAATCAACACACCAACAAATCATCACACCACCACATCATCACACCAACAAATCAACACACCAACAAATCAACACACCAACACATCATCACACCAACAAATCAACACATCATCACACCAACACATCATCACACCAACACACCAACACATCATCACACATCACACCAACAAATCAACACACCAACACATCATCACATCATCACACCAACAAATCAACACATCATCACACCAACAAATCAACACATCATCACACCAACACATCATCACACCAACAAACCAACACATCATCACACCAACAAATCAACACACCAACAAATCAACACACCAACACATCACACCATCACACCAACAAATCAACACACCAACAAATCAACATATCATCATATCAACACATCATCACATCATCACACCAACAAAAACACATCATCACACCAACAAATCAACACACCAACAAATCAACACACCAACACATCATCACACCAACAAATCAACACACCAACAAATCAACACACCAACACATCATCACACCAACAAATCAACACATCATCACACCAACAAATCAACACATCATCACACCAACACATCATCACACCATCACACCAACAAATCAACACACCAACACATCATCACACCAACACATCAACACACCATCACACCAACAAATCAACACACCAACACATCATCACACCAACACACCATCACACCAACACACCAACAAATCAACACATCATCACACCAACACATCATCACACCAACACATCATCACACCATCACACCAACACACCAACACATCATCACACCAACAAATCAACACACCAACAAATCAACACACCAACAAATCAACACATCATCACACCAACACATCATCACACCAACACATCATCACACCAACACATCATCACACCATCACACCAACACACCAACACATCATCACACCAACACATCATTACATCACCACACCAAAAAATCAACACATCATCACATCATCACACCAACACATCAACACACCAACAAATCAACATATCATCATATCAACACATCATCACATCATCACATCATCACACCAACAAATCAACACATCATCACACCAACAAATCAACACATCATCACACCAACACATCATCACACCATCACATCATCACACCAGCGCTTTCTGAAGCAGAAGGGGTTAAAAGTGGTTCATATCGGTTCTGTTGGCGGGTGGAATTCATCGTTTTAATAAAAAGCTTGATTTTTATTTTGCCTATAAGGTTCTGGTGGAGCCGAGCTGATTGGTCCTCAGTCCCGGAGTTCTGACTGAGCTCAGGAGTACAGCTACACCTCGAGCAGCGCTAACCCGTCTAACTGAGACAAAATGAGACGCAATTGGAGCTCATCACCGCGGCCGAGCCGTAACACAGACAGACAGCTCTCAAATTGGTCATCCAGACTCTGCGCCGTGATTGGCCGTACTGGTGCGAGTTATACCTGATCCTGCAGCCCATCAGACCTACTGATCCACTCAGCCCAATCCGACACTGAGCGAATTCTCAGCGTGATTTTCTCCAGCAGCTCTGAGCGTTTGAAGGACGTTGAAGGGCAGGGCGTGATCGCTGATAAAGACAGTAAAAAGGTTTGTTCTTCAGCAGAGCCTCAGAAGAACCTCTTATGTCAGTAATAATTTCTTGTAATAATTGTACTAATCATGGCGCCTGTGTGGCACTCTCACACATAGTTAAGTGTTTGAAAACAGTAGCCCCCCATTTTATTTTTATGTATTATCTCCTTCTCATACAACTACTGCTAAGATTCCTATTGTTATATAACAGGGTAATATAAGTTTCGCCAGTAGAGGGCGCTCGGTGACAGTTTTAATGAGTTTCAGAGCTGTTTTGGGTTTGAAAGCTAATCGGTAGAAGCTAAAGCTAAATGTAGATCAGACTGAGCCTCGTGCTAAGCTATGAAGCACATGTGGTCGTATACTTGAACTAGTCTAGTTATTCGGTTAGAAATTAAGTCTGTATTTTCCATTTTTGCTATTTTTGAGCTATTTTTGGTTTAAAGCTGCACTATATATGTTCTGTTCACCAGATTCGGTGTAAATGCTTTCTGTTAATTAATTAATATGGAATATAAGATATATAAGCTAAGAAGATCTTCATTTAAAATGGATTTTGTTTGAAATACAATTCATAGGAGCAATTGAGTTAAAAAGGGATTAAAAACTGATTAAAATTGTTGTTAAAAACACTATAAAAACTGGAAGCAGAGTAATAAGAGTTCATAATGATACTTAGTTACACAGTAAATGCATTCTGGTGATTTAGTAAGTTTACTACAGTGATGTATGTGGAAATAAAACATTAATGTAATTAGCTATCATAAGAATTGTACTGTAATATTGTTATATATTTTTGAGTTTATTATACAAGTGTATTATGTCACTGTTTCTGTAATACAGAGAAAATTGGTCAGTACCCTGGTGGAGCAGTTAGCAAATAACACACCGAGTAGCTCCTGTAACCTGCTGTTTCTGTGTTTTGCAGTGCATACACAAAAATAAACATGTTGCACCGGAGATGAGTTGGCCCATCATTTTCAGCAGTGTAACACCTGTTTATGGATAAAGTCTCGCCCTTCAAAAAAAAAGAGCCAATCAGCTGTTGCTGCTTGTGCGAACCATGGAGGAGAGTCAGTGTTCTGGTGGGGAAGCCCCTCCCCCTCGCTGTGGTGATCTGCGCAGGCGCAGTAGCTGCTGATTGTATCTTTTATCTTCTGAAGGTTCTAGATACGTCACTGATGAGAGTGAGCAGCAGTTTAAGCAGGTTTCAGTCAGTATCTGTAGTTCAGTAGTTTTCCGTACAGTGAACACAGAATATCAGCTGATAATTCAGCTGATAATAACGAAGCTGCAGAGTAAAATGATTTTCCCGAGGCGTTCCTCCACAATAGCAGATTAAACATTAATAAAACCCAGTAAATTACGCATAAATCAATAAGACTGCAGTTCTACAGATAGATCTTCTCTATACTAAAGAGTAAACATTTAAATGAACGATGTTAACATAAAGCCATAAAAGAAAATGATTCAGCTCTCGGGCTCTTCTTTATTCCTTCCTTTATGTTCCCGCCTTTCTTTTAGAGAGCGTTAGCATATAGCTGTTTCCACGACGGAGGATCAGATCCGTATTCTGCTCTCTCATCAGAGCAAACGTTACTTTGTCACACCTCTGGACCCGACTGCTGTACAGAAGTCTTTAATGACCGGATTCTGAAGCTGGGTTTCCCAGGAACACAGTCTCCACCAGACTGCAGCACTTCCTCGTCCTGCAGATCTCCAGATTTATCACCAATGCAGCATTTATGGAGCAGCTGGAACTCTGCAGCTTCAGCTTCAACCTACGAGTGTAGAGGAGCTACAGGAGCTACAGGCCCAGCTGTAGCAACATCTGTGGGTAAATGTGCTGCAGGATCCATACAGAACCTGTAGAACCTCCTCCAAACCCAACCGTCTCAATCTCATTTTATATCCAGAATATTGAATATTGTTCTAATCCATATTATGAAAAAGAACTTTGAATGAAGATCAGTATATGTGAAGAGAAGAGTTTGAAGAACTTGAAAAGTATCCTCAAGTTCAGTCACTGCAAAGACCATCAAAAACATTATAATGATGAAACTGGCACTCATCAGGACCTCTCAGGAAAGGAAGAGCGAGAGTTTCCTCTGTTGTACAGGATAAATTCATCAGAGCTATACAAGTTAACAGCTCGCAAGATAAGAGTATCTAAATACTTCTTTACAGAGTATTTTAGTTTGTTTAACACTGTTTTTAAGTTTCTACATGATTCACTATGTGTTCCTTCATAATCTGGTTCAGTATTTATAGTATTTAAAAGGTGCAACCTAAAAAGAGAAAGAGAAAGAGAGAGAGAGAGAGATACTAAAAGAGAGATTGAGGTAGGGTTCCAACCAACTCATTGTTGCACCTAGGCCATCGCCACGGCAACTCGGTCAGCTCTGTGATTATGGGATGTGTATTGTGCCAGGTCTGCAGCCTCTCCCCAGCAGGGGGCAGCGCTACAACAGCCCCGGCTCTTTAATTACCCCGGCGCAGGGGCGAGAGCGCGGTGAATAAGTGGAATCAGGTGGCTGATTACAGTGTCACAGACATTAATTTACAGGAAAACATTTGGATTGGCCGATACCGGAGCGCCGCCGCCGAGCCGAGGGTCTATTATGAAGCTGATGAGCTGCTGATCAGATCTGCCAAAATAACGCCGAACCCACCTGGACTTTATTCAGTCTGAATCCAGAGCGTGCTGACGCTCCTCTTTCCAATAATCCCCAACAAACCCAAACGCCGCCGCCGCGCTCGGCACGCGAGTGCAGGTGGCTGAAATCAGCGCGAGTTGGCTTTGGGCCACCGTGAACCTCCAGCAGAACTTCAGAGATTCTACAGGTCTCTACATCTCGACTGCAGGAAGAGAATTTACCATTCCTTCAACCCTTCAGGTTTAATGGTAGGTGGTAATTTTACAGATCTATAGGCGGTGCGGTAACAGTGCAGCTTGATTTAGGGCGTGTGTCTTTGCTATCATAACAACAGGAAAAGTACACCTTGCTCAAAGCAAAAGGCATGTGCAAATTCTCTTAATTAATTATTGGTGTGGTTAATTTTGGGCGTAACGTAAAATAAATCAATCAGAGTGTTTCTTGCTCATCATTGCCTTTAAAAATCCGGTGCACTCTGACTCTGCAGATTGCTATTTTAACAGCGCAGCATTTCTAAGCATGTAATCCGTAATCTGCTGCGTGACGTTCCTGCACAGCACCAAGACGAATTTCAGCACAACACCTCTTCCTTTGCTTCTTCGACTGTTTAATGGTGACAACAGCCTGACTCAACTTCCTGTAGCTGATCTGAAAGTCCCAGGTTTCTGCTCATCCAGTCCAAGACCAGGGGTGGGTTTCCCGAAAGCTTCGTTACGCTAAGAACTTCGTTAACTCGTACTTAAGATTGATCGTTAATTAAAGAGTGTTTCCCAAACCCGTGCGTAACTAAAGTACTACGTAAACTCGCTCGCAGATTAACGAGTGCCCTCACCCAGTCGTTATTCTTAAGAGCTTCTTTAGGGGATCTCTACTTGCAGTTCAGCACCTTAAACACCAGGGACCGCCAATTTTGAGGAAGAAAAATGATAATTTCCGTGTTTGAAGCAATTATATTACATTACTATTAATCATAATCAATTATATTACTATATAATTATTAATATTTTTATATTATATTATATTACTATTAATTATAATCAACTATATTACTATATAATTATTAATATTATATTATATTATATTATATTATATTATTTCCCGTGTCTGCGGGTGCTCCGGTTTCCTCCCACAGTCCAAAGTTCAGGCTAATTGGATGTCGGATAAAAATTGCCCCTTAGGTGTGAGTGTGTGAGTGGATGTGTCTGTGTGTCTGTCTGCCCTGCGATGGATTGGCATCCTGTCCAGGGTGTATACTGCCTTCCCCCCGATGCCAGCTGGTATAGACTCCAGCCACCCCCCAAGACCCTTAACGGATAAAGCGGTTGACGAGTGAGTAAATGAGTGAATAAGTTATATTATATTATATTATATTATATTATATTATATTATATTATATTATATTATAATAATATATATATATATAATGCCAACTGTGGCTTGTAGTCTAACGGTACGCGTCCACTGGCACTTTTCTTCAACGCAGGTCGCCGTGCCGGATCTCTTGGCTCGCCGCGTGTGGGCGTGTCCGTAACGTTTTTGAATTCAAATGAAGCAACAGATGTAGTCAATCATAAGTTTAATATTTTACCTTTTTAGTCAACTTCACTGTGATCTATAGTTGTATAAATCCATATTCCGCCATTTTAAGCCTCTCTTCTGTGTTTAAAAGGCGCCTGTTCTATGTGTGTGAGGCTCGTCTGTGTGTGGTGTGGCAGCCTGCTGTTCCCTGATTGGCTGGACGCAGCGCGGCGGCCGGATTCATTTGAATAAAGTTGAGATCTGTTCAACTTTCCTGCCGGAGGGCGGGGCTGCGCTCAACGCAACGCAACCCAGTATGCACCGCGGCATGCGGCGGCTCTCTCCATTGAAATGAATGGGATGCGTCGGGGCTTAAGTGCCAGTGGACGCGTACCGTTACTGGGCAATCAAACCCACGAGTAAATTATTTAAATCCAGATTAGCGATGATAGAAGTCTTGACATTAATGCTGCAAGAAATGCAATCAGTCAATTCCTGCAGATGATGCTCACGGTCTAAGCAAAGCTGCAAAGTCACCAAGTTCATCTGGGCAAACTCTGGGGTGTGTCAGCTCGCAAATATCAGTCAAAAGTTGGACACGTCTCATTCCATGTTTTTTTTTTTTACATTGTCGATTAATATTAAAACCATGAAAACTAATTGACGCAAATGGAATTAGTAGACAAAAAGGTGCATGGCCTTAACAATCCCCTGACATTAACCCAACTGAGATGGTGATTTAGGATGAGCTGGAGCTTCACAGTATAAAGTACAAAACATATTTCTGTTGGTTTAAAATGTAATATATATATATATATATATATATGTATATGTATATATATATATATATACACACACACACACAGGAACATATTTATTATTATATTATTTTTATAATAATAAAAAATTAAAATAATAATAAATTTATATTACTATCAATATTACTGTTAATAATATTAGTATAATATCTATTAATATAATATATATTAACAATAATAGTTTTAAAAATGTAAAAATAAGTTTAATGTTTTAAAATAGATTAGATTTTCGAGTATTTATTTAGTCATATGTATCTTTAGGAGTATAATGTTGTTAATTACAACACATTTCTACGTTTTTAGGGTGTAATAGTGAATAAATACTGCATATTGCAGTGTTGAATCGATATTTGTGGATCGATTGAGTGCGCTGTTTCGGGGGAGGAGTCAACAAAGACGTTCTTTAACCTCCTTTGTTAATTTTCACGTTGTGAAGCTCTTTGGGGAAACACTCGCAGAACTGGCTCATTCTTTACACACGTCATTCGTTAGTTCGTTCGTTATTCGCTAAGATTGATCGTTTTCGGGAAACCCACCCCAGATCTTTTGTTGGTCTGAACCAAATTTTGGTGGTTTGATCTTTTGCACCTGATATTTTGGTTCAGACCAAACTATAAACTGAAAACTCTGTATGTCTGAGCAGAAAAAGGTAGATGTGAAGCATCTTACGATTACAATTAAACTGTAAACACTACATTCACATCTGGTGAAATCATCATACATAAAGTTAAAACAGAATCAGGGTTCGGTTAACTTAAATAGACTTAAAAATAACGGCGTGGAAGCTCTTTCAGTGTCAGTTATTTTAAAGCTTTTCATTGATCCATGAAAATCGTGAAACTCTGATACAATATCTATAACAAGGGTCAGAAGTACATGTATAGCATCACTTTATTCATTCATCTCCAGACATATATTTTTATATTTATTTGCTGGTGAGCAGCAGCATGTTCTGACCCGCCGGGTCGATTCCTGATTGGACCTTCATGATGTTTGAAGGCTCTCTGAGCTGGAGGAAGATGCGCTGTTGTGTTATCAGTGCTCTATTGAGTCATACTGTCATCAGCGTACAGATCAATACCGACCCCTCTCTTCAGGTGAGAAGAATCACCTGTCACTCAAACCCTCCAGAGGTCACGCCCCCACAGGAAGGCTTTATATAAACCCCTGTAATCCACTGAAGAACGAGCAGGAGGAGGTTCCACAATCTGTTTATTATCTGAGGGCTTTAATCCTCGTTTAACTATAAAATCAGCTGCCGAATAGAGAGGCCGGATTTCAGATTTACTGCAATGCATTGGGTCTGTTCTGGGTGTGGTTTAAGTTAACTTATTTAACATCCTCATGAAACTGTCGCTATGTCTACATCATTTATTTACTTTATCATAAACAACCATCCTTTAAAAAAGCTGAGAATAAATAAATAAAGACACACATGCTCAGAACGGTGAGGACGAGTGAATGGATGAAAGGTTGAAAAGTGAAAAGATGGAAAAGGTCAAAAACCTCAGACAGAATGACTGAGAGGTGTGTTTAGATTGATGGACAGATGGTGGAAGGTTGTATGAGTGGATGGATAAAGGGTTTGAGGAATGAATGGTCTTAAAGCAAACAGATTTTAAAAGGTTGGTTGGATGGAAGAAGGGATGGATACTCAGGTTTTATAAAGGTGGAACTGAAGGAAAGAAAGAAGATTAAAATGAAATATAGTTTGGTTGGGTTGTAGATAGATTGGCTGGCTGGAGGCTGGTAGGATGGATGGAGAAACAGACAGATGGTGGACACTGTAACGTTAGAAACATGAGTCATACACGCAGTAGACCTGAACCTGTGCTATTCTAATCATACATTTACCACAGCAGTGCTATTCTAATCCTAAACTTTACCTCAGCAGTGCTATTCAAACTATATATTTATCTCAGCAGTGCTATTCTAATCATGCATTTACCCCAGCAGTGCTATTTTAATCATGCATTTACCCCAGTAGAGCTATTCTAATCATATATTTACCTTAGCAGTGCAATTCTAATTATATATTTGCCTCAACAATGCTATTCTAATCTTACAGTTACCTCAGGAGTAAAATCTGGTTCTGCTGCCACTTCTAAAATTAATTATTGTTAGATGAAATGCTGCAATGTGATTTTAAATAAATTAATCGTTTTTCTTTATCAGTGATTGTTTTTTTTTTTTTCTTATTAAAACCTGAAGGGTCAGTGTGTTGGTGAATATTCTGTGCACCAGTTCGGGTTGAGCTGCATGTTGTTTGGGCTGTAATTAACGGGACAGTGGGAGTTCAGCTGGAAGCTACAGAACGCTGCAGTTAAACTCTACAGGAAATCGAACTGCTGCTGATTATAAAAGAACAGCTGACTGAAGCAAAACAAGCCCTGGCAGATATTCCTCACAACCAGATCAGTTTAAACCTGGAACAGCAGGTCCTTTTTCTCCTGATTAAAGAGTCGGAGGTCAGGCTGAACTGAAGCCCACTGCAGAGTTCCGCCATGCTGCTCCAAAAGCCCCGTAAATATTTAATGGGAATGAAGGACTGCCCCCGGCATCAAAACTTCACACATTAACATTTACTCTCTCTCTCTCTCTGTCTCTCTCTGTATCTCTCTGTCTCTCTTCACCTGTACTCATCCCTTCAGCTCGCCTCCACCTTCACCAGTCTACCTGCTGCTCTTTATAAACACTGCCCTCCAAAAGTACTGGAACAGAGAGATCAATCCCCTTTATTTCTGCTTTAGACTAAAAACAAAAAAATGTCAATATTTTAATTGTTTTTTTATCTGGATCTGATACACAGTTCAGAAGATTCAGCACCTTCTGTCTGAACCCATCCGTACAGACTGAGCTTTTATAGTTAGATTAGTAACCAGTAACATACAAAATCAGAGAGCTGTGAGTCTATGAGTGAAAAACAAGCAGCTGTGAAGCTGAGAGAAGATGAAAAATCAATCAGAGACATTAAAGCACAGATATTGTTCATATCCAGAACAGCTGTATGAAATGTACTGAAGAAGAATGTCGTCACTGGTGTATTAAATAACAAATGATGAACAAGTGATAGACCAAGGAAAACCACAGCAGATGATGAAACAGAAAAATTGTTCTGTAAAGAAAAACCCTAAAATGAATGTTAGTAACATCAGCACCAACCGTCAGAGATCAGGAGTGAAGGAATCACAATCTACTGCTCACACAAAACTTCATGAACTAAAGAACAGAGTTTTCACCAGAAGATTAAACCACTATAAACCACTATTACTAAAAAGAATAAGAAAACCCGACTGGAATTTACCAACAAGTACAGAGACTAAAGCCTGTGGACTGATTATAAACAGATGAGACAAGATAAAAAGACTAAAGTTTGGAGAAAGAGAGGATCTGATCATAATCTCAAACATAGCAGTTTATCTGTGAAACACAGTGGAGGTAGTCATCTTCATTAATGTTCAATGAACTCAGAATTCTAGAGAAACATTTTCTCTTTCAATTTAAAGAAGGATAAAAAACTGAATGGGAGATCCTTCATCATGATGTAAAACAAAGCGAGGGTACTGTTATAAAGCTCTGTGATAGGACGGAGCGAGGGTCACAAAACAAAACAATAAAAACACCAAAAAAACACCGAAAATTTACACACTGAATTATGCAATTGATCCACGGCTCGGGGGAAGTTCTTGCGTGTGAAAACGAACCAGAGATTACGAGCTCCTCCCCCAAACCACCCAGAATCCTCGGTGCAGACACCACAAGTTTATTTGGGAGAAGTACTGTCTTTTTCTCCTCTTGTTCTCTCCCTTTCCCCTCTTCCTTCATCTTCTGTGTTTCCTCTGCTCCCACATCTTCCTCGGTCTCTTCTTTTTCACCCTCTTTTTTTCTCCTTTCATCTTTTCTTTGATCTCTCTTGTCATCTAAGTCTACTCTTCTCCCCTCTGGCCTTTTCTTTCCTTTAGTGCACTCTTTAGTGTCTCTTTTCCTCTGATATTATATTCCTTCACTACCTTTTTCCTCCCAAGTCCCCCTCCTTTCCATCGTCACCAACATTTTCATTTAAATCGATTCAGAATTTTATTTCCATTAATAAAATGTTGCCCACTATCTCTGTAAGCCCCTCTTATCATGCACCAATCAGAGGAGAATGGGGCTTTAAAATGCATCTCTACACTGCTGCATTGTTTTTCTAAGACATACCCCCCCCCCCCCTATATATGCAGCTCCTCCCACCCTCACTACAGTCGTTTGTGTGATTGTGCCACATGATGCTCTAAAACTGTAGCTATTACTGAAGATCTAGAATCTCCTTCTGATCAATGTCCTGTGGTTTATTCTCCCACGGGTTCCTGTAGTCTTGAGGCAGAGCGAGAGCAGGTATTGAGCGGGTCAGGCTTTGTTATGGACATTTGGGTGATTGCTGTTTTACTCGGGACAAAAGCCTGGTGTTCTGATGCCTCGACTGGAAATCAATTCCTACACGCATTAAAAACTCAGCCGCGGCTCCGGTCCGACTCGCGCTCATCTCTGATTGATAAGCTGAGAAAACTTTCAGCAGGTTTATTAAATAAAAGTGATCTGGTTAAGGAGGGTTACAGGATTAAAGGATTGATTAACTGTGTGAGTTTTGTTTTACTGAATGGATTGTTCCTCGTTTATGAAACATTCGTCTTGATTCCAGCGATTACTGTTTACACCTGGATCCAACGCAGTGGTTTTCCACAAGTCAGGACCACCCTAAAGAAGGAAATGACCATCCTTTATTAAAGATGATCTATTACATAGTTTTAACATCTCTTTCTTTCATCTTTTTTTGTAGTATGGAGCACTATCTTACATCCTGCACAAGGCACATCATGATGCTCATCGCTATCCTACACCCCACCAACGGCCTATTTTCACTCCTTCCTCCTGCCTGGTTTAAACAGCAGCAGAGCTTCTGGAAATGAGGTGTGTTCAGGTACATTTCTGGAGTTTTGCTTGTTAATCTTGGTAACAGAAAACACAGAAGCTCCACTTACTTATTTAAACCCTGACAACAATCACCTGCAAACGACACGTCTGAACAAGCAGGTCAGTTTCTTCTGCTGAGAAAAGCAGAAGCAAAGTCAGAGCTTTACTGACTCTTAAAGGGAATGATGAGCAAGAGACACTCTGATTGGTTTATTTCATGTTACGCACAAAATTAACCACACCCATGATTAATTAAGAGAATTAGTACATGACTTTTGCTCATTTCAAGAAGCACAAGGTGTACTTTTCCCATCATTACGATAGCAAAGACACACTGACACACTCTAAATCCAGTGGTGTATGGTTGACGGCTCGATTTTTGATCCCTAAAATAGGGCCGGTGGTGTTTTTCTGATTCTGATTTGTTGGCTGCTTTGTCCATCTCCATTTTATTTCATTTGACCAAACCTGATGAATCCTGATGAGGAAAAGGAAATGGTGGAGTTCCTCAGTCTGGAGTTTCCTGAGGAGCATCCCTGAGCTGGTTTGGTTCTGGGAGGATTGAGAGAGGATATATCACCGTCTGTCACATCACATAACAGAACCATGTGGTGATTGATAGCAGATGTGTGTGTGTGTTTTCAAATCAAATATTTGGATACCCCTTCTAATTCAATGTTTTTATTTCTTCTACATAGTAAATGAATAGTGAAGTGATCTATCAGATTATGAAGGAACACATAAGGAATCATGTAGTAACTTAAAAACAGTGTTAAACAAACCAAAATACTCTGTGAAGAAGTATTTAGATGCTCTTATCTGGGGAGCTGTAAACTTGTGGTTTCTGAGGCTGGAAACTCTGATGAACTTAACCTGTAAAGTTCTTGAAATTCTTCTTTTTGGATCGACTGACCTTCATTTCTTCTTAAAGTATTTTTTCTTTATTTAGATACGTAGTTCTTGCTTCTCATAATCTGGATTAGAACATTACTCAAATATTCACTATTCACTGTATACCTGTAACTCTACCTCTTCACTACTTTACTTTAACTGATGCTCTCAAACACATTAAGAGACACGAAACAGAAATTACATATCTATCATTATCGATATGCAAAAACCTTTTTTTTATTGGTTCCTCTGTCGGCACATTAAGCTACAGAAGAGCCCTGAGTGGATCTCCACTGGAAACAAGCGATTAGATATGGGTCTTTTAGAAATGCTTCCTTTTACTCATTATTTTCAGGGTTTAATTTAATCTTTAGAAGAATAAGAGGAGGAGGAGTAATTCTACAGCAGTTCTGGGCCGGGTGGTTCTGGTTACAGGCTGTCAGAAGGCTGCCCCCCTGCTGGTGCGGGTCAGCGGTTCGGGCCGGGCGGCAGAGGGGCACCGTCTGCTGATCCAGAGGAGGGGTGACCAGAACCACCGACTACTAATAAAACCTTCTGTCAGCCGAGCAGGAGACTTCTGAGAGAGAGAGAGAGAGAGAGAGAGAGAGAGAGACAGAAAGAGATACGGAGAAAGAGAGACAGATAGAGAGAGAGACAGAGAGATAGAAATAGAAAGAGATACGGAGAAAGAGAGACAGATAGAGAGAGAAGAAAGAAAAGGAAATAGACAGAGAGAGGGGAGAGAGAGGAATAGAGAGAGAGAGAAAGAAAGATAGACAGATAGAGAGAGAGAGGGGGAGGATAAACAGAAGCTCTTGGTAGTAGAAGCCTCTTTGTATTTATTTTGTTTCTTCTGTCTGTTGGTGGCTCCAAACACATGTTCTTTGGTCATGAAGACAAATCCAGTTTATTATGATTTCACATCACTGTTGGTTTTTATTACGGCACTTTAACAGCTAAAGATTATGCTAATGAGTAAACAATATAACTGCATAAATCTGATTCTATCAGATAACTTTAGCTTTATTTTGGCGGGTGGCCGAGTGCTAAACTGCCAGGCTGATCTTAAAGCAGCATTGCTGTGAGGGGATTTATAACTAGCAATTAGCGGACTGGCTAATGCAGCTACTATAAAGTACAAAAACACAAAAGTGAGCGTAATTCTACCTTATAATAAAGGTGTAGAGTGCAGTGCTGAACTCTGAGTTATAACCTGGCTGTGTTCAGGGCGGATCTGTGATTTGTGTAAAGCAGCCTTTAGCCAAAGAGCCAACCGAGCAATTATCATCCTGCAGCTCCAATAAACTGTAAAAAACTCGTAATTAGACTGAAGAAACAGCGGCCGAGCTTAAAGTCCGAGTTCTCAGGGTCGGGAGGCTCTTTCAGAAGTTAACTGTCAAACTAGCATCTCTCAGTTCACCAGTGCTCAACCTGATAGTGCTCAATATAAATCTGCTCATTAAAATTCACGGAGAAAACATAGTGATTGGGTTTTTTAGTTATATAGTAACTTTATAACCCCTTACTCTGATTATAGAATGATACTGAATGAGATTCAACTGTAATTAAGATCATTATATCTTGTGTATGTAAATTCTCTACATTAGGGCTGAATTTTTTCAGGGATTTTTATAAGCTGATATTACAGAATTCATTAATGCAGGTCAGGTATCTTATCACCAAATAACATCGTAGTGTAATCACCACCCCGGCCCCATCCCAACAACCACCCCGACCCCGTCCCAACAACCACCCCGACCCCGTCCCAACAACCACCCCGACCCCGTCCCAACAACCACCCCCGCCCCGTCCCAACAACAACCCCGACCCCGTCCCAACAACCACCCCGGCCCCGTCCCAACAACCACCCCGACCCCCGGCCCCGTCCCAACAACCACCCCGACCCCCGGCCCCGTCCCAACAACCACCCCGGCCCCATCCCAACAACCACCCCGACCCCGTCCCAACAACCACCCCGACCACGTCCCAACAACCACCCCCGCCCCGTCCCAACAACCACCCCCGACCCGTCCCAACAACAACCCCGACCCCCGGCCCCGTCCCAACAACCACCCCGGCCCGTCCCAACAACCACCCCGACCCCCGGCCCCGTCCCAACAACCACCCCGACCCCGTCCCAACAACCACCCCCGCCCCGTCCCAACAACAACCCCGACCCCCGGCCCCGTCCCAACAACCACCCCGGCCCGTCCCAACAACCACCCCAACCCCCGGCCCCGTCCCAACAACCACCCCGGCCCCATCCCAACAACCACCCCCGCCCCGTCCCAACAACCACCCCGACCCCCGGCCCCGTCCCAACAACCACCCCAGCCCCATCCCAACAACCACCCCGACCCCGTCCCAACAACCAGCACACTCTCCTCAATACCTCAACACATAACTGTACCACACACTGAGAGAGTGAGAAAGAGAGAGAGAGAGAGAGAGAGAGAGAAAGAGAGTAGAGAATTAAAAGGCGATCCCTTAATTCTTCTCTCGCTATCTCTCCAAAACACACACTCTCCCCCACACACACACTTTTACACACACACACACACACACACACTCTCCATTTATCATTTAGTAAATCCATGCAGATGTTTGCTGGTGATTGTGGGCGGGGATGAAGAGCATTCAGAGCTCCTGAAGCAGTGAGAGGAAGTTACCGAGGGAAAGTTGGGATGTTCTGAACGTCAGCAAATATTTCTGTAGCTCATTGATAACGTATCTGAATCAGCAGCCTGCAGACGCTGACCTTCACAAAAAATCAATATATTGCAGCGAAACGCTTCAAACCGAGGAGAACAGAAGTTGTTGGAAGAGTTCGCTATAGAAGAACCAGCAGAGCGCGGCGCTGCAACACTTCATTAATCAGAGGCTGAAAACGCTGCAGAACATCTTTTATACACCGAGTTTAAACATCTGCTCCATGAATAAACCCAGTTTACACCTTTACACTCTACATGTGTTTAGTGGCTGAGATTTAACAGGAAGTGGTTTTTCCTCTAGAGTAAAGACATCACAGCAAGCTGAGTAAAACCAGAAATATATTTACTGTTAATCATACAAATATCCTGCCTTTATTTGGTGCATCGGTTTTGTGCATCCCTGGAAATTATTATTACACATCCACAGTGCAGCTCCAGCCATCGGTGCCCTTAAATCAAACACAGTAATTCACTATGGCAAATTCTGGTTTACACAAAAACAAATGGCCATTTTTCCTAGGTTTTATTTCATTTTACTCCAAATTGCTGCTGTAATATCACTTAAAACATTTACCTTTAATACTTGAGAAAGAGATCTTTATGAATTTAGTGGTAACTCGTTAATCTTCATCTTTTTTATAGAATTCTGGTCTATATACAACTTACATGATTAATACTATATAAAGTGTTTTTTTAAGACATTAGTAATTTCATTTAAAAACATCTTGATTTTACTTTTTAATAAGACTTCAGTCCTTCTGTTTTTTTATAAATTTGTCATTCCGTAACTTCAAATTTCTACAGTAATATCAGTTAAAATTAAACATCAGCAAATACACTAATCTGGACCTGATGATCTTTCTGTAGGTTTATCTCTGGGTATCTAGTGACCAATGATTCCTTTCTGTTTTAAACACTAAATAAATACAATAGTGCAATACTGAATTCCTGTAACACAAATATCCAGTCAGAAATACATGTGAACTCTGGGAAATAATTCTATAATAAAAGCTGAATTTTAAACACTCTGAGCCTCTGCTTTAAATTTTTTATAGAGTGTCAGAAAACTCTGCTGTGATCAGAACAACAGAAACACCCAGCCCTGAAATAAATAAATATATATATAAAAATAAGCGCACACACACACACATTTTAATGACGGGTGTGGCAGCGGTTGGAGTGTTTTGGGTCTGGTGGGAGTTGGGGGGGGGGGGGCTAAAGGAAAAAATAAAATGTAGTTTGGCAGCAAAGCCAATCAGATCACAGCCTGGGGCGGGACACCCCCCCCCCCCCCCAACAGCCAGCGCTGGGGTAGACCCCCCAGGAGCTCCAGGTAATGAGCAGCACATGCAGGGGTTCAGTGATGGTGCAGTGTGTGTGTGTGTGTGTGTGACGGGGTTAACAGTGGGGGGTAAGAGGGTATTCCGTTTCATGTTCACATAATGAACCGCACTGCTGTCAGCGTCTCGATGGAGCCATAAAGCCCCTCACTGGTCCTGTCAGAACTTCAGGAGCACTCAGAGAGGCGGGTGGAGGGTGGTGGTGGAGAGTAGGGTGGGGTAGTATTGGTGAGTGGGGTGGAGAGTAGGGTGGGGTGGAGAGTGGTGGTGGAGAGTAGGGTGGGGTGGAGAGTGGTGGTGGAGAGTAGGGTGGGGTGGTATTGGTGAGTGGGGTGGAGAGTGGTGGTGGAGAGTAGGGTGGGGTGGAGAGTGGTGGTGGAGAGTAGGGTGGGGTGGTATTGGTGAGTGGGGTGGAGAGTAGGGTGGGGTGGAGAGTGGTGGTGGAGAGTAGGGTGGGGTGGAGAGTGGTGGTGGAGAGTAGGGTGGGGTGGTATTGGTGAGTGGGGTGGAGAGTGGTGGTGGAGAGTAGGGTGGGGTGGAGAGTGGTGGTGGAGAGTAGGGTGGGGTGGTATTGGTGAGTGGGGTGGAGAGTGGTGGTGGAGAGTAGGATGGGGTGGAGAGTGGTGGTGGAGAGTAGGGTGGGGTGGAGAGTGGTGGTGGAGAGTAGGGTGGGGTGGTGTTGGTGAGTGGGGTGGAGAGTGGTGGTGGAGTAGTGTGGGGTGGTATTGGTGAGTGGGGTGGAGGGTGGTGGTGGAGAGTAGGGTGGGGTAGTATTGGTGAGTGGGATGGAGAGTGGTGGTGGAGAGTAGTGTGGGGTGGTATTGGTGAGTGGGGTGGAGGGTGGTAGTGGAGAGTAGTGTGGGGTGGTATTGGTGAGTGGGGTGGAGGGTGGTGGTGGAGAGTAGGGTGGGGTAGTATTGGTGAGTGGGGTGGAGGGTGGTGGTGGAGAGTAGGGTGGGGTGGAGAGTGGTGGTGGAGAGTAGGGTGGGGTGGAGAGTGGTGGTGGAGAGTAGGGTGGGGTGGTATTGGTGAGTGGGGTGGAGAGTGGTGGTGGAGAGTAGGGTGGGGTGGTATTGGTGAGTGGGGTGGAGAGTGGTGGTGGAGAGTAGGGTGGGGTAGTATTGGTGAGTGGGGTGGAGAGTGGTGGTGGAGAGTAGGGTGGGGTAGTATTGGTGAGTGGGGTGGAGAGTAGGGTGGGGTGGTATTGGTGAGTGGGGTGGAGAGTAGGGTGGGGTGGTATTGGTGAGTGGGGTGGAGGGTGGTGGTGGAGAGTAGGGTGGGGTGGTAGTGGTGAGTGGGGTGGAGAGTAGGGTGGGGTGGTATTGGTGAGTGGGGTGGAGAGTGGTGGTGGAGAGTAGTGTGGGGTGGTATTGGTGAGTGGGGTGGAGAGTGGTGGTGGAGAGTAGGGTGGGGTAGTATTGGTGAGTGGGGTGGAGAGTAGGGTGGGGTGGTATTGGTGAGTGGGGTGGAGAGTGGTGGTGGAGAGTAGGGTGGGGTAGTATTGGTGAGTGGGGTGTAGAGTGGTGGTGGAGAGTAGGGTGGGGTGGTATTGGTGAGTGGGGTGGAGAGTGGTGGTGGAGAGTAGGGTGGGGTAGTATTGGTGAGTGGGGTGGAGAGTGGAGGTGGAGAGTAGGGTGGGGTGGTATTGGTGAGTGGGGCGGAGGGGTGGTGGTGGAGAGTAGGGTGGGGTGGTATTGGTGAGTGGGGTGGAGGGTGGTGGTGGAGAGTAGGGTGGGGTAGTATTGGTGAGTGGGGTGGAGAGTGGTGGTGGAGAGTAGGGTGGGGTAGTATTGCTGAGTGGGGTGGAGAGTGGAGGTGGAGAGTAGGGTGGGGTGGTAGTGGTGAGTGGGGTGGAGGGGTGGTGGTGGAGAGTAGGGTGGGGTGGTATTGGTGAGTGGGGTGGAGGGTAGTGGTGGAGATTAGGGTGGGGTAGTATTGGTGAGTGGGGTGGAGAGTGGAGGTGGAGAGTAGGGTGGGGTGGTATTGATGAGTGGGGTGGAGAGTGGAGGTGGAGAGTAGGGTGGGGTGGTATTGGTGAGTGGGGCGGAGAGTGGAGGTGGAGAGTAGGGTGGGGTAGTATTGGTGAGTGGGGTGGAGAGTGGAGGTGGAGAGTAGGGTGGGGTGGTAGTGGTGAGGAGTGGAGGGGTGGTGGTGGAGAGTAGGGTGGGGTGGTAGTGGTGAGTGGGGTGGATAGTGGTGGTGGAGAGTAGGGTGGGGTAGTATTGGTGAGTGGGGTGGAGAGTGGTCGTGGAGAGTAGGGTGGGGTGGTATTGTTGAGTGGGCTGGAGATTGGAGGTGGAGAGTAGGGTGGGGTGGTATTGGTGAGTGGGGTGGAGAGTGGTGGTGGAGAGTAGGGTGGGGTGGTATTGGTGAGTGGGGTGTAGAGTGGTGGCGGAGAGTAGGGTGGGGTAGTATTGGTGAGTGGGGTGGAGAGTGGTGGTGGAGAGTAGGGTGGGGTAGTATTGGTGAGTGGGGTGTAGAGTGGTGGTGGAGAGTAGGGTGGGGTGGTATTGGTGAGTGGGGTGGAGAGTGGTGGTGGAGAGTAGGGTGGGGTAGTATTGGTGAGTGGGGTGGAGAGTGGAGGTGGAGAGTAGGGTGGGGTGGTATTGGTGAGTGGGGCGGAGGGGTGGTGGTGGAGAGTAGGGTGGGGTGGTATTGGTGAGTGGGGCGGAGGGGTGGTGGTGGAGAGTAGGGTGGGGTGGTATTGGTGAGTGGGGTGGAGGGTGGTGGTGGAGAGTAGGGTGGGGTAGTATTGGTGAGTGGGGTGGAGAGTGGAGGTAGAGAGTAGGGTGGGGTGGTATTGGTGAGTGGGGTGGAGGGTGGTGGTGGAGAGTAGGGTGGGGTGGTATTGTTGAGTGGGATGGAGAGGGCTTCAACCTACGAGTGTAGAGCTACAGGATCTACAGGCCCAGCTGTAGCAACATCTGTGGGTATATAAATATAAAGATTCAGTAAATTATAACTATGAACTGCCTTTTTACTTATTTGTCATTTTCTAATTTACTGAATTCAGCTCTTTTAAAATGCTTCCTTTACCATAAGATCATTCAGGCTGTTATTTAGAACATTCCTCTCTTTATATTATATTATTATATTACTGAGATCTTTGGTTCTAGACTCGGTAACGGAACAGAACTCTGCAGAGAAGCCGGGAGAGGCTGAGTATCTCAAATAGACACACTGGACTCTGGATCTGAATAAGACATGATACTGTATCTAAAGCTCTTATTATTTTATCAGGAGAAGCATCAGCACTTCCTGTCAGGACGGATCTGCGGGTGTGAAGCTCCGGCTGAATGGAAGTGGCGTCCGGAAAGAGGATTCTCTGGGTGAAAATGGGATTTCCCTCGCCGCCGTGTTCTTCACTTCCTGTTGCCTCTTTCAGTTATTCATCCGAGCAGGAAAACAGGTTTTAGAGAAGACGGATAAAAACGAGAGAGCGAGAGAGAGACCTGGTGACCACATGATTGAAGGTGTGAAAGTTGCGTTTGTTGCGGCGACAGCAGGAGCTCTGCGTTTTGCGGCACTGTAATGGAGAAGATGGCTCTGAGCGTGGAATTGTGGGATAGCTCGGAGCGGAAGATTACAGTAGAGGAGGAGATGTGAGGTTCTCCGGGGTTCAGGCGAGGGGATTTCTGTCCTAATGCTCGAGGCACCGAGAATAAATGAACGCAGGTCTTTGAAAAACTCATGAGGAGGGATAGAGAGGTGTGGAATCCAGAGAGAGAGAAAACTTTACGCTTTATTTTAGGAAACTTGTAGACGGAGGCTCCAGATCCCCTGAGTTCCCACAGCTCAGCACTTTTCAGCCATTTGTTTCTGTCCTAATTCACCTCAGTAGGAACAAGTTTCCTCACAACTTCCATTTTAAATATCAGAGCTCTCAGAATTCTACCAGTAAAGATTGGAGATGATCGAGTTTGATGTTATTGGTGTAAATATAGTGATTTTTTTTTGCATGGGTAGCTCTATGCCCCTATCACTATTACTGTAATACTGTTAGTTGGGAGCATCGTCTCAAAGCGCTGTATTTGGGAATACTGGTGAATACTGGTTAATTTCTATTTTAATTATATTTGGATTGGATGATGTTTTTTTGGGTGTTTTCCACAATAAACATTTTAAAAGCGATTCTCTCCTGAGCCTCTGGTATCCTCCTGACCTCTCATCTCTACACCACCACATTAGAATTAACAAATGTTTCCTAAAATCTCTGTAAAAAAAAAGATTTTTTCATAAATTCACCTTTACAGTAAGAAACTCCACCTACTTTTTCACAAAGTGCTTTTCAGGTGAACTGGTTCCTCTGCACAATTATTTGCTACTTTATGAAACTTTATTTTTTTTCTATGATGAGTAACTTAGTTAGTGGTTAACTTAGTGGTTCAGATCCAGATCTGCTATTTTCTTCTAAATAAACTCTGTGATGATCTGCTATTTTCTCCAGTTCTGCATATCTGTGACTCCTGAGCTCTCTCTCTCAGTGACATGAAGCCTCATCCACTGCCAGCCTCGTCTTATTCCACAAACAAAGAACCAATCAGAACCACCCTCCTCCACCACGAACCCCGGGGCCCGACAGCTGATTGGATTAGAGTGAAAGGCGCGACAGCACTGTAACCGTAACCCGCAGTGGAACATGTTCCACACAGAGCAGCGTACAAATCTGATTCCAGATACCAGTCGAGCCAGAGAGACCCAGAGCCGAGCAGAGAGACCCAGAGCACAGCCAAGAGACCCAGAGCCGAGCAGGGCAAAGAGACCCAGAGCCAAGCCGAGAGACCCAGAGCCAAGCATAGCAGAGAGACCCAGAGCCGAGCAGAGCAGAGAGACCCAGAGCTGAGCAGAGCAAAGAGACCCAGAGCCAAGCAGAGAGACCCAGAGCACAGCTGAGCAGAGAGACCCAGAGCACAGCTGAGCAGAGAGACCCAGAGCACAGCAGAGCAGAGAGACCCAGAGCCGAGCAGAGAGACCCAGAGCCGAGCAGAGAGACCCAGAGCACAGCCGAGAGACCCAGAGCCGAGCAGAGAGACCCAGAGCACAGCTGAGCAGAGAGACCCAGAGCCGAGCAGAGAGACCCAGAGCCGAGCCGAGAGACCCAGAGCCGAGCAGAGCAGAGAGATTCAGAGCCAAACAGAGAGACCCAGAGCACAGCCGAGCAGAGAGACCCAGAGCACAGCCGAGCAGAGAGACCCAGAGCACAGCCGAGCCGACCAGAAAGATACCCTATCTCTCTTTCTGTCCGTCTCTCTCTCTCTCTCTCTCTCTCTCTGTCCGTCTCTCTCTCTCTCTGTCTGTACACACGTGTACACTGCTCTGTAAATTAGCAAATAAAGTTAGTTTAATTAGCTTAATATAATAACAGTGCTGGATGTGCTGCACAAGTGTCAGTAAATAATTAATATATGCTGTTCTGTCTGTTTTTTACGTTGTGTTTTTAAAGCTAGGTAGCACTTTGTCTCCAGCACAGACTTTAAAACCACTTTTGATTTTGTTTGTTTATCTGATACAAACTTAAAACAGTTTCTGTATTTCCAGCCACAGAACATGAATCCTCCCTCCACTCGAAATTCACACTGCTGCTACTGCAGCTCAGCCAATCAGCTCTCCCTCCTGCCCCGCCCCTAAACCCATACATCACCCAGTGCCCTTCCCAAACTACTCCACTCATTTTTAGCATTTTATAATTTGAGCTGAGGGAGGAGTCAGATAAAATCAGAGGGTTTAGTTACTCTTTAATAGAAACAGGAAATCTGCTGATTATCTGAATCATTTTACAGCAGTAAACAGTGAGCAGGTGCTGCGTCAGGTTCTGTGTGAGTTATATAATGCGGTTATTAAGCTGTGTGAATATGGATGTGAGAGAGAGAGAGAGGAAGAAGAACGATAAAGCGACAGCATTGTCCTTTAAATGACTTCCTTTTTTTTCCCTGTTCTTGGCTGAAAGCGTTTCTCCTCTCGGCGTAAATCCTCTTTTGTTGGGTAACAAAGACTCCAGTGATTCTGCAGCTCAGCGTTTACACTCACAACACCGACCCTCCCGTAATTACGCTCCGCCTCAGTCTGTAAACCAACTGATGCTAAACCTCGTCATCAGAGAAACAGGGGACACATGAGAAAAGACGAGAACATGACAGATAACGAGTGTCCTCTTCCTCCCGTACGATCGTCTCTCAGCATTTCCTGCCAGAATCAGACGTTTCTATACCGTTAATCTAGAGCAGGGGTGTCCAAACTTTTTTTGTTGGGGGCCAGAAGGAGAAATATATTTGAAGTCACAGGCCACAGAGTCTGTAATAAAACAAATAATGAAATATATAAATAATACATTTAAATAATACATTTTTCCAGATTACTTTCAATTACTTGACTTACTATCTTTATCTTTGACAGTGTTTTGTAAACTAAGATTTATCAAATTGATGTTTCATTTCATGATGTCTCTTGATATTAAACTCCTTAATTATGGCAACTTTTAGACTATTTTGCCCTTTTTCTGCGCTAGAAATGAGCACTCTCTCCGCTTTTAGACTCTTTGGCCCGTGTTTCTGCGCTAGAACTGCGCACTCTCCGCTTTTAGACTCTTTGGCCCGTTTTTCTGCGCTAGAAATGCGCACCCTCTCCGCTTTTAGACTCTTTGGCCCGTTTTTCTGCGCTAGAACTGCGCACTCTCTCCGCTTTTAGACTCTTTGGCCCGTTTTTCTGCGCTAGAACTGCGCACTCTCTCCGCTTTTAGACTCTTTGGCCCGTTTTTCTGCGCTAGAACTGCGCACTCTCTCCGCTTTTAGACTCTTTGGCCCGTTTTCCTGCGCTAGAAATGCACACTCTCTCCACTTTTAGACTCTTTGGCCCGTTTTTCTGCACTAGAAATGAGCAACTTCTCCGCTTTTAGACTCTTTAGCCTGTTTCTGACACCTAGCGTTCAAACTTTGAATCTCACATTATAAAATCCTGCTTAACAGCGGGCCAACTTTCATTCTATTTCTAAAATACCTCGCGGGCCGCTCCAAAAAAGGAAACGGGCCGCAAATGGCCCGCAGGCCGTAGTTCGGACACAACACACCTGTACACCCCCCCCAAACACCGCCTTCTTAAATTACACACATATCTCCTTATTTCTGTAAACATGTGACAATAAAGCAGCGCACTAATGTAACGAAATGTAATGAAATCTGGATCAGCCGGGTGGGGGTGTGTATTCTAATTATCGGTGTCTTGATTCCCGTCACGGCGCAGAGCAGCGCACTGAAACATTAGAATTCAGGTTGGGGGGGAGGGGGTGATGGGGGGGCGATGGTCAGGGGATCAGTGCGGATCAGGGAAGGACTCTGGAGGATGGGACCGGACTGAATGCCAGTGTTTGCATGTATTCATGAGGGTGTAATAGCTTCCTCTGTGTGGTTATCCTCCACGCTGTCCGTGCATTTATAACTGAGATTGGAGAAGAAGGAGATTTCCGAGATTTAAGAAAAAAAGAGTTTCTGTTCCCTGTGCTGACGGTTTCAAAATAAATCTTTATTTATTCACACACACACACATCACAGCCGTCCTCCTTCTCCTCCTTCCTCGAGTTCACTGTAAATAATCAATCTCTCACCAAGAGGTACGCCACCCACAATCAACTGCAGAGAGTCTTTCTGTAAGGCCGGATTAGGGTTAGGAGCACTTTTACAATTTTCACTATTGTAAGACCCAGTGTCTAATTAGACAACATCTATAATCATTTACACATCTGTCTGAGACAGAACTGCATGCTGCATTTTTTATTATTAAAATTAAAACTGCATTCCTTCACCTACGATTCCCCACAGAAGAGAGTAAAGCGCTTTAAATACCATTAGGTACAAAAATAAGAGCAAGCATCCCCACAGAAGGAGGTGGTAAATAGACAAAATGCATAAAGAAGAACCATAAAGAACCTGATGTTATGTTATATGTTAAGTTATGCTAGGGGTGTCCAAACTACGGCCCACGGGTCATTTGCGGCCCGTTTTCATTTTTTGGAGCGGCCCGCGAGGTATTTTAGAAATAGAATTAAAGTTGGCCCGTTGTTAAGCAGGTTTTTATAATGTGAGATTCAAAGTTTGAACGCTAGGTGTCAGAAACGGGCCAAAGAGTCTAAAAGCAGAGAAAGTGCGCATTTCTAGCGCAGAAAAACGGGCCAAAGAGTCTAAAAGCAGAGAGGGTGCGCATTTCTAGCGCAGAAAAACGGGCCAAAGAGTCTAAAAGCAGAGAGGGTGCGCATTTCTAGAGCAGAAAAACGGGCCAAAGAGTCTAAAAGCGGAGAGAGTGCGCATTTCTAGCGCAGAAAAACGGGCCAAAGAGTCTAAAAGCGGAGAGAGTGCGCATTTCTAGAGCAGACTATGAAATTATGCAGTGTGTTTTACTCCTAAAATACAATATATTACATTTATTTTAAATGAAAAGGCTTGTTTGTGCAGTAAATAAAGAGTAATGTAAATGGTTTGAACACACTGTACAGAAGGATAGACCTGTTCCTCCCTGTTTCCTCCCTGTTCTCTATTCCTAACCCAGGACTCAGCGTTCATCTCTAATAACATGAAAACGCATTTAAAAAGCCATGAAAAACACATTAGGGAAAGGAGCTGGAGGTCTGCTGCTCGGCGGCGGCGGCGCTGTATGGATAAGGTAAATTGAGTTTGGGACATATATTTGTGCTCTTAATGCTGCTGGGAAATAAAGATGAATAAAACAGAGGCAGGAGATGGACGAGGGCTGCGTTTACTCCAGTCTAAAAACTGCAAACTAACGTTTTAATTCTGTTTGAGACTCTTCTGTTCTTTATTCACATGGCGGTAAAGTTCTGTACAATTCTGTGCAGCTGGAACAGAATTCACCAATCAACACTCAGCACTCTGAATTCACCAATCAGTAATTACATATATATATACACATATATAAGTATACGTCTATAAGCGCGACACGCCTCCAGTTATTCTACAGTAACTCACAGAGCGAGAGCGTGATACATATTACACTTTCATAAGAGATTTCAATTCCTGGTGACACCTAGTCAATAATTTATTGATTTTGAGTGAATAATTGATGAGCGTGTGACTGGAGGATCATTAGGAAGACTTTAACTAGCTGCTGCTCTTCTTCATGAATAACTAATGAGTTTAGAGACCATTATCTAACGTTTCAGACGATCCAGGAGTCTAAAGGACGAGTCTGAACTCATAACTATTCTAAACATAACTATTCATAATTTCCTATATTTTCATTACACTGGAATTAAAATCACAACATACTGATCTCCTGCCACACACCAACCCTGACCTGCAGAAACATTGTATCTCCACTGTTTCTGGGTTGGTTTCACTTCTACGTGGGAATCTGTAACTTTTTATTTGGAATGGACCAATAGAAAGGCTCCAAAATAACTTAAAATAACTAATTCATTTTTCTTCTTTCAATTCTGCTCGGATAGGTTACGGACCGCCTGGCCTTTTTCTCACCCTGCGTCCCTTTCTCTCTCTCTCTCTCTCTCTCTGTCTCTCTCTCTCTCTCTCTGTCTGACTGCTCTGATAGACTAGGTTGAATTGTAGAAGATAACGCATGTTATACTGCATGATTTCTTCTGTGCGTAGCATTAGACCATAGGTTGTTGCACCATACCTTCTTGCTCAGCATGGTGCCTTCCTATGATCCGGTCGTATATGTTGACTTCTTCTGCTGCGATGTTAAACTCTGCAAGGAGTGCTGTTTGCGGAGCACCTCCTCCTCGACTTGCAAAAACTCTGGCGGAATGGTAAGATGGTCGCGCGGTAATGACTTCGCTGATTGCATCATTGGCCATACTGGCATGCGCAGCGGCCGCATAACCGATGGCGAACGCGTGAAGCTCAGGAAAGGCTGCGGGGGAGAAAAGACCTGCTTTGGGACGCCCTAGAAACTTGATGTGAGGAGCAGAGGGTCCGATGGTACCAAAAATCTTCAGGAGGCCTCGCATTACTTCAACCTCTGAACGGTGAGCAGGTTTGACCAGAATAGGAGCCTTTGCTGAAACAACAAAATTGCAGACCATAACGAAGCCTGTTAGTACCGCGCCTCTCAAATAGTAACCGGCATGTGACACAGCAGCAAAAAGCGCATTTGTGTCGCTGTCTTGGTCCATAGCGGCCTCAACCAGTTCGACAATGACTCGCCTGATGATAATGTTTTATTTGATGGTTTTTGCTACTCGCTCAGCAATCTCGTCTTGCAAAAACCAGTCGGACTCTACAGGGTTAGCGACACACATAGCCTCCATTCTCCTTCGGGCATTGTCGATACAGACCGTCGGCAAGGTAATGCACTTGGAAGCTATCATTATTGTGTGAGAAATGGCTGTTCTGAGAGCTTCCGATGGAAGACCATCTTCTGCTCCTAGTTCGACACCATTTTCAAAGATGTTGGGGTTCCCGACTATGATGTCGCGGTCTAGGTTATCAACAAGGCGGGCGGAAGTTGCACATGTTCCGATTGTAACCCCATGCTCGATCCGAAGTTGCATCTGGGAGCACGCTAGGTTGGGATTCTTTGCAAACGTCTCAACTATTGTCTGCGAATCTCCCATTTCAGAGAAAAAGGCTGACAAAAATAGTCCTGCTCTGGTTTCCTCAAGCATGATTGATGCTAGCAAGGCCTTCATATAGGTTAGACGGCGTTCTGTAGCTCGGCCACCTTTAATAGTGACCACTGACATGCGAGAAACTATAGATCTGGACGCCTTGGAGATTGCAGTGCTTAATGACGACCTACCTAGTCGTGATGGGTCACAGACCACATAGCTCATTTCTAGCATTGAGGACATGATGCAGCCCAAGGGAGAGCGTGTCAAAAACAACCACAACAAAGTAATTATACCCTTCAAGCAGAATCTCTTTATTCGTTGATCTCTGTGTCTCTCTCTCTCTATCTCTCTGCCTCTCTCTCTCTGTCTCTCTCTGTGTCTCTCTCTCTCTCTCAATCTATCTCTCTCTCTCTGTGTCTCTCTCTCTCTCTGATTCTCTCTCTCTCTCGATCTCTCTCTTTCTCTTTTTCTCCCCTTTGGGTTCAGGACTCTTGAGGGGTGGCATCTGTGTGATGCTGATATGCTGGAGTGCACTGGCGCCCCCTGGGGGCTGTTATTCTTTCTCAGAAGGCATCTCCAACACATCCTCTCTCTCTCTCCCTCTTTCTCTCTCTCTTTCTTTCTCTCTCTCTCTCTCTTTATGAATCTACATGATGTCCAGTTCTCTCCATCAATCCACAGAGCACCAGGCACCAGCAGCAACAACTGTTCAAATACTGAGAAAAGCCCAGAAGATATTAATAAAATACACTTTTCTTATGAAGTGAACCATAACTCAGCAGATCTAGAACCATTCAAGCCCTCAGATCATTCAGATCATGAGATAATAACTGACCTCACTCTCTATAGATCCACACATCACATGATTTATTCCTGCAGGAAGAGGAGAAGAAGACTCGGCAGGACAACAGAATCAAATCTGATGTATATATATATGTCTGTTCACACTGTGTTTTTAAAGTGATCTACAGAATACTCAACACTGACATCTGAACGGTTCATGCTCCTAACCTGACGCTCACGTGTTAAACAGCAGAGTCAACAGCGTCTCACGTGAAGTTTCAGATTCAGCATCACAGGATCTATCAGACCTCAGTTCTCATAGTGTTCTCCATCTATCCTTTTGAGCTGTCCAATGATATCACTGGTCTTCTTAGAGTGAAAAAGTGAAGAGCAATGGTGCTCTGTAAGAGAACCATATTTTGTTCTAATAAGTTAATCAGTTATTGCACACTTGCCTCTAGACTCTTCCTTGTAGTACTTCCATCTCTGTTTGTAATTTTCAGGTTTATTTAGAAATGTTAAATGTTTAATATGGAAATGTGTCATTTCTCAGATTCTCAAGAACAAAATGAATGTAATCGATCTTCTGATTTTGTCCCGTAACTTTCAGTGAGACGGAAGTCGAGGCTCTAAAGAGGGAGCTTTGTATCATTATGATCAATATATAATCAGTACAGTGGGGTTATTAAAGCATGCGCTGATGAGTGACTGCTTATAAAACCCGAGTTCCACCAGTAAAAGCTGTTCTCAATCTGTGTGGAAGATCCACCTGGCATCATCTGAAAACTACAGTTCATCAGAAGTATATTCACAAATCAGAACAGTAATAAATCCAACATTTATTATAAATCTGCACCACTGTTTCCAATATATATATAAGGGTCATACATCAAACACACTGCACTTTATCTACAGCAGATCAGCGTCAGCAAGCGCCATCAAAAAACGTTATGATGATGAAACGGGTACTCATCAGGACCGCCCCAGGAAAGGAGAGGAAGAGCGAGAGTTTCCTCTGTTGTACAGGATGAGTTTATCAGAGTTTCCAGCCTCAGAAACCACAAGTTAACACACAGCTCCTCAGATAAGAGTATCTAAATACTTTTACTTTTAAATACTAGTATTTAGGTTTGTTTAACACTGTTTTTAAGTTACTACATGATTCCTTATGTGTTCCTTCATAATCTGAGCACTTCACGAATCATGTACTATAAAAAATACTAAATTAAAACACTGAATGTGAAGGTGTGAACCTGATCTTTAGCCTTGGCTAATTGCCCGTCTACACTCTCCTCCCCGAGGCTCTCCGGCTCTCCGGACGCTCAGCCGGCCTTGTTTATCTATTGATTGCGGATCTTTCAGAGCTGAAAACATTATTAATCTCATCCGAGAAACTCCGGCCCCGGCTCAGGGTCACCAGGACTGAGAAAGAGGGGAAGAGAGATGAAAGACAGAAGTTAAAAAAGAAAAGCGAGAGTAGAGAACATTATTACAGAAGATCTGCTTCTGTTTCCATAAAGACCATTTACGCCTTTTATTTTCCCGTCCTTCCCAACAGTTATGAACAGTTATGAACAGTTATGAACTGAATGCAGCAACAGACTGTGAGAGCAACTCACACTTTACATTCTATGATGGTCAGTGCAGGAAAATACAACAACACTGTTCTCAGAATCTCCCTCAAGGGGGCGCTCCCACTAGTAACTGACAGCGTTCAGTCGGACAGGTTCATCATTGCATAATATGAAGCATCATAAAGCAGAGTTTTCCATCGGCAAGCCAGAAAAGGAAGAAGAGAAAGGAAGAGAATGAAAAGGAAAAAAAATAATAATAATGTTTGCGTTATTTACCTGCCTGCCAGTGAATTCTAGAAACACACTAAAACAGTTAGTGTAGCTTAATTTGAATGAGATGATAATTTGGATACACACTGTAATACTTTATATTATCAGGAGTTCTGTTCCAGTTTATCGTATTTAATTAACCCGTGTGTGGTGTTCATATTTTTGTTACTCGTTTACTTCGTTACTTGTATTTAATTCAGCAAAATTAAGCAATTCTACATTAAAATGCTTTACACATGCTTGCTTCACCTAAATTGCAAGCAATATAAACAAACAGCTTACATGGTTAATATTTGCCCTTTACCTTTCTTATGTTACATTTCTTTCAAAAAGTGCCTCTCTTTTTTTTATTAGTTTTTTTTTAATAAACTGTAAAAGAAAATGAGTTAAACTCAAGATTGTTTAGTTTCAAATTTACAAATGAAGCAATGTTTATTAGTCCTTGGCCAAACATACTGTATGTGATATAAATGTGTAGGGGGGGTACAGTGTGTGTTTATCAAAAAAAAATGTGTTTTGATATATGTTTTTCACAACAAAAATGAGCCAATGCCAATGAGTTTGAGTTAGAAAAAATATTTTTTTAGTATCATTTGATGAAAAATAAAAAAAACGGGTCCCACAGACCCGAACACCACGCAAGGGTTAAATGATATTAACACACGACATAGCTAAACGTTCTTGATTTCAGTTTTAATGAAGGTGGTATAGCTGTTCTACTGTTATCATACAGTACATCTACTAAACGAGGGGATGAAATACTGTACAATAATTCCATGGATTACATTAGCAGACTGGAACATAGGGGCTCATTTAGCTTGGAGACTCACTCAACTGAAGGTTCTCTGAAGTTCTCCATAAACATTCTTCACATTTACAGATTTTCCAAAGAACCCAAAACAACGCAAAGCCCAGAACCCAGTCCGGTTCCGGCAGCACGGCTCTTTATTAATAACTCAGAGCCCGGAGACGCCGAGACGCTGCTTCTGCAAATCTGAACATTAAAAGAAATATAATGAGCGCTGGCGACGTCGGCGAGACGGGAGACGAACACAGCGCTGATTCCGCGGCTCTCGCACTTCCGATGACACGTGTCACCAGAGATACAGTCGCAGATAAAACACGGCTCTGTTATCTACCTTCATGTGCCGGTCCTCCCACAGCGCTGCCTTCAGCGCTCCCGGCTCCCCGGGGGAAGGTCGCGGGGTTATCTCCCAATCACGACGTGACGGATATGCAAACGCGCCGCTCCCTGAGCTCACCTGCCTGTCCCGCTTCCACTGTTTTCACTAACAATTTCCACGAGTTTAATTTTCCCAGGAACGACATCAAAGCCGAGCGGAAAAAGAGCCTTGTCCCGGAGATGACAGGACACCTTTCATCTCTCTTTAATTCCCTCGTCTTTTATCACACACTCATTTATTTCAATTCATTCTGTGCCAGTTTAAATAAACACAGACCTGCGGAGAGAGAGAGAGAGAGAGCGGCAGGAATTCACAACACAGTGAGCTGATCTCTCTCTTTCAACATTGGTGGAAGGTTATTTTTATTCCTCACATTGTAAAACATGTCAAATATGATCTTTCTCTTAACACGAACCCACCAAGGATGCAGGATGAGAGCAGGACTTACAGACACTCATTAATCCTTCAGGAACATTCAGAAGGTCTTTAATCTTCAGTCCAGAACAGCAGAAACTTTCCGCAGTATAAACTCCGCCTGCTGATGGAGAAACAGCAGCATGATCAACTGTACTCTCTCTCTCTTTCTCTCTCTCTCTCTCTCAGACTCCGCCTGCTGATGGAGAAACAGCAGCATGATCAACTGTACTCTCTCTCTCTCTCTCTCTCTCTCTCTCTCAGACTCCGCCTGCTGATGGAGAAACAGCAGCATAATGTACTGTACTCTCTCTCTCTCTCTCTCTCTCTCTCTCAGACTCCGGCTGCTGATGGAGAAACAGCAGTATGATCAACTGTACTCTCTCTCTCTCTCTCTCTCTCTCTCTCTCTCTCTCAGACTCCGGCTGCTGATGGAGAAACAGCAGTATGATCAACTGTACTCTCTCTCTCTCTCTCTCTGCCTTTCTCTCTCTCTCTCAGACTCCGGCTGCTGATGGATAAACAGCAGCATGATCTACTGTACTCTCTCTCTCTCTCACTCTCTCTCTCAGACTCCGGCTGCTGATGAAGAAACAGCAGCATGATCTACTGTACTCTCTCTCTCTCTCTCCTTTTTTTTATAAAAGAAGAAAGTGAATGGTGACACTAGAAAATCGAAGAACAGAGGGAGAGGTGATCGTTTGATTAATTAAATGACTAATTAATTCGGTTCATAAATTAATCTGAATATAATCCTTTATAAAGAACATGTGAGAGAGATCCTGGAAAAATGAGGATGAGGAGTGTATATATTACAGAGAGAGAGAACTTTCATGTGCATCCCAGAGGTACACCTCCTCAGCATGATGCTGTGTGTGTGTGTGTGTGTATAGTGTGTGTGTTGTGGCCACAGCAAATCCTTTGATTGGTCTGCAGTTAGAGGAGCATGCAGACATCAAAAGGTTTGGACAGTATGTTGCCCTGTAGAAACCGTCGCTGTTACATTTCAGCTCTGCTGACAGTCCACAGACCTGGAACCCCCAGAACCCTCAAAACCCTCAGAACTCCAAAAAACCCTCAGAAGTACAAAAACCATCAGAAATCTAAAAACCCCAGAACCATCAGAACCCCAGAACTTAAAAAAAAAAACAGAACTACAGAAAATCCCTGGAAGCCCTAAAACCCAAACTCATTTGGATATAGAACAGCAAAGGAACGTTACCGAACGTGGGCCGCCCAGAACTAGGGGTTCACTGGGGGTTCACAGAAGGATCACTGAAGGATCACTGGGGGTACACTGAAGTATTACTGGGAGATCACTGGGTCCAGCCATTGGTCCATGCCATTGGTCCATGGTGGATCTGACAGCGACCCCTCCAGGTTTCTCCTCCAGCTCTAAACTGGTGGTGGTGAAGAAAAGGTCAGGGAGGCCTGTGCTCAGCCCACAGATAACCCCAATTCTTTTGGGCATTTCAGGTGTATATATCTACATTGTTAATATAATAGTTCATAGTGCCACTGCAGCACTTCATGAGGAACATCTCTACCACATCTTCACAGCACTGTTACGACACCACCTCACCCTAAACAGCAGGAAGTGTATTGTTGATTTTGCCTTTAGCAGAGGGTATCTTCACCCTGACACTGAGGCCATTATCCGGATCCCAGAGCTCACCACACCCAGGATGCCTCACACTACAACTCTACTCTCTACTGAAGCCCCGCCCACACCCAGTGTAAGCTTCTGAAACAGGCCGAAACCTGGACCTGGAGTGCTCCGATTGGCCAGAAGCATACAGATCAGCGGCAGAAAAAAATAACTTTAGATCGGCGTGACTGAAACTGGAAAAATGTGAGATGAAATGATATTCGTAGTTTAAAATATGGACAACTGTATAAGCAGATTAAAGGTTAAAATACACACTGTGCTACAAGAGAGACCAACCAATCCTCAACTCACAAACTATTTTAAAATGGCTCAATGGGGTTCAAAATTCATAAAAAAACATGATTGGATGGGCCCCAGAACGCCAGGCTAGTGTAGCATTAATCCACCCCACCGGTGTACCTCTGGGACTCACACATGTTCCTGTATGGATACAAGTTTCCTCAGAACTACAGCTTCATCCACCATCATCACTGATCAGCTTAACTACTGCCTCTATTTATACCAGTTACACACTGAAACTGAGGAAGAGGAGGAGGAGGAGGAGGAGGGTGAGGAAGGTGAGGGTGAGGTGACCCTGAGCTGAATCGGTGGGGTTGGGGAGCACAGCGCTGAGCCGCTGCCGGAGAGAGAGCAGCTTAAAGATGATTGAATTCTGAATCACACTGTCTTCAAAGGTACACACACACTACCACACACACACACACACACACACACACTATCTCTTCTACCTTCCCTCCCTCTTTTATTCTTTGCTCTCTCGCTCATCCTCCTTTCTTCTCCACGCTGTTCTGAGGACAGTCGAGGCTGAAATATGACCCACAGACTCTGGAGGAGAAAGGTAAAGGTCTGTCTGCCCCTCGGTCTGTCTGTCTGCCCCTCTGTCTGTCTGTCCTTCATCCTCGTTTCTCAATAAATGTATTTTTTTTCTGTTATGAAGATTACTTTACGTTTTTTAATCCTGAAACTCTGAAGGTAAACGTGGAGCGAAGTATCGAACTAAATAAAACTCTGGAGACAAAACAGAGTCTATAATCCACCGTCTCTCACTGTCTGACATTTAGGAGAGAACGAAAGAACTGAGGAATAGAAGAATAAATGTGATTTTAGAGATGGTGAGATTGTCTTGGCGGTGTGTGTGTGTGTGTGTGTGTGTGTGTGAGACGGAGATAGAGAGACAGAAAGACAGAGAAAGAAAATGAAAGTGTTGATGGGCGTGTGTTTCACCCCTTGAATGTTCGGTTGAACGTGCATCTGCACACAAACACCGTCATCTCCAGGTGGGTTCTGACATTTGGACTTCAGAGAGGTGGATTTATTTCATGCTGTGTTGGTTTCTCTATCACACCCGTGATGCTCCCACCTGCCTCCCCACCACTGATCTGCTCGCGCTCATCGCCCTACAGGCTTTGAAGAACGAGGCACCTTCCTTCCCACAGTTTCCAGGAGACGATTTCAGCTGAACTGAAGGTCAGACTGCAGTGGAACCTGTGGAGGTCAGTGATGCTTTTATTGGAAACAAACTGCCTCAAAAAGAACTTACTTTAAACATATTAAATTCATTAATGTTAGAAAAGACAGGGCACAATCCCAATCCCTCCTCCTAGCTTTTAAATGAATTAAATTCTTAGAATACGAAATAGAATCTTTGAAAAAGCTGAAATAGAAAAAAACAACAAGAACATTAATTCATTAATTCATCTGTAGGGGGCGCTGCCAGTCTGTTATGATACAGAGGGGTGGAAAAGTTCATTAACCTGACAGCTGGTCTTTAGTTACATTTAGCGCAGTGTATACCCACACCCTACCCCTCTATCCCAACAACAATCACACCCCTACCCCTCTATCCCAACAACGATCACACCCCTACCCCTCTATTCCAACAACAATCACACTCTGCCCCTCTATCCCAACAACAATCACCACACCCTACCCCTCTATCCCAACAACAATCACATCCCTACCCCTCTATCCCAACAACAATCACACCCCTACCCCTCTATCCCAACAATAACACTCTACCCCTCTATCCCAACAACAATCACACCCCTACCCCTTTATCCCAACAACAATCACACCCCTACCCCTCTATCCCACCAACAATCACACTCTACCCCTCTATCCCAACAACAATCACACCCCTACCCCTCTATCCCAACAACAATCACACCCTACCCCTCTATTCCAACAAGAATCAGCACACCCTACCCCTCTATTCCAACAACAATCACACTCTGCCCCTCTATCCCAACAACAATCACCACACCCTACCCCTCTATCCCAACAACAATCACGCCCCTACCCCTCTATCCCAACAACAATCACACTCTACCCCTCTATCCCAACAACAATCACACCCCTACCCCTCTATCCCACCAACAATCACACTCTACCCCTCTATCCCAACAACAATCACACCCCTACCCCTCTATCCCAACAACAGGAATCACCACACCCTACCCCTCTATCCCAACAACAATCACACCCTACCCCTCTATCCCAACAATCACAC
The DNA here is from genome assembly GCF_023375975.1 of Astyanax mexicanus. Lineage (NCBI taxonomy): Eukaryota > Metazoa > Chordata > Actinopteri > Characiformes > Acestrorhamphidae > Astyanax > Astyanax mexicanus. The sequence continues at coordinate 2,880,185 of NC_064411.1, forward strand.
CCTACCCCTCTATCCCAACAACAAGAATCACCACACCCTACCCCTCTATCCCAACAACAATCACACCCTACCCCTCTATCCCAACAACAATCACACTCTACCCCTCTATCCCAACAACAATCACACCCCTACCCCTTTATCCCAACAACAATCACACCCCTACCCCTCTATCCCAACAACAATCACACCCCTACCCCTCTATCCCAACAACAGGAATCACCACACCCTACCCCTCTATCCCAACAACAATCACACCCTACCCCTCTATCCCAACAACAATCACACCCTACCCCTCTATCCCAACAACAAGAATCACCACACCCTACCCCTCTATCCCAACAACAATCACACCCTACCCCTCTATCCCGACAACAATCACACCCCTATCCCTCTATCCCAACAACAATCACACTCTACCCCTCTATCCCAACAACAATCACACCCCTATCCCTCTATCCCAACAACAATCACACTCTACCCCTCTATCCCAACAACAATCACACCCCTACCCCTCTATCCCAACAACAATCACACTCTACCCCTCTATCCCAACAACAATCACACTCTACCCCTCTATCCCAACAACAATCACATACCTACCCCTCTATCCCAACAACAATCACACCCCTACCCCTCTATCCCAACAAAAATCACACTCTACCCCTCTATCCCAACAACAATCACACCCCTACCCCTCTATCCCAACAACAATCACACTCTACCCCTGATGTCTTTCAGATCACTGCAACCTTCTGCAGGAATTTACAGATTCATTTCAGTTGCAGCAAATCTTACTGGTGCCACTGTTAGAAAAACAGATTTACACAGAGCACTTCCATGTACGAACAACAGTTCAATTCCACCCTGAACTTAAAATTGAATCCAGATGTTGCTGCAGAACTTTTCACGATAGACTACGTCCCTTCAAGATTGGTTGCTTAGATGGTTTTCTGATGCTGCAATGAAATTGGAAAGAGTTAAGAAGGCCATGGGTAAGATTAGGTTATTTATTTTCCCTTACTGTGGAGATAATAAAAGTACCAGATAGAAAAAGTACAACAAGTCGTATTGCAGAACTTCACTCTCTGCACAGACTTCATTATTATTGATTATCTGGTCTCTAACCATCTTCCATCTTACATCAAAGAAAAAAAAACTGATTAGAGGAAACAAGGAACGATACAATATTGATTACCCTTAAACTAGATCTTAATGCCTGGCCTATTTTTTTATTTCGCAAAAAAACCTCTTATAAACCTCTTATAAAACAACAGCAGTCTGTTGGCGCTGCTCCAGCCTGTGGATTGAATCAGTGAGATCAGTCAGCAGATGACATCCAAATAATTCTCCACAAACATGACAATCTCCTCCCAGAAACTGTCTCACCTTCTTCTTGGTCTGGGACATGGACATGGACATGCCACAGTTACTGCGTTTCTGTTCATTTGGACGTGCACCTGCACCACCTTGTTTCCCAGGTGGAAGCTTCCATTATCCCACTCACAGCTGAACAGACCCAGCAGGCCTGGCCAGCAGCACAGTGATCTGCTCTGAGACTTCCTGATTACTCCCATCTCCAACATTTCCTGCAGTCGGTTCCAAACTTCCTGCTCCATGTGAGCAGCTGAGAACAAGCATCTCAGGAGGCATCAAAGCCTGAACGCTTCAGGTACTGCCGTCACCAGAACTCCAGGGACCTCCTCTCTCTAATTACAGGGGACTCAGGTGGTGTATTTGCAGTGAATTAACCTGTCTGGTTGAAACACCCTAAATTAAACTGTTTCCAATCACTATTTGACCTTGAAGTGCCCTTGCCATCCAGGGCATTATTTAGACTGGTAGAGGGGATCAGGCTAATACAGGCTCTTTATCTCTGGGGAACCTCTTTTGTTGTTGCTGATCCTGAGCATGGACCAAATGCTTCTAAGGCTACGTTCACACAGCAGGTCAAAGTGGTCCTAATCCGATTTTCTGACCATATATATCTGATATTTACAGTATTTTAGTCTGTTCTCACAGTCTTTATAATATGACCCATGTCTTACATCTGTCTGAATGGTTATTGCTTTAAAAAAAATGAAACGCTTCACCTTAAGTTTCACTTTAAACTTTGTTAAAATCTCGAGAATAAATGAGTTTAGGCTGCATCTGATCAATAAGAATTCCCTCCAGCTTGTTAAAAAAGGACACGTTATTTGGACACAGACAGGATTTTATTTTTAATCTTTGATACTGCAGCATCGATCTATAGCCACGATCAACACATTCTGCCAAATCATTAGGAACAACGTGTGGAAATATAAGTCTTCTAATGTTACTGGAACAGAGGCATCACCCCAAATATTGCATAGGTCTGTCTATTTTTCCTTCTTCCCACAATAATTTTTCTGTTGGCGTGAATCAAATACACGTCAGATTTCAATACCACATATTAAAGTGTACAAATCAGAATTATCTAGCTTGAATCTAGCTTGTTACTGATTGGAGGAAAGTTGTTACAGCTGTTTTTGGTTTCCTCTCTTTACCTGGTGGCCATTTCCTATCAAAATCAATTATTTCATCCAGGTATGTAAAGATTACGGTATGAGTATGTCACATAAATTCACATTAACTTTCATTATGTTCAATATCTCAATTTTAAACGTAAATATACCGTCATGTCTCTGAAGTCATTCACTCTCTACAGACACCAAACCTCTTACCTCCACCCACAACCACCCACAACCCCCCCCCCCCCAGAATAAACCCACTCAGACCCCCACCTGTATACATACAGATATACAGTAATGCAGAAACACACATACAGTAAATAAGCTCTGATAAAAACGATTGGTTTTATTAATCCGAGGTGAAGTGCTTTATTTTAACGTTCCGGCTGAATCCAGTTCAAATACATCAAACACAGTCAGGAAAATCTCACTCCCAATATCTTAATTAAAATCCTTATCGTAGCCCTGTTTCCCTTTCTTTATCATAACTGCAGAAACCAGGACCAGAAACGAGGGAAGATGAGTCGCAGAGGAGAGAGAGAAAGAGAGAGAGAGGGAGAGAGAGAAAGAGAAAGAGAGAGAGAGACCGGTCCCAGTTTTGAGTCCGGTCCCAGTTTTGAGTCCGGTCTCAGTTCTGAGTCCGTCCCAGTTCTTAGTCCGCACCCCCAACTCTCCACCCAACTCTCCACCCAACTCTCCACCCATCTCTCCACCCAAACCCCCAACTTTTCATCCATCTCTCCACCCAACTCTCCACCCACACCACTAACTCTCCACCCATCTCTCCACCCAAACCCCCAACTTTTCATCCATCTCTCCACCCAACTCTCCACCCATCTCTCCACCCACACCCCCAACTCTCCACCAAAACCCCCAACTTTTCATCCATCTCTCCACCCAACTCTTCACCCAAACCCCTAACTCTCCACCCATCTCTGTGTGTCGACAGGTGAAGACGATGGTTCTACAGGACTGTCAGAAGAAGGAGTTTCTGTAGTTTCAGTTCTTCAGCTGCTCTCTGTGTAACTGTAGAGTCACAGCGCCTCCCTGTGTTCATAAATATTACTACACCCAGCTTCACCTGAACTACAGACGCTGTGAGTCACCAGAGTGCTAATGAAACTGACTGTGAGCTCCAGCAACACACACACACACACACACACACCCTCATACACACACTTTTACACACACACACACACACACACACACACACTTTTACACACACACACACACACACACACACACACACACACACACACACACATACACACACTTTTACACACACACACACACACACACCCTCATACACACACTTTTACACACACACACACACACACACACTTTTACACACACACACACACACACTCATACACACACTTTTACACACACACAATCCCTATGAAAGTCATTTACACTTCAAAGACTTGCCCTGCATGTGTGCATCTGCATCTAAATATACACACACACACACTCACAAACACGCACACACACACACACACACACACACTGCACTACATGGAAACTTCCTCCTCCTCCTGCCATTGCTCTCACTGCAAGATATCACACACACACACACACACACAAACACATCGTTTTGTGATTGGACAGTCCTGTAGTGTGATCCTAATAATAAACGGTTGCTGTAGTTTTTTATCTTTACATGCTGATCAGATTTTATAGTTAACTTAATTTTATAATGAGGATTTCTATTCAATAATCCACTTATTATTTCAGATACGGTGTTTTAGAAGATTTTTTCTCAATGAACACTAAAAGCAAAAAAAAACATCTGTTTTCTGTGGATCAGCTGAAAGAGTTTGGATTCAGGAATCATTTGATTCTATGAGCCGTTTGGATGCTCCTCCCTTATTGTGATGTCACAATATGGAAACCTGCATAGAACCAACCTGGCTTCACCCCTCACCAGTCAACCCCCACCAGAGCTAATGTGTGGTAATTGCTCAGCATATACATGGGGCGTGGCCAGCAACACCTTAATTGTATTAAAGTGTCAGAGCTCTTAAATGGCTGAAGGAACTGAAACTGGTATAAGAGTGATTTTTTTGTAAAGACCTATTCTAAAAACAGGTATAATGTCCCCTTTGATTTTTTTTACCGTAGTGGCAAACCAGTAAACCTTCCCAATCCACTTACCTGATAATCTCTCTTTTCCTGAAAAGACACATCAAATTTTCCCAAAACTTCCTCGTCACTTCCATTTTTAACGGTAGCATTTTTACAAGGCCTAAGATATGTTTTTTATTGTTTTACAATAATATATATATATTGTTTGTTTTTTTTACTGGTCATTATTTGGACTAATATTGCTAAATAAGTGAAGAGTTTGGTTCCAAAACGCTATAAATCCATTTTTATCAATTTGAGTAAAAAATGTGTTTTCTTTAGCAAGAAAGTGGTAGGCTGAAAACCACCATTTTCTGTTTCAAACTATTAAATACCATACTAAGGTTAAAATAACACAAAAAAAATCAAATCAAGATTTTAATATTTAAAGATTTATTTTTAAAAAATAATTCGTTTTTTCGCAAAATGCAATAAATCCATGCCATGTTTTTTTTTTTTTTCAAAATGTCTTATATATTCTTTGGCATCAATAGAACATTTTTTGACTAAAAATGTGCAAAATACAATAATAAATAACAGTAAATTGTACATCTGAATATAATAGTTTGACCATTGGGCCTAAAAATTTCAAAACATTTCTTTCCGAAGAAGTGCAAAATTTAACTTACGAACAAGACTATAAAATCGTTACATTCATGTGCTGTAGTGTAGTGTAGTGTAGTGTAGTATAGTGTGTGTGTGTGTGTGTGAACTGCAGATGACAGCCGGCATTTCCCCCCCTCCTGAATGCCTCATTTTCTTTACCTTTTCACGTACATGAGACTCTTTTGATGGCTTTTTCTTTTGTCTCCTCTATACCATCAAAACCGTTCATTTTCGCGGACTTTGAGAGTGAAAAACGAAAGTGAAAGTAGGCTACACGAAATACCGGCCGGCTCAACAGGGCACGTTCTGTGATGTTTACATTAGATAGCTTGTAAAATGCTGCCCTGTGATTGGATGAGGGGAGATGTGGCGTTCTGCGGGAAATCAAGACTGGCGTTTGTTGCGTTTTGGAAAGAAAGAGAGAAAGCAGGGCAGTATCAGGCCCGTAGCCAGGGGGGATCGAAGGGTTCGTTCGATCCCCCCCATCCCCCACAACCCCCCCTCAGCCACCCCAATGCCCCCCCCAATGCCACCCCCCCCCCCCCCGCCTGCCCCCAGAGAAGTGACGAGTAAGAAAAATGTTTAATGTTTCTCTTTACACATTTTGTTCAGACTGTTTTACACCAATCCAGTAGGTGGCGGTAATTCCCCCATTTCTGTTCTTAGCTTGTGGAAAGAATAAGAATCAGGGGAAAGTTACTTGAGAAAATCGGTAAAAAAGAAGACAAGGAGCGAAAACGGAAGAAAACGGCGGTAACATTGTCCCAAAATATTGGTGACTTGTTAAAAAAAAGGCCCAAAATCGGTAAGCTGCTGAGTGCAGGGCTTCTATTTCTTTACAACTCCCCTGCATTAACAGTGCCGGGCTCGGCTTAGCCCAATAGTATATTGTACATGTAACACCGGATTATTACTGTTATTATTGCGATAAATCCAAAGTCTGGATTTTAGTTGATTTTTAAGAAATGTAGGTTAAGTGACAATAACATTCAGTCACTCACTTTGCAATTCTGACGATCAAGCTAGGGTGTATTTTACTCTCAACATGCCTGTTGCTCCTAAGGCCATATATAAAATACAGTATAGAGGTGTAAAAAGGGGGTTAACCTCTTAACACGCCCTGGCCCCCCGGCGGGCCAGAAAAATATCATATTTAATATCTGGCTGTGTTTATGAATGCTTATAGGTTCAATGTAGACACCCAATATGCCATTTTAAAGCTTTTCAGTTATCTAGCCTATTTAGCCGTATCTCCTTTCAGAAAATAAACATTTAGGGCAAAATATGCCTGGTTATGAAATATTATTTTCATATTTACGTTTTTCGTATGTCCATATTTGATTGAATGCGGACATGTTATACACCATTCGAACCGTCTGCCTCTCCGGATTACGGAACTGTGTTTAGAGTTTAAATCTGCTTGTGTTTCGAAGTCCCAGCACAGTTATAGGAAGATTTTAATAAGACAGAACACTTCAATTTATAGTATTATTAATTCATGTTTAAGTTTTAATGACCATACCGATAGTGTTCCTAATGAAGTAATTCTTATCTATTTATGTCAATAGTAGAGAGATAGACAATAAAGGACAGCAACATCAGAGACAGACAATGGAGGGCAGCAACAGAGACAATGAAACAAAGCAACAGACAACTGAGGTGAGCAACAGAGACAGACAATGAAGTCACATCACAGATGTAGGAAGTTTGAGGAACACTTACATTTATATCAAATTTATGTTAACAGTGGGGAGCAACAGACGAACAGCAACAACAGATTCACAACAAACTTATAATAAATAAAATATGTCTAAATTAAAAGGTTTGAAGTGTGCTCGTGTATTTAGGGGGCATTGGAGTAGAGAGCCAAATGAAGTCCACTTTTGGGGGAAAAAGATCCCCCCCATCACAATGCTGGCTACGGGCCTGAGTATTACACGGCGGATGTGGCGTTTTGATGAAAATTGAATATTGGCTTTTCAAGAGTGGTCACATAGCGTTCTGATCCTGGCTCTGATTCTGATTTTTTTTTTAAACGGTTTATCGCGTTTTGGAATCAGACTCTTCAAGTGTTGGATTTTCTGAATTGTTTCAAGTTAAAGTAAAATCGTTTCAAGTTTATCGTATAAAATGGAGCAGAGGTGAGTATTGGCTCCTCCTCTAATATAAGTAGATTCCCCTGCATGAGCAGTTCTCTGTTTAAACCCAGTTAAACAGCTTGTTGTTGTGAAGTATTGATCATATCTGTAGAGCTGCATGTAGAACAACAGCACCAATACTCAGTTAACAATCCCCACACCACCATAAACCTTCTCTCTCCCACGTCCTCCATCTAAATCCTCCTCTCTCTCTCTTTCTCTCTTTCTCAGAGCCTGTAGAACATCGGTTAACAACCCCGACACGGCCGTAAACTCCAGCCCGGCTCCCACAAACTGCCCCGATCCCTATCTGATCTATTCAATCACTGCCGGACCTGAAGCCCAGCGGATCCCACTGATAACACCAGTTAATAGCCCCGCCTCCCCCCCCCTTACAGCCCACCACCACCAACAACACCCCCCCCTACAGCCCACCCGCGGTGGCGCGGTGCGGGAGGGCGCTCTTAAAATGACAAGCAGACATTCAAGTGGGCTGATGTGGGTGAAATCTGTGGACTGACCATTGGGGGCGCTATTAATGATATACCTGTTTGTTAAATAAAAAAAATAACAGAATAAAGAAGCTAGCAGTTATCTAACAGCCCCGTGGCTCTATCAAAAAATCTTTAATAATTTTTTCTGTTTTGGAAAATTAAGTTTCTAAATAAAGAGCATTTTTGAGACGGACAGTCCGATTTTTTTTTTTTTCATTATAGTTCAACCTCACGGGCCAGATGTTTCTTGCTTGCGGGCCGCATCTGGCCCGCGGGCCGCCTATTGCCGACCTATGATATACAGTATATTAACCCACTATCCCTCGGCTGATTATTCACAGTGCTGAGATCAGTTTCTCACGAATCCATCGCTCAGATCTGAGTCTGACGAGCTAAAAGGTGAACTGAGACCACGCCCTCTCATCTCTCAGCCTCTTAACCCATCAGCCGCCCCTTTATAGGACCCCTTTTCTCATTGGTCGACCTTCTTGGCATTACAGGCAGGAATTTAAAACAAAACCAAAAATTGACGCTGATGAGATCCAACAAATATTTGTATGAAATTATTTTATCTGTAAGATTTTAGTTTATATTTTTAGTTTATATTTTTAGTTTATATTGCACAAACCCAATTCCTTTGAAGCTGCGTAAAACATAAAAAAACTCAATCTTTTCAGCCTATATTCAAATGAATTAACTACAAAGACTTGATGATTTGATGCTGCAACATGTTTTAATAATTAAAGTAATAACACAATTGTATAGGTACTTTTATTAAATGTGCATTAACTTAATGTTAATGTTATTACATGTTATTATTCATTGCTAACTGCAGCAAGTTACTGTTCTTTTAGTGTTTCAGTGAATATCTACCTTACTGTTCACTTTCCAACCCCCAATAGAACCTCCACATTTATTTTATTTTATGTACAAAAAAAAAAAATAAATAAATAAATATGATTTGATGACTTAAATCTACACATCTGCATCTCAGGTATATTTCTCCTTCATTCTGCTCCTGCTTTATAGTCTGCAGTTCTATTCTGTACTTTTATCTCATTCTTTATTCTCCTCCATTCTCTTCCGTTCATCCTGCAGTCGAGTCACCAGAGTTAATATTTAATTAATCACAGATCTGCCTCACGGATTCGCTTCCCCAGCTCTCTCTCTCTCTGTTGATTGGTTCAGGCTGGTGACCTTCTGTATCTGTATTCGCTGGGCTGCTGTGGTCGACCTCAGTTAGAGTTTTTTTTTATCCACTAGGTGGCGCTTTGCCACAGCAAAAGAAATCGGCTGCTCAGGAAGCAGAGCCTCAGTGTTACACTGTGTGCAGGTCGGATGTCATGTGAAGCATCCAGTTAAAAATAATGATTTAATTATGCCATCCATGGTCATGTTGTTTCTACAAACTAAAAAAAAAAAATCTTAAATTTTCCACAGATCTATCAGAACATTTTCCATATACGGACTGGAAAATTTTCTTTAACTGCAGTTCCTCTCTGTTTTATTGTATTTTTAACTATTATATCTGTAAGATTAAAGGCTGTGATCTACCATATAAATCTAAATACAGTAGGAAACATTTATTATTATTATTATTATTTAGTTTTACATATTTTCTATTGAAAAGAATGAATTGTCTCCGCTCCCAAGTTAAATGCAGCAATAATCCTGATTAAGTGTCTCCTTACTGTTCCTGTACCTCCAGTAATTAAACAGAAAGACTCTGTTTCCCTCAAACTTTCTCTAAACACTTAAACAGTTATTTGATATTTATGTTATTTTGGTTAAATTAAAGAAACGTCTGATCTACAACATTTCAGATCCGTTGTGAACAGATAAACCTGGCCAACATGATCCTCAGCCTCTACTGGTCTCTGTTATTTCTTTCTGACTTTTCAGGCACTGTGACCAGTGTTGCCAACTCCTCAGTAAGGAAAGTAGCTATCGGCTGTCCTAAAAGTCGCTAGAAATTGCTAAATGACGTCATCGCATAATACCTAATTTGCATAATACCTGTTTTTGAAGCTGTAAAGGATTAGGGTTGTGAGAGAGAAAATGTGAGTAAAAAACACCATAAATATGTTAGAAATGTTACAAATGAGCAACTTCTGTTGCTTTTTAAATAGGACGTCACTTTTTTTTTTACAATAACTTCATTTTTACGTGAATTACATAAATTTGTTTTTTTGTCGTGTTCTTAAATGTTATTATAAGAGCAGCAGTTAGCCGGAACTGTTATTCTACGTTTTTTTTTTAGTTTGTTTGTTTTATTTAATTTTTTTTTTTTACGTTTTCTTAAGTTTTCTTTATTTTTAAACCTATCATAGAAAAATTGTTCAATGGTTCAATAGATATTTAGCTTTTTATAAAGAGACAGACACTATGGAGGAGGTGAGTGACAGGCTGTGTGGTGAATGAGGTGATTGAATGACTGAGACTGTGTGAGTTAAATTAAGGGATTTCTGTTCGTGTCACACTGAAGACACAGTTATATTTATACTTCTGCTCTGTAAATACAGAGCGGGGTCAGTCAGCGGCGGCTGTTGGCACGCGCGATTCATTTACAGTGTGTTCGTGGAGCGGTGTGTGTGTGCTCTGATGTGGGCGGGGCTGATGGCAGCGCGCGCTGCAGCGCGGAGGACAGTAACCGAAGAGCGCGTGTTCATCTCAGAGTCGCCAAAAGTCTCCAATAACACCACAAAAACTCGCTAGATTTGTCGCTAGTCGCTTTTTTTTGTTAAAAAAAGTCGCTAGAGGGTCTGAAAAGTCGCTAAATATAGCGACAAAGTCGCTAAGTTGGCAACACTGACTGTGACTCCTGATCATCTGACACCATGTATCTTTTAAATTGGCCGTAACAATTAAAATAGATTTTTAGACAAAAATTTTCAAAAGTGCTTATTTACAACAACTACATTTTGGACGTTGAACAGAAAACAGTTCATATGTTAGAAAAAACTGCTTTTTAATTTGATTGTTATTGCGGAATCAAAACAAATACAAAATGTACAAATATGTGACAAAGCAGCGTTTTATGTGGAAGCAGAACAGAGAATCAGACAAACATCAAAAACAGAAACTCCAGAGATCAGAGGAAAAATCCCTCACAGCTGGAGGAGGAACCAAGACTCACGCGTACTATCAGGACTAATGTACTGTATAACAACTGCTCAAACAACTTGAATGAATAAATGTATGTTAAAAAGTGTTCATACATCCAGATATATCTAATATATTCAGGTTCGAGTGAACAGCTGCTCCGAGGCAGGAGAGGGGGGGGGGGGGTGGTACAGGTGGGCAGTCAGTAACTCGAGAAAGTAAATCCCTTCAACTTCAGAATTCATCCTTCTGCCTCTGTCTTCTGTCACATCTTTATTACACACTACCACCACCATGTTTTACAGAGAATGTATTGAGCTTTGTGTAGAGCTGTTCTAAATCTTTTCCATACTTTCTCTTTTTACATCATTTTGCTACCAGGATCCATCACCAGATCTTTTACCCACTTAACTGATGGTGAATCAATGAGGAAATAGCTCATAAAAAAGCTTTATAGATCTAGTTATCTACTTATGTTTGAGCCCCTAAAATGAGGAAGCTTTGCCGAAAAAATATTTTTGTTCAACCCCTTAAAAACCTTAAAGCAGGGGTGTCCAAACTACGGCCCGCGGGCCATTTGCGACCCGTTTCCTTTTTTGGAGCGGCCCGCGAGGTATTTTAGAAATTGAATGAAAGTTGGCCCATTGTTAAGCAGGCTTTTATAATGTGAGATTCAAAGTTTGAATGCTAGGTGTCAGAAACGGGCCAAAGAGTCTAAAAGCGGAGAGGGTGCGCATTTCTAGTGCAGAAAAACGGGCTAAAGAGTCTAAAAGCGGAGAGGGTGAGCATTTCTAGCGCAGAAAAACGGGCTAAAGAGTCTAAAAGCAGAGAGGGTGAGCATTTCTAGCGCAGAAAAACGGGCTAAAGAGTCTAAAAGCGGAGAGGGTGCGCATTTATAGTGCAGAAAAACGGGCCAAAGAGTCTAAAAGCGGAGAGGGTGAGCATTTCTAGCTCAGAAAAACGGGCTAAAGAGTCTAAAAGCAGAGAGGGTGCACATTTCTAGCACAGAAAAATGGGGCAAAGAGTCTAAAAGCGGAGAGGGTGCGCATTTCTAGCGCAGAAAAACGGGCCAAAGAGTCTAAAAGCGGAGAGTGTGCGCATTTCTAGCGCAGAAAAACGGGGCAAAAGAGTCTAAAAGCGGAGAGAGAGCGCATTTCTAGCGCAGAAAAACGGGCCAAAGAGTCTAAAAGCGCAGAGAGTGCACATTTCTAGCGCAGAAAAACAGGGCAAAAGAGTCTAAAAGCGGAGAGGGTGCGCAGTTGTAGTGCAGAAAATCCGGGCAAAAGAGTCTAAAAGTTGCCGTAATTAAGGAGTTTTATATTAAGAGACATCATTAAATTAAACATCAATTTGAAAATTCTTAGTTTACACAACACTGTTAAAGATAAAGATAGTAAGTCGAGTTAAATGCTGTGTAAATGAAAGTAATCAGGAAAAAAAATATTATTTAAAGTGGTATATTTTATTATTTGTTTTATTATAGACTCTGTGGCCCGTGACTTAAAATATATTTCTCCTTCTGGCCCCCAACAAAAAAAGTTTGGACATCCCTGCCTTAAAGTCTCCACTTTAATTTAATTTAATATCCAATTTAGTGGTGCCCAAATATTATGTATTTGACACGCATGCATTTTATTGCATTAAATGAATACTTATTTCATGCAATAAAAGATAAGTGAACCTGTAGATTTTATGTGCGCTTTTCTGGTGTGTTCTCTACAGAGGGGTTACACATTTTTACAGTTTTTTTCTTCACGTTTTCATGAACCGCACACCTAAACTTTGGATTATTGGCATATTTATCTTTACTTTGTTTACGAACTGCATTTCTAAATTCTGTATTAGTAGCATATTTATCTTTACTATATTTACGAACTGCATTTCTGAATTCTGCATTTGCAGCATATTTCTGTCGGCTATATTTGCGGAGGTCTTCTCTAAATTGTTTATTATTAGCATACTTGCTTTTGCTGCGATTCTGGACATTAAGCCTGTGCTTTTCATCTTTTGCATACCTCATTTTACTGGACATGATCATTTTCAAACGATGAGCGCTGTCATTTCGGTACTTGTTAGTACTATTCATCTTCACCTTGTTCCTATATTTTTTGTTTGTTTTATAATATTCCTTCTGTGCTCTTTTGTTTTTCTCCCTCATGTATTTGGAGTTTATTAGTTTAGGATTTGTGGGTTGTGTAGTTCTGTCTACATTTTTTAAATCAGTATCTTTTCTTTTTGACGTGGATTTGTTTTTGTGACTATTTTGGGGTTGTCCTCCTATCATGACAGTCTGGTGATTAGCTTGACTGTTTCCTACAGAGCGTGTTTGCCTAGGAAATGCATGAATCAAATCATGAATTTTACATAATTTGTGGCAATCTTGACATCTGCCACGTTTCACGCACACAGCCGTTTTATAGTGGTTCCCATTTCCGTGAACCAAAAAAATCCCTTCCTCTGTGATTTTCGAACCCCTGCAGGTAAACTTCATCCATTTATCACTGGTATAAGTGTAAATATCTAAACCCAAACAATCGGCAGCAGCTTGGATTTCAAACTTTGTTGCCAAACTACCGACAAAGTTCATTTTAGATCTGTCCAAATACTCTTGCAATGATGAGTAATCCTGTATTATATCTGTACTGAACTGAGCCTCATTAGCCTGCATGTGTTTTACTGTAGCAAGTCTAAATCTACGGTGGTTTGCCTGATTACCACTGACTACTTGTGCTATACATCTAAAGAAGGAGTTTCCATCACTCGCTATATTTTCAGTTTTACAAGGTTTACCTAAATCTCCATACCTGCCGGGAACTAGGTTAGAATTCTTTTCAAAACTTACATTTAACTTTCTACATAAACCCTGAGCGACGTCTTTAGACAGAATGCTAAACTGATGTTTTACACTCCGCGATTCCTTCACCAAAGCTTCATCGGCATCAGCAGCATCATCGGCATCAGCAGCATCATCGGCATCAGCAGCATCATCGGCATCAGCAGCAACATCGGCATCAGCAGCAACATCGGCATCAGCAGCAACATCGGCATCAGCAGCAACATCGGCATCAGCAGCAACATCGGCAAGATCGGCATCAGCAGCAACATCGGCATCAGCAGCAACATCGGCATAATCAGCATCAGCAGCAACATCAGCATCATCAGCAACATCGGCATCAGCAGCAACATCGGCATCAGCAGCAACATCGGCATCATCGGCATCAGGTGTGTCTTTGGGGTTTTTGTCAGTAGATCTAGAATCCTCCAGCAACATACACTCACTGCTGTTATCCACTACTCCTTTCAAAACATCAACTCCTGTAATCTCAAAATCATTTGAGTCCAGGACTGTAGCTCTTTCTGAAACCCACCCGCGGACCAAAGCAACGATGTCCTGAAGTGACGAAAAGTACAGAACGATGCTTTTCCCCTTACTGTTCGATCTACCACTCGCATCTCTTGCATGAGAATCAATCACAGCAAACTGCCCATTTACGCAAATTATAGCACAGGTCTTCTGATCGTAAGTAAAAAAACATTGGTCGTGCATTGAAAAGATTTTTTCTAGACCACTCGTTAAACTAAACGCAATTCCTGATCTGAGAAGTTCGCCATCCTCTACATTCACATCTCCCACCACAGGGTCACTGAATCTAAACGTATATTCAGATCCATCAAAGCTGGCCATTTGTGGCAAGTCTGTTACAAGTAAGTACTGATCTTCACTATCATCAGTAATCAGGCCTTTTGTTCTGCAAAATGAGTAAAACTTGTTTCCTGAAATGAGAACACTGTCCAGTGTTTTTCTGTTCCACCCAAAGGCGTTTTCCTTTTCGTGCATTACCATTGCTGCTAATGAATTAGCCACACACTGACGCCCACCGTTTCTCCCAAATCTAGAATGACCTTGATGGAAAGAACCCTGAACGCTGTGAACATCTGAATCACGGCTAGCTTCCTTTTTAACTGTTTTCCTTTTTTTTGGTGTTTGCCCAATAGCCTTTCCAGCTTTACCATTTGCCATCCTTTTCAAAGAGACATAACAATCCTTCAGTTCAACGCCTTCTGGGCGTTTTTGTTCTTTTTGTTCAGAGATTTTCACAGGACTTTCATGTGTACCGTTAGCATTAGCATTACTGCGCATTGATGAAACCTGTTCATCAGCCAGTGTCACCATTACGCCAGTTACAGAGAACACCTTTGCCTTCAGCTTTTCAAACAACGCTGAAAAGAACATCATGGTTTCATTCAGACTAGTGTGAAACTGCGCTACACAGACGCCAAAGTCACGCGGAAAACCAGACGAATCGCAGGCGTTAAAATCCAAAACAATGAAGTATTCCTTGTGATACACAACTACGCAGTGATACCCCTCTAAACTCAGCAGACAGGACTGCTGATCAAGCAGAGTCTCCTGCAGAGCGCTAGAAAACTCCGAGTAATCACAAGAACCTCGTATTACTTTACCCAGAGAAACATCCGAGATTCTGCCGAACGCTTCATATCGACCGGCCGGACCTTTCCCAGCTTTCTTCTCCTCCAAAAGTCTCTTTCCTTCATCACAAACGGAATCTAAAACATCAGCCTTCCAATTACAAACATTGGATATCTTATGTCTAATAAGACCAAGAACACTACAGATCTCAGGTCTGTCATTATTTCCATCTGAAAACCTGAAATGTTTGGTACCGCACACCGATCCTTTAGCTAATTTAGAATCACAGCAGCACTGCACATCAGCCACAGCGCTCCCGGTCCTGGCCACTCGCCTCATTCTGAATGACCTTTTCCACGGCATCTGTAAAAAAAAAATAAAGTCAAAATAAAATTAATAAACTTATCACTGATGTGGATTTTTTTTTTCTATGTATTGTTTTTACTCACAAGAAAGACCTAAAACACATAGTAATTTTTTTTTTTTTGTTATTATTATTTATTCTGTCGGAGATACACAACTGTCCACTGTAGTGGACTCCATGCGCTAACGCAGGGGTGTCCAAAATACGGCCTGCGGGCCATTTGCGGCCTGTTTCCTTTTTCGGAGCAGCCCACGAGGTATTTTAGAAATAGAATGAAAGTTGGCCTGCTGTTAAGCAGATTCAAAGTTTGAACGCTAGGTGTCAGAAATGGGCCAAAGAGTCTAAAAGCGGAGAGGGTGCGCATTTCTAGCGCAGAAAAACAGGCCAAAGAGTCTAAAAGCGGAGAGAGTGCGCATTTCTAGCACAGAAAAACAGGCCAAAGAGTCTAAAAGCGGAGAGAGTGCGCATTTCTAGCACAGAAAAACGGGCCAAAGAGTCTAAAAGCGGAGAGAGTGCGCATTTCTAGCGCAGAAAAACAGGCCAAAGAGTCTAAAAGCGGAGAGAGTGCGCATTTCTAGCACAGAAAAACGGGCCAAAGAGTCTAAAAGCGGAGAGAGTGCGCATTTCTAGCACAGAAAAACAGGCTTAAGAGTCTAAAAGCGGAGAGAGTGCGCATTTCTAGCACAGAAAAACGGGCCAAAGAGTCTAAAAGCGGAGAGAGTGCGCATTTCTAGCGCAGAAAAACGGGCCAAAGAGTCTAAAAGTTGCCGTAATTAAGGAGTTTCATATTAGGAGACATCATGAAATTAAACATCAATTTGAAAAATCTTAGTTTACACAACACTGTCAAAATAAAGATAGTCAGTCAAGTAAAATGGTGTGTAAATGAAATAATCAGCAAAAAATATTTTTATGTATTATTTAAAGTGGTATATTTCATTATTTCGTTTATTACAGAGTCTGTGGCCCGTGACTTCAAATATATTTCTCCTTCTGGCCCCAACAAAAAAAGTTCGGACACCCATGCACTACCAGGATAAAATGCAATTTAGTAGAAAATGTAGTAGAAAATTTCATGTTTATAGCTCAAAGAAACAATATATTATGGAAACTATTCATATACAAAAGCTTCAATGCAAAAACAGCTTAGATAAAAGTATCAAGGGTCTGGTTGCATCAGCAAATTTGAAGAAAATAGCTTATTAAACTCATGCATTGGATAACAATGCAACAGAACTGAACATACAAGCACTCTAAACTTTAAACAACTTTAAAATATACTAAGTAATAACAAAAATAAAATCCAGCCTGTCCCATTGTGGAGATGTGCAGACATGAAATAGGAAATTAGCTTATATACATAATTTAAAAAGTAATTTAATAAAAAAAAACAATAAGTGCAAATCACAACCAGTCATATTAAGCCTATGGTTTGTTTTGAAATAGTCAGCGTCCTGTCATTACTTTCCCACCGCGCTCCGCAAATTTATTTGGGGCTTGGATTTGGCGCCCCCTCTAGAGCAGCGCCCCTATGCGTCGCATAGGCTGCATACCCCCTTTTTGCGCCACTGCTCTCCACAATACTCGATCACTATTGGGTTGCCAGATCCCGCTTACAAAGTCCACACTTAACAGTTTTTTTTTTTGCGAGATCTCGTCACACCCCTACAATCAGCATATATGCAGCTGAAACAGTAAAGAACAGCCTAGAGCAAAATCCCAAATTACATTATCAACATTAACAAGAGAACGCCCTTTCGGCGCAACAAAGCTAATTAAATAATGCCTCTGTTTGAAATCAAATAAAGACAGGAATAGAAACAGAAATCAAGAAAATAAAATTATTTTCTTTTCTCCTCAGCCTTGCAGGCTTTCCCTTATCTTTTCTTTCTTGCCTGGTGTGACCACTGGGTACCTTATATTGGAATGTTTTATAAACCCACTCAATAAAAATGGAATAAGGCACACAGGAACGGAATGAGGCTGAGGTTTACAGAACACATTTATTATTTTTGTTTAAAACAGATACATCAAACCAGACCAATCACCTTCTCTTAAAACGCCAGTGGTTATACAAAACTGACCACAGCAAGGGATTAACAATTATTAGACATTTCTTTCAGGACACTCATACAAATCACTGTTTCCCATAAAATCACCCAGTATAAGACTTTACGAGCATTATAATTTGGGCCTATAACACGGATCCCAATTATCTAAGTACTTTCACTTGGTAACACTTAAGGATTTAATAAATTCGTCTATTAAATCAGGCTTCAATCTGGGCTATAACACTGATCTCAATAGTCTATGTACTTTCACTTGGTAACACTGAAGGATTTAGTAAATTTGCCGATTAAGTCAGGCTTCAAGCCACCAATTAATTAGCACACAAAATAAATAAAAGAAAACCCAAAAAGAAGAAAATAATAATAATAATAATAATAATAATAATAATAATAATAATAATAATAATAATAAACCACACTGCAAACAAAGCGAAATACACTCAAATTAAAATGTGCACAAAACCATAACACTACAAAGTAAATATATCAATAAGGGGCTGAAGCTCTAAACCAAAAGGACCAGTTACTTCCCATAAATCAAGTTAATGTGCACGTTGAAGCTGTACTGGAAGGCACCAGATAATGGTTCTATGAGGAACTAGGGCAACCCTGGGCCAAAAGCCTATGTTAAATCACTAAAACCATAATTTTATTTTAATTTAAACTCTAAAAATTATTTAGATGTAAAGATACAATCCTAAAACACTCCTAAAACATAAATAAAAGTTAGCCACTCCACTCATTGACTGTATTAGTTACTTTTTACTGCATAAATAAAGCATCCAGTCAGATAATACATACCAATCAGTCGTAAATGCGGAAGCCAGAACTCAATCTCCTTCACAGCACCTTCAGCATCAATACAAACGCTATATAAAAGCATAAACACACAGTTAGCTACCTCTTCCACATACAGTAATTCAGTAAAGCAAACTTTACCCACCACTCAGCAGCTACACACCCCCAGCTGATTCCTGGAACTCCCACATTCACTAAGATAAAACAAACTTTCTTTTAATATACTGAAAATTGAGTAAGCTTAATAAACTTTTAATATTTATGTCCAGTACACCACCTAAAGCTAGTAAAGTCCACTGTAATTCAAACGACCACAATACAATATTAAAAACAACCCATACCTGCTTCAACTATGAATTCCTCTCACGCACACACAGTGCCCCTTGATACACCCTCCAGGTGTTCCTTTAGTCCTTTCCAGTCAGTAAGCACAATAAAACTATCTCCCACAGAGTTCTTTTAAAAACAGCTTTCCCACGAGCTGGAGCTTTCCGACCGGAGCTTGTATCTGCCGCCACGAGACCAAACGCTACTTCGTGCTGGTCCCGCGAGACTATAAGCAGCGCAGAATCCTGTTCTGCCAATCAGTAGCTATCAAAATAAAAGTCCTCCCCTCTACCTAGAGGAATCTATGGTTCCGTGAGATTATACGCAGCGTGAGGTCCTGCTCTACCCATCAGGGACTGTCAAAATAAGAGTCCTCCCCTCTACACCTCACCTAGTGGAATCTATAGGGCAACACTAGGAAATATTAATTAAAATCTTCCCCACAGCTCTACCCGCTACACTGGCAAGCTTTCTTTTATTTTCTGTTCTCTTATTTTGTTTTCGTTTCTTCCTTTTCTTTTTCCCTTTTCAGCCTTGCAAGCTTCCTCTTATTAATTCATTTATTTATTGCTTCTTTTCAGCTTTGCGAGCTTTCTTTTATTTATTTACTTATTTATATATATATATATATATATATATATATATATATATATATATATATATATATATATATATTTTTCAGCTTTGCAAGCTCTCTTTTATTTCTTTTCTTTTCAGCCTTGCAGGCTTTCTTTTATTTTTTCTTTCTTTTCAGCCTCACAGGATTTATTTTACTTATATATATATATATATATATATTTTTTTTTTTTTTTTTTTCAGCTTTGCAAGCTCTCTTTTATTTCTTTTCTTTTCAGCCTCGCAGGCTTTCTTTTATTTTTTCTTTCTTTTCAGCCTCACAGGATTTATTTTACTTATTTATTTACTTATATATATATATTTTTTTTGTTTTTTTTTCAGCTTTGCAAGCTCTCTTTTATTTATTTTCTTTTCAGCCTTGCAGGCTTTCTTTTATTTTTTCTTTCTTTTCAGCCTCACAGGATTTATTTTACTTATTTATTTATTTATATATATATTTTTTTTGTTTGTTTTTTTTTTCAGCTTTGCAAGCTCTCTTTTATTTCTTTTCTTTTCAGCCTTGCAGGCTTTCTTTTATTTTTTCTTTCTTTCTTTTCAGCCTCACAGGATTTCTTTTACTTATTTATATATATATATATATATATATATATATATATATATATATATATATATATATATATATATATATATATATATTTTTTTTTTTTTTTTTCAACTTTGAAAGCTCTCTTTTATTTCTTTTCTTTTCAGCCTCGCAGGCTTTCTTTTATTTATATACATATATATATATATATATATATATATATATATATATATACTTTTTTTTTTTTTTTTTTTCTTTTTAAAGGCGGTGCCACAGCTGAGGCTGATGACGCGTTATTAACTTCAGGTGGCCTTAATGATCCCTGTTCTAATGAACTCTCAGCCGGGTCCCTTCTTACTGCCTTGGTGGGTTTATGGCGGCCTCTGGTGGCCGCTGCGGGAACTGGCTGAGCCCTAACAAGTTATTTTTATTGACTCTAGTATCTATACTCTTCTACCTACAGAGTAATGAATGGAGACACTTATCACAATAGTGATGCTACTGGATTTTATATAACATCTTTCTCATAATTAAGGCATATCTAGCAGTATTTAGTTATTATTAGAATTACATTTAAGTACTATCTGCTACACTGTTCACTATACTCAGAGTTAACCACTGCTTTATCTTAGAACTTCAATACATCAGTCCATCAGCCCCCCATCCCCAACCAATGTCCCCCCCACCCCCCAGAGTGCCACATTCCTTTCTCAACCAGAAGAATGAGACTCGTATGCATCTCCTTTAGGTGACAACAGCTTTAGACCACTTCACTGACCTCAAATCTCAGAGTGTGATGGATGAAATTAGCAGTTACTTAGTTAGAGAATTTGCACATTAACAGACTTCTTTAGTCACTATTTAACAGATTATTTCACATAGTTCAAATAAAACACGTTGAAATGCATTCATAGCAATTAAAAAAAATAAAACCCATATGCAATAGCTTAAAATGAATATTTACAAATTGTTAGATTTTATGCAATTTACTATACTATCGTATTAAAATAATTAACCTTAACACTTTTTAACTTAATAAAATAATCAGCATTTTTTTTCTATAGTTTCTCTTGGATTATGCCTTAAAATAAGTCAAATAAATAAATAAAAATATTACTTTCTCAGCTTACTGTCTCACACAGATCCATAGAGGCTTTTGCTGAAACGTATGACGATACTATCAGCATTAAAACTTCAGACGCCTACTTCCATTAGTTTTGTTTATATTTGTTACCAGAATGAATATAAAATGTATCCTTTAGTATAAAAAAAAATAGCTACAAATAACAACGATAACTGAGCTAAAAACACGACACCAGAACTATGGAGGACCAAACCTGCCAAAATTAAAAATAAATAAATAAATAAATAAATTATAACTAGTAAAAAAAAAAAAAACTCAATAAAAGTAATGTGGCGGATAAAAACGGTAAAAAAAAAATTAAATGTAAAAATAAATACATATACTTTATTAACATTGTTTGATTTTTCCTTTGATTTATTTGTTTATTTATTTACATGACTATTTATTTCTGCATTCATTTGTTTCCCGGTTCATTTATTCGATTGATTGATTCATGCATTTATGCATGCAAAAATAAATAGTCATGTAAACAATTAAACAAATAGATCAAAAGATAAATTAAACAGTGTTAATAAAGAAAATCCAAGTATATGTATTTATTTTTACATTATTTTTTTTTTTTATCCACCATATTACTTTTATTGAGTGATTTACTAGTTATTATTTATTTATTTTTAATTTTGTCTATTTGTTTCGTTTTGGTCCTCCATACAGAACAACAGCAAACAACTCAACTAGTAATTTAGTACAAATTAAATATATAACTATATTTAAACTGTGTTATTTGGCTGCATCTACTAAACAAAACACATTAACCCAATAATAATCCATCCAACAGCAAATACAAACATTTGCTCAACTGATGCAAAAAAAAACAACAAAAAAAACAGCAAGGTTCATCAAAGGAATAAACGTAAAACTGTCTGTTCTTCTTCACAGAATGAATATAAAAATAAATCTTCAGACAAAATATAGCTAAAGAAACACACCACCCAAAGAACAGCAAATAACTCAACTACTCATTTAGTACAAATTTAAAATAACTGAAATAAAATCATACCCACAGAAACAGTTTAAATAAAAAACTAAAATATACTTTACCTCAGATAAAGACTCGCAGCAGCAGATAAATGATCTACAGCAGCTCCAGGCTTAACTGATCAGGTTTAAGGAGATCAAGCAGCCTTTAACTAGAAATATACCACGCCCACTTCTGCTGGACACACCCCCGAAACCCGAAGCTTCCACCGAGCCCAGGCGTGATCAACACACTCACTGCACAAGCTAGATTTATATAAAAATATATGCATACGAAACATTTTATCTGCTTTCCAAAGTGCATACAGCAGCAGACAAAACGTTGTAATATACCAACAATTAGGGTAAAATAAAATAAAAAAGTTTTTGAAAAGTAAATCACTTTTTATTACATATTTTTTTATTTATTTAAACATTAATATTATTTAACATTTTTTTTATTTAACCAAAATTCACTCAAACAAAAAACATTTAACATCGGCTTTGTTTTACCAAAACTGAACTGAATATGCAGTTTAATATATATATATTACTCTTCCAAACCCTTTATTTTTAAAACACTTTAAATTATTTGTAATCATACCACAGTTATGTCCGACCCTACAGTGTGATTGGCTGAGAGGCGTTCTATGAGTGCCGTTATCAGCCGGTAATGCACTGTAACCGAAGCTCTCCATGTATTACTGTATTACTCCGCCACATACAGGTAACCTAGCAACGATGCAGCAGCGCTTACAAGCCAAACAGCACTACAGCTACAAACAGAGCAGCAATGGAACTATTTTAACTGGTGGAGGTTTTTTTTTATAAACAAACAGATCCTATTTTCTCCTCCTCTTTAACTCTCTAAAATCTTTCAGTAAACAGTGATAATAATGGAACTGTGACATAATAATCACAATAATACACTCGAGGTTTGTGTAATATTAACAGGTCTGTGTATTATTAATTGCTTAATTAAAATAAAATAAGACATTTAAACATATATTGTTCTACCCAAATTGAGGGCAC
Source organism: Astyanax mexicanus (assembly GCF_023375975.1). Classification (NCBI taxonomy): domain Eukaryota; kingdom Metazoa; phylum Chordata; class Actinopteri; order Characiformes; family Acestrorhamphidae; genus Astyanax; species Astyanax mexicanus. The sequence goes on from NC_064411.1 coordinate 2,903,420, forward strand.
TTTATATATGAATATTTTACCTTAAAATAATTTGTGTTCCAAATGTTTTTTTTTTTTTTCATTATGCATAGTGACATTTCATTTATACGTAACTGAACCCAATGCTGATTTGATTGGCTAATTACCTATTTTTTTTTCATTGCTAATAATAAAATTATTTTAAAAAATGTTATATCATGCATTGTAATAGACTGAACTAAATCATTATAAAAATATATTTTTTGTTAATGGCTTAAAATAAAAAAAGTATAATATTCTTTAACTTTAAATGTAAACATGATCTGTTTCACCAAAACAGATCTCTCAGCTCTTCTGGGAGATAAGAGGTTTGGTCAGCAGTCTGATGTCTGTCACCTTTCTGTGTGCTGATCAGTTATGCTAATCACACATTCATATTCAAACAACCACTGTTAATGACTTCTTTACGGAGAATCAGCACCTTTAGCAAAACATCTTTATAAACTGGTCATACTGCAACATAATATTTAATACTTTATTTATGTGGTAAATATGAAAGAAATATTTCTGAACATTTTATTTGATAAAGTTACGTAAAATCTAGTTTCCAACTGTAAATGATATATTTTTACATATTAATAAACAAATTATTATTTTTTTCGTTCATTTTTATTAATAATTTTCTCTATATCAAAACAAATAACCCCCAAATAACTCAACATCAGCAGATCCCTTTAGTCTTTGTTGATGGCTTTTAAACAACAAATCTACAGAAGTTCCCTGAGAATAGACTATATATCTTCCAAAAACAAAAAACGTCCATGTTTTGACAAAGACGAAGACATGTGGTCCACCAAATCTGCCACGAGTTGAAACACAGTATCAGCTGAAGCTCCACTGCCCACATTATCAGTCCATTAAGGAGGAAGAGAGTATCATCACTGATTCTCTTGAAATGATAAAAACAATGCTAACCAGAGCGCATCAGCGCTGTTCCAGGATTCACCCATCTGTAAACATCAGTAAACATCTGTAAACATCAAATCCATCGAGAAACTTTCAGACCTGAAACACATCAGACCACTGTTTAAACCACATAACTTCATTTCTAAAGGCTGCTAAAATAAACGTAATAAGCTATAAACTTTAATATATATAAATTAATAATTAGAGATCTACACCACATTGGCGATCCCGAACCGTTTTGGTGATATGGATTTTTTTTGACATTTTTGTTATGCTCATTAAAAAAAAAATGACATTTTGGTCATGTGATCAAAGGCGCTTGGTGATGACGTCATCAAGGTGTGCCCTACCAAATATGAGCTCTCAAAACTGTCTCTAAGGCAACTTAGAGATCTATACCACATTGGCGATCCCGACCCCGTTTCGTGATACTGATTTTGACGCTTTGTTTACGTGACGTTTTGGTGATCCAAAAACACATTGGTTATATTGACCCTAATCGTAGGGGTCAGCGAAAGGTCAAAAGAAGTCAATTTGAGTTGAAGGGGCGGGGCTTCCGATATGTGGTGCGGCACGCCCCGTTTATGGAAAGGAAGGTTGTAGGGCCACCAAGCTGGGATATGTGTTACAGGGCCTAACTATGAGTAACATATCCACCTTTGGTGATCCTAGGGTCAAAGGTCACTAAGACACGCACCTTTAAATATGTGTTTCTAGTCTTTTCTATGGGAAAAGTAGGCCTCAAAAAACTTTTAGGGGGTCTCTGGGAAAAAAAGGTCACAGGGTCACCAAAAGTCGGATATGTGTTAGGGGGCATAAGTTTGAAACACATATCCGAGTTTAGTGACTGTAGGGTCAAAGGGCTCGATTTTAGGGCCTAAAACGTTTTGGTGATCTGAGGACACATCGGTTATATTGGGCCCTAACCATAGTGGTAAGTGAAACTGGGATATGTGTCGTTGCTGCTCAACAAGGCGGTTAAGCCGGTCAAGTTTGGTAAGGTTGGGCTTGTGTTTTGGCTTAAAATAGAGCAATACCACATTGGCGATCCCGACCCTTTTGGGGGATATTGATTTTGACACTTTGTTTACCTGTTATGCTAATTTAGAAATGGCATTTTGGTGATGACGTCCTCCAGGTGTGGCCTGCCAAGTCTCATATAATAAATAATATTTTATAATATTGTATTTTTCCTGCATTTTATTTAGTTACATATTAATTCATTCAATTACTTTATATTTTTTGATTCCTTAATTTTTATTTATTTATATATTTATGTATTTATTATTTTTTTATTTATTTTTTAATTATTGTTTCTAGCTAGGGTTAATAATAATAGTAATATTTTGTAATATTGTAGTTTTTGTGTGTGTTTTTTAATGTATTTACTTATTTAATCAAAGGACTTTTATTACTTGTTTTACTTTTCAGTTTTTCTTGTATGATTTTTTTTAATGACATATTTTTTTATTTAAAGTTTTTAGTTTTAAAACTTTTCTAGTGCATCAATTCTAGTTAACCAAATGTTTTCAAATATCTTTTTGAAAAAATAAAAGCTTAGAGTTCCTGTTCCTGCTCCTACATAGTATTTAGTTTTATTTAGTTACATATTCATTCATTTAATTCCTTATTTTTTATTTATTTATATATTTATGTGTTTATTTCTTTTTCTAACCAAATGTTTTCAAATATCTTAAAAAAAAATAAAAGCTTAGAGTTCCTGTTCCTGCTTGGAGCAACAGTGGAGGTAAAATGTAAAATTACATAGTATTTAGTTTTATTTAGTTACATATTCATTCATTTAATTACGTTATATTTTTGATTCCTTAATTTTTATTTATTTATATATTTATGTATTTATTTATTTTTCTAACCAAATGTTTTCAAATATCTTTTAAAAAAATAAAAGCTTAGAGTTCCTGTTCCTGCTTGTAGCATCAGTGGAGGTACGTGTAAACAAAACCTCTTAGGACTTCTGTTCTAACTACAAGGTTAGTCTAATTTTATTATAAATGTATGGTTAGGGGGATCGCTTTTTGACTGTATTTGCGCGGCCACCGATCGCGGAGCGCGTGGCATGGTATGGCACGGTAAATAAACTAGTTTATAACCGCGCTGCCGCCGATGGTGCGGCACCCGCGGCTAATCATCATTGGCGGCCGCGGGGTTATAAACTTGTTTTAAAACCGTGCCATAGCGTGCTACGCGCGGCGCCGCGGGTTTATAACCGAGCTGCCGCCAGCTCCGCGCGGATCCGCGGGTGGTAGCGCGCGAGCCGGCCGTGCCACGCGCGGCACCGTGGGTGATAGCCCGCGGCCGGCTGCGGGTTTAGAACCGATGATTTTTATTATTATAGTGAATATAATAATATCATTATTATTAGTGTGGTTGCAGTAAGGCAATCACAGCATTGTTCTTCTTAAGTCAATTTCTTTTTCTTCTTATTATTATTATTCCTCCTGTTTTTTGTACTGTGTGTGATGGAGCCACTGGTCAAAAGTTTGGGTACCCCGACCAGCACTTCAATCACACTCACAGTTTCTGTAGGAACTGCAATCTAGTTATTATTATTATTCCACCTGATTTTTGTCCGGCTAACTCGTTCAAAACGTGCGTCCTTATCGGGGGAATGGTGTGCGCTGCTGCGGATGAGTTGCATTGGTGATTTAAAACTTAAAACTTACCTTGGTAGTAGGTTTATAAGATGGATTTAAATTGCTGTGTTTGTGTTTTCTACTTAGATGCCATCTAGAAATCAGAGGTGTGTGATGTGCGGGGTGTCCTATTGTATTGTATCCCCCAGCACCTCAGTAAATTTCATGGAGTTGTAAATCAGGAGGAGGAGAAGGCATTGCTTCTTCAATTGTCCGGTGGACGGTAAATTATTATTATTTTTTAAATAATTAATCAAATAAAATATGTAATTAAAATCTTAGTAAAATATTACATGTTGCATTTAATTATAGGTATGCAATTGTTAATTTTTTTTTTAAATAGTATATTTTTAAAAAGTCATGTATGTGTAATTGTGAATTTATGTGTATATTGTTGTGTTTAGGGTTAAGGGAACTTTTATTTGCTGCGTTCCTGGCTGCCACAAAAAAGTGCAGCGGCTCGACAAGCACAATCACGTATTGTGTACATTTTTTTGGATAAATTAATAATTTCATGGTAAGTTAAAAGTATAACTAAAAACATTTCTCTATGTTTTTATACTTTATTCGTTTTTCAGACGATTCTCTTGGAAGAGTACACCTTTTCAGCCAAAAAGGCATACATTATCGAGCAACTTGGGCAATTAGGGGCGAAAAATCCTGAAATTCCTATGGTTTCAGTGTTGGATATTTTCCCTCAACCCAATGTAGTGGTTCTTTCAGGTTGCACTAGTGAGGCTTCAAGCAACACAAGCGTCAAACAGGAGACACCTGAATGCAGCCAGGATGCAACCAGCTATCTAAGATGTCACTCTCTGTCATGAACAGCCCTAACATAAAATTGCGAAAGAAGCTTATTAGAAAACAGGAATTTGATCATGACACCAACCCCAAATACGGTTAGTAAATATCTTTGTATGTTTGTTTATTAATTATAACTTTGTGCTGTTTTGTTTAGTTTCATAATTAAATATTTTGTCTAATTATTATATTTGCAGCTCAAGTCCTGACAAAATTTGAAAACTACGTTGTTGGCTCCAGCGATTCCCCAAAGAAGCGCGACAATGCCCGCACCAGTGTGAGCCACATCAAGCGCTTCTTAATTTTTGCAAGTGATGGAAAGCTCCACACTGGGGATTTCAGCTTTCTAACTAATGCAGATTGCCTAATTCAGTATTTTATATTTTAATGGTAAATTTGGGATGCTATTTTGATGTTTATTTTGATGTTTTGTGTTTTGTTTTTTTCTGTATTTTTAGGTGACTGTCCCTCTTGAAAGGGACAGCTGTTCTAACCCTAGCAAAATAGAGCAATGCCACATTGGCGATCCCGACCTGTTTTGGTAATACTGATTTTGACACTTTGTTTACCTGTAATTGATTAATTGAAAAGGACGTTTTGGTCATGTGATCAAAGGGGCTTGATGATGACATCATCAAGGTGTACCCAGCCAAATATCAGTTCTCAAAAGTGTCTCTAGGGCCCCTTAGAGATCCATACCACATTGGCGATCCCGAACCTTTTTGGTGATATTGATTTTGACACTTTGTTTACTTGTAATTGATTGATTGAAAGGACGTCTTGGCGATCCGAGGACCCAGTGGTTATATTGGGCCTTAACCATAGGTAAGGTAAGTGAAACTGGGATATGTGTTGCTGCTACTCATCAAGACGGTCAAGTTTGTTAAAGTTTGGCTCATGTTTTTGCTTAAAATAGAGCAATACCACATTGGTGATCCCGACCTCGTTTTGTGATATTGATTTTGACGCTTTGTTTACGTGACGTTCTGGTGATCCAAAAACACATTGGTTATATTGACCCTAACCGCAGGGGTCAGTGAAAGGTCAAAAGAAGTCAATTTGAGTTCAGGAGGTCACTTCACGTGCTCATTTCCAGGTCCCATCATTCTAGGACCTTCCTATCTTTACTTCAGGGGGCGGGGCTTCCGATATGTGGTGTGGCACGCTCCATTTATGCTGCCTGTTGACATTCAGCTCGATTCAAGCAACATAAGTGCAAGATGTGTTTGTGAGAGTATATCTGACCCACAGGGGTCACACACTTATACTGTTAAACAGGATCCTGCACTTAAAAAGTTTAAAATTAAAAAAAAAATTAAAGGAAGGTCTCAGGACCATCAAACTGGGATATGTGTTAGGGGGCATAAGTCTGAAACACATATCTGAGTTTGGTGACTGTAGGGTCAAAGGGCTCGATTTTAGAACCTAAAACGTTTTGGTGATCCGCGGACACATTTGTTATATTGGACCCTAACCGTAGGTGTCAGCGAAAGGTCAAACGAGGTCACGTCACATGCTCATATACAAGTCCCCTCATTCTGGGACCTTCCTATCTCTACTTGGTGACCACGCCCCTTTAGGGCCCTAACCATAGTGGTAAGTGAAACTGGGATATGTATTGCTGCTCGTCAAGGCGGTTAAGCCAGTCAAGTTTGGTAAGGTTGGGCTCATGCTTTGGCTTAAAATAGAGCAATACCACATTGGCAATCCCGAACCATTTTGGTGATTTTGACATTTTTGTTATGCTCATTAAAATATGACGTTTTGGTCATTAAGGTGTGCCCTACCAAATATCAGATCTCAAAACTGTCTCTAAGGCAACTTTGAGTTCCATAGCACTTTGGCAGTGTGCGAGGACAGATTGGCATCTGGGCATCCCCAAGGTGTCCCCTGATTATTCTTGGATATCCAGAGCATCCCTAAAACCACTCAGGCAATAGTGAAGGACAGATTTGTGTTCTGCTCATTTTTCCAATGAGAGATCCAGACCACTTTGGTGATAGGGGAGGACATATATTCATGATGTGGAGATCAGCAAGGTGTCCCCTGCACACTCTTGGGCATAAGTCCGAAACACATATCTGAGTTTGGTGACTGTAGGGTCAAAGGGCTCGATTTTAGGGCCTAAAACTTTTTGGTGATCTGAGGACACATTGGTTATATCGGGCCCTAACCATAATGGTAAGTGAAACTGGGATATGTGATGTTGCTGCTTGACAAGGCGGTTAGGCCGGTTAAGCTAGTCAAGTTTGGTAAGGTTGGGCTCATGCTTTGGCTTAAAATAGAGAAATACCACATTGGCGATCCCGAACTGTTTTGGTGATATTGATTTTGACAAGGAGCCAGACCACTTTCGTGATAGGGGAGGACATATATTCATGATGTGGAGGTCTGCAAGGTGTCCCCTGCACACTGTTTAATTACCAGGGTGTCCAAAAGGCCACTTAGAGATCCATACCAAATTAATAGCGTAAATGAAGAATTTTTATAAAAGACTTTTGGGTGATCTGACAACAGATTCTTCTAGGTGGCGTGGTCAAGGTGTAGGCTGACAAGTCCTAGATCTTCAAAGTGTCTCTAAGTCTAATTAGAGATCCGTACCACTTCGGCACAGTTGGAGGACAGATTCATGTGCTGTTTCCAATGGAATGGGTGGTCTACATGATTTTTAAACATTATTTATATTTTGACACTATGGTGATAATGACCCTAAACCACACTTTTTTTTTTTTAAAGACTTACAGGTAATCTGACAACAGATTCTTGTTGGTGGCGTGGTCAAGATGTAGGCTACAAAGTTCCAGATCACCAAAGTGTTCCTAAGTCCGAGAGAACCGGGCCTCCGAACAGGAAGTTGATGACACCAGTGACCCCGACTCGAGCAGAATGCCAGGCCTATCTTGTTTTCGTGCAACAAGTCATTCTAGATCAAAAGATAATTATTTAGGGCCATTTTAATGCCAGGCATGACCCCGAACCCCCATCCCCCCCCCTACAGGGGTCATAGGCCAATCCGAGCCTACTTTTAAAATGTCATAATTAGGCCTCAGCATGACCGTTGCGGACATGGGGAGGGGTCAAGGACACTTTGGTGATGTAATCGAGGGATAGGATTTGAGTCGGGGATTGGTTAGCAGAAATATCTCCGAAGCGGTAAAATGCCACTTTTCTTGATTACTGCCCCCGGTGCCTTGGAGGTGCTACTACAACCGAGCTTTCTCGGACACGAAAGGAGCTAGGCATACCGTTCCATTTTTTTAAAAAAACTATGGACGATCGGGACAGATCAAAAATTGGTCCATTTGTCTCTAGCGCCCCCTGGGAATTTATGAAGATCTTTAAAAAATTCCCTATGGGATTTTCCTTTCTTTTTTCCCGAAACTTTGAACGCCCATATCTCCGTGTAAACCCTCAGAGACTGCAACTAGGGGCATGCTAACTCAAAGTTTACCAAACGGTCTGTGTTAAATATCTATTGATTGACAAGTCCAAACTCCACCCAAGTTGGAGGGGTGTGTCCTCGGGTGGGGGGTGTGGGTGGGTGCCCATATTTGGTCGATGAGTCATGGGGGTGTGGCCAAGGTCGCCAAAGCGTCCCAGTACCATTTTGTAAACTTTTTTCCTAATCCTAACCCACTTGCCCATATTTGGTCGATGAGTCATGGGGGTGTGGCCAAGGTCACCAAAGCGTCCCAGTACCGTTTTGTAAACTTTTTTCCTAACTAACCAGTGGGTGTGGTCAGGGTGAGGTGGCCACGCCCCCAAACAGGGTTCCAGGTCGATCCAAAGCTATCTTTTGAACCATGAGTCGTACAGCTATACCAAGAGCATGACCATGTACAAGACTTCACTTAGAGTGTGGGTGCTCTGACAGACGCTTTGGTGAACCCGACACTTTGGTGATCATAGTTCCTAACTCCCTAACCTTATGACTTTGGCACAAAACAAGGGCTGATCTCGGTTCAGCCTTTCAAGTGTAACCACCCAATGCTACCGAGGTTTCCCTAGGACCCATGGAAATTTTGAGACTCTTTCCACTTCTGAACGAAGGACGGTGTGGGACCCAGAGCCCCCAAGACTGTTGCTCGTTAGGTTTTTCAGATTGAAATAAATCTTTTGAATGGGGCGGGCTACGCCCAACTTTGCCAACTGTGTTAAAGGGGGTCCCTCTGAGTAACATATCCAAAACATGGGGGCCCTAGGTCAAAGGGTCGCCGAGATACAACCCTTAGAAGTCTTGAAGGCAGGCCTCGGGGCCAAATCGGGTCTTTTTTGGCCCCGCGGAGGCTAGGAAGGTCATAGGGTCTCTAGGTCCAACCGTTCCTGAGATATGAACCTTTAATCGATTAAATTTATGCGTGAAATTAGGCCCGAAAGGTTTTTTCGTCCGCCGCGAGGGCTAGGAAGGTCTTAGCTTTACGAAATTCGACAGGCAGAATCGTTATAAGGATTATAAGGATTACAGGGATTTGGATGGTTGTATCTTCAGTAAGTTGCTTTATATTATTATGTTTCTGTAGTTTTACAAGTTTTAGGGTTGTTTGTTTACCTTTATAAGTGCATTTAGCATGTTTTTGTTTTTAATTAGTTATCTTAGGGAACTTAGCTAATGTTTTTAGAGGGAATGGTACTATATGGGCGATTTCCAAGTGTTTATTGGTGTTTTAGAGGTGTATTTTCGTTGTTTATTCGACATTAACTCAAAAAATAAGTGCAGTTAAGGTCCACGTCGGGCATTTCATTGAGGACGCTTACGTAATATCCCATTTTTGTAATATTTGTCCTAATTTTATCTTTTTAATTTTTTTTTTTATAGGTATGTCTTCTAGGTCGCAGACTTGTCCAATTTGCAGGGCAATCTATGCTAACCTTTCTCAGCATATTACAAGGTTCCATGGTGTTGGCAATGAAAGGGAAAAGGAGCTGCTGCTCCAGTTAGCAAGTGAACGGTAATAACAATGTAATTGTGTGTTAAAAAAGTATAATGTTTTTAACAACAACATTCAAAACAGTAATTGTAATTATTTATTTGTTTAGTGTCAAAGGCACTTTTAAGTGCCAGGTGCCAGGATGCAGCAAGTCTGTGAAGCGGCTCGACCGGCATCATAGTGAAGTTCACTTCGACATTGAGGTAGGTATATATATATATATATATATATATATATATATATATATATATATATATATATATATATATATATATATATATATGTGTGTGTGGAATGTCATTCTGTTTATGTTATTGAAATGTATATGCATTTTTTTTCTGTGTTACAGCCATCAGTCCTTTCAGTGTATTTGTCTCGTGCCAAAAGATGTTTTGTGATTGAGAAGCTGGCGGAGCTCAGGGCCTCCAAGCCCAACATCCCTATGGTGTCCTATTTAGACATAGGATACCAGCCGGATGTGGATGTCCCTGTTCCCGTCAGTGCTCAATCCCCTGCAGCGACCTCTTCAAACGCTGCTGCTGCAACGACCTCTTCCAAGGCTGCTGCTGCAACGACCTCTTCAAAGGCTGCTGCTGCAGCAAATGCATTTGATGAAATGGCCCCAGATGTTGGTATTCAGGAGCAGGAGAGAGGGGAGGAGGAGGACAAGGAGGAGCACAAGGAGGAGGGCAAGGATAAGGATAAGGAGAGTGAGGAAGGGGAGGTGGAAAAAGATGAGCCCTGCACCAGTCGAAGCTGCCAACGACTTGTGAAGAAGCTCAGGGAGCAGGTCAGGGCAGCACAGGAAGCCTCACAGGTTGCAGACAGAATCTGCAAGGGTGAATGTTTCAATCCTGACTGCCTACGTAAAGCAGAAGAGCTTTCCTCATTAATGTCATCTATGTTGAAGTCCCCAAATTTGCAGACTAGGAGAAAATTCTCCAGACGGGTCTGAAAACCCCAAGTATGGTATGTATTTTTAGTTTGTTGAATATACTAACATGTTTTTTTTTTTTTTCTATTTGTTTTAGTCCTTGAAATTCTTGTTTTACAGAGTCAGTCCTGTCCAAGTTTGAAGACCATTGTGTGGGATTCGACCCAAATTCCAAGAAAGTGGAAAACACCAAAACAGCAATCTCACACATCAGGAGATTTTTAATCTTCACTGGTGAGGGGAGACTGCTGCGTGGCAATTTCCTCTTTCTTAAAAAACCATCCTGTATCTCTGAGTAAGTTAGTAGTTAATGAGGTTATATATTTTTTTCCACAATGTATGAAGTCTTTGTTTATTGTGTTGTTGTTAAATGAGCTGCGTTTGTGTTTCTCTCTCTTTTATCTCTTTTTAGATTTGCTACTCATCTTTCCCAAGATGGACTTCAGCCGACAACAATTCGTATTCATCTCCTCAACATAAAAAAGTTTCTCAAGTACCTTGTGTACATGCCTGCACATGAGACAAAATTGACGGGTGTGGATTTCCGCCGTCTGCAGATGGACATCCAGGCCCGTTTGAAAGACCTGGGAACGTCTGTGGTGTCACACCGCCAGAAAGTTAGGAAACAACAGTCCAGTAAGTATCTTGTTAAAAGACATGTTTTGCTATTAATTATGCAGTTTGTTTACTGTTATTTTGTTATTTAGAAACCATTCTGGACAAGCATGATGCCAGGAGTTTTAGGCAGGAAGTGAAGAAAATCCTTTCTCGTAAAATCAGTAAGTGTATTTCCATTCATAATTTATACAATCGTTACAATTAGACAAGATGACTCACATCACCCACTTACTCTCCTAACACCTCTATCAAAACTAACTACTTCTAACCTCATCTCCTTCTTCCTCCTTAAGACCCTATCCAAAGATGTTTTACCTTTAACTTCTATTATTTTGTACTTCAATATTGTAAGTCGCTTTGGACAAAAGTGTCTGCCAAATGTAATGTATTGTAATGTAATGTAATTTTTCTGTATTTTTTATGGTTTTTCACAGAGCGTTTGGAGAGTAATCCTCGTCGCGAAATTCTGGACCAGATATTTGGCCTCATGGCCGGATATTTCATTTCCATTAGTGGCCATCGAAAGGGAGTTCTACAGAACATGTTGGTCACAGAGGTCTTGGAGGCAGAATTTGAGGAGGAGAATGGCATAATTGAGGTCAGTATTATGATAATGTGTAAATGGGGTGTTGATTGGTTGTTTGCAACATGTTTTCTGTTTTCTTTTTAATGTTCAGGTTAAGAGCCACAAATCAGCGAGCACCTATGGTTATGCCCAGCTCTCCGTAACAGCCAAAGAGTATGAGTGGTTCACTGCAGTCCTGGACCTCCGTGGCAAGTTTCCCGGAGGAGACTCCCCTTACTTTTTTTTCAATAGGGCGGGGGGGTGTTGTAGACGTCTCCTTGAGTTATTTCAGACTGAGTGGACGAGGTTGGGATTTGGTGGGAGGTACACATTCAAGAACCTCAGAACCTCTGTCGTCCACCATGTAAGTATCTAATATGTTGATTGTGATTGAAGACCTATTTTTATTTTTACTGAAATTTGTTTGTTGTGTTTTGTGTTTTATTATTTTTTACTCAGACCAAGAATATCAGCCCAAAAAAGAAGCAGCGTATACATAGAGCCATGTGCCATTCAGATGATGTAGCAGCTCGCTTCTATACAACGCAGAACACTGCATCTGAGGCTGCAGAGGTGAGGAAACTCCAGGCCCCTGACACCGATTCCCCTGACCCACCCAGGTCGTCTGCTGCCTCCGCTGCCAGCTCATCTGTCCCTCCTGCCGCTGCCAGCTCATCTGCCTCTGCTGCCGCTGCCAGGTGGTCCCCCAGCCCTGAGGACAAGAGGCATCGTGTCAAATCCAAGAGGCGCTTGTTTGTTGCGTCATCGTCAGAAGAAGAGGACGAGTTCATTGGCGATTTAGGAAATTTTTCGGACGTCTCCAATGCCTCTTCTGAATCAATCCCAATTCAGACCTCAGGAATTTGTTATGTCCAGGGTACTGCCAACAGCCCTCCAAGGGATCTATTCATCCTGAAGACCCCCAAAAAGTCTATGGAGTCCATCGTGAGTCTGAATTAATTTTGTTGGTTTAATTGTAAACGTATACATGTATGAATGATATCTAATGCTAGAATTATTTTTGTCATGCAGTCCAATTACCACTTGATCGGGCAGGACCCATCACCTGGTCATTCATACCTGGGCCGTCCGGTTAAGGTGGCAGATGGGGATTTGGCCCTCCCGAGGTCTTCCCCAAGAGTCAAACTGGGCCGATTGGACGAGAAGCGCATTCCTCGTTTTCCCCTCTGCCCCCTTTCCTATGGCAAGCAAGACAGTACTAGCGAGGAGGAGGACAATGTTGAAGAAATGGTTGTAGAGCCTTCTGCAACTTTCTAATTTTTTTTATGCTTATTTTCCTACTCTTTTGAACACATGTTGTGCTTTAAATTTGATTATTACACATTTATTACACAGTTGTTATTGTTGAGTATTTTCCTACTCTTTTGAACACATTTTGTACTTTACCTTTAATTCTTGGTTCAGATTTGACTTGTTGGAAAAGTAAATAAACCCTTTAAGTGTTTAAGAAATGTCTCTTTTTTATTGTATATGTAAAGGTATAAACAAAATGAAAGTACAGGTAGCGTCTTTAATAAACCTGTACTTATGTGTTGTCACGCCTGGCCCTGTTTCCTGTCTGTCCTCGTGCCTGTGTTGTCCCACGTGACCCGTGCCCCTGTGTTCTGCCTGTGATTTTCCATTACCTCATGTCTCATTTGTAGCTCCACCCCTTCCCCAGGTGTTTCCACTCCCAGTGTGTTTCCTGTTATGTTAAAAAGACTTCTTCTGTTACTTGTCCTCTGTCGGTCTTTGCACTGTCCCCCGTTGTCTGTCTCTCTGCGTTTTTCTTTCTCTCTCTGCGTTTTCTTAGCCTCTCCGTGTTTCATTTGTCATTGCCCTAGGTCCTTGTTTAGTGTTTATCTCTGTTTGTTTCTAGTTCCCTAGTTTACTCCCTGTTTAGTTATTCTTATTATCTCTTGTTTGTTTTATTTATGTTCTCTAGTCTCCCTAGTTTATTTTGGTTTGTTTCGCTGTTCTTTGTTTATTTGTTTATTTATATTTATTTAATAAATTCACCTTACCTGTGTTTACGTCCGCCTCCTCGTCTCTCTGCCTGGGTCTAATCCTGACAAAAAGACCGACCAAATGGACATAAACCAGTGGTATGCTGCTCGGAAGGCGGACCTGGAGTATCTCCGCCTCCTCGCCGAGCAAGTCCGGGGAGATGACCCGCTCCCAGCGCCTTTCCTCGGGTTGGAGCCCGTCAGCCCAGCTGCAGTGGCGCCCACCGAGACCCACGAGGGGAGCCCGTTGACTGGCTCCAGGATGGCGATCCGCCATGCTCCATTCGGGACTCCGGCGTTGGAATCCCCGAGGCCCCAAGGACGCCGCAGGCCTCGGGGTAGACGTTTTAAGGGGTCCCGCCAGCCGGAGGAGGAGCCCGTTTCCGGGGAGGATTTTCTTGGGGGGGCGCTAGGGCTGTGTGCGGTCAGCCTCGATCCTCGCCCCGACGAGGACGGGGGTGGCATGGATGCAGGCTGTGAGGAGTCCTATTCCTGGGATTACTCCGATCTCCTCACACCTGCATCCAGTGAAGAGGAGTTTGAGGACTGCCCTCCTGCACCAGCCCGCCAGCCGCTCCTTCCTCCCGCGGTAGCTGCCGATCCGCGCTCTGTGTCTTTCGCGGTGGCAGCCGAACCGCAGCCCGTGATTCCCGCGGTGGCAGTGGAATCGCGCTCCGAGACTTCAGCGGCGGCCGCGCCGCGCTCACAGACTGCAGCGGCGGCCGCGCCGCTCTCCGAGACTTCAGCGGCGGCCGCGCCGCTCCCCGAGACTTCAGCGGCGGCCGCGCCGCGCTCACAGACTGCAGCGGCGGCAGCGACGCTCTCCGAGATTTCAGCGGCGGCCGCGCCGCTCTCCGAGACTTCAGCGGCGGCCGCGCCGCTCTCCCAAGCCCCAACAGTCCCAGCTGCTCCAGCTCAAGCCCCAGCAGTCCCAGCTGCTCCAGCTCAAGCCCCAGCAGTCCCAGCTGCTCCAGCTCAAGCCCCAGCAGTCCCAGCTGCTCTAGCTCAAGCCCCAGCAGTCCCAGCTGCTCCAGCTCAAGCCCCAGCAGTCCCAGCTGCTCCAGCTCAAGCCCCAGCAGTCCCAGCTGCTCCAGCTCCGGCACCAGCAGTCCCAACTGCTCCAGCTCCGGCACCAGCAGTCCCAGCTGCTCCAGCACCAGCAGTCCCAGCTGCTCCAGCACCAGCAGTCCCAGCTGCTCCAGCACCAGCAGTCCCAGCTGCTCCAGCACCAGCTCACGCACCTGCAGCTCCCAGAACTATGTTTGTTCCAAGGCCCCGTATTTCCAGGCCTGCTCCAAGGCCTCCTGACTTTGCCCCCAGTTATGTGCCCAGGCTGTCCCCACAGACTTTTGCCAGTCCTGGGCACCCACCTATGTTTTTGGTCCCCCTGTCTCTCCCTGTCCTGGTCCCTGTATCTGTGAGTGTTCCAGTTCCTGTCCCCGGTGGTTTCTCTGTTCCTGTCCCTGTTACTGTGTTTGTTTCCGTCCCCGTCAATGTTCTTGTCCCTGTTCCCATGTCCGGTCCCGTCCAGTCTCTGTCTCATGTCCAGTCTCCGTCACCTGTCCAGTTCCCCGTCCAGTCTCCGTCACCTGTCCTTTTCCCTGTCCAGTCTCCGTCACCTGTCCAGTTCCCCGTCCAGTCTCCGTCACCTGTCCAGTTCCCCGTCCAGTCTCCGTCACCTGTCCAGTTCCCCGTCCAGTCTCCGTTCCCCGTCCAGTCTCCGTCACCTGTCCAGTTCCCCGTCCAGTGTCCGTTCCCTGTCCAGTCTCTGTCCCCTGTCCTGTCTCCATCTCCTGTCCAGTTCCCTGTCCAGTCTCCAGTTCGGTCTCCTGTTTTCCCCGGCCTCTCCCTGCCGCCAGCCCCCGGGGTTTGTTTTTCCGCGCCTCGGGAGCTGCGCGTTTAGGGGGAGGTTTCTGTCACGCCTGGCCCTGTTTCCTGTCTGTCCTCGTGCCTGTGTTGTCCCACGTGACCCGTGCCCCTGTGTTCTGCCTGTGATTTTCCATTACCTCATGTCTCATTTGTAGCTCCACCCCTTCCCCAGGTGTTTCCACTCCCAGTGTGTTTCCTGTTATGTTAAAAAGACTTCCTCTGTTACTTGTCCTCTGTCGGTCTTTGCACTGTCCCCCGTTGTCTGTCTCTCTGCGTTTTTCTGTCTCTCTCTGCGTTTTCTTAGCCTCTCCGTGTTTCATTTGTCATTGCCCTAGGTCCTTGTTTAGTGTTTATCTCTGTTTGTTTCTAGTTCCCTAGTTTACTCCCTGTTTAGTTATTCTTATTATCTCTTGTTTGTTTTATTTATGTTCTCTAGTCTCCCTAGTTTATTTTGGTTTGTTTCGCTGTTCTTTGTTTATTTGTTTATTTATATTTATTTAATAAATTCACCTTACCTGTGTTTACGTCCGCCTCCTCGTCTCTCTGCCTGGGTCTAATCCTGACATGTGTTATTTGTTGTGCGACTTGAGTTCTGTTTAAAATGTTAGGGTTAGGGACTTTTATTACATTAGCGTCTTGTATTACCTTTATAGTTTTTTGGGATTTGTAGCCAAACTATAGGTCGTATCTACATGAAACCTACACCTACGTGTTGGGGAAGGGTAGGCGGGTCGTTTGACACTATTTTGCAGTTTGTAGGACGTTTCTGTCAAATTTGGGATGTGTTAGGGCTTTTATTACATAAGGGTCTCGTATTACGAAGAGGGTTTTTCAGCGTTTGTAGGCAAACTATAGGTCCCACCTACATATAACCATCGTGAGTCTGAATTAATTTTGTTGGTTTAATTGTAAACGTATACATGTATGAATGATATCTAATGCTAGAATTATTTTTGTCATGCAGTCCAATTACCACTTGATCGGGCAGGACCCATCACCTGGTCATTCATACCTGGGCCGTCCGGTTAAGGTGGCAGATGGGGATTTGGCCCTCCTGAGGTCTTCCCCAAGAGTCAAACTGGGCCGATTGGACGAGAAGCGCATTCCTCGTTTTCCCCTCTGCCCCCTTTCCTACGGCAAGCAAGACAGTACTAGCGAGGAGGAGGACAATGTTGAAGAAATGGTTGTAGAGCCCAAAACGTGCATCCAAAACATGCATTTTAGGAACCCATAACACTTTGGTAATATGGGGGGAGTCATATGTGATGTCATCATGACACATTGGAGATGTAACACACAGACAAGATTTTGATTAGGGCACTAATTATAGAAGTGGCATCAGAGGTCATCTGGCCAATACTGACCAGTTGACCCCAGTAGGGACCACTAGTAGGTGGGAGGAATAAATTACAGCCAAGTCATTAGTCGAACGGAAGGTGCTAGAGTGACCGTTCTAATTTAAAAAAATTCTATGGAGCCTTATGATCAACTCTATGAAGTTTGGGACCTGTAGCTAAAAATAGAATTTTTTAAAAATTCGTTGAATTTTTTTCTATGGGGTTTTGAATGGGAATTTAAAAACGTCATAACTTTTCGTAGGAATGTCATAGAGCGATAATTCTTGCGTCATCGTACTCAGCTCGAGATTTTTTTTGACGTAAAAAAACACGATGTGTCATGAGGCCCTAATTAGGGTTAGTTAGGGTTTGCGTTAGGGACTTCCTCACCAATCTGTCAGATTTAACATGGACCAGAAGAGTCCATCCGTATATGACTTATTTACTGTGAACTTTCTCATTCAATAGAAAAGTCAGATGGTCTGGCCAAACTGTCTGGAAATCCAGATCCCAAGTCCTAACCAAATAAAATGACCAGGCCAGATTAGCAACCAGGGGTCAGTGCCCAGCGCTCACGTCTGGTGGGCGGGGCTCCTGCACGTGTTCCGACTCCACTTCCACTCTGGAACCGGTACGACCACTGTAAATTTTAAGCACCCAGATAGATTTTTCAAGCCGGGACTGGTTTTTGACCTAGGCCCCACAAGACATCCCCTTTACTCACGCTGTGCACTTTCCTTTACAGACTTTGAAAACAACTTGCGTGTTTATTTTTCAACAAAACTTGAAAAAAGCTTATCTTCGCAAACAGATGTCATAGGATGCCCAAATCTGGACATGCAGTAGAGGGCAACTAACTCTAACCAACTGACCTAAAGTAGGTTACCCCAGGGTCAAGCTGGCCCTTTAAACTGGGATTATACGTGGGGAAATGTGGAAAACAGTGCTGATACATTGCAATTCCATAGGGACTGCTTTTCACCCAGCAGACGTGGTCCTGCCATCACGAAGCCTACACTTACGCGATTGGGGTCGCTCCAGTCAGCCTATGGCACGATTTCATATTGTTTAGGGACAAAGATCACCAAAGCATCTGTGATCACCAAAGTGTTATTTTGCTGTTTTCTGATAAAATAGAACTTGATGTTCACAAGAATTATATCTATGTATTTGGAGTGACGAGAACCGTATGACACCAAAAGTTTACACCAAAAACCTTCTGACCTAAAAATATGTAACTACTAGAACCTCTGATATAATTTAGAAGTGCAGTAGCATTGTGCATCCAAAAGAGGGCCCCATTGACTGTGTCTGTAGTGGTAAAAGAAAGGTTTTTCTTTTTTAAATGGAATAGCCCAGTGAGCTTCCTGCTACAGGAGCTGAATGATTCCCTGTACAAGAATATTCAACAATACCCTTCAATTATTGAATATTTCCATATATTAAGACTAATAAGCTGTTCTTATATCAGTAATTCAGCTGTAAACCCTAAAGAAAAGCAGTTTCCAGTGAGTATTTGAAGAGCTTAAATAGAGCTACGGTGAGTCAGAGCACTCGGATCCTCTTTTAGAGGCTGTACGTGTGACGTAAATATATAACGACATCTGGCGTGGGCAGAAGAAGAACTCCCATAAAAAGTGACCAGACACCGAGTTTTTAGAATGAATATATTAGGCTTAGCAGGGATGGTCGTTCCAGCACACTGGTAATATTAAACACTATATTTTTCCCTTCTCAGGCCAGTTCCCACCACTGATGACTGATGATTTTCTCCATCATTGGAACTTTCCAAACTGTGTGGGATCCATTGATGGCAAGCATGTGGTGATCCCGGCTCCTGCTAAATATGGGTCCTTTTTTCACAACTAAAAGGGGACCTTGTCTATAGTCTTCTTTGCAATTATGAACAAGTACTGCTTCCAGATTGTGGACGTTGGTGGCTATGAGAGAACAGTGATGGAGGGATTCTGGCTATAAAATTTCACCCTTTTGGTCATGCTCTCTTTGATGGAACCCATGGCCTACCAGAAGATATAACTGGCTTCAGAGACAGTTGTTCTGTTTAAGTTAATTTTACACTTAATTCGGTTAAAGTAGGGTAATTTCCATTTTACTAAATTATTACTCTGTTTGAGGCTCATACAAATAAGAGGGAAAGTTTAAGATACCTTCTTCAATGTTCCTATAGGGGAACCTATGCTTGTTTCCTAAGGGGGCTGGGAGGTTTGGAGAGAAGACCTACCTGTTTAAAGTGTCCTTGATTTATCTTTGTATTAATGCGGACAATGAGGTGAGCTAGTGTTTTAATTTGTGCTTTTCTTTGTTATAATCCTAGTGGGTTAGCTAAAGGCTAATGCTAGTGGGGTTATATGGTGTAGCCGCCTATATACACAATTCAATATACGTTTAAAAAGCTAATTGTTTTCAACTGCTAAGAATGTGAGTGAATTGTATGTTTATATATTTATGTGATGTGTTAATGATTATTCTCTATGAGAATGTTTTTGTAAACTAATAGACTTTAATTTAATGCTTTGTATATTTTTATCTAGTTCTCACCTCATACTCGGCAGCATGGCAATGCATAAATAAATGCCTGTAGCAAAAGGACTGACTTGTCTTGTCATGGAAGGGGAGCTAAGAGAGCTACCAGAAGATGCTGTGCTGACAGGAGCTGAGCACCGGGGACCTCAGCCACATGTGTTCGTTTGGTGATGAAGCTTTTCTTCTGTGGAGAAATCTCATGAGGTCCATCCCAGGTTCCAACTTCTCTAGTAGGGAAATAATCTTTAATTACTGGCTTTCACGAGCGAGGCTAATTGTAGAGGACACCTTTAATATTCTCACATCACAATTGCACATGTACTCATCATTGATATCAGCTCTGCCAACGTGGAAACTTGTGTAAAGGCCACCTGTGTCCTTCATAACTACAGTGGCTTGCAAAGGTATTTACACCCCTTGAACATTTTTACATTTTGTCATCTTACAACCACAAACTTAAATGCATTTTCTAGAGACTTTAAGTGATAAACCAACACAAAGTAGCACATAATTGTGAAGCGAAATTAAATTATACATTGTTTTCAATATAATCTGCCTTCATAGTTCACTTAATAAGTTAATAGACTGCAGCTGTGTGTCATTTAGTCTCAGTATACAGCTGTTTTGTATTGCCCTCAGTGGTTTGTTAGAGAACACTAGTGAATAAACAGCAGTGACATATAACTTGTAATGCTATTCTCTGAACATATTTATTTAGTTGGACCGTTTAAGCCTGATCTTCTCCTGCCAGCCCTCCTCACCACCTTCTTCAACATTATAATTACATTATGAGATATTTTTATTAGGAGCAGCAGAAGAAGAAGATATACAATACAGCTACTCAAAAAGGAGTGGGAAGAAGAAAACTTATTTAAACCCACCCCTTTCTTCAAAATTAACATAACTTACATAGCTTACATAGCCACTTCCCATCGACTTACATTAGATGAAACTTAACAACAGAGAAAATTAAATTTACAAATACTTAGAATCCTCTAACCTAGATACCAACAGCGAAAGTAAAGAAAGTTCTAATACTATACACAAGCAGCCCTCATACCAACAGTGGTAAGAGGGCAACCATACTAGTTACGGTAACAAAGAGAGAGAGAAAAAAAAAAAGAACAAAACAAACATACAAGCACATACCAACAGTGATAAGAGAACAACAAAACATGCAATGGTAAGGAAATAAAACAATCATAATAAACAAATACCCACATTTTTTTTATTTATTTATTTTTTTTAAGTCCCAATCACTCTATACTGATCCCAAACCATCTTTTTATAATGTAACTTAAATTTATGAATACTTTGGCATTGCTTGTGTTTGGAGTCCAGGCTATTCCATAATTTAACTCCACATACAGACACACAAATTTTTTTTCTGGTAGTTCTAGCTTTACATGATGAAAACTTAGCAAAACCTCTAAGATTATGAGCACACTCTTTAACTATGAAAAACTTCTGAATATTACTTGGTAATAAGTTGTTAAACGCCTTGAATAAAATCTGAACTGCGTAATAGTTTACGATGTCATGAATCTTAAGTAATTTTGATTGAATAAAAAGATTATTACTATGCTCTAAAAATCCAACTTTGTGTATAATTCTCATTGCTCGTTTTTGTAATTTAAATAGTGTTTGTATTGTACATTGATAATTGTTGCCCCATACTTCCGCACAATATGATAAGTATTATCAATGTATAATTATAATAAATGTTCAGTTAAAACATATATTGTTTATTAGTGCAGTGATAAATGGTACAAATCTGTATTTATTGCTGTTAGGAATGGCGTTGTACTTCGGAGGGAACACATTTGACCCTGTAAAGACCAATATTGTACCTTTGCTAGTATTAACTCACGCCCTTGCCCTATTTGGTTGTTCAACAAGCAGGTAGAGAGGAAGTGATGGTTTAAATAGGGAAGAAAGTGCGAGGAGTAAGGGCGTAGATCAATCTCCCAAAACTAAGTTACAGTGCTGGTCAAAAGTATTGGCACCCCTGCAATTCTGTCAGATAATACTCAGTTTCTTCCAGAAAATCATTGCAATCTTCTTTCTTTTCTTCACGCTCAATGTGGTACACACAAGGACACAGGACAGAGGTTGAGTCGACTTTAATCCATTTTAACTGGCTGCAAGTGTGATTTAGTTATTGCCACCACCTGTTATGTGCCACAGGTAAGCATAAGGTGCTGTTAATTACACAAATTAGAGAAGCATCACATGATTTTTCAAAGGGTGCCAATACTTTTTTCCACCCCCTTTTTTATGTTTGATGTGGAATTATATTTAATATGGCTTTTTGACAATTCTTTTTTGTGGTTTTCCATTGAAGACTAATTAAATGAACATTTTAATATCAAAGCATTTGTAATTGCAATCGTTTTCTGGGAGAAATGGAGCATTATCTGACAGAATTGCAGGGGTGCCAATACTTTTGGCCAGCACTGTAGGTTTAGATGCTGTCCTGATTAAATTTTCCTACACATTTAAGTCTGAATCAACAAGGTTTAAATAGCATTTGATAATTAAGCTTTATTTGGTTATCAGTGGTTTAATCATGTTTATATTATCTTAAATATCTTTAATAGAAACATGACTCTTTGTTTTCTTTTTGACAAGGCACCATACATTGTTTCTTACTTCAGGATTATCTTGAATATTACAAAACTATTTGTGGGTAAAACATATAACTTACATTTATTTTTGGTTTAATTGTGGTATGGTTGGTTTGAATTTATAGTCATGAATTGGTACGTTGAATATTGTATATCAATCAACTGTTTAATTGAGTTTTCTTTTGGTTTGTTCTAGTAGTAAAAATAAGAAATCTCTCACTAGCCAAACTATAGTGGCACATCGGAAAGTTTTATAACCCTTTGTCTGGAAAGCCCATCATCCCGCCAAGAACTGAAATTACTCTTAAACCAATGAAAACACTCCAAAAGGCCAAATAGCCAACCGTAGCCTTAAGGTCCAAAGCAGGTTTAAGCAACAGACACACACAGAGTGTAGTTCAGAGGTGCAGTTGAGAGTGGAGGTCGGGTCTAGTGGAGTCTGGGAGTAAGGATGGAGTGGTAGGAGATAAGAGGAGTTAGCTCTTTTAGGTTAGCTTAGCATTTTAGCTTCTGTTTAGCTATAGCTTAGCATTCTTAGTACAACTCATAGACTGTATATAAAGATGGACGCCGTGTCGCCGTTCCCATTCATTCAATGAAAATGAAGCCAAAATCTTCCGCCATTTTGGCGATTCAGAGACCAGAGTCTGCGCAGTAGAGACCAGAGGAGGGAGAAAGGCTGTGGAGAGACCGCCTACTCATTTGAATAACCCCGCCCCTGAGGGCTGCCTCGCGGTCACAGACTGCAGAGCGGGGCGGAGCGGAGCTGATGGTCTGTTATTGGTCCCGCCCATAACCAGCCCTTTTACCATAACCACACCTTTTTTGAATAGAGCCGAATAAAGTTTTAAAAACCGAATTCTGTGGGGATATAAAAATTTGACAATATAAGCAGAGGTTACATTAGCTGTTGCATTTAAATAATGGAGGTAGAATTACAGTATATTAGAAAAAAACGTGATTGAAAGTTGTTCTGTTTTGCCATTGAAACCTATGGGGATGGGTGGAGTTACACAGCTTTCTGCAGCCGAACAGCAGGGGGCGCCCGACCTGTGGTGGCTTCACTTTTAAGAGACGATGCTCTGTCCAGCTATACACAGTCTATGGTACAACTCATTTACTCTTTTTAGGTATATTAATACTAGCTTTCTTAGTTAAGACAACTACAGCAATTTTACAATCTACAAAGCCACGCATTATGCATACCAAGTTTAGCTAAGTGCATCTGAATAAAGACCAGTAGACTCAACCCAGAAGCCTGCGATCCGGAAGCAACCAGCTGAGGGCGAACGGGATTCTCCTTGGGCGCTGACCAGTCTACCACCAGCCTCCCAGTCTCCTAACCTCAATCTAGAGGAGCAGCAGTCCCTACTACAATTACCCTGTGATAACTCCATTATCAAACCCGCTGATGGGTTTGATAAGGCAGATAAGACAGCGCCACAGTAATTATGGATAGGGACGCCTATATAGAGGAAGTAGAAAGACAATTAAATCAGGAGGAATATTATAAAGAACTCCCTGCACCTATTTTTCTAAAGTTCCAGAGTTGGTACTGTGCACTCTTGCCGCCTTTCGATCTGTGGCTTTCTCTGCGCTGCTAGTGTGCACTCTCTCTTCTTTACTCTCTTTGGTCCTCACTGCTTTACTATCTGTGGCTTTCTCTGCGTTGCTACTGTGCACTCTTGCTGCTTTACTATCTGTGGCTTTCTCTGCGATGCTACTGTGCACTCTTCTTGCTTTACTATCTGTGGCTTTCTCTGCGATGCTACTGTGCACTCTTGCTGCTTTACTATCTGTGGCTTTCTCTGCGTTGCTACTGTGCACTCTTCTTGCTTTACTATCTGTGGCTTTCTCTGCGTTGCTACTGTGCACTCTTCTTGCTTTACTATCTGTGGCATTCTCTGCATTGCTACTGTGCACTCTTGCTGCTTTACTATCTGTGGCTTTCTTTGCCCTGCTACTGTGCACTCTCGCAGCTTTACTCTCTTTGGCTTTTACTGCATATCTTTCTGTGGCCTTCTCTGCATTCGTACTGTGCACTCTTTCTGCTTTACTATCTGTGGCTTTCTCGATGTTGCTAGTGTGCGCTCTCGCTGCTTTATTCTTTTTAGCTTTCACTGCTTTACTGTCTGTGGCTTTTTCATGTCATGTAGTAATGTTTATATTCAATTTAACACAAATTCACTTAATAATTTGTTTTCAAATGAATCCTGATTCTCTAATAATCTTGACAGCTCTTGAAATCAGAAGCTACGTATCACTGGTGCATATTAAACTGTTTTACTTACACAAGGAATGTCTAGAGCATTAACTGTAAATAAAACTGTTTATATATATCTGTATAAGTAATTCATAATCATCCATAAATGTTTCCTTCTTTTTAATTCAGGTTCAAACTTCAAATAATTTAATTGCAGTTCAGTTATTTGTAGAGTATTATTAGCCATTGGATAATACAACATTTGCTGTAACAGAGCAGTAAGCTTCTTAGTGTTTTATACAGATTTTGTACAATAATGGCGAACATATATAAGACCAGTTAGGGCCAGAAAGTGTAAAATAACATTTAAATACTTTCACATACATTAAACAAAATGCTGATAAATTATTCACAGAGGAAGTTATAAACTGCTGCACCGTGGTTTAAACTGGTTTTCAGGGTTAGAATGAATAACTAGCTAAAATACTGGCCCTACCTAGCGTTAGCTAAATTAACTATCTAGCTATTTTACCTTGTGTTAGCTACATTACTATCTAGCTATTTTATCTAGCTTTATCTAAATTAACTATCTAGCTATTTTATCTAGCTTTATCTAAATTAACTATCTAGCTATTTTATCTAGCTTTATCTAAATTAACTATCTAGCTATTTTATCTAGCGTTATCTAAATTAACTATCTAGCTATTTTATCTAGCGTTAGCTAAATTAACTATCTAGCTATTTTACCTTGTGTTAGCTACATTACTATCTAGCTATTTTATCTAGCGTTAGCTAAATTAACTCTCTAGCTATTTTATCTAGCTTTATCTAAATTAACTCTCTAGCTATTTTATCTAGCTTTATCTAAATTAACTATCTAGCTATTTTATCTAGCTTTATCTAAATTAACTCTCTAGCTATTTTATCTAGCTTTATCTAAATTAACTATCTAGCTATTTTATCTAGCTTTATCTAAATTAACTGTCTAGCTATTTTATCTAGCTTTTTCTAAATTAACTATCTAGCTATTTTAATTAGCGTTAGCTAAATTAACTATCTAGCTATTTTATCTAGCGTTAGCTAAATTAACTATCTAGCTATTTTATCTAGCTTTATCTAAATTAACTATCTAGCTATTTTATCTAGCTTTATCTAAATTAACTATCTAGCTATTTTATCTAGCGTTATCTAAATTAACTATCTAGCTATTTTATCTAGCGTTAGCTAAATTAACTATCTAGCTATTTTACCTTGTGTTAGCTACATTACTATCTAGCTATTTTATCTAGCTTTATCTAAATTAACTATCTAGCTATTTTATCTAGCGTTATCTAAATTAACTATCTAGCTATTTTATCTAGCTTTATCTAAATTAACTGTCTAGCTATTTTATCTAGCTTTATCTAAATTAACTATCTAGCTATTTTAATTAGCGTTAGCTAAATTAACTATCTAGCTATTTTATCTAGCGTTAGCTAAATTAACTATCTAGCTATTTTATCTAGCTTTATCTAAATTAACTATCTAGCTATTTTATCTAGCTTTATCTAAATTAACTATATAGCTATTTTATCTAGCGTTAGCTAAATTAACTATCTAGCTATTTTAATTAGCGTTATCTAAATTAACTATCTAGCTATTTTATCTAGCGTTAGCTAAATTAACTATCTAGCTATTTTATCTAGCTTTATCTAAATTAACTATCTAGCTATTTTATCTAGCGTTAGCTAAATTAACTATCTAGCTATTTTATCTAGCGTTATCTAAATTAACTATCTAGCTATTTTATCTAGCGTTATCTAAATTAACTATCTAGCTATTTTATCTAGCTTTATCTAAATTAACTATCTAGCTATTTTATCTAGCTTTATCTAAATTAACTATCTAGCTATTTTATCTAGCTTTATCTAAATTAACTATCTAGCTATTTTATCTAGCGTTAGCTAAATTAACTATCTAGCTATTTTACCTTGTGTTAGCTACATTACTATCTAGCTATTTTATCTAGCTTTATCTAAATTAACTATCTAGCTATTTTATCTAGCTTTATCTAAATTAACTATCTAGCTATTTTATCTAGCGTTATCTAAATTAACTATCTAGCTATTTTATCTAGCTTTATCTAAATTAACTATCTAGCTATTTTATCTAGCTTTATCTAAATTAACTATCTAGCTATTTTATCTAGCTTTATCTAAATTAACTATCTAGCTATTTTATCTAGCGTTAGCTAAATTAACTATCTAGCTATTTTAATTAGCGTTATCTAAATTAACTATCTAGCTATTTTATCTAGCGTTAGCTAAATTAACTATCTAGCTATTTTATCTAGCTTTATCTAAATTAACTATCTAGCTATTTTATCTAGCGTTAGCTAAATTAACTATCTAGCTATTTTACCTTGTGTTAGCTACATTACTATCTAGCTATTTTATCTAGCTTTATCTAAATTAACTATCTAGCTATTTTATCTAGCTTTATCTAAATTAACTATCTAGCTATTTTATCTAGCTTTATCTAAATTAACTATCTAGCTATTTTATCTAGCTTTATCTAAATTAACTATCTAGCTATTTTATCTAGCGTTATCTAAATTAACTATCTAGCTATTTTATCTAGCGTTAGCTAAATTAACTATCTAGCTATTTTATCTAGCGTTAGCTAAATTAACTATCTAGCTATTTTATCTAGCGTTATCTAAATTAACTATCTAGCTATTTTATCTAGCGTTAGCTAAATTAACTATCTAGCTATTTTATCTAGCGTTAGCTAAATTAACTCTCTAGCTATTTTATCTAGCGTTATCTAAATTAACTAGCTATTTTAATTAGCGTTAGCTAAATTAACTATCTAGCTATTTTATCTAGCTTTATCTAAATTAACTATCTAGCTATTTTATCTAGCTTTTTCTAAATTAACTATCTAGCTATTTTAATTAGCGTTAGCTAAATTAACTATCTAGCTATTTTATCTAGCGTTAGCTAAATTAACTATCTAGCTATTTTATCTAGCTTTATCTAAATTAACTATCTAGCTATTTTATCTAGCTTTATCTAAATTAACTATCTAGCTATTTTATCTAGCGTTATCTAAATTAACTATCTAGCTATTTTATCTAGCGTTAGCTAAATTAACTATCTAGCTATTTTACCTTGTGTTAGCTACATTACTATCTAGCTATTTTATCTAGCTTTATCTAAATTAACTATCTAGCTATTTTATCTAGCGTTATCTAAATTAACTATCTAGCTATTTTATCTAGCTTTATCTAAATTAACTGTCTAGCTATTTTATCTAGCTTTATCTAAATTAACTATCTAGCTATTTTAATTAGCGTTAGCTAAATTAACTATCTAGCTATTTTATCTAGCGTTAGCTAAATTAACTATCTAGCTATTTTATCTATCTTTATCTAAATTAACTATCTAGCTATTTTATCTATCTTTATCTAAATTAACTATCTAGCTATTTTATCTAGCGTTAGCTAAATTAACTATCTAGCTATTTTAATTAGCGTTATCTAAATTAACTATCTAGCTATTTTATCTAGCGTTAGCTAAATTAACTATCTAGCTATTTTATCTAGCTTTATCTAAATTAACTATCTAGCTATTTTATCTAGCGTTAGCTAAATTAACTATCTAGCTATTTTATCTAGCGTTAGCTAAATTAACTATCTAGCTATTTTACCTTGTGTTAGCTACATTACTATCTAGCTATTTTATCTAGCTTTATCTAAATTAACTGTCTAGCTATTTTATCTAGCTTTATCTAAATTAACTATCTAGCTATTTTATCTAGCTTTATCTAAATTAACTATCTAGCTATTTTATCTAGCGTTATCTAAATTAACTATCTAGCTATTTTATCTAGCATTAGCTAAATTAACTATCTAGCTATTTTATCTAGCGTTAGCTAAATTAACTATCTAGCTATTTTATCTAGCGTTATCTAAATTAACTATCTAGCTATTTTATCTAGCGTTAGCTAAATTAACTATCTAGCTATTTTATCTAGCGTTAGCTAAATTAACTATCTAGCTATTTTATCTAGCGTTATCTAAATTAACTAGCTATTTTAATTAGCGTTAGCTAAATTAACTATCTAGCTATTTTATCTAGCTTTATCTAAATTAACTATCTAGCTATTTTATCTAGCGTTAGCTAAATTAACTATCTAGCTATTTTAATTAGCGTTAGCTAAATTAACTATCTAGCTATTTTAATTAGCGTTAGCTAAATTAACTATCTAGCTATTTTATCTAGCTTTATCTAAATTAACTATCTAGCTATTTTATCTAGCGTTAGCTAAATTAACTATCTAGCTATTTTAATTAGCGTTATCTAAATTAACTATCTAGCTATTTTATCTAGCGTTAGCTAAATTAACTATCTAGCTATTTTATCTAGCTTTATCTAAATTAACTATCTAGCTATTTTATCTAGCGTTATCTAAATGAACTATCTAGCTATTTTAATTAGCGTTAGCTAAATTAACTATCTAGCTATTTTACCTTGTGTTAGCTACATTACTATCTAGCTATTTTATCTAGCGTTAGCTAAATTAACTATCTAGCTATTTTATCTAGCGTTATCTAAATTAACTATCTAGCTATTTTAATTAGCGTTAGCTAAATTAACTATCTAGCTATTTTACCTTGTGTTAGCTACATTACTATCTAGCTATTTTATCTAGCGTTAGCTAAATTAACTATCTAGCTATTTTATCTAGCGTTATCTAAATTAACTATCTAGCTATTTTATCTAGCGTTATCTAAATTAACTATCTAGCTATTTTATCTAGCGTTAGCTAAATTAACTATCTAGCTATTTTATCTAGCGTTAGCTAAATTAACTATCTAGCTATTTTATCTAGCGTTATCTAAATTAACTATCTAGCTATTTTAATTAGCGTTAGCTAAATTAACTATCTAGCTATTTTATCTAGCTTTATCTAAATTAACTATCTAGCTATTTTATCTAGCTTTATCTAAATTAACTATCTAGCTATTTTATCTAGCGTTAGCTAAATTAACTATCTAGCTATTTTAATTAGCGTTATCTAAATTAACTATCTAGCTATTTTATCTAGCGTTAGCTAAATTAACTATCTAGCTATTTTATCTAGCTTTATCTAAATTAACTATCTAGCTATTTTATCTAGCTTTATCTAAATTAACTATCTAGCTATTTTATCTAGCGTTATCTAAATTAACTATCTAGCTATTTTATCTAGCTTTATCTAAATTAACTATCTAGCTATTTTATCTAGCGTTAGCTAAATTAACTATCTAGCTATTTTACCTTGTGTTAGCTACATTACTATCTAGCTATTTTATCTAGCTTTATCTAAATTAACTGTCTAGCTATGTTATCTAGCTTTATCTAAATTAACTATCTAGCTATTTTATCTAGCTTTATCTAAATTAACTATCTAGCTATTTTATCTAGCGTTATCTAAATTAACTATCTAGCTATTTTATCTAGCGTTAGCTAAATTAACTATCTAGCTATTTTATCTAGCGTTAGCTAAATTAACTATCTAGCTATTTTACCTTGTGTTAGCTACATTACTATCTAGCTATTTTATCTAGCGTTAGCTAAATTAACTATCTAGCTATTTTATCTAGCGTTATCTAAATTAACTATCTAGCTATTTTAATTAGCGTTAGCTAAATTAACTATCTAGCTATTTTACCTTGTGTTAGCTACATTACTATCTAGCTATTTTATCTAGCGTTAGCTAAATTAACTATCTAGCTATTTTATCTAGCGTTAGCTAAATTAACTATCTAGCTATTTTATCTAGCTTTATCTAAATTAACTATCTAGCTATTTTATCTAGCTTTATCTAAATTAACTGTCTAGCTATTTTATCTAGCTTTATCTAAATTAACTATCTAGCTATTTTAATTAGCGTTAGCTAAATTAACTATCTAGCTATTTTATCTAGCTTTATCTAAATTAACTATCTAGCTATTTTACCTAGCGTTATCTAAATGAACTATCTAGCTATTTTAATTAGCGTTAGCTAAATTAACTATCTAGCTATTTTACCTTGTGTTAGCTACATTACTATCTAGCTATTTTATCTAGCGTTAGCTAAATTAACTATCTAGCTATTTTATCTAGCGTTATCTAAATTAACTATCTAGCTATTTTAATTAGCGTTAGCTAAATTAACTATCTAGCTATTTTACCTTGTGTTAGCTACATTACTATCTAGCTATTTTATCTAGCGTTAGCTAAATTAACTATCTAGCTATTTTATCTAGCGTTATCTAAATTAACTATCTAGCTATTTTATCTAGCGTTATCTAAATTAACTATCTAGCTATTTTATCTAGCGTTAGCTAAATTAACTATCTAGCTATTTTATCTAGCGTTAGCTAAATTAACTATCTAGCTATTTTATCTAGCGTTATCTAAATTAACTATCTAGCTATTTTAATTAGCGTTAGCTAAATTAACTATCTAGCTATTTTATCTAGCTTTATCTAAATTAACTATCTAGCTATTTTATCTAGCTTTATCTAAATTAACTATCTAGCTATTTTATCTAGCGTTAGCTAAATTAACTATCTAGCTATTTTAATTAGCGTTATCTAAATTAACTATCTAGCTATTTTATCTAGCGTTAGCTAAATTAACTATCTAGCTATTTTATCTAGCTTTATCTAAATTAACTATCTAGCTATTTTATCTAGCTTTATCTAAATTAACTATCTAGCTATTTTATCTAGCGTTATCTAAATTAACTATCTAGCTATTTTATCTAGCTTTATCTAAATTAACTATCTAGCTATTTTATCTAGCGTTAGCTAAATTAACTATCTAGCTATTTTACCTTGTGTTAGCTACATTACTATCTAGCTATTTTATCTAGCTTTATCTAAATTAACTGTCTAGCTATGTTATCTAGCTTTATCTAAATTAACTATCTAGCTATTTTATCTAGCTTTATCTAAATTAACTATCTAGCTATTTTATCTAGCGTTATCTAAATTAACTATCTAGCTATTTTATCTAGCGTTAGCTAAATTAACTATCTAGCTATTTTATCTAGCGTTAGCTAAATTAACTATCTAGCTATTTTATCTAGCGTTATCTAAATTAACTATCTAGCTATTTTATCTAGCGTTAGCTAAATTAACTATCTAGCTATTTTATCTAGCGTTAGCTAAATTAACTATCTAGCTATTTTATCTAGCGTTATCTAAATTAACTAGCTATTTTAATTAGCGTTAGCTAAATTAACTATCTAGCTATTTTATCTAGCTTTATCTAAATTAACTATCTAGCTATTTTATCTAGCGTTAGCTAAATTAACTATCTAGCTATTTTAATTAGCGTTAGCTAAATTAACTATCTAGCTATTTTAATTAGCGTTAGCTAAATTAACTATCTAGCTATTTTATCTAGCTTTATCTAAATTAACTATCTAGCTATTTTATCTAGCGTTAGCTAAATTAACTATCTAGCTATTTTAATTAGCGTTAGCTAAATTAACTATCTAGCTATTTTATCTAGCTTTATCTAAATTAACTATCTAGCTATTTTACCTAGCGTTATCTAAATGAACTATCTAGCTATTTTAATTAGCGTTAGCTAAATTAACTATCTAGCTATTTTACCTTGTGTTAGCTACATTACTATCTAGCTATTTTATCTAGCGTTAGCTAAATTAACTATCTAGCTATTTTATCTAGCGTTAGCTAAATTAACTATCTAGCTATTTTATCTAGCTTTATCTAAATTAACTATCTAGCTATTTTATCTAGCGTTAGCTAAATTAACTATCTAGCTATTTTATCTAGCTTTATCTAAATTAACTATCTAGCTATTTTATCTAGCTTTATCTAAATTAACTATCTAGCTAGCGTTAGCTAAATTAACTATCTAGCTATTTTAATTAGCGTTATCTAAATTAACTATCTAGCTATTTTATTTAGCGTTAGCTAAATTAACTATCTAGCTATTTTATCTAGCTTTATCTAAATTAACTATCTAGCTATTTTATCTAGCGTTAGCTAAATTAACTATCTAGCTATTTTATCTAGCGTTATCTAAATTAACTATCTAGCTATTTTATCTAGCGTTATCTAAATTAACTATCTAGCTATTTTATCTAGCGTTATCTAAATTAACTATCTAGCTATTTTATCTAGCGTTAGCTAAATTAACTATCTAGCTATTTTATCTAGCGTTAGCTAAATTAACTATCTAGCTATTTTATCTAGCGTTAGCTAAATTAACTATCTAGCTATTTTAATTAGCGTTAGCTAAATTAACTATCTAGCTATTTTATCTAGCGTTAGCTAAATTAACTATCTAGCTATTTTACCTTGTGTTAGCTACATTACTATCTAGCTATTTTATCTAGCGTTAGCTAAATTAACTATCTAGCTATTTTAATTAGTGTTAGCTACATTACTATCTAGCTATTTTACCTTGTGTTAGCTACATTACTATCTAGCTATTTTATCTAGCGTTAGCTAAATTAACTATCTAGCTATTTTAATTAGCGTTAGCTAAATTAACTATCTAGCTATTTTAATTAGCGTTAGCTAAATTAACTATCTAGCTATTTTAATTAGCGTTAGCTAAATTAACTATCTAGCTATTTTAATTAGCGTTAGCTAAATTAACTATCTAGCTATTTTATCTAGCTTTATCTAAATTAACTATCTAGCTATTTTATCTAGCGTTAGCTAAATTAAATATCTAGCTATTTTATCTAGCGTTAGCTAAATTAACTATCTAGCTATTTTACCTTGTGTTAGCTACATTACTATCTAGCTATTTTAATTAGCATTAGCTAAATTAACTATCTAGCTATTTTATCTAGCGTTAGCTAAATTAACTATCTAGCTATTTTATCTAGCTTTATCTAAATTAACTATCTAGCTATTTTAATTAGCGTTAGCTAAATTAACTATTTAGCTATTTTACCTAGCGTTATCTAAATTAACTATATAGCTATTTTACCTTGTGTTAGCTACATTACTATCTAGCTATTTTATCTAGCGTTATCTAAATTAACTATCTAGCTATTTTAATTAGCGTTAGCTAAATTAACTATCTAGCTATTTTAATTAGCGTTAGCTAAACTGACTATCTAGCTATTTCTAACTATTATACCTAGCATTAGCTAAATTAACTCTCTAGCTATTTTACCTAGCTTTAGTCACATTAACTTTCTAGGTGTTTATCCTAACATTTGCTAAATTAACTTTATTAGCCAACACTAGCTAGGACAGTATAAACACAGATATAAAAATATTTTTAATAAATACTTTTGTGTATTCTGCCTTTTTTTAGTAGATTCTCTAACTGAATATACAGAGTTTAAATTAAAAGAGGTGGTTGTTGCTGTATTTTCACCTTTTTCTCTAAATTGAATACAGAGACGTAAGCTGCATTCACCTCAGAACCAGCAGTAAAGCCTCTGCAGCTACAGCAGGTCTGTGGGGCGCGTCCAGTTCACTACATGCTCCCTTCTTCCCTACTGCCTACCTAGTCCATAATCAGTGTTGGTTGGTCAAGGTTACTTTTAAAATGTAATCCCTTACAGATTACTGATTACATCACTCAAAATGTAATTTGTGACGTAATCAGTTACATCACTTAAGTGAGTAGCGTAATCTGATTACTTTGGATTACTTACAATTTTGTTGTTTTTTTTAAACCTGAATGAATGTAGCAACCACATATTGCATATTATTATTTTATTTTTCTTTCCAGTTAACAAATAGATAAACAAATGAAACAGCCTTTACAATCACCCTATAAAAATACTTATGAACCCATTTCATCAAACAATTTTATGAAACACTTCTATAAATTGATGATAAAATCATTAAAAACCATTAAAAACCAAACAATGTAACAACAACTGTAAGCTATTTATTTGCAGGTTTGCCACTTTCTGCAGGTGGATTTTTCGCCAGGATTATCTAGGGGTGTAAATCACAAGATTCATTATGATACGATACGATACGATTATTTTAGTCAGCGATATGATAATGTACGATACCTCAAATTATGGCACGATATGATACGATTCGGTTCAATAAGATTTAATGCGGTTACAATCTAAGAACTTTCTAAGAACTCTCAAATGCAAACAAAATATAATTTGAATGTTTTATTATTAAATATCAAATGCAGTGTATTCATAAACAGTAAACAATAATTTACTTCAACACTTTAATTTCCATTATTTAGGTTCCTTTTGAGAACATCAGAGGAAAATGTAAAAAAAAAAACTCTACATTTCCTGATTCAGTAGGGTCTTGACGAACAAATTACAAAATGTATCATTTATAGCACAAAGCATTGAAGAGTTACACTGCATTATATTAGGTGTCCACCAGGCGTCTCCAAAGTGTTCAAAACCTCTCCAGAGCGCCCCTAATCTAATACAAAGATACACAAGTAAATCTGTTACTATACAACAACAGTTTGTAATATTTTTGTTTGTTTGTGATAAAAGTCTATTTCAGAGTAATATTAATATTTTTTTGATGAAATGACACAAAATCAAACGTATGCACGCTGTTTAGCAGAGGGATTTTGGTGACAGCGGTTAGGCATGCCCCACCCCCAGCCATTAGGAGACCAATCAGGGAAAATTACGTACCAGTGTGGACTATTGGTTGAAATAGGTGTCAATCACTTTTGTGACGCTGGAGAAAGGCTATGACCTGATTTGATTGGATTGGATTGATCCAGCGCCCACGTTATTGGTTCAAAAGACGATCCCTCAAGAACAATAGTGGTTTGTGGACCAAAAAAATGTTTTTATTTTTATTATTGCTTGTCAAAGGTCCCAGATGGTTTTTCTTGCAGTGTAAAACACTTTATGGGTCACACTTTTGGACCAGTTACAGGAAGTAGAAGAAGACTGTCACCACTCACTAAACAATAGAAAAAGAACCAATATTGAAATGATTTTTTCAGATTATGCTGGTGATTCCTGTATGTACTGTAACTGTAATTGGTCAAAAGTCATCATTTACACAGGGTACTGCTTTCTGACATTGTGCAGCAATTGACCAAGAGGGCCATCTTTGTGATTCTGGCCTAGCCAGTAGGTCCACTCAATGCTGCACAGGTGTTCTCTTAAGAGCTTTTCTGTTTTATTCCTTCTTAAATCGCCAAATGTAGCTTTTGTATGTTGACCAAGCCCTTTCGATATTCTGTGTGTGGCCTCCATCCGCTCATCACTTAAACATGTTGACCCTGGATTGACATGCTTTGTAATCATAGGGATAAGGTGTTGTCTTGGATAAAAGTGGTCGTCTTCTTTGCCCTTTGTTGGCTAGTATCCCAAATATCCATTTTTTTCTTTGCCACGTTTCTCCAACTCTTTCATGTCCATACTAGAAGAACAGAAACAAATGACATCATGTCGTGACAAACGCACAGTAATGATGACACCACATTAAATGTTTTTATTTTTATTATTGCTTGTGTGGAAGTGCTGGATTTATATTAAATGTCCATTTTTTTTGAGTACTAAAATCCACATCCAGCAAATGTTCCACCGGACTACCTCACTCGTACGTCATGGGACTATCTGCCAATCAGGAGTCGTAACCAGGATAAACAGGGAACTAGGAAATGAATGGAGGGCAGAGAGTAAGGGAACGGGCCGGCATGGTTCTAGCGTTTGGGATTTATCCTCGTAAAAAACGGAAACAATTCTGATCGTTTCATGCAGACTTTCTCTGTCTCTCTCACACACTCGCACGCACACGCGCTCACACATGCATACTCATGGGTGTGAGTATTTGAATTTTGAGGGCTGTGATCGTTGTCTCTCTTTAGTTCAGGGGTGTCCAAACTTTTCTTGTTGGGGGCAAGAAGTGGAAATAAATGTGCAGTTACGGGCCACAGAATCTGTAATAAAAATAAATAATGATATATACTACTTATAATAATAATTTACACATCATTGTACTTCTTTATCTATCTTTGACAGTGTAAAATAAGATTTAAAAAAAAATGTCTCTTATACTCCTTCATTACGGATTCCTGACAAATTAAACATACACACTTACCTCTGAACTGAATTTTCCCAACGTGCCTGAAATCTGCCACAGATGGGAGTCAAACACTCGCGGTAAAACAAAGCAAGGCTTTATTACAAGGCATGTACACAGAGAGCATAGTCAAATAACAGGTGTGGGTCAAAACCAGAGAGACAACAAACCATAGACTGTATATAGCTGGACAGAGCATCGTTTCTTAAAAGTGAAGCCACCACAGGTTGGGCGCCCCCTGCTGTTCGGCTGCAGAAAGCTGTGTAACTCCACCCATCCCCATAGGTTTCAATGGCAAAACAGACAACTTTCAATCACGTTTTTTTCTAATATACTGTAATTCTACCTCCATTATTTAAATGCAGCAGCTAGTGTAACCTCTGCTTATATTGTCAAATTTTTATATCCCCACAGAATTCGGTTTTTAAAACGTTATTCGGCTCTATTCAAAAAAGGTGTGGTTATGGTAAAAGGGCTGCTTATGGGCGGGACCAATAACAGACCGTCAGCTCCGCTCCGCCCCGCTCTGCAGTCTGTGACCGCGAGGCAGCCCTCAGGGGCGGGGTTATTTAAATGAGTAGGAGCTCTCCACAGCCTTTCTCCCTCCTCTGGTCTCTACTGCGCAGACTCTGGTCTCTGAATCGCCAAAATGGCGGAAGATTTTGGCTTCATTTTCATTGAATGAATGGGAACGGCGACACGGCGTCCATCTTTATATACAGTCTATGCAACAAACCAATACATCAGAGCCGAATCAAAAAACG
This sequence comes from Astyanax mexicanus, assembly GCF_023375975.1. NCBI lineage: Eukaryota > Metazoa > Chordata > Actinopteri > Characiformes > Acestrorhamphidae > Astyanax > Astyanax mexicanus. Next base: position 2,940,240 of record NC_064411.1, read on the forward strand.
AAAACGAAACCATTAGCCAGAAGCTGAGTTTAATAAACCAGGAAACCACAAATATAAACAAAGCAATAGGGTAGAAACATAGTCAAAAAGAGGAAACAAGGGTCACATACGGAAAATTCAGACAGAAAGAAAACAGTCAGTAATTTGCTGGTGAAACAGGGAAAATATCTCGCAGCAAACATGACAAACAAACGGGTATTTATATCATCAGTAAATTACAAACACCTGAACACAATCTAAAACTCTAAAAACTCAAACTCATCACTCTAGTGATGTAGAGTGCGCAAGTGAGCCGCTATTGGCCAAACACGTGGTGTTGTCAGATGCATGCTTGGGATTGCAGTTCCAGACCAGGATTGTCCATAGAGGGGAACTGGAGAGTGAGTGTTATGAACTACAAAGTCTGCAGCAGGCGTGATAAATTGCTCTATATTCACCCATTCATTTGAAATTGTCCTCTGGTGCTTAAACAAACCTTGAATACATCTCAAGATGGTATTCTCCTCAATATAAGAGATTCTCTGAGCAGGTTAGCTTAACTTAATTGCCTGCAGTTTAGCTGTGCTTAAAACGTAGCTCAGCATTAACTTAATTTCTAAAAACATAAAAATGTGTATATAAATATATAGCGTATAATGTTTTCATTTTTTTATACTCACTGTGCTCACAGTTCCCTTTAGTGTGAAGTAGTTATCTGAGCTTTCTGTTTTTTATGTTTTGGAGAGGGGGTAGATGGAGCCTCTAATTCTGGGGGTACAGTTATGTTAACCGTTTTAAAGAGGCTTGTAGAGGGGTTAAAAAACATTTTTAAGTCTCCATAACGACCTGTCAGATTAAAGTTTTTAATAAAGTAGGATTGGCCCTCCTCCACTCGGTCACAATCCCTCTCTTTAAGGTGGGCAGTTGCAGAAACAGCCCCATCAGAAAAGGCACAAGATGCAGATGGTGTGGATGACTAAATGGCCATCACTCCATCTACCACCTCGAAACATTCAGCCTTTGAAAAAACACGTTTCTCCACACATTTTGCTCTCACAGGATCAGGCCTATGGTAAGGCGCCTGATGCATTGAAAACATTCTAAAGGAATAAAAAAAAGAACAGTATTAATCATTACAAGGCTTTATTGAGACTTCAATAAATACAATTTACTTTTAATAGCCATGATTCTTTAGTTTATATTCAAATAATTTGGTACAAATAAGTACAATAAATTATTCTGCTAAAACAAACTACGTCAAAAAGGTTTAAGGCAGAAAAGAGGCTAGCCTTACCGATACTGTGGTTGGTGAGCTGATGCTGGAGTTATAACTTGGTTATAACATTTTACAGCGTAAAATCAATCAAACATTTAAAATGTCCTTCTAGTGGCCCTACAAATGAATGGGTTCATATAGAGCATTTGAACAAAATCATGTTCAGGAATTCCCATTGACAAATTTTATTTTATTTTTCATTCAGCCAGAGGAGGAGTCAGAGAGCCCACACTCAATGAGGATGGAGTTTTTTTATTTTTTATTTATTGGAACAGTTAGCCTAGCATGCTCCCTTGTATGTTATGTCCCCTTGTGATTCATACATCCGGCCTGCTAGTTGCTGCTATTACATTGGAATGGGCTGAAACATGGCAAAAACAAATTCTTATAATCCAGAGCCTTTATTTCTTTCTTGTCCCCATGGCTACCAACCATTTTCGTCTCTAAAAGTGCAATCCATTGGTGCAAAAATCATCATCCTAGCACGTTACTAAGGGGAGCCAGAGGTCCCTAACTCCATGAGGCAGTCGAGTAATGAGCCTAGTATTTTTTAAAAATAAAACAATGACGCCACCCTATTCTGTTTTCTATTTAAAAACACTTACATCCTATATGATGTCATAGGACCGCCCCTGAGATCGCCAAAGTGTCATGGGACCCTATATAACAACTTTTTGACCACATGTCTCAAAACGTCCTAAAACCCGTCCCCTGCCCCCTCTGGGCCATGGTAGGACATGTGGTCGCCTTAAAATCCTGATCCTTTAGGGATAAGAATCACCTAAGTGTCATCATAACACCTTGGAGGCCGAAAAAAGCATTGTACGATTGATCCCCTGAAACCACGTCTAAATTAACCTGTCACTGGCGCAGCCAGAACTCAATCTCGATCACCCTGCGCTCCAAAATACCCCATACCATCACTTCCTCACCACAGAAAAATACACCTTACCCAGAGCCTTCAGCAATCAACTATAAAAATAAAATATACTCTAAAATCTGCATGACAGTTATAAGGACTTATATTTATGTTCAGTACACAGACTTAATAACTGTAGCTTAATATAGCAGACACAGGCATTCTGCTGTGTGAGAATTTTAACAGATGCTTATTCTCACTCAAATGCTGGAGTTTTTTAAATGGAAAAAAAAAATGAGAAAAGCACTTCGACTAAACATAAATTCATTTTATTTCACTTCGCTATTATTTAACTGAAACTGACTTTTATTTATATCTGAAAAATAAAGCGCACTGTCATCCTGGCGTCTGGTGCTGCCTGTTAATTATGTAAAACTAAAACATTTGAAATACACAGAAATATAAAGCTATATTTCAGCATTCATTTCTTATCAACAAGGCAAATTTATTAAAATATTAAATATATTAATTTATTCATTAAAATCTCGTCCAGCGATCTAAAATATCGCAGGCACGCAAAGCGGAGCTTGGCGCAGCGCACAGAATAACCTCTGTCTTCTAAAAAAAAACGAGGATATAAATATTATAAAACTCAGTTCAGTTAAATTAAAATAAGTAAGGACCTGTAAGTTAATCAAATATTGTCAAATATAAAGGATAGGTTGTGGTTTTGGTGAGCTGTTTTCATGATTTGAAACTGAAACTAACCAAAACTTTTATTATTCTGCGCAGAAAGCCTGTGATTGTTTTAAATGAGCTTTTTTAAATGAGTTTATATTTTATATATTTTTTTTATTTTATTTTAATGATCAAATTATTTTATTGATCAATTTATATATATATATATATATATATATATATATATATATATATATATATATATATTTTCCCATGTTCTTATTTTTTTATATATATAAATTTGATAATTTCTTATCATTCTTATCAATTTACTTTACTTTCACTACTATTATATTTTTCTTCATAAGATATAAATTCTTTACTTTTTATGTAATAATTTTTATGATCTTTTTTAAATGTCTTATTTTTCCTTTTTTACTTATATTTTAGTTTTTATGTCTATTTTTAAAATATTTTAATCCCTTTTAAACTGTAAATGCTCAGTGGCATTGTAAATGAAGATCCCCCTCCAGTGTAAATAATGGTTGATTGCTTGATTAATATTCAATGTTGCAAACTCAGTTTTTACATAAACAATAAAGAGAATAGAGAATAAAATAACATTACTCTTCTCTTATATGAGCTGCTGGTGAATCTTCACAGTGTGACGCGCAGTCAGTTTCCAAAATAGGAATGAACAGAAGTCAGCGTGCTCCTGTGTCTTAAAGGGGATGGATACAGACACACTGATTGGTTTATTTCACGTTATGCCCAAAACACACCCATGAATAATTAAGGGAATTAAAACACGCCTTTTGCGCCGTTGGAGCTGCGCAAGGCGTATTGTTCGCGCCCTTACGGTGAATTTACACTGCTCCGACGCGACAACGCACAGCGACGGATCCCATTCATTTTCAATGGGAAGCGCCGCCTCCGTCAGACGCAGTCGAGCGGTGCATCATGGGTCCGACGCGTCGAGAGCGGGGGATGCGATGCGATGAAAAGTTGAGCCGAGCTGAACTTTATGCAAAGGAGTCCGTCCAACGCAATGCGTCTATCCAATCAGAGAGCAGGTGTTGGCCTGTAACGCGTCCTCAGCGCAGCGCATGAAAACATTTTAGTTCCGCTTTCAAGCGTCCAGAGAAGCCTGGAAGAGAAGTTTCAGGCTTCCCTGTTCTTTATAAAATCCCTGCTGATTCACAGGGACTCTGTCAGCGAGGAGAAAGGCTGCTGTGATTGTTGGAGTCTCTGGTGGGTTTTTTAAATATTAATATGTAATTTAATTGGAAAAGTTTGCTTTTTTCAGCTTATATAATGCTCACTAGACAGTGTAATGTAGTGTAATTACTTTGAATACAGAAAGTAATAGCAGTCATAATTCCTTAAACAAGTAAACAATAAAATGTGTAGTGTGTAAGTTATTTTAAATTTTTATATTAATAATTCAGACTATGCCCCGATCCTTTTCACTCACTCTACACATAAAATATTTAGTTCAGTTAAAAACTCTATTAGACTATTAGACAACCATATGCGACCCTCATAATCCCAATCCATGTAAACAAACAAAACATTACAAAACAGGTAAAAAGATTTGTAATCTCACGCATTCATAAATCACTGCAGTGTCTGTGTTCCACCAGCAGATGGCCTCCAAGCTCCACCAAAAAACATCTCCACTAGAAATCTGATCAGGATCAGATAATAGCAGCTGCTGAATAAAATCATCTCAACAAACAAACAAACAAAAAAAAGTTAATGTAAGAATTTACTGTATCTGGACCTGTAATATATTCACGCACTTGTTTGAACACACCACACAAAGCTGACAAAACAACAAGTCACAAGATTATTAAACAAAAAAATAAGTATTACATAGAAAACTATTACATTAAAAATCCACACAAATTATATATTATATTGTATTATATACAAATATTTATGATTAATAAAGTAAATCAAATAATTGCGTTAATAAAATTTAAAACACGTCACCTCCTGCCTTAGACAAACACTAAAACTTTATTCTGTTATCATTAAACATTATTTTAGTATCTGTAACAATGTTGTAAATCAGTGCGTAAGAAACTGTGTTGAGTGCGCACCGCATTTCCGCAGCGTGAGGCTATTTTTCTAGATTTTTTATCTTGTACACTACTTAGGGAGCCTAATGAAGAAACACCATGTCTCCTATAGGCATTAAACATACTTTATTACACACATTATCAGCCACCAATATCAGGGTAAGAGCTGTTATTATTAAAATAAAAGCTTAAGTGAATATATTTTCCAGTTAATATAGAGTATTTTAAGCTGAATGTAAAATAGGGGACCCTTTAATTCAGCAGGTCTTGTCTCTGGGGGGCAGCGAAGTAAACAAAACATTAATTTCCTGAAAAAACATTTTCTTTCAAAGTCAAACGAGTGCTGGACTTTAATCTACACAGATTTCTCTCCTTAAAACTGATTAATTGGGTGAGTAAAGCTCTTACATTAATTTACAGTAAGCTTAGATTTCCACAATTTTGACTGAAATGGCTGAAAATAGAGGCCGCTACGCTAGCTAGCTAGCGCTTAGCTATCTAGTTACAAGCCATTGCAACCGCTCACATAGCCGAGTTCTAACACCACTGTGGCTAAATACACTAATTACAATATAAAAGACACACACAGGGGACAGTATGAACACCTACCTGCTGTTTTACTGCTGTTTTTAGCCTCTTTAATTCTACATGCTAATCGCTAAATTAGCTTCAGTCACCTAGCTTAGCTAGCTAGCTCAGAGCAGGTAGATAACAAGCTGCCACTCTAACTTACCTGTGTCTGGTGAACCGTATTGTGTAGCAAAAATAATATATTATATTATATTAACTATATATTGTAGCAAGGAACACATTTTTTGACAAAACAAAAGTTTTAATTATCTGGATCCGAGTTTTATAATTTGCAATTTTCCACTGATTTAATTTTATTTTCAACTTCCTCTTCCTTATTTTCCCAGTTTATTTTAGCACATTTATCTTTTGTTATATCATTTCATCCCATCCAGATGTCTTCTGTTTTATCCTAATTTTATTTTGCTTCTGCTATGTCTTAATAAATTCTATAATCCGGAACTCTTTCTGATTTCTTACGATTACTGTGATGTCGTCATCAGCAAAGTCTGTAAGTTTAAAAGATTCTTTACCTAAGATATCAATTTTGGTATAATTTTTAATTTTATTTAGAAGAGGACTAACTGCTAACACACACATAAGACTGCACTTAAAGGGCAGCCTTGTTTGACTCCTCTATGTGTCTTAAATTCTGTTAAAATACCCTTTAACATTAATTTGAGCTACTGATTTTTCATATAATAACTTGATCTTATAAATTAAATTTGGTGGAAAACCGTAGTGCTGCAAATCATTCCATAAATATTCCCTGAACACATAGTCAAAAGCCTTTTCCTGGTCTAAAGTATTTATATAAAATTCCTTATCATTATTTAAATTTATTCAAGGAGGAGCACTTTTGGACGGGTAGCAGAACTCGGCAGAACACCGGTCTGAAACTTCAGGCTCATGAATATTCAAACATTCCATTCAGCCCTGTGATATGATTGACTGACAAAAGCGAAAAACTAACAGTAGCTACGCCCACTCAGCGCCTATTCGCTGTGAGAGAGTGATGGGGCGGGGGTCAGAGGGAGAAAGGTGTGACGCAGTGAATGAGAGAGTGAAAGCAAGTTCAGTCTGCTCCATTAGAAGAGGATAGAAGTCCGGATTCACTCGGTAAGTTCAGAACTGAAGAGAATGTAGAACAGAACCGTGTAGCTTAAAGTCAGAACCGGTTCTAAAGGTTCCTCAGATCCAGAACCGGTTCTTTAAGCTCAGCTCAGTGTCCGATTCCACTGGAAGAACCAGGATCAGCATGGAGATCTGAACCGGGCCTGGATCAGACCTGGACCTGGTCTAGATCAGACCGGCTGGAGAACAATCAGCTGTAACAGATCAATAATGCTGTAAACTGAAGAGAAATGCGCAGATATAGATTGATATTTATTGATCACAGTGTAGTTTATGCTGTTTAAAGCGCATTACTGCTTAATGTGGACTTTGATCTGTTGGGGAGATAAAAACCCGGAACTGCTATAAAGGCGTGTTTATATGCAGTAGCGCTGTTCAACCAGCAGGGGGAGCAACGGAGCTCAAGATCACGTGGTGTGTTAGTGTTTTTAATCCTGCTGTTTTATATTATACTTAAATCATCTCTCTATTCTGATTCAGTAACATAATAATTTATTATTAAAAATAGTAGAACAGTGTGTATATTTATAATGTTGCGTAATGCAGTAATATTACTACTAATAATTAAATTATAATCGTTATAATAACAGTAAATGTCTATTAAATCTGTAGAATAATGTGTAATGAGGGTAAATCACACTGTTATGTATCGTTCTCTGTTTGGTTTGTTTTGTTAGTTTATCAGGTTTTGTTTAATGCAGTTCTGATGATAATGTCATTATTGTAAGAATAAAGGTTTTATTGTAACGGCTGATCTGTTCTCAGGGGTCGGTGTCGGCAGTGTTCAGCTGTGTGTGAATGAAGAAGAGTAAATGATGGATCTTCAGAACTCCAGCAGTGGAGGAGGACCTCCTGTCCTAAAGTGAGTAAATTAAGTGATGGGTTTAATATGTAAAGTAGTTTTGTATTGTAATGGTTTCAGCTCTAATCCTGGAGCTGTGATCTGCATATTTTACAGTTTTAAAATATTGAGAACAGAGTTTCTCCTGGACCAGAGTCAGAACCCTGTGCTGCATTTAAACACAGAGAAACGATTAACAAACCAGCCAGTTATTCTTATAGTAGAATGTGTTTCTAATCTGTATTTAAAGTACATATCTGCCTTTAATATCTATTAGTTAATATTAATAATATGTTTCTTCTGGCACAGGAACAGTATTAGGTGGTTGCTGTAGTGATATTATGCTGTTGCTAGGTGGTTGCTATGGTATGGGGTGATTGCACATTTATGTTAAAAATATGGTTCAAATTTTTGAACATAATTGTGATGATTTGCTCAAAATCCGGATCGGATTAGTCTGTAGTGAAAGTGAACTCTGAACCAGATCCATTGTGAGGATCCGTCTCGGATTTTACCTCACGCTGTCTGGGTTTACATTAGCATTAGAAATGAGGAAATCCTGATGTGCTGCATTTATATAGATCAGATGGAAGTGATTGGGTTTGTTATTAAAGCTGTGGAATGAAGCTTCTCACAGAAAGACTTGTTCTATTCTGTTCTGATCTGTATCTCTGTTAGAGTTCAGTATAAAAAATATACCTTTTAGTTTATAATACAGTATAATTGTGTAATTGTGTAGCTCTTACCAATACATGTTATTAACTAGATACCGATCTCTAAAATACATATAGTAAATATGATCTAATCAGGTGATGACATTGTGACATCATAACAAACACACAAATATATTCAACAGTATTGTTAAAGAAATTAAGATATGTATATTTATTAGACGAGCGTTTTTCAGTTTGGGGCAGCTGACAGAAAGCTTCGGGACGCTTCTGGGACGGTTATGAAGAAGTTAGTCTGGAACCTGTGAATAAGTTTTAGTAAAGGAACACATTACTCCACACTTTACTCTCATCATGGATCATCATGAAGATCTGTTTACAGGGAGAAGAGAGCAGCATCTCCAGCCCCCAGTGGAGTGTCTATGAAGAGTGATTGGTCCATGAAGGAACCTCTAAACTTCAGCAGTGGAGGAGGAAGCTCTGGGTCTCGGTACATCACTGCACTAAACTACTGTTCTGTTCTGAGAGTGAAGCTCTTCAGTTCCTGATCTTTATTAAAGATGTGCTGTGTGTTGGAGTTTCACTGTGTAAATGCTGGAGTTTCACTGTGTTTAATGTTAACAGAACTGAAACCCAGAGAGGAGCTTCTCCAGAACCCAGCTGTGTTTCTATGAAGAGTGACCGGTCTATCAATCATCCTCCTGATTTCAGCAGTGAAGATATGACCTCTGACCCACAGTGAGTGAAACATCACTTACATCATTTACTGATTTTTACTATAATTTACCTTTTTAAAGCATATAACACACACACACACACACACACACAAGTTTTTCTGTATGTAATGATCAGTGTACACAGCTGGGTGTGATGGGGAGGCGGGGTTTAGATTAGACTGACTGACCTGAACAATGAGAGTAAATTACAATATCATCATATATCTATATTAGGGGTGTGTGATGCTGATAAAATGAATATCTAAAAATTTTTCATAATTTTGTCAGATTAAAAAAACAGTATTTTACATTATTCAAAAACATGTTTAGAAAAGTATAGATTATGGTAATAAACTGCAATTCTTAAATGATCGTAAGATTTGCTTACTAAAAGTATTAATGAAAACAAACAATATATTTAATATTTAAACATTAAACTCACACCTTCAAATATTGAACAGTGCACCATGTGACCTACCAGATATCCTTGAATAAAAGCATCAGTGTTAGATTGGCAAAACTAAATTATATTTATACAAGTTATATCAATCAAATAAAAACATTAATTGTATTAATCACAACAATATTCTGTGAAGGGACAACAATCATTGTGCAGTGTGTTGTGTCTGGCAGACCTAGATTATTATTGCTGTATTTCTAATGTCAGTATAAATGAGAATAATTTAATGTGCTGAGTAACTGATTTTAACTGAGAGCTTTAATGGAGGAAATAAACTCTAGAGTAGCTCCATATTCCACCTTTAACAGCCTGGAAAGAGGAAACATGTCTTCAGCTGTGAGTGTGTGTGTGTGTGTGAGAGCGTATTCAGAATTAATTATAATACACATTAAAACATATTATGTTTATTAAAATTCTGGAAAACCTTTTAGCTGTTTTCTTTCTAATTACATTTACATTGCTGCTGAGCTGCTGAGCTACAGCTACTGATTGCTCACCTGAATGTTTGAGTATAAATACCCCTCATTTTCAGCTATTAGTTGCTGAGTATTGAATCTAGGTTCCCTAGCTCTTCTACAACACATATCTCTTTGTTATTCTGCCTTATCGTTTATTGACCCGTTTCCGTTTTACTCTTTACCCTTATTGCCTTGCTCAGTTTATTGTTTGTTGCTTTCTGTTGCTTGTTATTAGACCACCCTTCTGCTTATTCCACTTCTGTCTATTTCTCTGTGTACCGACCCTGCTTTCTCCTCTCTACTGGTATGTTGTTTGTTTATGCTGGCTTTATGTTACTGACCCTGCCTGCTTTAGACTATCCTTATCTGCTTGTCCCTTTTGTTAATAAACTGTTTAAACTGTTTGACTCATATCAGCGTGTGTCTCTCTTGGTTCTGGTATTCCTGATACATTTATTTACATTTTATTTTAATTACAGATTAATCTTTTCTTTGTATCTGTTATTTGCTGCTATTCTTTATTGTATTAATGATCTCACCATATTTTATTGAAACACGTTTTTTAAATCATCTGATTTAATAATGTGGATTACAGTGTGGCTTTTCTGTTCATCCACAGTGAGAAGAAAAAAAACTTTTCCAGAAAAAAACTGGACCACATATTCAAGGTTAGTACTGAACCATATATATGATGTGAATCTCCCTGATTTATTTTACATATAAATGTAACTTTACTTTAAAGTTTTGATACTAATCATAATTTATTCACCTTCAGTTTAATACAGTATTATAACTGTATTATATATTAAATAATGTTGTTATTAATGCAATAAGATGCTGCTCAGCAACATGATGTTTAAATCATTTTACAGACCAGAGCATCTATAACTCATTTTCTCATCAGATCAGTGTCATCATCTCTCTCTGTACTGTATCAGCTTTAGTGATTCTCTGATGTTTGTTCTTAATCAGAAGCTGCAGGAGACATTTTTCTCTCTAGTAAAGAACGAGCTGAACACATTCAAGAATCTCCTGAGTCCAGATTACCCAGCATGCTCTGAGGGAGAGGTGGAGGATGATCAGAAGGAGGGGGTGCTGAAGGTCACACTGCACATCCTGAGGAACATGAAGCAGACAGACCTCGCCAACACACTAGAGAGCAGTAAGAGTTCTGGGTCATGAGAATGGGGAACAACTAGTGCTAATTTATTTCCTCAGAGGAGTTCTGCTTTTCAAACTAGAATAATAGACAATAGTTAACTGGATTTTGTAATTACAATATATTGTGTCACAGCATCAAATGTATCCTTAAACCTTAAAATTATCTACTGTATCAAAGTTGTTCTACACAGGGGTCTTTCATGAAGATCACAGCTAATTACATTTTCCTTATTTTCTTCCTCTGTTATCAGAATTGGCCCCAGCATGCCAACGAAAGCTCAAATCCAAGCTGAGAGATAAATATCAGAGAATTAATGAAGGAATCTCAGGCCATGTAAAGTCAGCACTTCTGAATGAGATCTACACAGAGCTCTACATCACAGAGGGAGATGGAGGAGATGTCAATCAGGAACATGAGGTGAAACAGATTGAAGCTGCATCCAGGAAAAAAACAACACAGGAAAAACCAATCAAATGCAACGACATCTTTAAACCATTACCAGAACAGAAACGACCCATCAGAACTGTACTGACTAAAGGAGTTGCTGGAATAGGAAAAACAGTCTCTGTGCAGAAGTTCATTCTGGACTGGTCTGAAGGAGAAGTAAATCAGGACATTCTCTTCATATTTCCACTTCCTTTTAGAGAGCTGAATCTGATGAAGGAGAAGAAGCTCAGTCTTGTGAATCTTCTTCAGAGCTTTTTTCCAGAAACTCAAGATTTAAAACCAAGACATTATAAGGGCTACAAGATCATGTTCATTTTTGATGGTCTGGATGAGTGTCGACTGCCTCTGAATTTCCAGAACAATGAGAACTTGGTGAATATAGAAGAGCAAACCTCAGTGGATGTTCTGGTGACGAACCTCATCAAGGGGAATCTGCTTCCCTCTGCTCTCCTCTGGATCACCTCTCGACCAGCAGCGGCCAATCAGATCCCTCCTGAGTGTGTTGATCAGGTAACAGAAGTGCGGGGTTTCAGTGACCCTCAGAAACAGGAGTACTTCAATAAGAGGATCAGAGATCAGGACCTGGCCAATAAAGTCTTCACACACATCAGGTCTTCAAGAAGCCTCTACATCATGTGCCACATACCGGTCTTCTGCTGGATTACAGCCACTGTTCTAGAGAGAATGCTGAGTGAAGCTGAGAGTGGAGAAATTCCCAAAACCCTGACGCAGATGTTCACACACTTCCTGATCTTTCAGATCAAACTCAAGAACCAGAAGTACAGTGGGAAAAGTGACACTGATCCTCAGCAGACTAGAACAAGTATCCTGGCTCTGGGGAAACTGGCGTTCCAGCAGCTGGAGAAAGGAAACCTGATCTTCTATGAGGAAGATCTAAGAGAGAGTGGCATCGATTTTAGAGAAGTGTCAGTGTACTCAGGAGTGTGTACCCAGATCTTCAGGGAGGAACATGAGCTGCACCTGGGGAAGGTCTTCAGTTTTGTACATCTGAGCGTTCAGGAGTTTCTTGCTGCTTTATATGCATTTCTCTGCTTCATTGACAGAAGCATTCTGAATCAGCAAACCACTAAAAACCAAAACACTGAACTATCTGAACTCTTCAGCAGGTCATCGATGACTGAATTCCTCAGCAGTGCCATAGACAGAGCCTTACAGAGTGAGAGTGGACACCTGGACCTGTTCCTTCGTTTCCTCCTGGGTCTCTCACTGAAGTCTAATCAGAATCTGTTACGAGTCGTACTCACACAAACAGAGAGGATCTCTCACAGCAATAAGCAAACCATCAAATACATCAAGAAGAAGATTGAGGAGAACTCATCTCCAGAGAAATCCATCAATCTGTTCCACTGTCTGAATGAGCTGAATGATCATTCTCTGGTGCAGGAAGTTCAGAAATACCTGAGTGGAGGTGGAGAGCGTCGTCTTCAACAGGCCAGGCTCTCTCCTGCTCAGTGGTCAGCTCTGGCGTTTGTGTTGGTGAACTCAGAAAAAGAGCTGGAGGAGTTTAACCTCAGTAAATATGATCCATCAGAGGAGTGTCTTCTGAGGCTGCTGCCAGTAGTTAAAATATCCAGAAGAGCTGTGTGAGTATTTTTATTCAGGCCTTCACACAGTTTTTAATCAACTGCTGATGTGTAGAATCAGTTTCCATTGTCACATATAGGCATGCATTATCCTTTGTGTGTAATAATAATTAAACCATCATTTTAATGTAAACAGTACATGAAGTTCCTGTCGTAGACTGATTAAATACAATCTTAAAAAAAGGTTTTGGGCAAGTTATATGTTTTTGTAAAAAAAATGCACATCTAGATAGATAGATAGATAGATAGATAGATTGATTGATTGATTGATTGATTGATACATACATACATACATACATACATACATACATACATATATACTTTATTTATCCCGAAGGAAATTTAGGGTAGATGCAAGTTTAGATCCACTCTAAATTAGCACTTGGTGATTTGACTGAAAAATCATATCTCAATATGCTTTGGAGAAATGATGTTTAGCAATACAACATAACAATTTTATATAGAACATGCATTTTAAGTGTTTGTATTTATTTCTAACATATATATGTGGGAAAAGGTGTAATGTTTCTCCAGAGTTTAACTGGGAAAATAGAATAAATTCACATACTCCAAAAAGCCTGGCTCGTTCTCTGTTTTGTTAAACATTTTCTTTTCTTTTTTTAACTCATTATAATCTGTCCCAGAGCTTTTGGTGAACTGTATGCCCATGCTGATCACAAATAAAGTGGAGATTTCTGCATGTTAACTATTTCAGTATAAAGAAACACTAGCTCTTTAGATAGACAATACATTTCACAGTTTAATTCTGTTTTCTATTCTTTGTCAATCCATTCAAATATTCTTCTTTGGGTTGATTGTCAAATCATTTGTTTATTCTTGTTTTTCAGACTAGCTTCATGTAATCTTGAAGTAAAGACGTGTGAAAATCTGGAATCAGTTTTAAACCTGGAAAACTCCTCCCTGAAAGAGCTGGACCTCAGTAACAACAACCTGCAGGATTCAGGAGTGGAGCTGTTCTCTGCTGGACTGAAGAGTTCACACTGTAAACTTCAGATTCTCAGGTCAGTGTTTCAGGTTATCACAGACCAAAATAACAAACAAGACAACAAATAAAAACACAATTAAGTAAAGCAACTAAATTACACAGAGGGATGTGCAAGGTTAGTCTGAGCAGGATGTTCTTTCCAGGGTGGCAAAGGGGAGGAGCCTAAAACATCTCTCCCTGCTCAGACTCCCTGCCCCATGCCTTTTAATTTCTCATGGTACTGCATCTACAGACTAATTACAAAAAAAGTAATTGTACTCTTTTATGCTCATTTCCTTTTTTCTTTTTTCTCGTATGTATAATAGGAAATGTAAAATGTCCGCATCAAAAAAGACATACAACATAGTTCATATATGAGCTAAAAGCACCACATATATGTTGTTACTTACAGAAAAAAAAATGAATAAAAGAAAGAAGCTAGTCCAGCATTCTCTGTGGTGAAGCACAGCACACACTCAGGTTTACTACACTCTCAGCATAGCTATACATGTAAAAGGGTTGTGCACCTAGTGTAACAAGCTCTTAAAGGGACAGTGTACATATTACTGAATACTGGCGGTTACATATTTCCACCAGGCCATTTAAATCTTAATAAGGTCTTTTCCCTATTGTAAGCATGTGTGCAATAACAAACACTACCTGAGTCCAATCCTATTCACCATGCATTCTTTATTCCAGCGCCCCATATTAGCTTTATCTCCCCTCAAACATACATAAGTATATAATAGTATTTTAAATGACACCATTAATAATTGCATTTTACATTTCTTACATTCATTCTTTTATTTACATTTAAATTTCCACAATAAAACCTATGTAATTGCAGTTAATCACAAATATTTTCATGATTAACCTGATTAGATTTCTTAATCAATTAAAAAATATTAAAAGTGGCATGTACAAAAGTAACAGCATAATACATGTTAAATTTAGAAAATCACTAAAATGTGCTATTTAAACATTAAAGTAATTGTAAAATAATTTGTGCTTGTGTTTATTTTTACATTTTCAGATTAGCTTTGTGTAATATAGGAGTAAAGACGTGTGAAAATCTGGAATCAGTTTTAAACCTGGAAAACTCCTCCCTGAAAGAGCTGGACCTCAGTAACAACGACCTGCAGGATTCAGGAGTGGAGCTGCTCTCTGCTGGACTGAAGAGTTCACAATGTAAACTGCAGATTCTCAGGTCAGTGTTTCTGTGATTTTTCATTTGAAATTAATAGGGCTATCAGTGTTAAATCATTAACATGTTAGCTGTTAGGTTGGAATCAGTAACGCGTTACTATTTTTTAACCCAAGTTTTATTTCGGCACCAAGTTTGACCCCAACTTCTGCCGTAATCTGCCCCGCCTCCCCGCAACATGCAGATTTCTTTTCTGGTTAAACGACTGAAACGCTTTAATGCGGTCTCCAGCTGTAACAATCCGGTTCAGACTTCCAGCTCAGACCTGGATAGAGAGCTTTGTCTCTCTCTCTCTCCGTTTGTGCCAAAAGTTTTACACAAAAACATAAAATCTGCCAAAACTCAGAAGCAAAAAACTAAAGCAAAAGCAAAGGAGAGATTGCAGAGGCAAAAGTCTTAAACAGAAAAATCCCAAAAAATCTACAGAAAATTCACAAAAACACAAAAATAAAAGCAAAGACTGGCAAAATCCAAACTGAAATAATTTTCAAATAACTGTAAAGGATAATAAAGTAACCAAGTATATTTAAACATATATATTTGCTATATAGTTTTTCTCTTTTTAATTTGTAACATACAATTTTTGATTTTGATTCCAAACATTTTTTTGCCCGCCACCACCCCCCCTCTTCGGAGGACCATTAAGACTTTATTCGTATTAATACAAAGGTCACTGAGCAGAGGGAGGACATAATGATGTGTATATATACAAATTAAACCAAATAGAAAACAATATATAGGAGAAGAGAGGATAGAGAGAGAGAAAAAAACGCAAAAGAAGAAGTTGTGCCCTTGAAAGAAAAAGAAAAAAAGTTATTATATTATATATAAAATATATAAAAATTATTATAGTATGGCTTCCTATATTTTTCCATTTATCCATCCCTAACATAATAACACACAGAACAACAAAAAAAATAAAATAAAAATAGCTAAATGCCTTAAGTGTTGAATGTGTTATGTGACTGTGTGCATGTGTAGGAACATTCATGTAGTGTTGATCTGTAGGTGATGTGGTAATAGATACAGGGGTGATAGCGCTCCGGCGTCGCACCGGAAATCCGGCGTAGCGTGGCTCTGGGGAGAAAAAATAAAAAAATAAAAAATTCCGCACGACAATAAGTGAGCTTCGCGATACAGTTAAAAAGATCCGCATGTTACAAGATTGGGGTTCAGGTGCCTTTAAGAAATGTATGTGCGCACTATATTTTATTTAGATCAGTTTGGCGGAGGCAGCGGCAGTGTGTGATTAGGAGCAAATTAGGGTTAGGTGGCTGCTGCTTCGTCTCTCTCCGCCTCGTGTTAGGCTAGTTAACATCCACGGCTCTACCCCCTGTTCTCTGAATGCTAGCTACGTTTATGTTTGAGTGCTTAGAACTGCTAATAAATGAAAGAAGTGCTTGGGAACTCACCCTGGACTCCTGTGACTCGCTTTGAAAGAAAACCAAGTGAAGTAAAAGTGGGTATCACCCTAGAGCAGTTATCTCTAGCCCAAAGAACTACAAGTTCCACTGGTTCCCGTCCACGGCCGGGAGAAACAACTGCCAGGAGAAAAAAGGTGACACGCGCGACAGTAGGTGAGTTCCGCGGTACAGTCAAAAAGCTCTGCGCGACAGTAGGTGAACTCCACAGTACAGTTAAAAAGCTCTGCGCGACAGTAGGTGAACTCCGCGGTACAGTTAAAAAGCTCCGAGCGACAGTAGTTGAACTCCGCGGTACAGTTAAAAAGTTCCTCGGTACAGTTAAAAACCTTGTGGCTCAGGAGGTCGCAGGTTCGAACCCCCACTCTTGCAGCTTTGCCATCAAGCTGTCGATGCTCAGAAGGCGCAAAATTGGCTCTGCTCCCTCTGGGTGGGTAGATGGTGCTCTCTCCCCACATCACTCCAAGGGTGATGTCTGTAGCACAGGGCATCTGTGAGCTGATGTACCGGAGCCGAGCCGCTGCGCTTTCCTTCAAGCGCACTGTGATGCTGCTTGGCAATGCTGCATCAGCAGCAGCTCGAAAAGAAGCGGTGGCTGACTTCACATGTATCGGAGGAAGCATGTGCTAGTCTTCACCCTCCTGGTGTGTTGGGGCATCACTAGTGATAGGGGGAGTCCTAATGAGTGGGTTGGGTAATTGGCCGTGTAAATTGGGGAGAAAATGGGAAAAAAAAACCTTGTGGCTGTGTTACATTGATGAGTGTTTTCCAGTTTTAAGAAATGAATTCAGGATTAGTTAACCATGCTAGAAATTCGCCATTCATTATTGTGGCACTGTCACTATGTTGCAAAAAGATTTAATACAGTAAGGAACCTAAGTTTATTGTTTTAAACAAATTTTCTATTTGTTTAAATTGTCCTTTCACTAATAGTTACTGTGCACATTTTAATATTTTATTTTATAGTTACGGCTGGTACACAGAGGCGTCTCCGTTTTCCGACGCCGGTCAGCAGGCAGCAGGCTTTCTATTCGCGATGTCTTCAGGATTTGCAAAAATAAAAATAAATTATTCTCAGAGCTTCATTCAAGCTTACACAGCAGTAGAGTTTAGATTATCAGCCCGAGTCTAACCCGATTCCCGACCTGTACTCACACATGCGCTCCTCCACTTCGCATTACGCACTTGTCTTATTACAGAGCTGTAAGGGCTGGTGCCCGGCCTCAGTGTCCTCCAGGGCATCGGAGGGCGCGCCAGGCCAGCGCCGAGGGCTAATTGGCTAATTATCAACACCTGCTTTCAACAGCTTTTAAGCAACGCCAACTAGCCACTCGGCGCTGGATCTTTGAAGCTCGTGAGAGCGAATCTATGCCGGTTTTCCGAGCGAGCCCCGGCTCTTTATATTTATCTCTTTCCCTTTCGAGTTTGGTGGAGCTGTGTAGAGCAGTGAGCTCCACGGCCGCCATCTACCTCTCTAGTCTGGTGGAGCAGAGCAGTGTGCTCTCCTCCGCCGTCACTCTCTCTTTGTGTCTCTGTGTGTGTGTGGGTGTAGCAGAGGCGAGGCACGCGGTATGCTCACCCTCTCTCTTTCCCTCGCTGTTTCTCCCTTCTCTGGTGAAACAGCATTTAATCCACAATCACCTTAGTTCAGTTTTGCTTTCTTTGAAAGTCCTTTTATTTTAGTTAATCCTTCACCTCGCGCCATAAGAGGTAGCCGCTTCCAGGCGATCCTTAGGTACGTATTCTCCCCCTCTCTCTCACTCTCGCTAAGCTTGACTTTTGTTTTCCAACCGTTTTCCTCCTCCGCCCGTTTTCGTTGCTCCGCCCCTTTCGGCGGAGGTCCTTAAGAGTGATTAAAGCGGCCGCGTCCCAATCCGCTAGCTGGTTCAGCTGTTAGAGCATTGGGCCGCGACCGCGACAGCGTGAGTTCGATCCCCGCGTGGAGCGGGGTTTAATAATAATAATAATTATATATATATATATATATATATATATAATATTATTATATAATATTATTATATATCCTATTAATATATATATTAACGATTATATATTAATTATTATTATTATTATTATTATTTTTATTATCCTTTTTTTTCTTGGGTTTACCTGCTTCGCGATCTACTGCTCTGCACTTGGATTCTACAACCTTCTGGGCTGGAGAGCTACCGCTCCCCAACCCCCTTACAAGAGCTTTGTGTAGCTAAATAGCCAACAAAATGGAGTAATGAAAAGTAAAAGTAAAAGAAAGTAATTTATATTCCTAAACCATGTTAAATGATATTAGATTAGAGGAAGGTCATTCAGATATCATTTTTGTGGATCATTTCGCATTGTTGGTGTTGTAATCTTTTGGAAATCTGTTCTTAATACAGTTTATTTTTTTAAATAATAGGTCTTCTTCAACATCATTCTGAACAGATTTTGCTCATTTAAACAGCCCCCCCCCCCCAAAAAAAAAATAAAATAAAATAAAAAACTCAGCTTTAACGCTCTACTTAATAAATTAAAAAAAGTCGGGTTTTAATTGGGTCGTCGGGTCGGGCTCGTGCATATTCATTCCTCATGTTTACAAAAAAAACACTGCATTTTAAAATTATTTTTATGGTGTTCCAGTTCTTGTATTCTTTCTCTTAGTGCTTC
This sequence comes from Astyanax mexicanus, assembly GCF_023375975.1. Lineage (NCBI taxonomy): Eukaryota > Metazoa > Chordata > Actinopteri > Characiformes > Acestrorhamphidae > Astyanax > Astyanax mexicanus. Next base: position 2,959,432 of record NC_064411.1, read on the forward strand.
CTTCTCATTTGCATTTCTAACTGCATACGCTGGTATTCGTTTTTACAGCTAGAATCGCACATGGCCAGTTTCCATACCAAGATGGAAATGATCTGTGTTATCGTGAATAATACTATACACATAAGGCAAAAATGAAAACATTATCTAAAATATGACAATAAGGTCATACACAGACTATAAAAATGTTTGAATAATGTGTCAACATTATACCCCCCCCCCCCCTTGGAACAGGAAAAAAAAGTTCAGGCTCAGGATTTTTTTTCACTATCACCCCTGTAGATATATAATGGATGTGTGTAGGTTATCTGTTAAAGACTGATGGAGTCACTGATGTAGGAGGTTGTTTAATGCTGACCAGGTTTTTATGTGTTCATGAGTTCTGTTTTTGAGAGATGCACATATTTTTTCCATTGTTTTTTTGGCGATGGTAAGCACCACCAAAAGTGCTCTGCTTTCCTCCTGGTTTAGGTTTGTGGTTCATGTGTCACCAAGCAGGCAGAGTGATGGGGATGGAGAGATTGGCTGTTTAAATAGTGGAGTTAGCCGAGTTATAACAAGCTGCCAGAAGTGTTTGATTGGTGGGCAGTAGAGCATGAATGTAATTGTCTGGAGTGTTTAGTGAGCAGTGTATGCAGATTTCTGAATCTACCAGTCCCATTTTATGTAACTTTTGCTTAGTGTAGTGAACCCTGTGAATTACTTTATATTGTATAAGGTGAAGGTTAGTGTTGTTAGTCATGGTGAATGTGTTTTCCATAATGTTTCTCCAGAAATCAGCATTGGGGGTAATTAAGATATCTTCTTCCCATTTTTTTATTGGGATAGCGACTGTTTGGTCTAATTTGAATAAAAGCATATATATTTTTGATAGAATTTTGTCTGAAGAAGAGATATTAAAGAATTCTGAAATTGGTGGGCTGAGTTCTAGTATTGCATAATCTTTTATTTTTGAGTTTAACATAGATCCAAGTTGGAGATATTCCAAAAACTGGTTCCTCTCAATGCTATATTTCTGGGTTAGATGTGAGAAAGTAGCTGAGTTATTGTTGTGTAGAACGTGGTGTAAATGTGTAATACCTTTTTCTTTCCATTTTTGTAGTTTTGGTTTTTTTTGGTTGTGGGGAAGTCGGGGTTGCGCTATATGGGTGAGTAATTAGTGGGTGCACGTCTAGTGTTTGTGTTCTTGTGAATTTTCCACCAAGCTGTCAGAGTTGATGATATCATTGGATTTTTGAAACAAGGGTGGCGATTGATTGTTGTGCTAATAAATGGTAAATCTGAGATTTGTATTTCATTAATTGATGTTTGTTCTACTTCTCTCCATATTTCATCAGTTTGATTTGGTTTTATCCATTTAATAATGTACTTTAATTGGTTTGCAGAGAGGTATTGTTGGAAATTTGGAGCTTCTAGCCTCCCTGAGTTCTTTGTTTTTGTAATGTGGTTAATTTGATTCTGGGTGGTTTATTTTTCCAGTAGAATTTAGAGATGATTGCGTCTAAGGTTTTAAACCAGGTAGGTGGAGGTTGGATGGGAATCATTGAGAAGAGGTAGTTTAATTTAGGTAATATTGTCATTTTGATTGTGGATATTGGTAGGATAGTGGTAGGTTCATCCAGCGTTGGATATCATTGTTGATGGTTGTGAGTAGTGGTCTAAAATTAAGTGTGTGCAGATCAGACAGCTGGGTGGAAACTTTAATGCCCAGGTATGTAATGTGTTCAGTGCACATAGGGATAGGGAGTGACTGAACTGCTGTGTCTGATAAGTTCATGTTAAATGGTAGAACGGTGGATTTAGACCAGTTAATGGAATAATCTGAGATTTTAGAGAATGTTTTAATTATTTGTGTAGTCTGAGGAATTGAGGAGAGTGGGTTTTGTAGAAATAGTAGAATATCATCTGCATAAAGACTGATTTTGTGTTCGGTAGTGTGGGTATGGATACCTTTGATATTTGGGCATTGTCGTATAGCTGCTGCTAATGGTTCTATGAAAATAGAGAATAGCAGAGGAGAGAGTGGGCATCCTTGCCTAGTTCCTCTGTGCAGTGTGAAATTCTGTGATATTAATCCGTTAGTATTGACTGTGGCTTTGGGTGAAGTGTAGAGAGTTTTAATCCATTCTATAAATGATTCTCCAAAACCTAGTTAATGTAGTGTAGTGAAAAGGAATTTCCAATTAACCTTATCGAAAGCCTTCTCTGCATCTAAAGTGACTATTGCAGTTTTTGACTGTTGTGTGATGTATCAGATTGAATAGTCTGCGCATGTTGGTAACTGATTGTCTGCCGTTGATGAAGCCGGTCTAATCAGGATGTATGAGGGGTGGGATAACCGTTTCCAGTCTGGTAGCTAATGTCTTACTTATTAGCTTTGTGTCTGTGTTAATTAGTGACAGTGGACGGTAGCTGGATGGTAAGGTAGGATCTTTGTAGGTTTAAGATGGAGTGATATTTTAGCTGTTACTCTACTGAACATTGAGCCAAATATTGACCAGAAGTGCTTGTAGAATTCTGCGGGAAAGCCATCTGATCCTGGTGCTTTGTTATTAGGCATCTTACGGAGGGCTTTATGGAGTTCTTCTGATGTTATTGGCTTTTCTAATATGCTTTTTTGTTCTTCAGTTAGTTTGGGTAGGTGTATATTATTGAGGAAAGTGTGAATATCTATTTGGTCTGGATCGTGTTCTGGTGAGTATAGATTTTTATAGAATTTCCCAAATACTTGATTAATTTTATTTCATGTTTGGCTGATTAGTCCGTTCTCATATTTGATTGATGGGATTGTTGTTTTTTTCTTTATGTTTTACTTGGTTAGCTAAGAATTTACCAGATTTGTTGTTGTGATTAAATTGTTTATATCTTAGTCGTTGTATTAAAACTTGAGTCCTCTTTTCTTATAAGTTCATTATACTGTGATTCGCATTCTTTTTTTTTATCATTTCATTTGACAATTCCCTGATGTTGTAGATTAAACATATTTTCCGTATCTTTCTTCTTCTTACAGGAAGAGTAGGAGATGATTTTGCCTCTTAGTACTGCTTTCCCAGTTTCCCATAGTATTGTTGGTGTGGTTTCTGGAGAATCATTTATTTCTAGGAAAGATGTCCATTCTTTTTAATGTAGCTGTCAAATTCTGGGTCTGTAAGTAACGAGGTATGTATTGTGTGCCATAGTTAATCTGTCTATACATGGGTCAATGATTGAATTAAAGTCACCTCCAATTATAATTGTGGAATCTGATATATTGTTTATATGGTTGAAAAACCCATGAAAGAAGGATGGGTTATAAATGTTGGGGCCATACAAACTTGCTATTGTTAAGGGTGTGTTGCTGATGTTGATGTTAATTATGATGTATCTACCTGTGTCTGATATAGTGGTGTTATGTGTGAAGGGGATTTTTTGGTTTATTAGTATTGATACTCCTCTTTGTTTGGAGTTATAGTAGGCTGAGAATATATGGGTGAATTGTGGTGATCTGAGCTTATGATGATTTGTTTCTGATAGATGTGTTTCTTGTAGTAAACAAATGTCTGCTTTTAGTGAAGTGAGATGGTTTAGTACCTTGGCTTGCTTAATCTGTGTCCCGATACCACGAATGTTCTAGTTTATGAATTTAAGTGCAGACATGTTGTGATGTACGGATTAATAATGATTATCAGTGATATGATATGAGTGTGCAGATGTTTGAGGATATTTTCTGGTGTGTGTGGGATGGAGTATAAACAAAAATGCATTTTTCGGATCTGGGATATATAGTAGTAATAAAATAGAGGTTGGTGCAAAGAGATTCAGAAAGGAGTGATTAAATGCAAACAAAGTAGAAGAGACATAACATAAGATAAAAAGTGTTAGATTTGGTGTGACATACATGTTATGACATTGAGACGTTGCATGCATCAAGTTATTGCTAAGTGGTTCCTTGTGATTTTTATGGGATTTTGTGAACGGATTAATGTGCGTGCATTAGTATATTTGCGGGTGCGTGTGTATTTGCGCATAATGGATGGATGGATGAGGTGGCATGAGGAGTTTTAATAAACAAGTAAATATTAACAAAATAAAAAATATAGAATCATAAACAACGTCCTTTGGTCTATCTTGCTTGTTTAAAAATTAACATTATAAATATCATTTTTGTAATTTTTTACATTTTAGAGTAAAATTCTCATTTCCACAACATGTCCGTATCAGAATTTCAGTACATTGTTTGAAAATTTTAATATTTAAACATTTAAAAAAAATACTTAAATGCATTTCATACTATAAAGACTTTTAGTAAATAAACATAAACGATTTTACATTGATAAGTAAAAACAATAAAATTAATAAAGAAAAGGAATGTGTCCAACACTAATTTTCTCATCCTCCGCAACAATTTTCAATCATTGTTTAAATCCACAAATAACTTAAATTTTCAAGGCATTTTCAACATTAGGGAAGACATTGGCCATGACACTCAGGATGGCTACTATGTAAGCAGTTCTTCTCATATGTTTCTGGATAAAAGTTAAAAGATTGCTCATCAACTTGTTCAACTTTTTCATTGTCATTACCGATATATCGATATAGGTTTTGAGCCTACAGTTTGAAGTTACAGTCTGTATTTTTGATTATAATATAGTATATTAAGGTCTAAATGGACACTGTATGTGAAAATTTATCTAGCCCTCATGGTGCCTTTACAGTTAGCATAAAAGTTTAAAGTCACTCATCCTCCAACCGAATTCTCACTTACCGCTACATTTCAATACCTGTTGCAGTGATGAGATGCACTGTTTTGGTAATGAGAATTTGATTAGGAAGCATAATACAGATACCTTTTTACTTCCTGATTGTCATAACATGAGCGTTACCCTGAACATTTTCTCCAGTAGACCATTCTAACTTAGCTATTGCAAACCACCAGTAGAGGTCACTAATGTTCCGTCTGATCTGGCCTGAAACTAAATCTAATTCCGTACACAGAATTAGATGTTAGACCACATAACCAGAGAGCTTTTTTCCATCTTTGATATATTTTATTGTAATATGCAGTGTGTATTTGTTTACAGGCAGGTAGCTATTCAGAAAAGAAAGGCAGCAGCAAAAGCAAGGCTGTCAAAGTTTAGGGAGAACATTTACAGCAAGAATTACAACATTTAGAAAAACACACACACATACTCAACGACACAGACAGTTGTTCCAGTTGGAGTTACTTTCACATGATATTATTTGGGTACAGTCCATTCTAAGGAATTGAATAAAAACTGAAATGGATATCATAATTTCATATTTGCCATTTCCAGTGGGAAAATAAAGACAACACGTGATCTGACCAAAAAGTACCATGACAAAAAGAAAAAGCAATGGAGGAAAAAAGGTCAGCCAGATATTACAGCACTGACATATGCCGGACATATGGGCAAAACAAAAAAAAACTACGTAAATGACTAAAAATAAAAAGTTTGGTCTTAGTAGGCATACAATGCTGGATGGTGCATAAAGATAGACAAGATTTCAGAGTTTCTGAGAGGTCTTTCTTTGACATTTGTTAAATGGTTTTCAATAGTTAAATGAGCTGTTTTATTAATGAAGTTGCTGTAGTCTACATGAAAGATTCTTTTGATATGCAAATATTTGCATTGTAAATTGTCTTAAATAATATGAAATGTTCTTGAAAATAAACATTCTTTTCATAATGTAGCATTGTGTGTAAGTGTAAGCTAATAAGTCTTCCTAAACCCTTGCTTAACTGAACTGCTTAACTTTGATTAAAAAATGTGCATTTTTATCATATATTAGATGTCATATCAAATTGCGGTAATGATACATTTTTGTGGACTTCATCTATAAAATGCTAATAAAATATGCAATAAAATGGAACAAATGCTCTGAAAATAATATTCATAGTAAGTTTAGATCTTAAATCCTCAAAAGGAAATTTGTTGTTAAATTCATTTTGAAAATTTTCATACTGGATGTCCTCTGAATCCGGATTTTGTGAGAATGACCCGAGTAAGTGGAAGTGGAAGAAAGAGAAAGAACGAGAGAGAAAGGAAGGTTTAGGGGAAATATATATATATACATTATGGATCAATTTTATGAGGTTATTTGAGTATTGACCTATATATTAGACATAGTGCAACGAGATGAGAGAGAGACAGAGAGTGCACAAACGTAAGTGCCCGGAGAGAGAGAGAGAGAGAGAGAGAGAGAGAGACCGCTTTTTAGTTACAGTTAAAGAAATTTAGAACAGCCAGGGAGTTATGTTTTTGTCACGATATAGCTGTCCATCAACATAAAGTTTGTCGATGGAGACGACTGCTTTTTCCCTTCTTTTATGAGTTCTTTCCTCAGCAAACAGTTTTCTGCGTCTGTCAAGGATTTCACAGGGGAATGGGTTGTTAATTCCCAGGTCTGTTCCTCTAAGTTCCCTTCCTTTGCTCATGATGAGATCTTTATGTTTATAATGCTCGACCTTAACCTAACATTTTGATTGCGGATTTAATTTTTTTGTGTAAAACGTTTGGCACAAAATTCACTCCATAAAATATCCACTATAAAAACATGCGTCTTATGAAAAACAAGTGTGATTAATCACAAAATTTTGGCATGTTTAATTGGATTCGATTGACACCACTAGAAATTCATGTATAAATGTGTAAATATTCAGTTGTTTACCATGATGATAACATATCACACAAGAAAAAGTGTTTAGCAAAAGTCAGAGTATAACAAACAAACAAATACGAGTCTTCTGCAGTCGTCTTAAGAATGTCCAACTTGAATGAACATTTGAGATATATCACACAAGTTGTGATGCACAAGCAAAAACAATTTTAGCAAAAGTTAATATGAACTCAATTCTTTGGTCCACATCAATGCTAATGCTGTATTCACAGAGATGCTTACTGTTGAGGTTTGGGTTTCATGAATTTGTTAATCTGTGTCAAAGCGATAAAGTTTAGTTTTCTTTTTTTTTCGATTTTGAAGTGTTATTTAAAAAAAGAGACTTACTAATATCAAAGTGCCTTATCTTCCTCAGTCTGCAATGTTGTGTTTCTTTCTTTCTTTTATTCTGTCACTCACACATTCTCTTGCTCTGTCTGCAGATTATCTGGTTGTATGATCACGGAGAAAGGCTGTTGTTCTCTGGCTTCAGCTCTAATTGCAAACCCCTCCCACCTGAAAGAGCTGGATCTGACCTACAACCACCCAGGAGAGTCAGGAGTGAAGCTGCTTTCTGCCAGACTGGAGGATCCACACTGCAAACTGGAGAAACTCGGGTAGGTCTGAACTGATAATTATATTATCAACTTATTGTAAGATAAATATTGTTGTACATGTTGTACATTTTTGTCACTCTCGATATTGCCTGTTGTGCTCTTTCCTGTGTGTGCGCTGTGCCTCACAGGAAAGCAAAGTGTTGAGAAAGTTACGGGTTAATTCTGTGAAACACATTGCATTGTGGGACCTGTAGTAAATCTAGTTGTAGTCACCAGGTAAACACGGTGGAGCAGCATGTAACCTTCATTCTGTCATTCTGTCTTATTTTTGTTTACACAGCCACTGTTAATTGTTTTATGCCCAAGCTATCTGCACTGAATGCCAAGTACTTCACTGTAATTCTGTTTTGGCTCATCTTTCTGTTGGTAAAAAGAACCAAGGTTTAGGTTTTACTCCAGAACAGGTGGAAAAGTTTAGCTGGTTCTGGTCATGGAGCCAGTGATGGAGAGCTGCCCTGAGCATCGAGTCAGGAGAAAAGTTAAAAGATAAAAACTGATCCCCACTAACTTTATACACACTGAGAGTCAAGCACCCCAGCAACCAGCCCATGTCTTTATGGTAAAAATAATCAGTTACTGCAAAACCAGAATCCTTTCTGAACACATAGGGCCCTAACCTACACCCTGTGCAAGGTGGTCTTGATGCTTATTGCTATCTTACTCCCACCAACAGTATATTTTCATGCTCTTCACCTGTCTTGTTTAAACAGCAATGGTGATTTTGAATATATCTACGCGGATGAAAAACATTGGACAAGTCCAGGCAGCTGTGCCATTTAAATAGCAATATGCCAAACTCAGACCGCACCTGGCTCTTATAGGGAATGGCAAGTGACAGGGTGATTGGTTTATTTCACGATACATGGTGCACGGCTGACAGCTCAGCTACGGATCACTAAAATAGAGCCCTTAATTTCTAAAGAGATCCCATTAATGTGATTGAGTTGGTTTGTTGGCTTTATTTAAAAATGTTGCCTTTGTTACATTTAACATTTTTGAAGTTTTCTAATGACCAGTGGCATAAAATAATTTTTAAATCATGATAAAATACTTTTTGCACAACAATTCCTTGAAAATGTATGGTCCAATAAAAACAGTTGTTGTGACAGGACTACACTCAGGTATGAATATGAATGCAAAAAACATACTTTAGTAAAGTTTAACCCTTTTCTGCAAGCCCACAAGAAACTGCCATTTTATCTTATTTAGAGAAGTTAATCTTCCGTTTTTAATCTGATTTTATGCAGTGTGCATTGCAGTTCCGTACTTTACCACATAAGATCACTAATTTCCGCTCTCTCAAATGTTCGCTCGTTTTCACACAAAGTATTTCTTTATAAATCAGTTTCTTAAAAACCTCACACTGTGCTGATCTGTGTGTGTGTGTTTGTGTGTGTGTGTCTGTGTGTGTGTGTGTGTGTGTGTGTGTGTGTGTGTGTGTGTGTGTGTGTGTGTGTGTGTGTGTGTGTGTGTGTGTGTGTGTGTGTGTGTGTTTAGAGTGGAACATGGAGGGAAGATCCGAATCAAACCTGGATTAAAAAAATGTAAGCTCTCTTTCTCTCTCACGCACACACACACAACAAACAAACAACACACACACTCGCATACACACACACACACACACACTACATACAATCAGTACACACACACAAAGTACAAACACTACACACACACGCACACTCTAAATTAACACCACACACACTAAATATAACACTACACACACACTAAATATAACACTACACACACTCTAAATATAACACTACACACTAAATATAACACTACACACACTAAATATAACACTACACACACTAAATATAACACTACACACACACTAAATATAACACTACACACACTAAATATAACACTACACACACTAAATATAACATTACACACACACTAAATATAACACTACACACACTAAATATAACACTACACACACACTAAATATAACACTACACACACACTAAATATAACACTACACACACTAAATATAACACTACACACACACTAAATATAACATTACACACACACTAAATATAACACTACACACACTAAATATAACACTACACACACACTAAATATAACACTACACACACTAAATATAACACTACACACACTAAATATAACACTACACACACACTAAATATAACACTACACACACTAAATATAACATTACACACACACTAAATATAACACTACACACACTAAATATAACACTACACACTAAATATAACACTAAACACACTAAATATAACACTACACACACACTAAATATAACACTACACACACTAAATATAACACTACACACACACTAAATATAACACTACACACACACTAAATATAACATTACACACACACTAAATATAACACTACACACACTAAATATAACACTACACACACACTAAATATAACACTAAACACACTAAATATAACATTACACACACACTAAATATAACACTACACACACTAAATATAACACTACACACACACTAAATATAACACTACACACACACTAAATATAACACTACACACACTAAATATAACATTACACACACACTAAATATAACACTACACACACTAAATATAACACTACACACTAAATATAACACTAAACACACTAAATATAACATTACACACACACTAAATATAACACTACACACACACTACATATAACACCACACACACACTAAATATAACACTACACACACTAAATATATCACTACACACACTAAATACACTGTGTGTGTGTTGTTGTGTTCAGGGTTCTGTGATTTCACTCTGGATCTGAACACAGCGCAGCGTCGTCTCTCTCTGAGTGAGGAGAACAGGAGGGTGGAGAGGAGAGAGGAGCTGCAGTCGTATCCTGATCATCCAGAGAGATTTGATGGGTGGCCGCAGGTTCTGAGTAGAGAGAGAGTTACTGGTGTTACTGGACGCTGTTACTGGGAGGCTGAGTGGAGCGGAGGAGGAGGAGGAGCTGAAGTAGCTCTGAGTTATAAAACCATCAGCAGGAAAGGAGGAGGATCAGACAGTGTGTTTGGAGGGAATTTAAACTCCTGGAGTCTGATCTGCACTAATAACAGTTACTCTGTTCGTCACAATAATAACAGAACTGATCTCTCCACTCCTCCCTCCGGCTGTAGGAGAGTAGGAGTGTATGTGGACTGTCCCTCCGGCACTCTGTCCTTCTACAGAGTCTCCTCTGATACACACTCACCCTCACACTCACCCTCACACACACCCTCACACACACCCTCACACACTCTCACACACTTACGCACATTCTACACCACCTTCACTCAGCCCCTCTATGCAGGTTTTACTGTTTATACTGGCTCATCAGTGCGTCTGTGTAAGATAGAATAACCCTGTGTGTAACAGAGATTCGATGTGTGTATGTGTATCACTGTGTGTGTGTGTGTGTGTGTGTAGGAGGGAGAATGTGGGTATAAATATAAGTATGTAAATATTTTATATAGATGATTTTGTAATTTTTTTCCAAAACATTTATTTTAATTACTGTTCTCTTTATTCACTACTGTTATCACTTATTCTGTACGTATTGTTAATTATTGTTTTATTTTATTGTAAAATTGGTTCATATTAATAAAGCTAAATGAAGAAAGGTGAAGAGGAGTCTGATGATTTTTTGTGTGTTTTGCTAAATGAAATTTAGATTTTAAAAAAGTGTCTACTGGAATTAATGTCACAGTTGGTGCTCTAACAGCGGCACTGACCTTTCCATAGTAATTAGTAAGTGTTATTTGTTGGGGTAGTTTAAAGTAGGGCTGGACCTGAATATTCGGGTATTGGGATATTCACTCATTGAGTAGGTATTCTGTTTTTAATTTTGGTATTGGGATATTCGTTTTTTTTTCCTTTCCAGAGCTCCACCTCACTCTAACATCACACTTCCGTTCATGTTAATGGGGGTATAAGAGAGGCAAAATGCAGAGAAGCTCAGCTGTTTGAAAGCATTTCAAATTGAGTGTAGACAAGACAAAGGCAGTGTGCCAAATATGTGATATTTAACTAGCATATCATGGCGGCACATCAAGCTCGAGTAACTATCTAAATGCAGTAAGTATTATTTCTTGATGGTGTAAAAAAACAAGATTATTCCTGCTAGCAAACTTATCTTAATAGTGTCTGCCATGTATTGCCATGATGAAGCTGCTTCTGTCTGACATTAAAAGTAATGTTATACATGCTAAAAACTTGCAGGCACTTCAAAACTGATTTATATAATAAAATGTAAGGGGTAATGTGGCAACAGTAGGGGCTAAATCAGTTACAAAAAGCCTAGCCTACAAGAATGATGTCTGAATGAATGTCCTCTAATCTAATAGAATTTAACATGGTTTAAAAATATAAAATAATTTCTAAACAAACAAACTATTTTATATTGAGCTTATAGCCCAAGTGCAAAAACACAAAATCAGTAATAGGGCTATGCACTGAACAATCATTAAACCCAAATAGACCAAGAACAGTAACATCATTTACAATGACTTTCCTCTACTCTAATGTAATTAACAGTGTTTAACAATATAAAATACTTTCTGAACAAACTTTTTTGTTGTTTTTAGGCAAATAGAAATTCACTGGGCCGGCTTGTGCAGTAGCGGCGCTCCTGGTCTGTGTATGCAGCGGAGAAGCCGTGGTGTGGGGCAGCAGAAATTCTGGGGTAAAAACTAAAAAAAATTCCGGGGTGAAAACGTCTCATTGGTCAGAGCGTGCAGTGCAGTCCGAGCACGCAGCACAACATAAGGAGATATAATGCACTCCATATATTCAGGACTGAAGTGGAATAAATGATACTGTACAGATATAATCTGTATCTAGTAGATATTTAATGAGAAATAAGAACAGTGTGAGTTTAAAAAAAAAAACAGACGCCTATCACAGAACATTTTCTTGAGCCCGACCCGGCTGAGGGAAGGGGTGGGAAATGTTTTTTTTTTTTCGGGGCCGGGGGTCCGTGGAAAATTTTGTGTTGGATTAAGGGGGCCGTGAGTGAATTTTTGTTTGTACTTTAATCCGTTTTTAATCCGTCTCTTAGTCTCTTACACTCTTTTAAAATTTAAAATATTTGCCGGAGAGCACGACATTATGATATTATTTTAGTTTTAATTAAGTATTGTGTATTGCATTTCTCTATTTGATGTAATACTCTAAGATAATTACTTACATAGCATATTGATGTTGCAGCATCTCAAACTCTAATATGTATAAAATTAGATGCTGTTCTCTTTAAAGGATTTAAATCAGTGTCGGCTGTTACCTGGACATCCTACTGCAGTGTGGGTGGAGAGGCTTTCTCTGAAGTTTAAATTAAGTTTTTTTCCCCATTTTCTTCCCAATTTACACAACCAATTACCCAACCCACTCATTAAGACTCCTCCCCCTATCACTAGTGATGCTCCAACACCAGGAGGGTGAAGAAGACGAGCACACGCCTCCTCCTGAAGCAGCATTGCGGAGTAGCATCACAGCGCTAACGCTCGGAGGAAAGCGCAGCGACTCGGTTCATCAGGACACTTGGAGAAGCTGCTTGTTCACTCTCTACTCCACTTAATCATTTGTTAAAAAAAGTTTGAAAATAGACATAAAATGTCTATAAAAAGTTTTGGGGGACATTAAATGTTTTTATTTATATTCACAAAAATACTGATTTTAAAATGAAGCTCAGAAGAGCGTGATTAAAATTTGTATTCAGTAAATTGTTTTATTCACTATATTTTTTTAATCTATAGTTGCAGATTTAATTCAATATTTTTATATTTTTTATTACAATTCATATTTTTAGTAATATTTCCTATCAAATATGAAACCTTTTTATATAATGCTTGAATAGATATCCTCAAGATTTAGGCAGAAAATTGACAAAAAAAAAAGCTGGCTAATCAAGCTAACCTAACTACCCTTTTAGAGTAAATCCCATCCTGTTTAGATTATGTAGGACATATTATATTTTTGTCTGTAGGATTGACTGGCTTTCTAAAAGCTTGAGTCTAGTGGCTACATAATTTGCTAACAGAACAACTCTTCCCTTGTGAAAAAGTTTACATGAATTATGCTAAAATAGGTCTGTACTTAAGCTGTGTTATTTTGGAACCACTAATTTGTACTTCATTACTACGTGTTTATAATTAAAAATATATAAATGTGCACTAAATTTATACTGAGTATACTACTTATGTTATTTCCGCCACTACTTAATACAATTTAAGTATGTTTTTTGTACAGCTGAACATTAAAACCATATTAAAAGTGTGATTTAAGTGTGGATTTGATATCACATTCATTTTGAGGAGAGAACATAAACTGAACAATGAAAAGCAAGATATCTTATTACAAACATCAGCTGTTAAAGTTCTTTTACCTAAAATAAAATAAACACAACTAAAATAAATTTCAAAGTAGAATTTTAACACACAAAATGAGCAACACAAAATTTGACTGAAGTAGTTTTATTATATGCCCCCGGACACACTTATTAAAAGTGAAAATGTTTTACAAAGTAATACTAAGTATATATTTTATTAAGTACACCACTAGTACAAAATTAGAACAGCCAAATGAAGTATATATTTCATCAACGTATACTGAAATACAGATTAAATAGCTAAAATGTAGTATGTAGTATAAGCAGAAAAAGTATACTTTAATTATTCTGCATATAAAAGGGTTAGAAATGGTTTTGAGGTAGCTTAGCAAGCTAGACAGTACCACTGAATGAAGCCTATCAAGTTCAAGCTACATATTAACTACCTTGTTTTATAGAACTGTAACATGGTAATGGCTATAAAATGTTTTTCTGACCATTTTTTGAGTCTGGTTCAGCTGCATAATGTGAAGATCTGATTTAGCTTAGTTTCTAGGGATGTGGTACTTTTGTACTTTCCTGTGTGTCTGACTAGCTTTTAACATTTCTACTTGATTGGCATGAAAGAATGAATTTGAACTAATATGAAAAATCTACATTGTTTAAGTACTTTAAGTGTAATATTTTAGTGTTGGTTTAGTTATTGCAGGTTTTCTGTTATGTGTCTTTAAATTATAATTAAACTGTCAGGCTGAGTTGATATTAGCTAATATTTCTTTCTTTGCAGCTGCATGAAGAGTGTTTGAAAGAAATGAATCAAATATAAAAAGTGTAATATGCTGTGATGCCACATTCAGTAAATGTTGTGTAATTAATTATACACAGTTTGTTTTACTGCACTTTCCACACTTTATTTTCCTTTTACTTTGTATTAAAGGTGACATTAATCACACTCATGTTTATTTTACTTATTAAATTATGTAATTCATTAATTACAATTATTACATTGAGTAATTCAGGGTTTAACAGTAAATCAGGTGCGCTGCTGATGGAATAAAACTTTTGCACAGTACTGTATAAAATAAAAATGCAAATGTGGAATGTGAAAAAATATGCTCTGAAACTCACTTACAGTCCTCTCTCATCAACAACTTCCTGCAGCACAGAAGAGGAACAACCTTTTCTGTTCACTAAATCTTTGTAGTCATCTGAGGGGGCAGAACAGGAACGTGTTCCGTCCATCACTCCCATAATCTGAGGTAGACGGGAAGTTGCCTCAAATCTGTTTACCAGCTCCAGGGCTTCGTGTTCATTTGGGACTTTTATTAATTGTTTGATAGGAGACTGTACCATACCTTTACAAAAATAGATATACACATTTCTTACTGTGCTTTTATGAATGCCAAACTGGTTGGCGGTAACGCGATACTTGGCACACGAGCCTAGTTTATATATAACGAAACAGCAACATGTATAACTGCTGGAACAGAGGCTTTAATGGTATGTACTGCAGGGGTGAGAAAGCTTTCCATTATATAAAAATAAAACTTTGTTAAATTAAATAATAATCTTTTCCTTTTTTACACACTTTCCCTCAACTTCATACTCTGTAAGGTCAGTTGTATTTATTTCTGTTTAGATTCTTTTCAGAAATGTATGAGTAATGTAACCATAATATAATAAATAGTTTGTATAAGTCATCAAAGCTAAATCATCAAACTAAGCTACGTTTCACCCAATAGGACAGTTATACAAAGTCAGTTAATCTATTTTGATATTTTTTGGTGGCATAAAACAAAAACATAACATGGTTTATATATTTTTTTAAAATAAAAGTGTGAAATTTTCCCTTACCCACTAGTTTGATACTACAATAAGCATAGTGACAATAAAAAGACAACAAGCAAAATGAGTCATTTTAAGAGAGAAAAGTTTATTAAATTCAAAAGAAAAATAGTTTATAAAAGGAGCTAACGCTGCCTCCAGCCGGTCTGACCGGAGTTCATCTCCCCTGTTATAAGAGCCTCTTCCCAGGCCGGTAATCATGTTCATCCCTGGCAGGGTATCTGCACGTTTTTAAAGCTCAAATTTAATGACTTTTAAGACCTTTTTAATACCTCTGAAAAGAAGAAATAATACTACTGCTGTGGCAAAAAAAAAAGACACACCAGGCGACAGTATACAAAAAAAGTTTAACTGAATTAAAATAAGAAATTCAGTCCACCTTACAGAACATTACTGACTTTCTATTAGCAGAAATAATTTCAAATAACTATCAAATAAACATAAAAGTGCTCTGTTAAGAGAACTCGACAAAACAGCCTTTACTACCTTTTTACCTACAAAAAAAACAAAAATATGTAAGTTTGAAGTTTCAGCTTGTTCCGTACCGTTCAGCACCATACTTCTGCCAGAGATAATCTATAAAACATACAGTTGTTTGACTGTGTTTTTATATGTCTCTCATGTGTCGCAGCTCGGCAGTCTTCTTATTAATTTCACTAGTTAGTATTAATAACTGCTCTCTCTTTTCTGTTTTGCTCGTCTCCTTAGTGTGGGTGACTTTATCAGTTTGTTGGAGTTTCAATACTTATTAGCTTTCTTATTAGTTTTTATATATATAAAACATTTAGTAGCAAAATATAGGCTATGACCTACGACCTGGGCTCTAGCTATCCTTTAAGAGAATAAAAGATCCTTGTGTTTAATCAATAGTAATTTGTGTTCTCCTGTGTTTGTTGTCCTCAGTTCTCTTGTTTTGTTTACCTCCCCATGTGCTCCTTGAGGCTTTGTTGTGTTATCCATTCGGGGCACAGTAATCGTGTCATATGATGATGACCCTGGGTTGGGAAGCTTCTTTGTTTTGATCAGTTCCACATACTTTACATTAGAGGGCCAAACCTCAACTGCTCTTTTAATGGCTTGGTTCTCTCTGTTTGCTGGTGAACAGCTGAAGAAAGAGTGTAGGGCTTTAAGCACTTTCTCAATCTGCCACATCAGGAAACCACTCCTGAAAGAGTTCTCGGAGCGTATGGAGGACAGAGCTTCCTACAATTTCAAATTGAGCTACTGAGCCACAGCAAATTGCTCACCATATTCTTTTTGTTGTATGAGCTCAACAAACCTCCAATTTACATTCGGTCCATCCATTGACAAGGAGACCATTTTCTTTTGTACACTCATGCCATAAAGAAAAATAAAAACAGAATATAAAAAAGCATAACATGCATAACACCTTATGCAAAGTTATGATAGGTTATGTTATCCTTTACGTATTCTCATGTTATTTTAGATGTGTTGCTGTTTTAATGTATTTCCTGTATGAAAATAGCTTGGCAATAAATATTTTTATTTTAGGCTAGCAACAATGGGTCCATGCCAAACATAAGAGACCAATAAAAGTATTTTAAATATATCAGGTATCAACAACGTGTCTAATTTTGATGATTTGTTATAAGTTAAATAGCATATGGCCTATGTTGAAACATTCCAACAAGTCATCTACTGTCGAATGGCCCATGAACTGCGAGCCAAAGAGACAGGACTGAATGTGGGGACTTACACTTTGATCCAGTTTTTTATTTTCAGTGGTTCTGTTTAGGCTCTCGTCAGACATAATGACAAATGAATCTTCATTCTCTTGTGAGATGAGCTGCTTCTTCTTTTGTGCACCATCAGATGGCCAACTCAGTGTCATGCAGCCACACCCTTGTCTCTGGGTCCAAGTCAAATAGGCCAGATACTGAGTGTGGGCTAAATAGTGGGCTGCCCGTAAATATATGTTCAGCAGTCTATATAGGTTCACCACACTCGCACGCTGCACTATCCGTCAAGCCCCACTTCTTTTAAGGAAGACTTGAAGCGGCCGACCCCAGTGCACAGACGGTTCAGCAAGGTCCATAGGTGGCGTGGCAGGTCTTCTCCTTTTACACCACCTCCTGGATCCCTGATGAATTCTGGGATGTGGGAAGGCCCAGCTGTTTCTCAGCTGCTTTTTTGATTTAAAAAATCCAAATAATTTGTACATTTAGTAAGCTTATATCCATTTCATACAGATCATTAGTAACTGTTAATCAGTTTTCTCCAGATACAAAGTAAATATAAATGTAATTGTCTTCAGATACAGTAGTATCTTCTAGTCACCGGGGAAAGCGCCGCCACTCCCCACTGACAAACCCGACAGAGAATTTCAGCATCCTCCACGTAAGCCAGGAGGTGGCAGGAGGGTTGCCTTGGATTTTATGTCCTTGGAAGATTGATTACAACAATAAGAGGCAGGAGAACATAATGGAGGACAGCATGAAAAGGAGGAAAAGAAAAAAAGAGAGAGAGAAAAAGAAAGAGAGAGAAAGAGAGATTACAATGTAACTCAACAGAAATCTTTATATCGAGGGGGGGTTAAAGCTAGTCACTTTGCTAGTCTCAGCTACCTAGCTAACGCTCTGTTTACATGGTCTAGCTACTGAAAATGTGAGATTTTGCTTTTTTAAATATTATCTCAGGAGTTTCTACGCTGTGCCCTCTCACTGACATGAAATATTGTTCTCTTTTGCAATCAGGTATGTTATATTCTGTGTATTATAAGTTTTGGAATGTAGCGTTTCACTTAAAATGTCACCTCTTTGTGTAGTAAATGATATGTAAAAAGGCTGAAGCTCTAACCGCATGGTCGGTTGTATAAAAATATTGTACACCATGAGCTATTATGAACTTTTTATTGTGATATAGCCACTGGGTAATTTGTTTTATCTACATTTTGAGAAAATAGTTTTATTTTTATATATTTATATATTTGTGCCAATTAATATGTATTGAACCTGAACAGTATTGCTGAATATTAGAAAATAATATAATGTGAAATGTGTTTTGATTCCTGTTTTATACTTTTATAAATATTGTATATTTTTATATAACCTAATTTTATATATTATTCATGCAGTTACTGTTAACCAGTCTGCGCTGATAGCTGAAGGGGAAGGAGTTTCTACGCTGTGTCCTCTCACAGACAGAAATATTGTTCTCTTTTGCAACTTAACCCTTCAATAAATAATGACAGTGAGCTCAAGCTGTTTAATGCAGTTATGGAAAACAGAATCATCATGAAAAACTAATGAAAACGTTATAAAATGTGTATAAAGTCAAACATTCCATTCGGCCCTGTGATATGATTGGCTGACAATAGCCAAAAACGAACAGTAGTTCCGCCCACCCAGCGTCTATTCGCTGTGAGAGAGCAGGGGGGCGGGGCTTAGAGGGAGAGAGATGTGACGCAGCGAAGGAGAGAGTGAAAGTAAGTTCAGTCTCCGCCATTAGAAGAGGACAGAAGTCCGGATTCACTCGGTAAGTTCAGAACTGAAGAGAATGTAGAACAGAACCGTGTAGCTTAAAGTCAGAACCGGTTCTAAAGGTTCCTCAGATCCAGAACCGGTTCTTTAAGCTCAGCTCAGTGTCCGATTCCACTGGAAGAACCAGGATCAGCATGGAGATCTGAACCGGGCCTGGATCAGACCTGGACCTGGTCTAGATCAGACCGGCTGGAGAACAATCAGCTGTAACAGATCAATAATGCTGTAAACCACATGTGTCAAACACAAGGCCCGCGGGCCAAATGTGGCCCGCCACGTCTTTTTATGTGGCCCGCGAGAGCTTGTAAGATCTTAGTGTCTATAATAAATAGGTCAGAAGCGTCCTTTGACCAAAAAATACATTTCCCACAATGCTTGTCGATTGTATTACCCGCAAAGTTACGGCTTACTGCCACTACACGGCAGTGTAGTCATTGATGTGGAAACCCTGGCGGAGGGAAGGCGTAACTTCGCGGGTGGAATTGAGACATACAAACGTTTATCCCATAATGTCCAGAAAAAGAGAAGTTGATGCAGACGGACGGCTGTGCTTCAAGGCGAAAGACCGGTATGCCTTTTGTGTTACGAAGAGTGTTACTGACCAAAATAAACGCTTTTTAGGAGAGATATAAGTTCTGTGTAAATATTTATAAGACAATAGCTGACAAAATCTGTTTTAATGACGTTAATAAACATCACTGTGACAGCGCTAGTCACAGTTTCACCGCAGCAAAGTACGAGGACGTTAATCACATATCTAACCTGCCTTTACTGATTTCTGCCCTCAATATCCCTTTCAATAACCTCCAATAGCCTTTAATAGTCTTCAGTAGCCTTCAACAGTCTAACCTTGCAGCCGTGGTGTGTCCACTAAACTCCGTAGTTATAAACATCATGAGGTTAGCAGCGCGCTAACTGACCTGTTTATAATGTAATCCGAGCAGTGACTCATGCTCTAAACGGCTGCTGTTAGCTGATTGGGCTGAAAGATGAACTGTAGAGAGCTGTATTATTCGGTTACAAAAATCTTTATTTCATACACAGAAGAACTTAAAAATTGTAAAAACGCTCCAGACTGGCTGAGCTGAGCCCTGTAGCCCGTGGCTGGGCTGTAGCTCTGACTCAGTAAAGACTGCGGACTTGTGGTGCTGCAGCTCCCACTAGTGGTTGGATGAGGAACTGTTAAATCTGAGGAAATGCTATGTTCTTAACAGCTCACAATTTTTGATTTTATATTTATTAAGCCTTATTTCAGTTAATAATTTCAAAGTTAATATAATTTGATGTAATTTCTATTCACTTGAATAGTTTGGTTCTTGATTGATGGAGTTTTTGGATTTCATGACATGACAAATTAAAAGGATTTATGTTAATAGAGCAACAAGCAAACATTTTTTCCATGCAACTGTATTATTTGATTGAATAAATAATATATTGAGAGTTATTTAACATTAAGGAGTAATTACATTCATTTACATATATTACATTTGGTTACATTTTATTACATTTATAAGTTACATCTGGCCCTCGGAGGACAGCCAATATGCCAATGTGGCCCTCGGCCAAAATGAGTTTGACACCCCTGCTGTAAACTGAGGAGAAATGCGCAGATATAGATTGATATTTATTGATCACAGTGTAGTTTATGCTGTTTAAAGCGCATTACTGCTTAATGTGGGCTTTGATCTGTTGGGGAGATAAAAAAAACGGAACTGCTATAAAGGCGTGTTTATATGCAGTAGCGCTGTTCAACCAGCAGGGGGAGCAACGGAGCTCAAGATCACGTGGTGTGTTAGTGTTTTTAATCCTGCTGTTTTATATTATACTTAAATAATCTCTCTATTCTGATTCAGTAACATAATAATAATAATATTATTAATAATAGAACAGTGTGTATATTTATAATGTTGTGTAATGCAGTAATATTACTAATAATAATTAAATTATAATAATTATAATAACAGTAAATGTTTCTGTAATCTGTAGAATAATGTGTAATGAGGGTAAATCACACTGTTATGTATCGTTCTCTGTTTGGTTTGTTTTCTTAGTTTATCAGGTTTTGTTTAATGCAGTTCTGATGATAATGTCATTATTGTAAGAATAAAGGTTTTATTGTAACGGCTGATCTGTTCTCAGGGGTCGGTGTCGGCAGTGTTCAGCTGTGTGTGAATGAAGAAGAGTAAATGATGGATCTTCAGAACTCCAGCAGTGGAGGAGGACCTCCTGTCCTAAAGTGAGTAAATTAAGTGATGGGTTTAATATGTAAAGTAGTTTTGTATTGTAATGGTTTCAGCTCTAATCCTGGAGCTGTGATCTGCATATTTTACAGTTTTAAAATATTGAGAACAGAGTTTCTCCTGGACCAGAGTCAGAACCCTGTGCTGTATTTAAACACAGAGAAACACTAAACAAACCAGACAGTTATTCTTATAGTAGAAAGTGTTTCTAATCTGTATTTAAAGTACATATCTGCCATTAATATCTAATTGTTAATATTAATAATATGTTTCCTTCTGGCACAGGAACAGTATTAGGTGGTTGCTGTAGTGATATTATGCTGTTGCTAGGTGGTTGCTATGGTATGGGGTGGTTGCACATTTATGTTAAAAAATATGGTCCATATATTTTAACATAAATGTGACGATTTGCTCAAAATCTCGATCAGATTAGTCTGTAGTGAAAGTGGATTTTACCACACGCTGTCTGAGTTTACATTAGTATTAGAAATGTGGAAATCCTGATGTGCTGCATTTATATAGATCAGATGGAAGTGATTGGGTTTGATATTAAAGTTGTGGAATGAAGAAAGACTTGTTCTATTCTAGGCCTGGACAATAATTTGATATCTGTATTTATCGCGATAAGAAATGTTTCAATAATGGGGACATCATTTTTGTGGTATATCGATATGTATTATTTACACGGACAGGCATTTTTTACTGGTGTAAGCTCGCCCCAGAGTTGAACACAGTCTCCGTAGCTGAGCTATGTCTGTGCGTGATGACGTAATTACACAGGCACGTAGCCAGATAGGCTAGGCTAGGCTAGGTTAGATTTGGCTAGGCTAGGCTAGGCACCCCAGCAAACATGCCCACACTGGGCCAATGAGGGCCATCGGCCCCATATGGGCAGCCCAAATCGGACCATTGGGTATTTGCACGTCGGTGCAGTATCGCCCCCATATGGGCAGCCCACTTAGGGCCAACGGAGATTTGCTCATCGGGACGGCACCAGCACCATGGCGTCGGCCCATTTCAGGCAGCCCACATTGGGCCAATGGAGATTTGCTCACCAGTATAGCGTCGGCCCCACGGCGTGGACCCTTTTCAGGCAGCCCACATTTGGCCAGCGAAGATTTACTCCTCTATGCAAAATCAACACCAAAGCATTGGCCCATTGGGCCAACAGAGATTTGCAGAGCTCTAACACACACACACACACACTGACCCATGCCCTCAGTGGAAAACCAATTGTGGCCCCAAATTTTTAGAACTGTGCAATATTGAACGGAGAACACTTTTCAAGAAAGAAAATTTAAAGCTGTGCTATTGGCACTTTGACATTTTTTGCAACTGCCTGTAAAACAATTAAATAAATAACACAATTTAAAGTGTATAGTAAATTAATTAATTTATTACAAAGTATCATGTATAAAATATAAACAACACACAACAGTATTTAAGTAAATTAAATCCCAAATTTATATTTTAGCATGTAGATAAACATGTACTCCATAAATATCTCCATTTGCAAAAACAGTATTTATAATAAACAGTATGATATAAATATCAAACATAATACAAAATAACAAAGAATTATACAACTTAAATTAATATATATATATATATATATATATATATATATATATATATATATATATATAAACATCAATAAAAACAGCAAATCATATTCTTGAATAAATACTTAAATGCACTAGACTGATGTAGTAGATGAATAATAAACTGATACTATTATTGCTACTGGAACAAAGCCTCTGGGGTGGGTTTCCCGAAAACGATCAACCTTAGCGAATAACGAACGAACTAACGAATGACGTGAGTAAAGAACGAGCCAGTTCTGCGAGTGTTTCCCAAAGAGCTTCGCAACGTGAAAATTAACAAAGGAGGTTAAAGAACGTCTTTGTTGACTCCTCCCCCGAAACAGCGCGCTCAATCGATCCACACATATCGATTATTATGCAGTATTTATTCAGTATTACACCCTAAAAATGTAAAAAAGTGTTGTAATCATCAATATTATACATATTTTGAAATTTAAATTACAAAAGGATGTACTTTGGCGTTAATAAAATACTCCTAAAGATACATATGACTAAATAAATAAGTCATATGTTTATATATAAATGTTTAATAAACATTAAACTTTTTTTACTTTTTTAAAACTATTATTGTTAATATACATATATATTATATTAATAGATATTGTACTAATATTATTAATAGTAATATTGATAATAATATAAATTTATTATTATTATAATTATTAATAATATAAAAATAATATAATAATACATATACGTATGTTCCGGTGTGTAAATATATATATACACACACACACACACACACACACACACACACAGACACACACAGTAAAGCTCCAGCTCATCCTAAATCAACATCTCAGTTGGGTTTAGGTCAGGGGATTGTAAAGGCCATGCACCTCTTTGTTAACTTTTGTTAATTCCATATGCATCAATTAATTGTTTTCATAGTTTTAATATTAATCGACAATGTAAAAAAAAAAAACATTAAATGAGACGTGTCAACTTTTGACTGGTATTTATATATTTGCGAGCTGACACACCCCAGATTTTGCCCAGATGAACGGCCACAATGTTGGTTAGAAGCACCTAAATAAAGAATAATATTAAATATTACCTGCACATTCACCGATACCCTTTACAATACGTGTAGGTGTGAGTAAAGACACTGCAGGCGTCCCCTGCACCGGACCTACAATTGTATTGTGCTGTAATTCCCGGGCTGGTGGGAAGTGTATATAAGTGTGTGTATGCCACATAACAGCCTGATTACAGAATCCACGGACTTGGTGACTTTGCAGCTTTGCTTAGACCGTGAGCATCATCTGCAGGAATCTGGATTTTTAATAATTTATGGGTTTGATTGGTCAAGTCCAGTATGCCCAGTCAGACTACAAGCCACAGACAAAGTTGGCATTATATAATATAATATAATATAATATAACTCATTCACTCACTGGCTGGAGTCTATACCAGTCGGCATCGGGCGGAAGGCAGTATACACCCTGGACAGGCCGCCAATCCATCGCAGGGCAGACAGACACACAGGCACATCCACTCACACACTCACACCTAAGGGGCAATTTTTATCCGACATCCAATTAGCCTGAACTTTGGACTGTGGGAGGAAACCGGAGCACCCGCAGACACGGGAAATAATAATATAATATAATATAATAATATTAATTATTATAATAATAATTATATATATAATATAATTGATTATAATTAATAGTAACATAATATAATTGCTTCAACCAGGGAAATTATCATTTTTCTCCCTCAAAATTGGCGGTCCCTGGTGTTTAAGGTGCTGAACTGCAAGTAGAGATCCCCTAAAGAAGCTCTTAAGAATAACGACTGGGTGAGGGCTATGGAGTGAATTTTGTGCCAAAAGTTTTACGCAAAAAAATAAAATCCGCAATCAAAATGTTAAGAATCAAAAGCAAAAAGTGTATGTTGCAAATTCAAAACAGAAAAAAAATATATCAAATATATATTTTTAAATATACTTGGTTACTTTATTATTCTTCAGGGAACCCGTCAGTCCAGAACCAGATGACCAATGGAGATTCAAGGGGAAGGCCTTCTTCTAAGCCCCGCCCACCCGTGAAAACTGTGCCAAAACTCAGAAGCAAAAATCTGAAGCAGAAGCAAAAGAGAGATTCCAGAAGCAAAAGTCTTTAACAGAAAAATCCCCCAAAAAATCCACAGAAAATTCACAAAAACACATAAATAAAAGCAAAGACTGGCAAAATCCAAACAGAAATAATTTTCAAATAACTGCAAAGAATATTAAAGTAACCAAGTATATTTAAAAATATATTTTTTTTTCTGTTTTGAATTTGCAGCATACACTTTGCTTTTGATTCTTAACATTTTGATTGCAAATTTAATTTTTTTGTGTAAAACTTTTGGCACAAAATTCACTCCATAGAGGGCACTCGTTAATCTGCGAGCGAGTTTACGTAGTACTTTAGTTACGCACGGGTTTGGGAAACACTCTTTAATTAACAATCAATCTTAAGTACGAGTTAACGAAGTTCTTAGCGTAACAAAGCTTTCAGGAAACCCACCCCTGATCTCTATTATTAATTTTATTCCTCTTGCTTGTAGACTTGGAACCAAAATGTCATCCCAATCAAACCAGTAAAAAAAAATTCTAATTGAATATAACATTAGTTTTTGCATTAAGGTTTTTATCTCACAGCAATAATAATGAAGGAGAAAATAGATGTACTTTACATAAATAGAACAGATATAGTTAATCATAATATCAAAAATGAATATTGTTTATGCATTAATATAGCATAGATCATAAATTAACTATTTTTTTGAAGAGACTGCATGAGACGATGCTTCCGTCCACCTGAACGGTCCCGTGCATTCCAAAGCCAAACCTTTGCAACCTGCTCGATCTCTGCATCCTTTGGTGGTGGCATGATTGATCTTCTCACGGCCTCTTAAAATGATAATATAGAGATATGAGAATGCAGTCAGGTAAATACTACATCTGTTAGTGTCTTTTCATGTACAATGCTTAATTTTAGAGAAATTTGCAGACTGTATTTGATTACAGTGATTCTTATATAGTGATAGTTATTTGAATTTGAATTTCTTCAGGCTATTCATGGTGAAACATAAATAGCCTTTACAGTCACTGTGTGTGACTGGTAGTTACATTCTATAAACATGTGAGGTGGCCGATATCAGGATATCAGGTTCACAAAAATACCAAAACTTTTTAAAATGATATCTTTCCCTAAGCTTAACTGGCTAGCTTTGCATTAGCTTAACTGGATATCTTTCCCTTAGCTTAACTGGCTATCTTTGCCTTAGCTTAACTGGCTATATTTCCGTTAGCTTAGCTGGATATCTTTCCCTTAGCTTAACTGGCTATATTTCCGTTAGCTTAGCTGGATATCTTTCCCTTAGCTTAACTGGCTATATTTCCGTTAGCTTAGCTGGCTAGCTTTCCCTTAGCTTAACTGGCTATATTTCCGTTAGCTTAGCTGGCTAGCTTTCCCTTAGCTTAACTGGCTATCTTTCCCTTAGCTTAACTGGCTATTTTTCCCTTAGCTTAACTGGCTATCTTTCCCTTAGCTTAACTGGCTATCTTTCCCTTAGCTTTACTGGCTATCTTTCCCTTAGCTTTACTGGCTATCTTTCCCTTAGCTTAAAGCTCACCTTCCGCGAAAATCCGATTTGTCTTGTTTTTTGTGGAATACAGTAGGTCTCTCCGAGTTGAATGTGTACACCTGCACATTAAACTGTTTTGCAGCCCCCATGTCATTCATTCATACTAGAGACCACAACTAGACATTTTAAAATGAAAGACAAAAACGATGGAAGGTGAGCTTTAACTGGATATCTTTCCATTTTCCATTTCCCTTAATATTTCCCTTAGCAAGCCATTGTTCCCTTAGCTGGTTATTGTTGACATACTTGGATATAAAGTTAACTTACTTAACAGCAGTCTTTCTCCAAGAGCCGAGATAAGCTGCCAACTTGGGAGCCCCTCTTGTTATTTAAATGTGAGGTAAATTCTCATTCTAACTTAGGACAATGCTAACTTTTTTTAGCACAATGCTAACTTCAACATAGCTACCCTTATAATGCTACAGTAACCTGAGAGTGGTAACTGCATTAGCACCACATTAGCGTATCTTAGCAAAAAATAGAAAAGCGTATAGTAGAACAGAAATTATAACTTACCTTTCAGTCACTTTGACAGACCAAAGTCACTCACTGACTTTGCCTTTAAGCTTGATCGTTGCTCTGTGGTAAAGGCACGTGCAGGGAGGGGGGAGGGGAGGAGGGTGGATTCGTTGGTTACATGATCCTCACAATTAAATATCACATGCAAAAATAAAAAAATATGTAACTTTTATAACCTTGCTGGCTTACACAAAGTGTATAGTCAAGCACAAAAACATTTATAATTTAATATTTTTATTTATTTATTATCAGCACTACCAATAATAAAGGTGAGATTATGAATCAGCACCATGGAGCAAATTCGTAGCTATCCAAAATATTAAATAAAAATATTTTTATAAATAAAAATGTATAGCTATACAGTATATGTCTTGAAAAATATGAGATGTTACTATGTGTGTGTGTCCCTCCAAATGTCTCTGCACAACTCTGCTGTGGTACCTTGATTTTTCTCCACTTTTGGTTTAGAAAATCTTTCAGAGCTGATACTACATTTCACACAGTGTTGCTCCTATCCACTAAGCTAGCTAATCTACCTAGCTCTCACAGACAAAAACAATAAAACATATTCAGATACCCTTCATATGAACTTGTTATGACACAAACTTTCAGATTGTAAAATATTGAATGGTAAATTTGGGCTGACCCAGAGTAACCTAGCATAGGATTTGTGTGGGCATGCTCACATATGTGTGCGTGCTGCCCACATATAACCCACAATGCCTACAGTGTGTAAATGGTGCAGGCTGAATTAGGGCTGACCCACAGTGGCCCTGCATGAGATTTGTGTGCACATGCCAAAGTGCAGGTTGCCGACATATAACCCATACCGGGTATGAAATGGTGCAGGCTGAATTTGGGCTGACCCACACTGGCTCTGCATGGGAATTGTGTGGGCATGCTAAACTGTGCTTTGCCCACATATATCCCACACTGGCCCTTCAGGGTGTGAAATGGTGCAGGCTGAATGTGGGCTGACCCACAGTGGGCCTGCCTGGGATTTGTGTGGGCGCATCAAAGTGTTGGCTGTCCAAATAATTCCCACACTGGGCCTACAGGGGCATTAATGCACTGGACCAGTTTAGGCTAGCCCACAGCGGCCTTTTATAGGATTTGAGTGGGCCAGCCAAAGAACAGGCTGCCCACAGAAAACCCATGTTGGGCCTGTTTGTAATTTTAATGGGCTAGCCCCTGCCCACAGTGCCCGCACTTAGCCCACGAAGGGCCGATGTGTAGCTTTTTGCTGGGTAATAATGCACTCCATATATGCAGGATTAAAGTAAAATAAATTATACTGGACATAGACATATATAAAATGTCTCTAGAAGATATATAATAGGAAATGAAAACAGTGTGAATTTTTAAGTACTACCCTGAATGTGATAATTAGGGGTGGGTGATATGGCTCCATATTTCAGGGTAATATAGTTCATGATATTCAAAAATATTGGCAACATTATTTCTTACGATATTTATGGCATAATGCCTTATTAAAACAGATTAATGTCATTTCTGGAGCTGTGATTGTATGCAGATAAATGATCCCATAAATGGTCCTACACCTGAATAAAAAAAGTAATATTATCTAATTTCTAGAACATAAAAACAGGAAGGGGTAGGTCGAGACTCTTCATCAAGCATATACATTTAATACAGGCTTTTTCTGCTTCTGGTCACTGAAATTATTGTATTGAAAAACTAAATATTTGATTATAAAAGGTGAGGGGTAGAGATATACTGCAAGTCAGAAAATTACAAAGATATTTATAAGATAAAATGAGATGCACTTTGTTAGAGCAGTATAACATATTTACAGCTAGTGCTGGACGATATGGCCAAAATTTATATCACGATACATTCCTTAATTTCGGTCGATACAATATAATTTCAATATCGATATAAATATTTGGAAGGCCTCAGAAAGACTGTTAGGAATCCCTGCAATGGAAATCTGTACCTATTACTGTCTTTAAAGCCTCCTCTCATAAAAAACTGTATAATACTTTAGAAATTAAAAAATGGTCAGAATGAATTAATGCTCACCTTTATTTGCATGTAGCAATATAAAAACATGACATCCCTGTCAAACACAAACCAATAACCTATTTACATTTTACCAATATAAATAACTTTACATTACAACAGAGGCAGAGCTTCTTATCCTTTTGTAAACATATTTAACAGGTCAAAACAAAAGTGCCTCATCCAGGATAAAGAATGCAGAAAGCCTTCATTTATATAAAAGGAACACGATATCACCGTCAAATAAACAAACCTATATCAACTATAAATAACTTAGATACAACATAAACTACATAAGTGCTTCAGCCAGAATAAGGAAGATATTGTGTGTAGTGAAACTGCTTGAGGTGGTGGAACAGATTAGATGCATTACCGTTGCTAGTCAACTCCACTTTCCGGCACAATTGGGAGCAAGCTGAAGTTTATCAGACCTTTGAAAGCCGAACCACTGAATTAGACCTGCCTCCCTCAACTATCTCTCCTGTTTAATCACTTGTGGAAGCATCAGGTGTGCTCATTCTGCATCTAAAATCTAAAATTCTGCATCAGGGCCGAGCCTAATCGAGGAACTCGGTTCGGCCGCACTGCGCTCCGCTCGGCTTCATAGCGGGAGGTTCTAGGTGTGGACCGGAGCGCAGCCGAGCTTCAAGTTTTAGTAGTATGGATTATAGTGTAAAGTGTGATACTACTAAAGTAGTAGTATAACACTGTATTCAGTGCTGGACAGCAGCAGTGTTTCTGCTACATACATTTTGCAGCTGCAGCCTGCTGACAGTCAAGATACAACTACATATTAAAATGTCTGTGAATTTATAATGGGATAAAAGTACTGAAGCCTTTATTGTAGTATGAAGGTGTCCCAGTATTTTTCTCCATATAGTGTAACTAATGTAGGTAATTCTTTTTGGTTAATTGACCTGCTTTTATTTTAATACACAATTTTTTTTTCTTTGTTTTTCCAGAATAAACAACCAGGATATTTAATAAAGAGCAGTGTTAAACTGCTGAAAGAGGTGAAGCACAAGCCATCCAGAAGAATCTCCTGAAAACGCAGAAATTGTTTGCTACATTTCACAGAAAGATGGAGCCAAGTCCCAACTAGGGTTGCAGCGGTAACCGGTTTCACGGTATACCGTGGTATTAAAATGCACGGTTATCATACCGTGTGTGTTTGCTTATTACCGGTAAAACGCAAGCCAGCGGAGAAACTCACCCGCGCATGCGCAACTCTGCTCCTACTCAGCACACAGCGGTGAGAACGGCAGAAAGTGCATCAGACTAGAGCTTCATTAACAATTATTAATGTTAATGAAAACGAACCAAATAACGAAAACTGAAAGTGAAACTTAACTAACTTATTTATAAGCGCTGTTTTCACTCCCGCAGTTCTACAGCGGGAGGTGTTGTGCTGATTCTGTCCGCGAAGCGGGAGTCGGATTGAGCAGGGAGTCGGATTCGGCACAACAGCGGCAGCGCGGCTGCACCTCGCGGTCCGCGGTGTTAGTTGTAAGCGCTCGCGCTAGCCGCAAAATACGACAGAAAACACTGAGAAACTGCAGAATTATGTATTGGACTAAAATGAGCACGAGGAGATAAAAGAGAACCTTTACCTGTGAGTAGCTCACATCAGAACACGCAAATCTCTCTCTCTCTCTGTGTCTCTCTCTCTGTGTCTCTCTCTCTGTGTCTCTCTCTCTCGCACGTGAACTTCTCCGCACTGTGTTTAGCTGTTCTTAAAAATCATTTTAATTAAATAATAGTTCTATGCTTCTATGTTAGTGTTAATTAACATAATTCTGATCATATTTCGCTCATTCAAACAGCCTGAAAACAGACTTGTAATCTTGTAATCAACAAGCTTGTAATCAATGTGGCCGTAAAGTCACAGCTAAAGGAGGAAATACATCAAACCTGTTCTCCCATCTCCGAGAACACCACCCCGCTGTGCAGCGCTAAGTATGTGTTTAGTTTATAATTTTAATCTGAACCTAAATAAAACCTCTTTGTAGTCGTGCATAACCCATGCGGTAAGCGCCCGCAAAAGCGCTGAGTTATCCGAAATTTGGGCACGCAGGTACAGGCGTGAAGTGCGTGCTACGATGGATTCACGTGTCCGTGTAAAGGTCCTGGCCGGACTGGATGTGAAAGACGCCGTTCATTTACATGCGTTTATTTTCAAATTCTGACGTGCCTGTTTTTCATATGTTGAAGGTTTTAAGGTGTGAAAGCCTTAAAATAGAAATCTCTATTGTGAGGATCATGTCAGAAATAAATCCCCTCTTTCTGCAGTATCTGGTTATATACCAACTTTTTTATATATATATACACTCTTAATGCCCTTAAGAGTAGTGGAAAAACATGGTTTCCTTCACCTGATGATGTAGTTTCTACAATAAATAGTTAATTGAACAAAAAACCTTTGTTGTAATTTCTTTAAGGGTCAGTTTAATAATATATGTAACAAACTGTGATACCGTGATAACCGTGATACCGCGGTATTTTCCGAGACGGTTATCATACCGTGAAAATCTCATACCGTTGCAACCCTAGTCCCAACATGGAGGAACATCAGCACTCTGTCAAGAGTTTTACTAAACAGAGTGATCTCAAAAAACACCAGCGCATTCACACAGGAGAGAGACCTTATTACTGCTCCGATTGTGGGAAGAGTTTTACTGAACAGAGTAGTCTCAAAATACACCAGCGCATTCACACCGGAGAGAAACCGTATCACTGTTCAGACTGTGGGAAGATGTTTACTCAACAGAGTACTCTCAAAAAACACCAGCGCATTCACACAGGAGAGAAACCGTATCACTGCTCAGACTGTGGGAAGAGTTTTAATCAACAGAGTCATCTAAAAACACACCAGCGCATTCACACAGGAGAGAAACCGTATTACTGCTCCGATTGTGGGAAGAGTTTTACTGAACAGAGTAGTCTCAAAATACACCAGCGCATTCACACAGGAGAGAAACCGTATTACTGCTCAGACTGTGGGAAGATTTTTACTCAACAGAGTACTCTCAAAAAACACCAGAGCATTCACACAGGAGAGAAACCGTATCACTGCTCAGACTGTGGGAAGATTTTTACTCAACAGAGTACTCTCAAAAAACACCAGCGCATTCACACAGGAGAGAAACCGTATCACTGCTCAGACTGTGGGAAGAGTTTTACTGAACAGAGTAGTCTCAAAATACACCAGCGCATTCACACAGGAGAGAAACCGTATCACTGCTCAGACTGTGGGAAGAGTTTTAATCAACAGAGTAATCTCAAAAAACACCAGCGCATTCACACAGGAGAGAAACCGTATTACTGCTCAGACTGTGGGAAGAGTTTTACTAAACAGAGTCATCTCAAAATACACCAGCGCATTCACACAGGAGAGAAACCGTATCACTGCTCAGACTGTGGGAAGAGTTTTACTACCCAGAGTGATCTCAAACAACATCAGCGCATTCACACAGGAGAGAAACCGTATCACTGCTCAGACTGTGGGAAGAGTTTTACTAAACAGAGTCATCTCAAAATACACCAGCGCATTCACACAGGAGAGAAACCGTATCACTGCTCAGACTGTGGGAAGAGTTTTACTACCCAGAGTGATCTCAAACAACATCAGCGCATTCACACAGGAGAGAAACCGTATCACTGCTCAGACTGTGGGAAGAGTTTTAATCAACAGGGTCATCTCAAAAATCACCAGCGCATTCACACAGGAGAGAAACCGTAATACTGTTCAGACTGTGATAAGTGTTTTACTCAACAGAGTAATCTCAAACTGCATCAGCGCATTCACACAGGAGAGAAACCGTATCACTGCTCAGACTGTGGGAAGAGTTTTACTTTACAGAGTGAACTTATATTACATCAGTGCATTCACAAGAGATAGAAAAGTATCCCATATCTGTTCCTCTGCCATAAAAAATGCAAACCTTAAATCTTTCAGACAGCCAAAAACACCTCATCATGCACAAAATCTTCACTCTGTTACAAGAACTTCATTTAAAAATGGCTTTTTACAGGTTCAGAAAAATGAATCTTATCCAGAGATGATGTTTACTGAATTTCATGCTGTGTTTTTATGTATGTTTGTATACCTACATTAGTTAATGCCTGCAGAGCTCTTCAACACTTAGTGTTGAAGTTTTTACACACAGAATCATAAATGGTACCACTAACAGCATAAACTAGGAACATACATTTTTACAATTTTTTCAGTGATATGCTGAATAAATAGTAAAGCGATGATGCTAGCTCAGAGTAAAATCGTATATTAAATCTCAGCATTAGCTTTAGAACTAATAATAAACAAAAGTGAGGATTTTATCATTCTGGGACATTTTTAGGCTTAAAAATTGAATATGCTTTGCCATAAGTAGGAAATGATCATTTGGTCAACTTATGTCATTTACAGCCTTAACACATTCTCAATTGTTTACATATAAAAACTTTCTTTATTTTTTCCTCCACTCCACGTTTGTAGTTTGTAGTTGGAGCGAGGGCACTGCCAGTGTTTGCTCCAGATGTTAGATTAGCATTACTTAGTCTTTTAAAATTTAGATGTCGTAGTTTAAAGGAGTAGAGTATTCTTAGGAGTAGAGAATATTCTTAGCTTGCAACAGAAGGCCAACAAAACCCTTTTCAGAGTTTAAAAAAAAAAAACGGTCTAGCTGTAGTTTCCATACTGAAAGCAACACTCAGCAGGCTATGCTGCAGTAAGACTGCAGGATCCTTGATTCCCTCTACTGCACATGTGTCAAACACAAGGCCCGCGGGCCAAATGTGGCCACATCCAAGCGAGAGCTTGTAAGATCTTAGTGTCTATAATAAATAGGTCAGAAGCGTTCTTTGACCAAAAACTACTTTTCCCACAATGCTTGTCGATTGTATTACCCGCGAAGTTACGGCTTACTGCCACTACACGGCAGTGTAGTCATTGATGTGGAAACCCTGCCGGAGGGAAGGCGTAACTTCGCGGGTGGAATTGAGACATACAAACGTTTATCCCATAATGTCCAGAAAAAGAAAAGTTGATGCAGACGGAGGGCTGTGCTTCAAGGCGAAAGACCGGTATGCCTTTTGTGTTACGAAGAGTGTTACTGACCAAAATAAACGCTTTTTAGAAGAGATATAAGTTCTGTGTAAATATTTATAAGACAATAGCTGACAAAATCTGTTTTAATGACGTTAATAAACATCACTGTGACAGCGCTAGTCACAGTTTCACCTCAGCAAAGGACGAGGACGTGAATCACTTATCTAACCAGCCTTTACTGATTTCTGCCCCCAATAACCCTTTCAATAACCTCTAATAGACTTTAATTAGTCTTCAGTAGCCTTCAACAGTCTAACCTTGCAGCCGTGGTGTGTTCTAAACTCCGTAGTTATAAACATCCTGAGGTTAGCAGCGCGCTAACTGACCTGTTTATAATGTAATCCGAGCAGTGACTCCGTGACGACTGCTCTAAACTGCTGCTGTTAGCTGCTTGGGCTGAAAGATGAACTGTAGAGAGCTGTATTATTCGGTTAGTGGGGTTAAAATCTTTATTTTCTACACAGAAGAATTTTAAAAACTGTAAAAACGCTCCAGACTGCCTCAGCTGAGCCCTGTAGCCCGTGGCTGGGCTGTAGCTCTGACTGAGTAAAGACTGCGGGCTTGTGCTGCTGCTGCTGCAGCTCCGACTAGTGGTTGTATGAGGAACTGCTAAATCTGAGGAAATGCTAAATCTATCACATGTTCTTAACAGCTCACATTTTTTTTATTTTATATTTATTAAGCCTTATTTCAGTATCAAACGTTTTGATCAAAGTTAATATAACTTGTATTTGATGTCATTCCTATTCACTTGAATAATTTGGTTCTTGATTGATGGAGTTTTTGGATTTCATAACATGACAAATTAAAAGGATTTATGTTAATAGAGCAACAAGCAAACATTTTTTCCATGCAACTGTAACATTTGATTGAATAAATAGTATATTGAGAGTTATTTAACACTAAGGAGTAATTACATTCATTTTATATTACATTTGGTTACATTTTATTACATTTATAAGTTACATCTGGCCCTCAGAGGACAGCCAATATGCCAATGTGGCCCTTGGCCAAAATGAGTTTGACACCCCTGCTCTACTGGTTTTCTCATTGGTCTATGGTTCAGTCAGTCTGATTAAAAATCTGCAAGTTAATCTACAGGGATATTTGGTTGTGTTGTGTTGCTAAAGTTATATACTCTGTTATCTTTTCCTTATTTGGTATCGTTTTGCTAAAGGGTTTTTTTTATATCTCTAAAGGTACTAAAAATATCTAATCCATTTACTTTATTGATTGTTTTATCCAGTACCAGCTATTATCGTTGTTTTACATCACCTTATGTATTTACTCATATTCATATCTATGTGATTCAATAAAAGGCTTTTATATTGCAAGATCTGCAATCTTATCTATTCTTTCAACTTAAGCATTTAGCCAAAAGCTTTTGTACACAGCCAAACATACATTCAAGCAACCACTATATACAGTGCCTTGCAAAAGTATTCGGCCCCCCCTTGAACTTTTCAAACTTTTGCCACATTTTGGGCTTCAAACATAAATATATGATTTTTTTGTTTGTTTTTTGTGAAGAATTAACAAGTGTGTAAGAATACGGAGGAGTTTTGTCTTACTATGTTCATTGTTCATTGATTAAAGGGTTAATCTGTGTGTAACTAAATCAGCATTTCACTTAATCAGTATGTTATTCAAGCATTTAGCACGATTCATGATGATTCACATTGTGACTTAGAATGTATGTATATTGTGTCCTTGTGCTCAAAGCAAGGCCGTTTTTCTTGCAACTTAGCATGATTGATTTTTTTCCAGCGGAACCATGAGTTTCTGTACATGTAATCTATAGTCTGATAAGGTTGGGGTGACCGAGTTCTCGGCTGACGTATAGGATGAATAACTGCTTATCAGTATCAGGATCCGGGGGGTGTGAGGAGCCTCCTCACACACCATTAGACTGAGGCCAGGCGAATGCCTGTATTTATTAGACTCTGTCTAGGAAGAAGAGTAGAGTTGGGCGGGAGAGCTTCTCCCGAGAGGGACTACAGAGCCACAGGTCCTGTTCACACAGCCGAGAACTCTGGAAACCCCAACTTTTCTCACCTTTGGGGTTTTCCTCTTATTTTCACCTTTTTATTTCAATTCAATTTTCAATAATCTTTTTACTCAATTTTTGATGTATCCAAAAAAACTGTTTTGCTCAGAAGATTCTTTGAATAAAATCTGACGGAACTACAATTTTGGACTGGACCTCCTTTTCTTCTTTATGACGTATCATGCCAGATACATCATAATTCGAACAGTAGATCAATAATCTTTCAATCATGAAGTGGAACGAAATTTATTGGATACACATTATGTTGAGATACTCAGTATTTTGAGAACATTGGTATTTAACTTGTGTGAAACTGACACCAATAAATCCATAACTCCTGCTATTTACTTATATAGAAGTGTTTTTTTCTCAGTAGCTCAGTCGCTGTGAAGTGTGGATAATAGTTTTGCAATATATTGATTATCGCTGAATCGCAGTTTTGAGATATCACCGTTATCATTAATTTACCACTTTGCTCAAAGGTGCTGAAAAAAACTTGAAAATGGGCCTTGAAAGTGCTTGAAAAGTGCTTGAATTTTACATGGTAAAAGGTGTTTGAACCCTGTGTTTAAAAACCCCAGCAGCACTGCTGCACCTGATCTACATGTACCAACACAACACACACAAACACGTCACCACATTAGTGTCAATGCAGTTTTAAGAAATATTTATCACGAAAATAAAGCTCTCTGGCGCTGGGAATTAAATATACAGGGTAAAATTTAGGCTAATCGGATATGCAGGTGAAAAAATAAACTGTGAAAAAATATGTGTGTGAATATGTGTATGTTTATACCTACAAATCTCAAATGTAAATTGACATAATATGGACCATTAAATGACGGTAACAACCTGACTGTTTGACACTTAGCTAATCTGCATACCAGTAGGAGAGAGCAGAGATAGACTGGCTGTGTATGAAACGGTAGGCAGCTACCACAATCCCTCATGCCTGAGCTGTTCATATGTTAACACCCACTAAATGATTAACCCTTTACAAGTATTATTATGAACTTTAGGAAAAAGAATATAAACAGAATTGCCCTTTTTTCTATTGTGAGTTAAATGAAGTCACTGCTGCCTATTCTAATAAGCTAACCGTATGACTAGCTTGACGAGCTCTGGGGACATTTTTACATGGGATGTGTCTGAAAGATCTGTGGAAAAAAAGACATTACTTAAAATAATAAAAAGTATTATTACAAACGTTACAAAAGGACTTTCTGAGCTGAAAACAAAAAAAAAGAAAATATGTTTTATAAAATTTATTGAGATATCATATATATCCTATACCCAGTTTATAGACACATTTGGGACATACCAGGGTTGGACAATGAAACTGAAACACCTGTCTACAGTCACTCAGTTTTGGATCTTAGTTTTACATGAAAATAAATCTATGCCAGTTTTTACCCTGAGCTCTGGCTTGCTCCAATTTTTTTCCTCCTTTTTTCCTCTCTGTGTCACAAACTCTTCTAGTTCCTCCCTTTACCCAAGTTTGATTTTAGGAAGTCTTTATAGCCACAGGGTCAAAATGAGACGCATAAACACTACAGAGCAGGGGTCTCACCATGGGCGCAGATGATTATAGTGACCTCATCCGAAATCTACCATCTACAAGCATAAACGTTGGGGTTTTAATTTAATTAACTGTACGTTTGTGGAATTCTGTGTTCCACAATGCCCTCGTTTTTAAACTAGGAAGCGTTCAGTTCAGAGGTTACATTGTTCGGAGCTCCATGTTCCAGTTCCAATGTAAATTTAACGCACCTTCTCAAGTCCGGGGTTCTAAGGAGCTGGTAACTGCCTGTAGACTACAGACACAGGCAGTTACCAGCTCCTTACGGTACGTGTCCACTGGCACTTTTTTTCAACGCAATCCGCTGCGCTGGATCTCCTTGCTCGTTTTTGAATTAAAATGAAGCAACAGAAGTAGACAGTCATAAGTTTAATAATTTTTTTTTTTTACCAACCTCACTGTAACCTATAGCTCTATAATTCCATATTCTGCCGCTTTCAGCTTCTCCTTCTGTGGTTGAAAGGCGCCTGTTCTGTGTGTGTGTGTGTGTAAGAGGCTTGTGTGTGTGTGTGAAGACGCAGTCTGCTCTTCCCTCATTCCCAGCCTGCTTTTCCCTGATTGGCTGGACTGGACACAGTGCGGCGGCCGGATTTATTTGAATAAAGTTGAGCCGGAGGGCGGAGCTGCGTTAAACGCAACGCAACCCGGCATGCACCGAGGCATGCAGCGGCTCTCTCCATTGATTTTATGTATGATGTTATTATGATGTTATTTTAGTAAGCAGTCGCTGTTAACTGAAATTATAAGATGTAAAATGTTAACATTGTCTTCCTGGTCTTGCCTAGGCTGTAGCAATGAAGAAACAAAAAACAATGACAGCGTTTTTTCAAAAACCAAACAATGTGATATGGAATAGTAGGATGTCAGTGATTTGGCATCATGGTGTAAGAATGCGCGCAGATGGCACTGGGGACATATTGACATACCAGACCAATAACAGTTTCAGTATGGCTAGTGTTGATCAGAAAAGTGATTATTCTAAAGTTTATTGCAGCATATATATATATATATAATTTTACAGCTTGGTCCCCCCCAGTTCAAAATGTCCATCTGCGCCCCTGGGTCTCACACTCGCGGGCCAATTGCGAGACGTGTTGTTACAAACAGCAGAGATGTAGTAATGATTCAGGACGCTGTGACACATTACAAATACGTGCTTTCATGCTGAAATACTTTATATTATGCTCTTTAACAAAGACAGACATGTGGTATGGCATATTAATGAGTGCATAAATTAATTATATATATAAATTAATTATATAATTTCTATTATTATTAGAAAAATAACAAACGAAAATTAACCCAAAATGTTGACAAAAATATAATCTAACGAATTTCAAAACATAAAAACAAAAAACGTTAAAATGGTATTAATACAACAGTTTAACACCTGGATCAAACAGTTATAAGGATTTATATTTATGCTTAGTACACAGACTAAGCTTAATAGAGCAGACACAGGCATTCTGCTGTCCAGAATTTTAACAGATGCTTATTCTTACTCAATAGCTGGAGTTTTTGAAATGAAAAATTAAAAGAGAAAAGAACTTTGAACTGGACATAACTTTATTTATGTCATTTATGTCACATTTCACTTTGCTATTATGTAACTGAAAGTCACTTTTAATTTTTTTTTCATATCTAAAAAATAAAGCATCACCCTGTCATCTGGTGCTGCATGTCAAGTATATAAACCTTAAAAAACATTTGAAATACACAGCAATATAAAGCTATATGTTAGCGTTCATTTCTTATCACCAGGGCAAATTTATTTAAAAAATGTATATATTAATTAATTGACTAAAATCTCTCCTGCGCTTTAAAATGCTGCAGTCACGCAGAACGAGCTTGAAAGCTTGCATGGCACTGCCATTAAAAAAAACTTTTAATAAATAAAGTCCTATAAAGTGTAGCAAAATGTATGGTATTAAATTCGAATATTTACTCATATTCAATCAAGAGAAATCAGGCAAAATGCGCCGCTCTCTCTCTCTCTCGCATCGCCGAGCTAAATTCAGCGCGAGGCTTCAAATAATATAACAACTCAGTTTAGTTAAATTAATTAAGATGAGTGAGGACCTGTAAAGTTAATCAAATATTGTCAAATATAAAGGATAGGTTGAGGTTTTAGTGAGCTGTTTCAATTATTTGAAACCGAAACTAACTGAAACTGATATTATTCTGCGCACTATTAGAAAGCCTTTGATTTTGTTTTAAATGAATTTTTATTTTATATTAATTATTTTTTAATTCATTTTAAATATTTTTATTATTTTTATTGATCAAATATTTTTTTTCATAAGATATATATTTTTTTATTTTTGATGTATTAATTTTTATGATCTTTTTAAAGTTTTTTATTTTTCCTTTTTTATCTTTATATTTTTTCCGTCTATAGTAAATGTTAGTTTTTATTTCTATTTTTTCTAATTTTATTTATAATATTTTTAATCCCTTTTAAACTGTAAATGCTCAGCGGCACAGTAAATGAGGGTCCTACTCCAGTGTAAATAACCGATTGCTTGATTAATATTCAATGTTGCAATCCAGTTTTTACATAAACAATAAACAGAATAAATAATAAAATAACATTGCTGATGTATCTTCAACAGCACATCGCATCCTATTCACTTCAATGGAGAGAGACACTGCATACCGGCTGGGTTGGGTTGCGTTGCGTTGAACGCAACCCCGCATTCTTTATTCAAATGAATCAAGCCGCCGCGCTGCTTTCAGCCAATCAGGGACTTCACACACACACACATTCGAGCCTTACACACACAAACGGCAAAATATGGATTTATATAGAGCACAGTAAAGTTCATTTAATCATTAAAAGTTTAAAATTTACTACACCTGTAGCCTTATTTGGATTCAAGATACGCCCACACGGCGAGACGAGAGATTTGGTGTTCTGTCGACTTGTGCTACCCTGACAAACCGTGCTACCCTTTTGTGTATATTTAAAGGTAAAAGCACAAAAGTAGCACAATATTAGAGCATGTTTCCAGCAGAAGTTCATGTACTATGTTTGGATAGTCTAAACCACCGTATCAGGGTAAAGTTATGGTAGTAAGAGTTTATTATAATCTTTTTTTTTTTAATTTAAGATCATATTTTATTATTATTATTATTATTATTATTATTATTATTATTAATTGCCATTACACTTTGACAATGTAATGACAGTCCAGGTTATTAAATGAACAAAAAATATTAGAAAAACAGAATTATTATAGTACACTTGAAATAATAATACAAATGTAGGTTAGCACTTTAGAAAGCGCGTATCGATGGGTAGCATCACTCGACAGAACACCTGGCATGGCAGAATGTGTTGAATAAAATACGTGTTCTTGTCGTGTGCGGCCCAGCCTCACCCAGTCTCTACCTACAGCGGCCCCCAGATAGAATAAGATTGAGACCACTGCTATAGAGCCAGAGAACCAGCTTAAGTTCCAGACCTGAAGATTCAGACCAGTAGTTCCAATGAACTTAATACACATAAACAGTCCACAAATACAGCTACAAACTACAAAAGCATACAATAGACCCAACAATAAATGCTTAATGTTCCTACAAGTACAGGCGTTTAACAAATATCACTCATTTGTATCTCTACAGGACGCCAGAGCAGCCAAAACATTAAGTACACACAAAAATCACCAGTCACACGGCATATTACTTAGTTTCACATTGAAGGGCAGCCTTTAAAAAGGCTTTTTAATATAATATGACACAATATCTGTCTTATTTCCATGATAGTTAGCTAAATATTTAATTAATCCAGCATGCGCTCTCCGTTTTACTACTAATCAATGCGCGTAGCCTGACCCCTTCATCCGAGCGCAGAGAAGGGGCTAGGCAGCCATGGCCCCGCCCCCGGAGTGAAAAGCATGAGTCTTATTGGTTAGATTGTCCTAAGACTTTTCTAATAGACTCATTACTACACCCTTCTCAAAATCAGGAGAAGGGTCCGCGGACACGTGAGCAGAAGACATTTTAAAGAGCTTTGATTGGTCAGTACCGCTGTCAATCATACAGTCCTATAGCAACGAAAAACACAGGCTAATGCTTTGAATTAGTTGCTGTTTTTTCGTTAATCTATAAAATAAATGCTTACACTTGCAATAATTATATACATCCTGATAAAAAAAATAAGTAATTATTTACATGCACATTTGGTCAGACCTTAGAAGGCATTAGAAGCCTTACTGCACACCACTGATATGTATATTGAATATGAATTATACATAATACTTAAGGCTGGACAATAATTTAAAATCACTGATTGTCTCCAATAATGTTTTTGTAATTTTTAAACGAATATATGTTTATTAAATATTGGCCTGGAGTTCTAAGACAGCAATGGTCCTCCAACTAAAAAATATTCTTAAGAGGCATTTAGTATTTACAGCATCTGTTACTGACTGACGTTCATTACAGAGAGCTGCGTCAGTTCAGTGCATTAATTTGAGAAGAAAAGACAGAACCCAATAGGCATATGTATAGCCATACACCTTATATAAAGGTATATACACCTTATATAAAGTTCTTAATACCAATACAGAAATGAAGAAATGTATTGTGTGTAAAGGATGATTTACACTTCTTACATAGGTATAGGCTTCATAAATGTATTTAAAGTAAAAAAAAAAGTATTTATTGATTTTAATAGTTCCTAGATTTTTTTTGTTACAGATGTACTGAGCCATGAGACTGCAAAAATGTATATAAAAAAATGCTAGAACTGCATCATTTTTAATTTCTGCCTTGAATGTCCTGAATCATTACTACATCTCTGCTGCTTGTAACAAATCAAACCACATTTACATATTTAGTGAGTGTGGAAACATGGGCCGGTTCTTAAAAGGTTCCCTGGAACCGGCTCCGGCACCAGCACTTTTTTGGTGGAAAAGAGGTATAAGAAGAGACGGCTCTTTCGGCTTGCAAGTAGCTCCTTATGTTTTTTGGTTGCTTAATTCAATTTATTACCAAATTATGTGTACAATGAATTAATAGAGTTGAAACATACATTATATAAAATATATATTATTTATATGGCTTTATTTTTATAAAAATAAATAATGAAATACAAAAACAAAGGCCCATCTCAAGTAAACAAACAGGTCCAATGTAAATGTGTATATTAATTTCAAATGTGCAACTCTATACAGTGAAATAAACAGCACTGAACACCATCAACAAAGTGTCACTCAACAAAATAAAAAATAATTGTGCAAATAAAAAAAACAAGCATCCAGGTGATGTTTTTTGAAAACTTTAGCAAAGATTGACATAAAAAGGAGCTCATGTTTGAGGGTTTGATTGGTTTCTGTTATGATCTGCCCTGTTGTGGAAGAGGGAGCTGATGTTGCTACATAACACAGTTTATGTGAGGTCACATGTGTAAGGTGTGGGTAGATCAAGCACTTCAATGTTGAATGCTCTTTTTGTCAATCAGAACGTGAATCATCTTTTTTTATGTTCCATTGTATCTTAATTCTGGCAAGACTTTTCTTCTTTCTTTTTAAAGAAAACTAAAATCTCTGTAAATATGAACCTTGGTGATATATATGTTTTTTTTTCATACACTGATCTTGATTTTAAGTATATTATTAATATTATTATTTTATTGAGTAAATACTACTATCATCATTGTAAATACTTGATTTGATATCTTCGTACTGGACTTTACTCCACTTTTGAAATCCTTTAGAGATTGCTAGGAATAAGAAATGCCTAAAAACTGTAAGAGTTTATGAGGAGCTTTCACTGTTGCCTCTTGTTAGTATTTC
Source organism: Astyanax mexicanus (assembly GCF_023375975.1). Taxonomy (NCBI): domain Eukaryota; kingdom Metazoa; phylum Chordata; class Actinopteri; order Characiformes; family Acestrorhamphidae; genus Astyanax; species Astyanax mexicanus. The sequence continues at coordinate 3,002,928 of NC_064411.1, forward strand.
ACTATTTCTATCATTAGTTTTCTTCCTTAATGTATATTTTTATGCTGTCTTCTACTGTGGTTTATATGTATCATCGTAAAACTTTAATTTATACATTTATATTTATATATATATATATATATTGGCTCACTCTCTGGAGTCAGCGCTTGTTGTTTATTTCAAAGAGCCGGCTAAGAGTCTGACCCATCACTACTAATAACTACAGTGCCGTAGTTTAACACTTTATTGTTGTGCTGTTGTACCAGAAAAGAATGTAGACTGTTAAAACTTACTCCTATCACCATGTTCTGTGTTACAGGAACCAGAGTCACTGAAGATCACAGTGGAGACGGAGATCGTGGGAATCTCCACAAAAGGTGATGAGACTGTTCTCCTCAGTGACACCATGGAGGAGTTCAGCGTTCCCGCCACTGTGTGGAGTGGTGATGTTAAAAGTAACTGTTGTGAGGGAAGGGGAGGTCATTTTAAACATTGAAAGCCCACTTTTTAGTGAACCATAATGTGGTAATTCGACAAGTTTTTGTGTTCAGATTGTAATATTTCTTAGCATGTTCTGTTAGGGTTTTTTGGGGGGGTGAGGTTGTATGTGTTTGTGCTTTTGATTTTTGATTGAGTGTGTTGTGTTTAAACTAATTCAAAATAAAATGTGTTTAATTGTTTTTATAACTGTCTTTTGAATTTAAACACATTCATTTAAGCTTACTATCCTTTCCTGCTAAAACAAATATTCTATGGTTTTTATATTTTTTCTGCTGGTTTTGTGGTGTTTTGCAGTGTTTTTCTAAAGGTTTTTATCAGCCCTTTTAAACCCTATGAAAGTATTTTTTTATAATTGGCATTTTTCAGAAAGACATGTGCTTGTGGTTTATGATCATAACTGTTTCTGCTTTTAAGAGTTTACACTGCTGGGCTGAAGATATACTAAACCATAAAGAGGCATATCTGTGCTGCACCACCATTTATTCAATGGTATTTGGATATTAGCATTTAACCAAAAGTTTTAGAACACAGCTCAATCAGCCAAAAGTATTGGCATTCCACCATTTAGCCACCGGCAGTAGCTTTTATACTGTTTGTAACAAAACAAACGATAGTGTGATATAAACTTCGTCCAACACTGTATTGGATGATTTACACTTATGTATGTACAGGCTCACAAATCTATTTCTTTATTTGAATAGTTCCTATAAATGTTTTGTTACAGATGCACACAGCAATGAGACGATATAAATAATAGTTTATGCTAGACGTTCATTATCTTTAATGTCTGATTTGTAAACCACATTATCACATGCACTGTATAAAACTATTCGCCATTCCCTGGTTCTTAAAAGTTTTTATTAAGGACGCAGACGGCGCGGTCGCTGCGGGAATTTTTTTATTTTTTCTCCCCTGCCTTCATCTTCAGGTGGGTCAGAATCAATGACTTCCCAGAGCAGATTTATTCTTTGTCTGATTTCTACCTCAGAAGAGTGTCAGACTGTTTATAAACAAATACTCAGCACAGAATTTCAGATTACCACACAGCATTTTCTATCCAATAAGTAATCACTTAGGAATGTGTCTGATTGACATCCCAAAAACCGCACCGTCCACCGACTGTTGGTCCTCTGCCCGGGGCACCAGGAGTTTGGTGATGCATTTCACCTGGATGGGAGACTCCTTTTAGTAGAGAGTCGTCGACTGTGAAAACATTCTGTGCAAACAAAAGAGCACAACGGACTAAATATAAAATATTTGTTATGTTTCACCTAATTTATTGTATTACCCATGATTCACCTGTTCATATGCAAATATTTTATTTGTTGATTGGTTGGGAGAATAAACCATATTATTAAACTGTTTTGGGTTTTGTGGGGCTATTGTGCTGTTATTGTTCTGTATATGTAACGCTTGGTACTATTTAAATAATATGAAAATAGATAAAAATATATCTTTTTTAATTGCTTGGTAGAGATGCGTGGTGTTGTTTCCACCCAGACACTTTAAAATGGGGACACAAGTGCTGCTAAGTAAAAAAATATCTATTTTAATTATTTTCATATTATTTTTTATTATGTAATATTTAATCAGTGCTAAGCGTTACACAACAGAACAATAACAGCAAAATAGCCCCACTTAGTCCAAAAACAGTTTAATAATATATAGTTTGATAAAATATTAGAATATGAACCGTTTAATCATGGGTAATACAATAAATTAAGTGAAACATAATGAATTAAACAGTATAAACATTATTTTGTATGTTTGTGCTCTTTTCTTTACACAGAATGTTTTCACAGCCGACGACGCCCTACAAAAAGGAGTCTCCCATCCGAGTGAAATGTATCACCAAACTCCCGGTTTCCCAGGCAGAGGGCTGGCAAGTGGTGGATGTCGCGGTTGTTGCTATCAAGGGCATAGGAGTGGGTTTGATATGGGGGGGGGGGGGGATAATATGAATTAAAGCCCACCCTATAGTGTCTTAGAACAACATTTATGGAATTACTTTTAATCACAAATGAACCATTTTTTGTCTGTACTTCTGTTTGAGGGACAACAACACCCCAACAGCCACAATGGACAGTCGAGAGACTGCACGGAGAACCCTTCCAAGCACCACCAGTGAACTACCAAAGTCCACCAGAAGTCTCAGAATCTCCTTATCATCTCCTAACCTATGTGGCTCAAGACAAAGCAACAACCCCAACACATTTTTATAATACTTAAGAATACATAAGAATATGTAAGTCTTGATATCACAATCTTACCTATATTGTTTACATCTTATATATTACCTTTATCTGTTCTTTGTCCAATCCACTTTATGCAAAATTATAATCAGTAAAAATGTTTATTTGACTAAATTGGAATTAAAATATTTTTTACTGATGAAGCAATGGAGCAAATTTGGTAGAATTCTAAAGCCCAAAACCTTGGCTAAATTGTGGAATACAAATACTTTGGCTGAGAAGTAGTCCAAAAACTTTTGGTTAAATGGTAAAATTCAAAAACTTTTGGGTAAATGCTGAAAACCAAAAACTTTTGGTTAAATGCTTACGTGCAGTATCTCTCTCTATCTCTCGCTCTCTCTCTCTCAGCTGAGCCATGGGAGAGAGTTGTGGGTGGAGACTACAAAAGGACCTGAACCAAGATGGCCGACAGAGAGAGAGAACCATGGGGTATGCTTTAAGGCCAATGCGCTCTTGTAGCCTAATTTTATTGTATTACTTCTCTGATGTGGTTAACTTAATCCCTCTTTTTGGCTGAAAGACAACTCTGTACCACCTGGGTATGCAAACAGGTAAAATAGGTGCACCTGTACATTTTTACATCATGTAGGAGTTGTTTGTATCGGTCCCTAGGTAAGAGGGCGGGTGCTACCCCTTGTATTTAGGTTATAAGTTAGGGAGTATCTTTTCTTTATATTCTTTTTGTACTTAATTTGGCTTTAGGTAGTTTAATATGGTTATGTTTTGTTGTGTTCTTTTCTGTAGCACCGTCCATAGTTTACATTTCCCAGAGTGGTACTTTCTTTGTTGTTTTATACAGCATATGTAAATAATGTAAATACTGCCATGGTTTGTTGTATGTGCAAATGAGTGGTGGGAAGCTAAAATTAAATCAGATTTTTGTACCGCTATTTACTGCCTGTTCTCCTCTTTCTTACTTAAACTCTGCTGGCTCTTTGACTTAGGATAGCCATGTGTTATGTTCTCCATAGTTTTCTTCCTAGACACATGTGGAGGATTTTAACACTTAAATCTAAAAATGTTTGGTTAAATGCTAAAACTTTAGATGAAATGCTAAAATCTAAAAACCTTTGGTTAAATGCTTAAATCCAAAAATATTTGGTTAAATGCTTAAGTCCAAAAACGTTCGGTTAAATGCTGAAATCTAAAAACTTTTGATTAAATGCTGAAATCTAAAAACTTTTGATTAAATGCTGAAATCTAAAAACTTTTGATTACTAAGCTGCTAAGCTGTTGCTATCGGTTGATAGGCAGTTGCTATCATTTCTATTGTGGTTGCTAGGCAGTTGCTAACATATTCCACATGGTTGCTAGGCAGTTGCTAACAAACTCCATATGATTGCTCAGTGGTTGCTAGGCAGTTGCTAACGTTTTTCAGGTGGTTGCTAAACTGTTGCTATTTGATTGCTAGGCAGTTGCTATCATTTCTAAAGTGGTTGCCATGCAGTTGCTAATGTTTTCCAGGTGGTTGCTAAGGTGTTGCTAACTGGTTGCTAAGCCCTGGCTGGGGTGCCGGGGTGTCCAAACTTTTGATCAGTATCTGCTCCATACAGCAGCTCCTCCAAACACACACAGTACTGGAAGAGCAGGGGAGAGAAAGGCCCCCCCATTCATTCCTATGGGGAAACTTCGTACGACAATTGTAAGAAAACGTCAAATCGTCGAAATTTCCGTAAAGAACGTCCGATTTTTGTCTTCATATCTCAAAAATTGTGACCTATGTGGATGTTCAAAGTTGTCCCCTATTCATTTCCTATGGGGAAAAAAAGTGCACGTTTACGAAGTTTTTACGAAAAACGTACGATATATAGCTTAAAAAGCACAAGCAACCTAATCGGGTATAGGTCCTACGATACTGCTAAATTTAGTATTTCTACGTCACAAGCTGTAGGAGGAGATAGTGATTAAATTTTGAGCGCAGAATAAGATAATAATAAGAAGAAGATTACGAAGAACAGTAAGTTGACTTTTCCAAGCAAACTTAATAACAAAGTACACAGAGAAACAGATACAGGAATACAGAGTGTCCTTTATGATCAGCGGAGCTAAAAAGATGCTCGGTGAGTGTATGGTCATAGGTGTATGGTGTATGGAGCTGGTCATAATATTCTGACTTGACTGTGTATAAAATGGTTAAGGGTAAATTAAATACATTCTTCCACAAAACAAAATTGGTACCACATTAAAATAAGACTTTATAAAGGGTTATAAATGGTTTACAATTAGTGTATTAATGCTTACTAGTTAGGTTGTAAATGCTTTAAAATCATTAATAATCAGTTATAACACATATATAGAAAGGGCAACAATATAAATGGCTGTGGGTTCATTATTTCATAACAGGTCATTGTTGCCCTTTCTATGTATGTGTTATAACTAACTATTAATGATTTTTAAGACATTTACATCCTAATTAGTAACCATTAATAAACTAATTGTAAACCATTTATAAACCCTTTATAAAGGTAGTCTTATTTTAAAGTGGTACCACAAAATTAGTCCCCCGTATGGTTATAGTGTATTTTCACAGCATTATTTAACACTATGTTTTTCATAGCTAATTTCAACCCGGATGCAAGCCACTAGAGATGGGCCTGTTCCTGTTGGTGAACTGATCTTAGAAGAAGAGGGAAAGCACCACGAGGTGGCGCTGTGGAGAGAGGCAGCGCTGGCAGAACTTGCCCTCTTGCAGCTTACAGAAATTACACATCTGAATATTGTGAGGTAAATTATTACTGCAGCTGTTTAAAGGAGGTGGTGTTAATGTTGTTATGGTTGTGTGTTGAGTTGTTTCAAGGGCAAAGCAAACTCACATTGTTATACAAGATGTACACTAATTACTTTAGATTACATTAAAGTGTCATTTCTTCCGTGCTGTCCCAGGAAATATTGACAAATGAGAATTACTGTAATTTTTCGGTATTCAACTGTCTAATGGTGAAAACTGGAAAAAATATTTTTACTTGCAGAAACCTGAGAAAAAAACAGAAGAGGGATTGCGGTGGTTGGAGTCTCTGTGGGAAGCAACACCTCTCTCCTTTTGACAGAAGATATGGAGAAGCTCATCGTTCCACACAATGTACTGATCAGCTAATTAAGCGCCTTCCAATTTCATCGTAAACATTTCCTATGAGGGAGGCGTTATTTGTTCTATTGGCAGCCCAGCTTTTACAGAGGCATAAGGCCTTAAAAATGTCTTTTCACATACTAATCCAGTTCTAATCTGACCCATAATCTGTTTGTTTTTCCATCCCCTGTTTTCTCCTTTTCAGTTTAGGGGAGAAGTTATATACATGGACTTAATTTGTAGCCAATAACGAGTATAAACTTTTGTTGAATAGCCCACCTCCGATCTCCCCCAACATTCCGAAATACAGTGCGATAGTTTATATACACAGATAGTTTATATACACAATACCTTCAGCTAGTCAAGCCACAATAAGTCAACTGACAAGAAATGCTTAAAAATGCATAAATATTATAGAGATATTTTCAGCAACAACTGGAAAGTTATGCATTTCCCCAACATTAATTTTCAGACCTTTCCTGGCTTAACTACGACAAGGAACTGTGTGTATAAGAGTGTTTTAATAAACTAATCTGTAGGCACTGTGTGTATAAACAGTGTTTTTAATAAACTATCTGTAGGAACTGTGTGTATAAACAGTGTTTTTAATAAACTATCTGTAGGCACTGTGTGTATAAACAGTGTTTTTAATAAACTCTGTTAAGTCTTATTTAGAAAATGTTGACCATACATTTATTATATATAAAATTTTAAAATGTGAAGTTTTAAAAACAGTTAGGTTTAGTTATTCTTGTGATTCGACTCCTACTGATTCATTGAACAGAAAAAAGTGAAGCTTGTGCAACTGGAAAGTTATTCAGCTCTTTCTGAGGTAAGATGTGGTGGATATGGTGGTGATAAATTACGATATTATAAAGTCACTTTTCATATTGTATGGGAATAAGTAATGTTTTATGTGATGTATGATAATATGGAATATGTTTATTTGTATATCATGTATTTATGGTGATACGTTTTTTATTATTATACGTTTATTCGTTGATAATCTCAGAGGCTCACTTTGTGGCTGCTAGCTAGCTTTCTAGTTATAATTACCAAACATGAACGCTAGCCAACACCTAAACGCGGTTCTCTTTCAGAAAAAATACCTTAAATGTCTTTAATTGATACTCGGATGTACAAATTAAGATAATTCAAGTTTTCAAAGAGGTAAAACCTGCTTTCAGTGTCTAGCCATAATAAGAGAAAGTGAGCAGCTAGCCATAGCTCACTTTATCTCAGTCCTAGGCTGTATTCGAAATGGCATACTACTATACTGCATACTGCACTAGTATGTACTGCATACTACACAGTGGCCAGTATGTAGTATTCAGTACTGCAACAATTTTGATTGTAGTACCCTACACGGTCCCGTGAAACACCAGTCAGTGCTCTGAAGTGCTCAGTGAGTTGTAAACAGAAAGAACATGAAAAATGTCCTACCTTTTCATTATCAAGACTAATGAGATCTGCATACTGTCCAGAACTGCAATTGCTGCTTTAATTTTAGAGTTTAATGTAAGTACAGTTAACCCAATTCTAACAACCATTTAGCAGCAGCCCCCACAACCAAAGTAAGTTCCAGTTATATTTAAATATGTTTTCCTATTTATTTTAGTAGATTACTATTTTCATCTATGTAAGTACCAACAAGAAGAAAACATTTAAACAAACTCTCATTCATATTTACACAATCTCAACAATAAAAGAAATGAGACACGTTGCATCACCGCAGAGATAATTATTAAAGCTTATAAACTGCAGTTTTAATCCATTTAAATGAGCTCTGGGTGTAACTCCAGCATCAGTAGCAGTAATGCTAGTAAATCTACTGAATACAAAACATTAGTTTTAGAAAATGGAAATATAGAGGTACGTTTTCTTTCCTATTTTAGTGAAATACTTTGTTCTACTTTGTAAAATTAAAGGAAAACTCCAGAGAAGTAGTTATACAGTGTTTTAAATGAGAGTTTTAGCTGTTTAGCTCCATTCAGCTCCATGCATTGAGGACTCCCTCGCGGGCTCCCTCTAGCGGTGATGGGGTATAATGTGATATAGCGGGGGAGGGGGCGGGGCTCTACATAACCCGGATGACGCTGAGCTTCCGGGGACTGTAGCTGGAGCGCCGGAGGAAGAGCAGGATCAGCTGAACTACAGAAGGTATGAGAATCTCTCTCTCTCTCTCTCTCTCTCTCTCTCTCTCTCTCTCTTTTTTCAACACGCTGTTCTACATTCACTCCTACACCCACACCACCTTCAGCACCTTCAGCATGTGCAGCATTTACACCACCAGCACTGGATCTTCTAGCTCTGCTCAGCAGTCTGCAGTAGGGGGTCGCTGAGCTGGGGATGGGGGGGGGCTTTACAGATCATACACAGGATAACGGAACCTCACACTCCTGCCCCCCCTCCCCCACATCACTAACACACACCTGAGATAAATCAGTTCTGTGGAAATTCCTTTTTAAGTTTGTGTGATCAGTCTCTACACATTTCTTAGTTACACTACAGTTGCTGGTAAGTCATGTGACTCTCCCGTCAAAATAAAAGTCCACTTGTAAAATATTAAATGTAAGAATGAAAGATTTAGTGATTATAGTGATAATAATAATAATAAGAAGAAGAAGAATCACACTTTGAGCAACTTGACAAAAATACACAATTAAACATTTGTGTAAGAGGTTAAAAAGACTACAAAAATAATTGAAAAAGAACTACATAAAATAATATGAATTCTTACAAATTGTTATAATTGTGTTAACCTTTAGTAAACAAAAGAGACTCTTATGTTTTACACTCCTGTTGGAGGTTGGTTGATGTGTTGTAACAGTAAAAAGGTCATTATTTTGCTGTGATTTTATTTTGAACTACAATTCCCTGCACCAACAAGACAACTGCATCGGATCAACATTTCCAAAAAACACATCTTGAACTCAGGAGCGCATATCACTGTTAGCCTGAAGCCAGTGTGGTGGAAAATAATGAACTGTTATCAGGAGTTGTTAAAAAAAAAAAAATCAGGTTTGTGAAGCATTGATTTGGATTAATGTATTTGGTTAATGTGTGGAAACTTTTATAAATTGGTTTAAAGGAAAAAGCTTTGGACATCATCTGTCGTGATGAAGAACAAATCAAGCATCGGCCGTGTGATTTGAACCAATGTGTGACGTTTTTTCGGCACACGCCTCAAAGCTTCAGATTAAAGGGTAACATCACTCACTTAGAATGACTTAGAATCTCTTTAGTTAATTGACCTGCTTTTATTTTAATATTCAATGGCATTTTTCTTTGTGTTTTCCAGAAATTAAAATATTTTCCTGAAATTCATCACCAACAACCAGGATATTTAACTAAGAGCAAAGTTAAACTACTGAAAGAGGTGAAGCAGAAGCCGTCCTGAAGAATCTCCAGAACACGCAAAAATTGTTTGCTACATTTAAAAGACAAATGAAGCCAAGTCCCGACATGGAGAAACATCAGCACTCTGTCAAGAGTTTTACTAAACAGAGTAATCTCAAAAAACACCAGCGCATTCATACAGGAGAGAAACCGTATCACTGCTCAGACTGTGGGGGGAGTTTTAATCGACAGAGTCATCTCAAACTGCACCAGCGCATTCACACAGGAGAGAAACCGTATCACTGCTCAGACTGTGGGAAGAGTTTTAATCAACAGAGTCATCTCAAACTGCACCAGCACATTCACACAGGAGAGAAACCATATCACTGCTCAGACTGTGGGAAGAGTTTTACTACCCAGAGTGATCTCAAACAACATCAGCGCATTCACACAGGAGAGAAACTGTATCACTGCTCAGACTGTAGGAAGATTTTTACTAAACAGAGTAATCTCAAAAAACACCAGCGCATTCACACAGGAGAGAAACCGTATTACTGCTCAGACTGTGGGAAGAGCTTTAATCAACTGGAGACTGTCAAACGGCATCAGCGCATTCACACAGGAGAGAAACCGCATCACTGCTCGGACTGTGGGAAGAGTTTTACTACACAGAGTCATCTCAAAATACACCAGCGCATTCACACAGGAGAGAAACCGTATCACTGCTCGGACTGTGGGAAGAGTTTTACTGAACAGAGTACTCTCAAAATACACCAGCGCATTCACACAGGAGAGAAACCGTATCACTGCTCAGACTGTGGGAGGAGTTTTAATCAACAGAGTCATCTTAAAAGTCACCAGCGCATTCACACAGGAGAGAAACCGTATCACTGCTCAGACTGTGGGAAGAGTTTTACTACACAGAGTAATCTCAAAAAACACCAGCGCATTCACACAGGAGAGAAAAATGTCCCAAATTTGTCCCATGGCAATTAAAAGCGCAAATCATAAATTCCACCAGAAACAAATATGAACTGTATTTAACAATGGATTTTACAGGTTCAGCAAAACTATTCTTATCCAGGGATTTCTAGGGCTGTCCCTAACGATTATTTTTTAAACGATTATTCTAACGATTATTTTTTTCGATTAGTCGACTAATCTATTTATTGAGAAACATATTTAAATAATTATTATTTTACGTTTTAAAGCAAACGATAAATTACTATATTTATATATAATAACAACAACAACAACAACACAAGCCTACTAAACCAAACCCCACACTTATAATCACTTACATGTACAACACGTTTAGATCTATAACGCTAAAAATGGATAAGCTCCCATACACCACAACCGTGTGTTGCACTGTTTTCTGTGACCGCTAGATTTTGTGACCACGGGCAAGTAGTTCTCAGCAGACCGGTGCACTGGCCGATTCGAAACGTGTTCGTTTCTAATGTTTACCCCGACTGGCCAAAACGGTTCAGTTTAGGGCTGAGGGTAAGGTGTAGGTATAGAAAGCTTCCGTTTTGCCAATGAACGCTCATAACCGTGAGCACTGGTCACAAAATTCCGACGGTGACAGAAAACGGTGTAACACCGCAGCACTGACGGCGCTAGCTAAAATAACTTAAGGCAGCTAGCTTAGCTAAACACCTGAACTTATGAATAATGCTACTGTTTCTGGAAACTGCGAAATGCCATGCACAAATATAAACCAAAACTGTATAATTTCTGCCTGTGGCAGGTTTAAAACCTTTGGTAGACAGCCTTAAGTCTTTTTAAGGACACCCGCGGAGACCCTGATGTAAACGGTAACTTACTGTGTGACCCTGTTGACATAGTGCTCCTGGATGTTTGCGCTTCAAGTGCTCCTTTTGCACATATGGCAGAGGACCACATTGTTGCCCTTTTGCGTGAAATGCTCCCAAACTTTAGATGCCCGCTGGCGTTTTTTTTGTAGCTGGAGATTGCTCTCCGGAGTCCATGCTCTCTAGAGCTTAGATTCTCTGCCCGAACCAGACATGACCCGGGCTCCAGAAAATAGTCCGAGATGTAGGCGTCTGTTTTTTAATTATATTTTTATAAAAAAAAAAAAAAAAACGAAAATAATGAAAAGTGAAACTAAACTAATTTATTTATAAGCGCTGTTTTCACTACCGCAGTTCTACAGCGGGGGTGTTGTGCCGATTCTGTCCGCGAAGCGGGAGTCGGATTCAGCAGGGAGTCGGATTCGGCACAAGCGTGGCGGCACCCCGCGGTCCGCGGTGTCAGTTGTAAGCGCTCGCGCTAGCCGCAAAATACGACAGAAAACACTGAAGGAGCTGTAGAATTATGTATGGGACTAGAATATGAACATGAGGAGATAAAAGAAAACCTTCACCTGTGAGTAGCTCTCACCAGAACACGCAAATCTCTCTCTCTCTGTTTGTGGGTGTGTGTCTCTCTCTCTCTCTCTCTTGCACGTGAACTCCTCCGCGTTTGACTTGCATAACTGTGTTTAGCTGTTCTTAAAAATCATTTTAATTAAATAATAGTTCTATGCTTCTATGTTACCGTGTTAATTCACATAATTCTGATCATATTTCGCTCATTCAAACAGCCCGAAAACAGACAGTTTATGGTTCAGGTCGGGTCGGGCTAGAGCAGAACGTGCACGGGCTCGGGCTGGGTCGGTTTGGAATTTTTGGGCCCGATCTAACCTCTAATGCTCTCCACAGGCGCCGCCATGTTTACGACGCGCCGACGCACGTTGTGCAAATCGATGTATTTTCGTAATCGATGACGTCGATTATGTCGACGCGTCGCCCCAGCCCTATAGAATTCCATGTTATGTTTGTATGTCTTGTAAGTTTGAATATTCCAGGACATTCTTTGTGAGACAGAGCTCAGTTTTTAGGTTAGTTACTGTAGCGCAGTAAGGTTACAGGCTCATTCACTCCCTCTGCTGGTGTTCTTGTTTGTCTATGGTTCAGTCTAATTAAAAATCTGTTACTATAGAGGGATATAGAGGGATATTTGGTTGTTGTATTACTCAAGTTTTATACTCTCTTATCTTTTCCTTATTGAATATTAAATGTTGCTTATGGTTTTTTTAATCTCCAAAGTTACTAAGAATATCCAAATAATGTAGTTTCTTAATTGTTTTTATCCAGTACAAACTATTATCTTTGTATTACTTCACCTCTATATTTACCCATGTGTGTTTTAATAAACAGCTTTTATATTGCAGATCTCCAGTCTCATTGTGTTTTCTCAACACATGTTTGACATGAAACCTATAGGCCTGAGATTGTCATATCCAGTTATATTAAGACTACGGTTTGTGTTTTTTTTTCTCCTAAATCCAAGGGCGTAGGAGCGGACTTGATATTGGGGGGACACATTTGCCAATATGAACCCAAGCCCACTCTAAAAGTAAATTATTATTATAAGGTGATTTAACAACCTAAACATGTTACTCCACGTTACATTTACTGTTGTTAGAAAAAATTATGCATGCAATGTCTGAATAATATACATACGACAAAAATAATCAGTTGTCACCTAATATTTAAAATAATATAACAGATTTGTTTATTATTATTATTATTATTATTATTATTATGTCATGTCAATTCTGTTGTATATTTACATTTTCTCCTGCGCTTTTTTTTTTTTTTACTGAGAGCTCTTCTTAAGATGGTGTCCTATTATGTAAAAGAATGTAACTTTAAGTTTCATAGAGGCTTTTATAAACATCAGGACATGTGGTCTTACTGTGAACTACAAATGAACAGAAGTCACTTTACAGCAGTGTTTCTCAACCCTGTTCTTACATATTCTACTGCATATTAACACTGTTCTGCATATTTTAGAGCTTCCTCTGCTTTAAAGGCATTTAATAAAGTAAGTGGTGGTATGATGTGTCTAATACACTGCTGGATATACATAATGATTAATTTAGGCTCCATAGGGGGCTAAATTTGCACACTGTCTTGTTATTTATTATTCTTTGTCTGTATTGTGTTGTATTGTCTGTCTGCACTTTTGTACTGTTGCACTATTGTTCTGTCTACACTGTGTTTATGTGCACCATGGTCCCTGGAGGAACGTTGTTTCGTTTCACTGTGTACTCTGTATATAGCTGAAATGACAATAAAAACCACTTTGACTTTAAAGGATTTTAACAGGTAAACTCAGTAAATTACTGTTTATTAGCTGATCAGCTGGATCAGGTGGAAAAATTTTGGGGCAGTGATCGGGGTTAAGAAACTGCTTTAAACTACAAACACAAAGTACTGTACTAAATTCTGGCTATCCACTACATCTGGCTTCTAGTTAACTAGTTAGCTAAATGAATATTCGTTCGTTACAGCTCACAGTAAGTCCTGTAATCCTAAATTAATTGAAAATGAAACAGTGATTAGCTGATCAGGTACAGGGCAAGTTGAACATTACATATATAGTTTTTTTTCTTTAACCCTGACTCCCAATCTAGCTCATTCCAAAGTTAAGCTAACTCACTTACACAGCTGCAGTTTATTAATCACAGTGTGTTTAATCTGTGGGCTGATTCAGAGACGTGTATTTTTAACCAGCTAGCAGAAACATATCATCACGGTTGACGTGGTTAACCTCCGTATATCCAGATCTGTTTTAAAATCAGCTGAAGCTGCTGCGTCCCGATCCCGCTGCTAAATCTCACAGCGAGGGGGAGGGGCTTCCAAACAGCAAACTGCCTCTCCTTCGCGCGGCGCAAAACCAGCAAGCTGATTGGCTGTTTCTACTGAGAGGCGGGACTTAATACCTGAACCGGCTTCGTGATTGGTCCGGTCTGTCTCCTCATTAATAGTACAGCTGATCTGAGCGAAAAGATGTCATTTTTGGGGGGGACAAATCCACCTGTTTCTAATATTGGGTGGGACATGTCCCACCCATCCCCCCCGGTTCCTACGCCTATGCGTAAATCTCTTGTAATGTAACTATGCATAACCAGTCATATTAAGACTATGCTTGAAGTGCAAACAGAGACAGAACATGTTTTAAGCACAGTACAGTCTTGTTGGTCACTCTGTTACCGTTTATTGTTTCCACTGGAGCCAAAATGCAGCCAGACAAACAACTTAATAGTAGCAGAAGCATCTTCTATGCCAGGAGTATTTAATTAGAATTCAGAATGATCCAGTTATACAAAATTCCTCGCCTGTCTCTCTGTCGCACTCGGCGTGACTTTAGTTTTCGTCCGTTCTCGTTTTTCCGCCCATTCTCGCCCAGGCTCACTATCTCCTTATAAAGGCGTTTTTTCACGGCCATGTCCCAATTCAACAGCCGGAGCAGCGGGACCGCGACCCTGACAACACGGGTTCGATCCCGCGTGAGGAGCGGTGTGTTTATTTATTTATTTTTTCCACGTCTGCACAGATCTGATTGACTGAAGAGAGTGGTTGGTGATATTACCTCACACGTGATTGGTTTGTGATTTACTGCGCCGCAAAGCGTGTATATAATTAAATCCTTCTCAATAGGTTTGGGTCCGGACCTGGACCACGGTCCGCCCGTGACCTCTGTTCTATGCAAATTCCCCGAATTTTCCTCTTCTGCTCACTGCTCAACCACCAAACTCGCTGCTACTGTGTTGCCAGTTGCCAGTGTTGTATCTTAAAAAGTCCACACTAAACTGTGAGAGGTTTAAGCTTGACGAGAAATATCGTCACGTCTTAATCTCGTGAGATCTCGTGCCACGATACAGGATTTGCTATTTTACTGACCAAATGTATAAACAAAGCATTTCCTGTTTTACTGTCTATTGTTATTGTTAGCTAGCCTAGCTAAATGTACAAATGTAGCATTTGCTGTTTTAATGACTATTATTATTGTTTGCTAGCTAGCTAAATGTTCAAATATGCAGTTTGCTGATTTACTGAACATTATTATTGGTAGCTAGCCTAGCTAAATGTATAAATGTAGCATTTGCCGTTTTACTGACTTTTATTATTGGTAGCTAGCCTAACTAAATGTCCAAACAACAGTGTTTGCTGTTTTACTGACCATTATTATTGGTAGTTAGCCTAGCTAAATTTACAAACAAAGCAGTTTAACAGTGTTTTACGGCCGGTATTTATTTATTTTTTATTTCTTGCATATTTTTTTTCTTAAATGTAATTTGTATTCTCTTTCAAGCATTCATTCGGTATCTCAGTATGGGATACGCCACTCTCGCATATTCCTCATGTAGCCCCGGCTAATATATATATATATATATATATATATATATATATAGCACCTTTAAATTTTACAACTGTGAGATAAAACAGATAATACAAATAAAACTGATATAAACTACAAAGTGAAATATACAAGTTAGTGGAAATTTAACACTACATATACATATAATACAGAATAAGATACAGAAATAATTTTAACTATACATGCAGAAAAAATATGTAATAAAGTAAAAAATAAAGGAAAGTAATGCTTAATCTTCCTTTGTTAATTTTGATTTATGTGGTAACTAATATGCGGAAGGAAGAAAAGCTTGCGCATTTACTAACAATTCCCTACTTTACCACATGATGCCACTAATTCCCGCTCTCCGCACACTTTTGAAGGCATACGCATGCCTTAAACCTTGCTTAAATGTACGCTCGTTTTCACGCCAAGTATTTCTTTATAAATCACAATTCTTGCGTGAGATGTTGCTTACGCACTTTTTCTGCCCTCTTTTTATGCGTACACACTCTTTATAAATGAGGCCCCTGGGGCCTCATGTACTAAGACTTGCGTGGACTTCCTACTAAAATGTTCTGTACGCTCAGATCTGAAAAGTTCCGTACGCACAAAAAAATCCGGATTTATCAAACCGTGCGTAGGCAGAATTCCACGTACTTTCTCTTAGTACATCACAATCAACTTGAAATCAAGCGCAAATGCACGAAAGCATCACACTTGCCACGACTCCTCCCTCAATTACGCAGAGTATAATGTTATATTATTATTATTATTATTATTATTAATAATAATAATAATAATAATAATAATAATAATAATAATAACAATAATAACTAGATTGCAGTTCCTACAGAAACTGCGAGTGTGATTGCAGTGCTGGCTGGTATCTGCTATCGTGTTGCTAAGGTGTTGCTAAGTGGTTGCTAAGGTGTTGCTATCGTATCCAGGGTGGTTGCTAAGGTGTTGCTAAGTGGTTGCTAAGGTGTTGCTAAGTGGTTGCTAGGTGGTTGCTAAGGTGTTGCTAGGTGGTTGCTAAGGTGTTGCAATGGTATCCGGGGTGGTTGCTAAGGTGTTGCTAGGTGGTTGCTAGGCGGTTGCTAAGGTGTTGCTATGGTATCCGGGGTGGTTGCTAAGGTGTTGCTAGGTGGTTGCTAAGGTGTTGCTATGGTATATGGGATGGTTGCTAAGGTGTTGCTAGGTGGTTGCTAGGGTGTTGCTAGGCGGTTGCTAAGGTGTTGCTATGGTATCCGGGGTGGTTGCTAAGGTGTTGCTAGGTGGTTGCTAAGGTGTTGCTAGGCGGTTGCTAAGGTGTTGCTATGGTATCCTGGGTGGTTGCTAAGGTGTTGCTAGGTGGTTGCTAGGTGGTTGCTAGGGTGTTGCTAGGCGGTTGCTAAGGTGTTGCTATGGTATCCGGGGTGGTTGCTAAGGTGTTGCTAGGTGGTTGCTAGGTGGTTGCTAGGGTGTTGCTAGGCGGTTGCTAAGGTGTTGCTATGGTATCCGGGGTGGTTGCTAAGGTGTTGCTAGGTGGTTGCTAGGTTGTTGCTAGGATGTTGCTAGGCGGTTGCTAAGGTGTTGCTATGGTATCCGGGGTGGTTGCTAAGGTGTTGCTAGGTGGTTGCTAAGGTGTTGCTAGGCGGTTGCTAAGGTGTTGCTATGGTATCCGGGGTGGTTGCTAAGGTGTTGCTAAGTGGTTGCTAGGTGGTTGCTAAGGTGTTGCTAGGCGGTTGCTAAGGTGTTGCTATGGTATCCAGGGTGGTTGCTAAGGTGTTGCTAGGTGGTTGCTAGGCAGTTGCTAAGGTGTTGCTAGGTGGTTGCTAGGTGGTTGCTAGGGTGTTGCTAGGTGGTTGCTAGGTGGTTGCTAAGGTGTTGCTAGGCGGTTGCTAAGGTGTTGCTATGGTATCCGGGGTGGTTGCTAAGGTGTTGCTATGGTATCCGGGGTGGTTGCTAAGGTGTTGCTAGGTGGTTGCTAGGTGGTTGCTAGGGTGTTGCTAAGGTGTTGCTATGGTATCTTGGGTGGTTGCTAAGGTGTTGCTAGGTGGTTGCTAGGTGGTTGCTAGGGTGTTGCTAGGCGGTTGCTAAGGTGTTGCTATGGTATCTGGGGTGGTTGCTAAGGTGTTGCTAGGTGGTTGCTAGGTGGTTGCTAGGGTGTTGCTAGGCGGTTGCTAAGGTGTTGCTATGGTATCCGGGATGGTTGCTAAGGTGTTGCTAGGTGGTTGCTAGGGTGTTGCTAGGCGGTTGCTAAGGTGTTGCTATGGTATCCGGGGTGGTTGCTATGGTGTTTCTAGGTGGTTGCTAGGTGATTTATATGCATAAATTAGATTAAATGGTGTTTGCACGTTGCTACGCAACGTGCAAATACATCAATCAGCTATGCACGCTAGGTTGCTTTGGCCGTTCGGGGGTGTCCAAACTTTTGACCCGTGGCTCCATTACACACAGTACTGGGGGGCCGGGGTGTCCAAACTTTTGACCCATGGCTCCATTACACACAGTACTGGGGGGCCGGGGTGTCCAAACTTTTGACCTAATACTGTTTTATCCCATAGCTGCTCCATTACACACAGTACTGGAGTTCTAGCTACCTGTCCTTCGATCTAGCTGCCGTCCTCCGATTGGCCCCATTCATTCCAATGGGGCCACTTCGTACGACAATCGTACGAAATCCGTACGTCGTAACTTTTCGTAACGCATATTTTCGGAAAGAGCTCAATAAGTTCTACAGGTCCTCAATTGGTTTCATCTTCGTATTTCAAAAATTGCGACGTCCACGGGCGTGCAAAGTTCTGCCCATTCATTTTCAATGGGCAAAAAAACGCGTACTTACGAAGTTTTTACGAAAAACGTAAGTCCGATCGGAAAGCTGTATACAAGCCCACCATTCCCGATAAGGACGCACGTTTTCTCTTTTGGACGAAGTCGATATTTCGAAAACTGCGGCACTAGTTAACCGGACAAAAAACAGGTGGAATAATAATAATAACTAGATTGCAGTTCCTACAGAAACTGCGAGTGTGATTGCAGTGCTGGCTGGTATCTGCTATGGTGTTGCTAAGGTGTTGCTAAGTGGTTGCTAAGGTGTGGCTATGGTATCCGGGGTGGTTGCTAAGGTGTTGCTAAGTGGTTGCTAGGTGGTTGCTAAGGTGTTGCTAGGCGGTTGCTAAGGTGTTGCTATGGTATCTGGGGTGGTTGCTAAGGTGTTGCTAGGTGGTTGCTAAGGTGTTGCTAGGCGGTTGCTAAGGTGTTGCTATGGTATCCAGGGTGGTTGCTAAGGTGTTGCTAGGTGGTTGCTAAGGTGTTGCTAGGCGGTTGCTAAGGTGTAGCTATGGTATCCGGGGTGGTTGCTAAGGTGTTGCTAGGTGGTTGCTAGGTGGTTGCTAAGGTGTTGCTAGGCGGTTGCTAAGGTGTTGCTATGGTATCCGGGGTGGTTGCTAAGGTGTTGCTAGGTGGTTGCTAGGGTGTTGCTATGGTATCCGGGGTGGTTGCTAAGGTGTTGCTAGGTGGTTGCTAGGTGGTTGCTAGGGTGTTGCTAGGCGGTTGCTAAGGTGTTGCTATGGTATCCGGGGTGGTTGCTAAGGTGTTGCTAGGTGGTTGCTAAGGTGTTGCTAGGCGGTTGCTAAGGTGTTGCTATGGTATCCGGGGTGGTTGCTAAGGTGTTGCTAGGTGGTTGCTAAGGTGTTGCTAGGCGGTTGCTAAGGTGTTGCTATGGTATCCGGGGTGGTTGCTAAGGTGTTGCTAGGTGGTTGCTAGGGTGTTGCTAGGCGGTTGCTAAGGTGCTGCTATGGTATCCGGGGTGGTTGCTAAGGTGTTGCTTGGTGGTTGCTAGGGTGTTGCTAGGCGGTTGCTAAGGTGTTGCTATGGTATCCGGGGTGGTTGCTAAGGTGTTGCTAGGTGGTTGCTAGGTGGTTGCTAGGGTGTTGCTAGGCGGTTGCTAAGGTGTTGCTATGGTATCCGGGGTGGTTGCTAAGGTGTTGCTAGGTGGTTGCTAGGTGGTTGCTAGGGTGTTGCTAGGCGGTTGCTAAGGTGTTGCTATGGTATCCGGGGTGGTTGCTAAGGTGTTGCTAGGTGGTTGCTAGGTGGTTGCTAGGGTGTTGCTAGGCGGTTGCTAAGGTGTTGCTATGGTATCCGGGGTGGTTGCTAAGGTGTTGCTAGGTGGTTGCTAGGTGGTTGCTAGGGTGTTGCTAGGCGGTTGCTAAGGTGTTGCTAAGTGGTTGGTAGGTGGTTGCTAAGGTGTTGCTAGGCGGTTGCTAAGGTGTTGCTATGGTATCCGGGGTGGTTGCTAAGGTGTTGCTATGGTATCCGGGGTGGTTGCTAAGGTGTTGCTAGGTGGTTGCTAGGTGGTTGCTAGGGTGTTGCTAGGCGGTTGCTAAGGTGTTGCTATGTTATCCGGGTCGGTTGCCAAGGTGTTGCTAGGTGGTTGCTAAGGTGTTGCTAGGCGGTAGCTAAGGTGTTGCTATGGTATCCGGGGTGGTTGTTAAGGTGTTGCTAGGTGGTTGCTAGGCGGTTGCTAAGGTGTTGCTATGGTATCCGGGGTGGTTGCTAAGGTGTTGCTAAGTGGTTGCTAGGTGGTTGCTAGGGTGTTGCTAGGCGGTTGCTAAGGTGTTGCTATGGTATCCGGGGTGGTTGCTAAGGTGTTGCTAGGTGGTTGCTAGGTGGTTGCTAGGGTGTTGCTAGGCGGTTGCTAAGGTGTTGCTATGGTATCCGGGATGGTTGCTAAGGTGTTGCTAGGTGGTTGCTAGGTGGTTGCTAGGGTGTTGCTAGGCGGTTGCTAAGGTGTTGCTATGGTATCCGGGGTGGTTGCTAAGGTGTTGCTAGGTGGTTGCTAGGTGGTTGCTAGGGTGTTGCTAGGCGGTTGCTAAGGTGTTGCTATGGTATCCGGGATGGTTGCTAAGGTGTTGCTAGGTGGTTGCTAGGTGGTTGCTAGGGTGTTGCTAGGCGGTTGCTAAGGTGTTGCTATGGTATCCGGGGTGGTTGCTATGGTGTTTCTAGGTGGTTGCTAGGTGATTTATATGCATAAATTAGATTAAATGGTGTTTGCACGTTGCTACGCAACGTGCAAATACATCAATCAGCTATGCACGCTAGGTTGCTCTGGCCGTTCGGGGGTGTCCAAACTTTTGACCCGTGGCTCCATTACACACAGTACTGGGGGGCCGGGGTGTCCAAACTTTTGACCCATGGCTCCATTACACACAGTACTGGGGGGCCGGGGTGTCCAAACTTTTGACCCATGGCTCCATTACACACAGTACTGGGGGGGGCCAGGGTGTCCAAACTTTTGACCTAATGCTGATTTATCCCATAGCTGCTCCATACACTCACAGTACTGGAGTTCTAGCTACCTGTCCTTCGATCTAGCTGCCGTCCTCCGATTGGCCCCATTCATTCCAATGGAGCCACTTCGTAAGACATTCGTACGAAATCCGTACGTCGTAACTTTTCGTAACGCATATTTTCGGAAAGAGCTCAATAAGTTCTACAGGTCCTCAATTGGTTTCATCTTCGTATTTCAAAAATTGCGACGTCCACGGGCGTGCAAAGTTCTGCCCATTCATTTTCAATGGGCAAAAAAACGCGTACTTACGAAGTTTTTACGAAAAACGTAAGTCCGATCGGAAAGCTGTATACAAGCCCACCATTCCCGATATGGACGCACGTTTTCTCTTTTGAACGAAGTCGATATTTCAAAAACTGCGGCACTAGTTAACCGGACAAAAAACAGGTGGAATAATAATAATAATAATAATAACTAGATTGCAGTTCCTGCAGAAACTGCGAGTGTGATTGCAGTGCTGGCTGGTATCTGCTAAGGTGTTGCTAGGTGGTTGCTAAGGTGTTGCTAGGTGGTTGCTAAGGTGTTGCTATGGTATCCGGGGTGGTTGCTAAGGTGTTGCTAGGTGGTTGCTAGGTGGTTGCTAAGGTGTTGCTAGGCGGTTGCTAAGGTGTTGCTATGGTATCCGGGGTGGTTGCTAAGGTGTTGCTAGGTGGTTGCTAGGTGGTTGCTAAGGTGTTGCTAGGCGGTTGCTAAGGTGTTGCTATGGTATCCGGGGTGGTTGCTAAGGTGTTCCTAGGTGGTTGCTAGGTGGTTGCTAGGGTGTTGCTAGGCGGTTGCTAAGGTGTTGCTATGGTATCCGGGGTGGTTGCTAAGGTGTTGCTAGGTGGTTGCTAGGGTGTTTCTAGGCGGTTGCTAAGGTGTTGCTATGGTATCCGGGGTGGTTGCTAAGGTGTTGCTAGGTGGTTGCTAGGTGGTTGCTAGGGTGTTGCTAGGCGGTTGCTAAGGTGTTGCTATGGTATCCGGGGTGGTTGCTAAGGTGTTGCTAGGTGGTTGCTAGGTGGTTGCTAAGGTGTTGCTAGGCGGTTGCTAAGGTGTTGCTATGGTATCCGGGGTGGTTGCTAAGGTGTTGCTAGGTGGTTGCTAGGTGGTTGCTAGGGTGTTGCTAGGCGGTTGCTAAGGTGTTGCTATGGTATCCGGGGTGGTTGCTAAGGTGTTGCTAGTTGGTTGCTAGGTGGTTGCTAAGGTGTTGCTAGGCGGTTGCTAAGGTGTTGCTATGGTATCCGGGGTGGTTGCTAAGGTGTTGCTAGGTGGTTGCTAGGTGGTTGCTAAGGTGTTGCTAGGCGGTTGCTAAGGTGTTGCTATGGTATCCGGGGTGGTTGCTAGGGTGTTGCTAGGTGGTTGCTAGGTGGTTGCTAAGGTGTTGCTAGGCGGTTGCTAAGGTGTTGCTATGGTATCCGGGGTGGTTGCTAAGGTGTTGCTAGGTGGTTGCTAGGTGGTTGCTAGGGTGTTGCTAGGCGGTTGCTAAGGTGTTGCTATGGTATCCGGGGTGGTTGCTAGGGTGTTGCTAGGTGGTTGCTAGGTGGTTGCTAAGGTGTTGCTAGGCGGTTGCTAAGGTGTTGCTATGGTATCCGGGGTGGTTGCTAAGGTGTTGCTAGGTGGTTGCTAGGTGGTTGCTAGGGTGTTGCTAGGCGGTTGCTAAGGTGTTGCTATGGTATCCGGGGTGGTTGCTAAGGTGTTGCTAGGTGGTTGCTAGGTGGTTGCTAGGGTGTTGCTAGGTGGTTGCTAAGGTGTTGCTATGGTATCCGGGGTGGTTGCTAAGGTGTTGCTAGGTGGTTGCTAGGTGGTTGCTAAGGTGTTGCTAGGCGGTTGCTAAGGTGTTGCTATGGTATCCGGGGTGGTTGCTAAGGTGTTGCTAGGTGGTTGCTAGGTGGTTGCTAAGGTGTTGCTAGGCGGTTGCTAAGGTGTTGCTATGGTATCCAGGGTGGTTGCTAAGGTGTTGCTAGGTGTTTGCTAGGTGGTTGCTAAGGTGTTGCTAGGCGGTTGCTAAGGTGTTGCTATGGTATCCTGGGTGGTTGCTAAGGTGTTGCTAGGTGGTTGCTAAGGTGTTGCTACGGGGTTGCTAAGGTGTTGCTATGGTATCTGGGGTGGTTGCTAAGGTGTTGCTAGATGGTTGCTAGGTGGTTGCTATGGTGTTGCTAGGCGGTTGCTAAGGTGTTGCTATGGTATCCGGGGTGGTTGCTATGGTGTTTCTAGGTGGTTGCTAGGTGATGTATATGCATAAATTTGATTAAATGGTGTTTGCACGTTGCTACGCAACGTGCAAATACATCAATCAGCTATGCACGCTAGGTTGCTCTGGCCGTTCGGGGGTGTCCAAACTTTTGACCCGTGGCTCCATTACACACAGTACTGGGGGGCCGGGGTGTCCAAACTTTTGACCCGTGGCTCCATTACACACAGTACTGGGGGGCCGGGGTGTCCAAACTTTTGACCTAATGCTGTTTTATCCCATAGCTGCTCCATACACTCACAGTACTGGAGTTCTAGCTACCTGTCCTTCGATCTAGCTGCCGTCCTCCGATTGGCCCCATTCATTCCAATGGGGCCACTTCGTACGACAATCGTACGAAATCCGTACGACGTAACTTTTCGTAACGCATATTTTCGGAAAGAGCTCAATAAGTTCTACAGGTCCTCAATTGGTTTCATCTTCGTATTTCAAAAATTGCGACGTCCACGGGCGTGCAAAGTTCTGACCATTCATTTTCAATGGGCAAAAAAACGCGTACTTACGAAGTTTTTACGAAAAACGTAAGTCCGATCGGAAAGCTGTATACAAGCCCACCATTCCCGATATGGACGCACGTTTTCTCTTTTGAACGAAGTCGATATTTCGAAAACTGCGGCACTAGTTAACCGGACAAAAAACAGGTGGAATAATAATAATAATAATAATAATAATAATAATAATAACTAGATTGCAGTTCCTACAGAAACTGCGAGTGTGATTGCAGTGCTGGCTGGTATCTGCTGTGGTGTTGCTAAGGTGTTGCTAAGTGGTTGCTAAGGTGTGGCTATGGTATCCGGGGTGGTTGCTAAGGTGTTGCTAAGTGGTTGCTAGGTGGTTGCTAAGGTGTTGCTAGGCGGTTGCTAAGGTGTTGCTATGGTATCTGGGGTGGTTGCTAAGGTGTTGCTAGGTGGTTGCTAAGGTGTTGCTAGGCGGTTGCTAAGGTGTTGCTATGGTATCCGGGGTGGTTGCTAAGGTGTTGCTAGCTGGTTGCTAGGTGGTTGCTAAGGTGTTGCTAGGCGGTTGCTAAGGTGTTGCTATGGTATCCGGGGTGGTTGCTAAGGTGTTGCTAGGTGGTTGCTAGGTGGTTGCTAAGTTGTTGCTAGGCGGTTGCTAAGGTGTTGCTATGGTATCCGGGGTGGTTGCTAAGGTGTTGCTAGGTGGTTGCTAGGGTGTTGCTAGGCGGTTGCTAAGGTGTTGCTATGGTATCCGGGGTGGTTGCTAAGGTGTTGCTAGGTGGTTGCTAGGTGGTTGCTAGGGTGTTGCTAGGCGGTTGCTAAGGTGTTGCTATGGTATCCGGGGTGGTTGCTAAGGTGTTGCTAGGTGGTTGCTAGGTGGTTGCTAGGGTGTTGCTAGGCGGTTGCTAAGGTGTTGCTATGGTATCCAGGGTGGTTGCTAAGGTGTTGCTAGGTGGTTGCTAGGGTGTTGCTAGGCGGTTGCTAAGGTGTTGCTATGGTATCCGGGGTGGTTGCTAAGGTGTTGCTAGGTGGTTGCTAGGTGGTTGCTAGGGTGTTGCTAGGCGGTTGCTAAGGTGTTGCTATGGTATCCGGGGTGGTTGCTAAGGTGTTGCTAGGTGGTTGCTAGGTGGTTGCTAGGGTGTTGCTAGGCGGTTGCTAAGGTGTTGCTATGGTATCCGGAGTGGTTGCTAAGGTGTTGCTAGGTGGTTGCTAGGTGGTTGCTAAGGTGTTGCTAGGCGGTTGCTAAGGTGTTGCTATGGTATCCGGGGTGGTTGCTAAGGTGTTGCTAGGTGGTTGCTAGGTGGTTGCTAAGGTGTTGCTAGGCGGTTGCTAAGGTGTTGCTATGGTATCCGGGGTGGTTGCTAAGGTGTTGCTAGGTGTTTGCTAGGTGGTTGCTAAGGTGTTGCTAGGCGGTTGCTAAGGTGTTGCTATGGTATCCGGGGTGGTTGCTAAGGTGTTGCTAGGTGGTTGCTAAGGTGTTGCTATGGTATCTGTGGTGGTTGCTATGGTGTTGCTAGGTGGTTGCTAGGTGATGTATATGCATAAATTAGATTAAATGTTGTTTGCACGTTGCTACGCAACGTGCAAATACATCAATCAGCTATGCACGCTAGGTTGCTCTGGCCGTTCGGGGGTGTCCAAACTTTTGACCCGTGGCTCCATTACACACAGTACTGGGGGGCCGGGGTGTCCAAACTTTTGACCCGTGGCTCCATTACACACAGTACTGGGGGGCCGGGGTGTCCAAACTTTTGACCTAATGCTGTTTTATCCCATAGCTGCTCCATACACTCACAGTACTGGAGTTCTAGCTACCTGTCCTTCGATCTAGCTGCCGTCCTCCGATTGGCCCCATTCATTCCAATGGGGCCACTTCGTACGACAATCGTACGAAATCCGTACGTCGTAACTTTTCGTAAAGCATATTTTCGGAAAGAGCTCAATAAGTTCTACAGGTCCTCAATTGGTTTCATCTTCGTATTTCAAAAATTGCGACGTCCACGGGCGTGCAAAGTTCTGCCCATTCATTTTCAATGGTCAAAAAAACGCGTACTTACGAAGTTTTTACGAAAAACGTAAGTCCGATCGGAAAGCTGTATACAAGCCCACCATTCCCGATATGGACGCACGTTTTCTCTTTTGAACGAAGTCGATATTTCGAAAACTGCGGCACTAGTTAACCGGACAAAAAACAGGTGGAATAATAATAATAATAATAAGAAGAAGAAGAAGAAGAAGAAGAAGAAGAATAAGACTTAAGAAGATCAATACTGTGATTGCATTACTGCAAT
This sequence comes from Astyanax mexicanus, assembly GCF_023375975.1. Classification (NCBI taxonomy): domain Eukaryota; kingdom Metazoa; phylum Chordata; class Actinopteri; order Characiformes; family Acestrorhamphidae; genus Astyanax; species Astyanax mexicanus. Next base: position 3,028,590 of record NC_064411.1, read on the forward strand.
CACACTAATAAGAATAAGACTTAAGAAGAACAGTACTGTGATTGCATACTGCAATCACACTAATAAGAAGAAGAAGAAGAATAAGACTTAAGAAGAACAATACTGTGATTGCATTACTGCAATCACACTAATAATAATAATAACTAGATTGCAGTTCCTGCAGAAACTGCGAGTGTGATTGCAGTGCTGGCTGGTATCTGCTAAGGTGTTGCTAGGTGGTTGCTAAGGTGTTGCTAGGTGGTTGCTAAGGTGTTGCTATGGTATCCGGGGTGGTTGCTAAGATGTTGCTAGGTGGTTGCTAAGGTATTGCTAGGCGGTTGCTAAGGTGTTGCTATGGTATCCGGGATGGTTGCTAAGGTGTTGCTAGGTGGTTGCTAGGGTGTTGCTAGGCGGTTGCTAAGGTGTTACTATGGTATCCGGGGTGGTTGCTAAGGTGTTGCTAGGTGGTTGCTAGGTGGTTGCTAGGCGGTTGCTAAGGTGTTGCTATGGTATCCGGGGTGGTTGCTAAGGTGTTGCTAAGTGGTTGCTAGGTGGTTGCTAAGGTGTTGCTAGGCGGTTGCTAAGGTGTTGCTATGGTATCCAGGGTGGTTGCTAAGGTGTTGCTAGGTGGTTGCTAGGGTGTTGCTAGGCAGTTGCTAAGGTGTTGCTATGGTATCCGGGGTGGTTGCTAAGGTGTTGCTAGGTGGTTGCTAGGTGGTTGCTAGGGTGTTGCTAGGCAGTTGCTAAGGTGTTGCTATGGTATCCGGGGTGGTTGCTAAGGTGTTGCTAGGTGGTTGCTAGGTGGTTGCTAAGGTGTTGCTAGGCGGTTGCTAAGGTGTTGCTATGGTATCCGGGGTGGTTGCTAAGGTGTTGCTAGGTGGTTGCTAGGTGGTTGCTAGGGTGTTGCTAGGCGGTTGCTAAGGTGTTGCTATGGTATCCGGGGTGGTTGCTATGGTGTTGCTAGGTGGTTGCTAGGGTGTTGCTAGGCGGTTGCTAAGGTGTTGCTATGGTATCCGGGGTGGTTGCTAAGGTGTTGCTAAGTGGTTGCTAGGTGGTTGCTAAGGTGTTGCTAGGCGGTTGCTAAGGTGTTGCTATGGTATCCGGGGTGGTTGCTAAGGTGTTGCTAGGTGGTTGCTAGGTGGTTGCTAGAGTGTTGCTAGGCGGTTGCTAAGGTGTTGCTATGGTATCCGGGGTGGTTGCTAAGGTGTTGCTAGGTGGTTGCTAGGTGGTTGCTAAGGTGTTGCTAGGCGGTTGCTAAGGTGTTGCTATGGTATCCAGGGTGGTTGCTAAGGTGTTGCTAGGTGGTTGCTAGGTTGTTGCTAGGGTGTTGCTAGGCGGTTGCTAAGGTGTTGCTATGGTATCCGGGGTGGTTGCTAATGTGTTGCTAGGTGGTTGCTAGGTGGTTGCTAGGGTGTTGCTAGGCGGTTGCTAAGGTGTTGCTATGGTATCCGGGGTGGTTGCTAAGGTGTTGCTAGGTGGCTGCTAAGGTGTTGCTAGGCGGTTGCTAAGGTGTTGCTATGGTATCTTGGGTGGTTGCTAAGGTGTTGCTAGGTGGTTGCTAGGCGGTTGCTAAGGTGTTGCTATGGTATCCGGGGTGGTTGCTAAGGTGTTGCTAGGTGGTTGCTAGGGTGTTGTTAGGCGGTTGCTAAGGTGTTGCTATGGTATCTGGGGTGGTTGCTAAGGTGTTGCTAGGTGGTTGCTAGGTGGTTGCTAGGGTGTTGCTAGGCGGTTGCTAAGGTGTTGCTATGGTATCCGGGGTGGTTGCTAAGGTGTTGCTAGGTGGTTGCTAGGTGGTTGCTAGGGTGTTGCTAGGCGGTTGCTAAGGTGTTGCTATGGTATCCGTGGTGGTTGCTAAGGTGTTGCTAAGTGGTTGCTAGGTGGTTGCTAAGGTGTTGCTAGGCGGTTGCTAAGGTGTTGCTATGGTATCCGGGGTGGTTGCTAAGGTGTTGCTAGGTGGTTGCTAGGTGGTTGCTAGAGTGTTGCTAGGCGGTTGCTAAGGTGTTGCTATGGTATCCAGAGTGGTTGCTAAGGTGTTGCTAGGTGGTTGCTAGGTGGTTGCTAGGGTGTTGCTAGGCGGTTGCTAAGGTGTTGCTACGGTATCCGGGGTGGTTGCTAAGGTGTTGCTAGGTGGTTGCTAGGTGGTTGCTAGGGTGTTGCTAGGCGGTTGCTAAGGTGTTGCTATGGTATCCAGGGTGGTTGCTAAGGTGTTGCTAGGTGGTTGCTAGGTTGTTGCTAGGGTGTTGCTAGGCGGTTGCTAAGGTGTTGCTATGGTATCCGGGGTGGTTGCTAAGGTGTTGCTAGGTGGTTGCTAGGTGGTTGCTAAGGTGTTGCTAGGCGGTTGCTAAGGTGTTGCTATGGTATCCGGGGTGGTTGCTAAGGTGTTGCTAGGTGGTTGCTAGGTGGTTGCTAGGTGGTTGCTAGGCGGTTGCTAAGGTGTTGCTATGGTATCCGGGGTGGTTGCTAAGGTGTTGCTAAGTGGTTGCTATGCGGTTGCTAAGGTGTTGCTAGGCGGTTGCTAAGGTGTTGCTATGGTATCCGGGGAGGTTGCTAAGGTGTTGCTAGGTGGTTGCTAGGTGGTTGCTAAGGTGTTGCTAGGCGGTTGCTAAGGTGTTGCTATGGTATCTGTGGTGGTTGCTATGGTGTTTCTAGGTGGTTGCTAGGTGATGTATATGCATAAATTAGATTAAATGGTGTTTGCACGTTGCTACGCAACGTGCAAATACATCAATCAGCTATGCACGCTAGGTTGCTCTGGCCGTTCGGGGGTGTCCAAACTTTTGACCCGTGGCTCCAGTACACACAGTACTGGGGGGCCGGGGTGTCCAAACTTTTGACCCATGGCTCCATTACACACAGTACTGGGGGGCCGGGGTGTCCAAACTTTTGACCTAACGCTGATTTATCCCATAGCTGCTCCATTACACACAGTACTGGAGTTCTAGCTACCTGTCCTTCGATCTAGCTGCCGTCCTCCGATTGGCCCCATTCATTCCAATGGGGCCACTTCGTACGACATTCGTACGAAATCCGTACGTCGTAACTTTTCGTAACGCATATTTTCGGAAAGAGCTCAATAAGTTCTACAGGTCCTCAATTGGTTTCATCTTAGTATTTCAAAAATTGCGACGTCCACGGGCGTGCAAAGTTCTGCCCATTCATTTTCAATGGGCAAAAAAACGCGTACTTACGAAGTTTTTACGAAAAACGTAAGTCCGATCGGAAAGCTGTATACAAGCCCACCATTCCCGATAAGGACGCACGTTTTCTCTTTTGAACGAAGTCGATATTTCGAAAACTGCGGCACTAGTTAACCGGACAAAAAACAGGTGGAATAATAATAATAACTAGATTGCAGTTCCTACAGAAACTGCGAGTGTGATTGCAGAGCTGACCGGGGTACCCAAACTTTTGACCAGTTGCTCCATTACACACAGTATTGGGGCACTGGGGTGTCCAAACTTTTGACCCGTGGCTCCATTACACAGTACTGGGGCTCTGGGGTGTCCAAACTTTTGACCCGTGGCTCCATTACACACAGTGCTGGGGCTCTGGGGTGTCCAAACTTTTGACCCGTGACTCCATTACACACAGTGCTGGGGCTCTGGGGTGTCCAAACTTTTGACCCGCAGCTCCATTACACACAGTGCTGGGGCTCTGGGGTGTCCAAACTTTTGACCCGTGGCTCCATTACACACAGTACTGGGCTCTGGGGTGTCCAAACTTTTGACCCGTGGCTCCATTACACACAGTGCTGGGGCTCTGGGGTGTCCAAACTTTTGACCCGTGGCTCCATTACACACAGTGCTGGGGCTCTGGGGTGTCCAAACTTTTGACCCGTGGCTCCATTACACACAGTACTGGGGGGCCGGGGTGTCCAAACTTTTGACCTAACGCTGTTTTATCCCATAGCTGCTCCATTACACACAGTACTGGAGTTCTAGCTACCTGTCCTTCGATCTAGCTGCCGTCCTCCGATTTGCCCCATTCATTCCAATGGGGCCACTTCGTACGACAATCGTACGAAATCCGTACGACGTAACTTTTCGTAACGCATATTTTCGGAAAGAGCTCAATAAGTTCTACAGGTCCTCAATTGGTTTCATCTTCGTATTTCAAAAATTGCGACGTCCACGGGCGTGCAAAGTTCTGTCCATTCATTTTCAATGGGCAAAAAAACGCGTACTTACGAAGTTTTTACGAAAAACGTAAGTCCGATCGGAAAGCTGTATACAAGCCCACCATTCCCGATATGGACGCACGTTTTCTCTTTTGAACGAAGTCGATATTTCGAAAACTGCGGCACTAGTTAACCGGACAAAAAACAGGTGGAATAATAATAATAATAATAAGAAGAAGAAGAAGAAGAAGAAGAAGAATAAGACTTAAGAAGATCAATACTGTGATTGCATTACTGCAATCACACTAATAATAATAATAAGAAGAAGAAGAAGAAGAAGAATAAGACTTAAGAAGATCAATACTGTGATTGCATTACTGCAATCACACTAATAATAATAATAAGAAGAAGAAGAAGAAGAAGACTTAAGAAGAACAATACTGTGATTGCATTACTGCAATCACACTAATAATAATAATAATAATAATAAGAAGAATAAGACTTAAGAAGAACAATACTGTGATTGCATTACTGCAATCACACTAATAATAAGAAGAAGAAGAAGAAGAAGAAGAAGAAGAATAAGACTTAAGAAGATCAATACTGTGATTGCATTACTGCAATCACACTAATAATAAGAAGAAGAAGAATAAGACTTAAGAAGAACAATACTGTGATTGCATTACTGCAATCACACTAATAATAATAATAATAAGAAGAAGAAGAAGAAGAAGAATAAGACTTAAGATCAATACTGTGATTGCATTACTGCAATCACACTAATAATAATAATAAGAAGAATAAGACTTAAGAAGATCAATACTGTGATTGCATTACTGCAATCACACTAATAATAATAAGAATAAGACTTAAGAAGAACAATACTGTGATTGCATTACTGCAATCACACTAATAATAATAAGAAGAATAAGACTTAAGAAGAACAATACTGTGATTGCATTACTGCAATCACACTAATAATAATAAGAAACAGACTTAAGAAGATCAATACTGTGATTGCATTACTGCAATCACACTAATAATAATAATAAGAAGAAGAAGAATAAGACTTAAGAAGAACAATACTGTGATTGCATTACTGCAATCACACTAATAATAATAATAATAATAATAATAATAATAAGAATAAGACTTAAGAAGAACAATACTGTGATTGCATTACTGCAATCACACTAATAATAATAATAATAAGAAGAAGAAGAAGAAGAAGAAGAATAAGACTTAAGAAGAACAATACTGTGATTGCATTACTGCAATCACACTAATAAGACTTAAGAAGAACAATACTGTGATTGCATTACTGCAATCACACTAATAATAATAAGAAGAAGAATAAGACTTAAGAAGAACAATACTGTGATTGCATTACTGCAATCACACTAATAATAAGAAGAAGAAGAATAAGACTTAAGAACAATACTGTGATTGCATTACTGCAATCACACTAATAATAAGAAGAAGAAGAATAAGACTTAAGAAGAACAATACTGTGATTGCATTACTGCAATCACACTAATAATAATAATAAGAAGAATAAGACTTAAGAAGAACAATACTGTGATTGCATTACTGCAATCACACTAATAAGAAGAAGAAGAAGAATAAGACTTAAGAAGAACAATACTGTGATTGCATTACTGCAATCACACTAATAAGAAGAAGAAGAAGAAGAATAAGACTTAAGAAGAACAATACTGTGATTGCATTACTGCAATCACACTAATAATAATAATAATAAGAATAAGACTTAAGAAGAACAATACTGTGATTGCATTACTGCAATCACACTAATAAGAATAAGACTTAAGAAGAACAATACTGTGATTGCATTACTGCAATCACACTAATAATAATAAGAAACAGACTTAAGAAGATCAATACTGTGATTGCATTACTGCAATCACACTAATGAACAGAACTAAACGGTGCAGGTCTGGTTCGGAGCTTAATGTCCGCTTTACTCTAACGAGCAGAAATAAGAGTTTCAGATTTACCTCAGATTCAGTGAATATGAGCGGGAGCAGAGCGCGGGGTCCTGCAGCACGGAGCGTTTTCCCTCAGAGGAACTCTGATCCACGCGGGGACTCAGAGCGCTCTCTGGTTAGCAGTGTTAGCGGTCCTGGTGTTCAGTGGAGGCGGAGAGAGCGCGAGTCAGTCCGGGGAACAGTCTGTCGGAGCGGCGCTGCAGCGGAGAGTTCACGGCTAGCGCAGAGCAGCTAATACACGAGGCTAAACACAGCTAGCCGAGCTGGCTAAGCTAACAGTGCTAACAGAACTTTACTTATAGAGAGATTATCCCAGCTTTATCCACCAGCACACTCTCAGTATGGACTTCAGTGTCCTTAAAATTACCGGTTAGTTTAATTAATACTGATTATTAGTGAATTTAGTTCAGCCTGTGAGGAACTTTATCCTCCTCGCCTCTCCCGCGCTGCTACTCCCGTATCTCCGCTGTTCTCTCTCGTCCCGTGGGCGGGCCTGTTCCAATCCTCTACTCCACCCTCACCTGTACACTTCTCCCTCAGTAGATCCCTTAATCACTTTTAAGTGACCTTCTTGCAAAAACACAAGAAAAAATGAAATATGTATTCTGTACTGCTTTTCTTTTTAAACTATTTACACAAACACAATGACTATTTTGAACATGTTTAGTACTCTTTTAAACCATCACTTTGCATTTATAAGACTTTAATTATTACTGTATTTATTAGTGTATCTATTTTAGAACTAGGGAGTTTTACATTTTTTACCCTGGGCTACATGAGAAATATGCAAGAGGGGTGTATCCCATAGTGAGATACCGAATGAATGCTTGAAAGAGAACAGAAATTACAAGAAAAAAAATTGCAAGAAATAAAACAAATTTACCGGACTTGAAACACTGTTACTAGTGCTGAAACATTACATTGGTCAGTAAAAAAGCAACTGCTTTGTTTGTACATTTAGCTAGGCTAGCTACCAATAATAATGGTCAGTTAAACAGCAAATGCTGTATTTGGATATTTAGCTAAGCAAGTTACCAATAATAATAGTCAGTAAAACAGGAAATGCTTTGTTTATACATTTGGTTAGTAAAATAGCAAATGCCAGAACCAATAATAAAAAAACCTTTTTCTCTATTTCAATCTTAAATGGACTATTATGTTTCACTTCAACACAAATCCATTTCACACTGGATTTCTCCGTTGGCCACCTTTTAGTATGTAACAAATAATAACATAAGACAATCTCAGGCCTATAGGTTTCATGTAAAATATATGTTGAAAAAACACAATGAGATGCAGATCTGCAATAAAAAAGCTGTTTATTAAAACACCCAGATGAGTAAACATAGATGTGAAGCAATAGAAAGATAATAGTTTGTAGTGGATAAAAACAATTAAGAAACTACATGATTTGGATATTCTTAGTAAATGTGGAGCTTAAAAAACCTTAATAAGGATAAGATAAGAGAGTATAAAACTTGAGTAATACAACAACCAAATATCCATCTATATCCCTCTATGCTAACAGATTTTTAATCAGACATAGACAAACGAGAACAGCAGCAGAGGGAGTGAATGAGCCTGCAACCTTACTGCGCTACACAAACCTGGAGTGGGTTGATTTCAGTATGGGAACTACGACTGAAGCGTTTTATTTAACGGTTGGAAAGGAATTTGTTGGCCTCTCTGCAGAGTCTAGATGCTCTTCCGGTCCACACGGCAGTACCCAGCACAGTGTTGTCTCTCTGTGGCTCTGGATCTCACTTTTGGGAGCACTCTCTCTGGAGTTCCTCAGGTGCTGTTTTCATTTCTTCTTTCATACAGATGGGCCTAAAAGTTTAGTTGCAATCTACGAATCCTACTCTACTCCTAACAACTATGACATTTAAATTTTAAAGACTAAGTTATGCTAATCTAATATCTGGTCCAATATCTGGTCCAAACACTGGCAGTGCCCTCGCTCAAACCCAAATTACCTCCCCTTCTTCAGAACTGAGCTCTGTCTCACAAAGAATGTCCTGGAATATCAAACATACGAGAAAACATAACATGGAATTCAATAAACCTCATTCCTGGGTAAGATTCATTTTGCTGAACCTGTAAAATCCATTGTTAAATTCAGTTCATGTTTGTTTCTTGTGGAACGTGTCCCAAGTGACAAAGTGAAACATTTATGTAGAATAAGGTATTCTGTCTGAAAGATTTACGATTTGCACTTTTAATTGCTGTGGGACAAATGTGGGATAGTTTTCTCTCCTGTGTGAATTCACTGGTGTCGTTTGAGATCACTCTGTTTAGTAAAACTCTTTCCACAGTCTGAGCAGTGATACGGTTTCTCTCCTGTGTGAATGCGCTGGTGTTTTTTGAGTTCACTCTGAGTAGTAAAACACTTCCCACAGTCTGAGCAGTAATATGGTTTCTCCCCTGTGTGAATGCGCTGGTGATTTTTGAGTTTACTCTGTGTAGTTAAACTCTTCCCACAGTCTGAGCAATGATGCGGTTTCTCTCCTGTGTGAATGCGCTGGTGGTTTCTGAGATTACTCTGATGATTAAAATTCCTCCCACAGTCTGAGCAGTAATACGGTTTCTCTCCTGTGTGAATGCGCTGGTGTATTTTGAGATTACTCTGTACAGTAAAACTCATCCCACACTGGAAGCAGTGATACGGTTTCTCTCCTGTGTGAATGCGCTGATGTAGTTTTAGAGTCCCCAGTCTATTAAAACTCTTCCCACAGTCTGAGCAGTAATACGGTTTCTCTCCTGTGTGAATACGCTGGTGTCGTTTGAGAGTACTCTGTTCAATAAATCTCTTCCCACAGTCTGAGCAGTGATACGGTTTCTCTCCTGTGTGAATGCGCTGGTGATTTTTGAGAGTACTCTGTTTAGTAAAACTCTTGACAGAGTGCTGATGTTTCTCCATGTCAGGACTTGGCTTTATTTGTATGTTAAATGTATCAAACAATTTCTGCGTGTTCTGGAGATTCTTCTGGATGGCTTGTGCTTCACCTCTTTCAGCAGTTTAACACTGCTCTTTGATAAATATCCTGTTTGTTGGTGAGGAATTTTAGGAGAACATTTTTATTTCTGAAAAACACAAAGAAAATGGCATTGAATGATAAAAAGCAGGTCAATAAACTGAAGAGAACTGCCTAAAATCAGTTACACTATACAGACAAAACTACTGGGACATCTTCATATTACCATAAAAGGGTGCTGGTGGTCCTCTAGCCACCTGTTTAGTGCCTTTATAAGGACTGCCCACTGTTCAGACACTCTTGATTCTTATCTGGTCTCACTAGACACTGAGAACTTAAAGAAAGAAAGAAAGAAATAGTGAGGTTACCCCTAAATCTTAAGCTTTGAGGCATGTGTTACAACCCTATAGGTCACAATGGCTGATTATTGTTTTTTTCTTTCTGTTTGAGTGTGCCTTCCTACTGCAGGTTACTGCATGATGCCATTTAACCAAACTGGTTGGTCACCACCAGGGGGAACCAACCATAAAAGGGAACAGGAAGTGCGAGGGTGGTGCTTGGCTTCCAACATGGCTCCTGTGTGTTTCTGGTTCCCTGCCGCATGGTCTATGCAAAGTTTGTAGCCGGTGAAAGTGTTAGAACTAAGCTGATGGTAAAATCATGTTCTTTGGTGTGAACACTGTTGTGTCTGGTCTCTCAGTGGGGAGGAAATAAGCTTATTCTTACAAGTTCTCTCAGTGGGAGAAAGAGTTTATTTTTCTATGCTTTCTCTTGGTTTGTTTAATTAGGGAGTTAGGTTAGAAATTTGTATTTCTTTTTCTTTTCTTTGTTAGGTAAGTTAGTTTTCTTAATCTTTAAATTAGTTTTGTTTTGTTTATAATTTTTTATTTCATCCCTAATTGTTGCCTCCCCTTTGACCTAAGCCTTGTATTCTTTACAATTTGTTAAATAAACTAAACCTTTTGACTAACAGGAGTATGTGTGGTTGGGGAACCAGGAGGGCATGGGGGCCTCTTTTTTCTATGTTACAGGCTGACCTAGACCAGGTCGTAACACACGTGCCGAAAAAACAACACGCATTACTTTGAATCACAGTGCAGATGCTTGATTCGTTCTACATTGATGACGTGACCAATGCTGTCCAAATCCTTTTCCTTTACACTAATTTATAAAAGATCCCACACATATTAACCAAACCTGATTTTTTTTTTTACAACTCCTGATAACAGTTCATTATTTTCCACCACATTAGCTTCAGGCTAACAGTGATGGGCACTCCTGAGTTCAAGACATGTTTTTTTTGGTATATGTAGATCAAAATCCTTTGAATATAGTGAGAAAAAAAAGTATTTGTGTAAAAAGTCTGTGATTTGTCTTCAGATGGGAAGAGTCAGACTTTAGTCTGTTAAAAGTACTGTAGTCATGTAGTTGTACGGACAACATAACACAGACTACACTGCTCAACATCACCAGACTGAGAGAGTTAAGCTAACCTAGCTTTAATTTATAAGTTACAACTAGCTAACCTAGCTTTAATTTATAAGTTACAACTAGCTAACCTAGCTTTATTTTTTAATTATATAAATTATAAATTATTATTATTATATTATAAATTATTATAACTAGCTAACCTAGCTTTAATTTATAAGTTATAACTAGCTAACCTAGCTTATTTTTAAACAACATAAGTTATAATACATTACTATAATTATTATTATATTATAAATTATTACAACTAGCAAACCTAGCTTTATTTTATACATTATAACTAACTGATCCAGTTTTAATTTACAAGTTATGTGTAGCTAACCTAGCCTTAATTTAAATAGCTAACCTAGAAGCTAACCTAGACTTAACTTATAAGTTAACACTAGATAGCCTGCAGCATTAGCAGCACTGTTCACCGGGCTTGGAGAGTGGGGCTAGCGCCAGCTAGATAGCATTAGCAAGGTTATCTAATGATGGCTAAAACCTTAACACTCCTTCAGTTTTGGGAAGTAACGGATTACATGTAACGGCGTTACGTAATCAGATTACAAATTATAAGTAACTGTAATCCGTTACAGTTACTGCTTCAGTAAGTGGTAATCAGATTACAGTTACTCTGCTAAAATAAAAGGATTACATTGCGGTACTTTATTTTTGCTCTTCCAATCCAACACTGACAAAACGCAAACACAACGAGACGAAATTAACTGACATTTTGGTCAACGAATAAAAACGAGATGAAAATGTTTGGCAGGGACTAAATCCAATCAGACAGATTTAATTCTGTGAAAGGTAGGGACCAGTTAGGAAGAGATCCAATCACTGCTACTTTAGCGGAGGTGGAGAGGCGGGATAAGCGGGGTACTCATCCAATCAGTACCCGCCTCTCCTGCAGTAGCGCCGCGCGCTCAGTTACAAACCGGGGAATTAGCCTGTCGTTACGGAGCTCGTATGGGAAGTTAACTCGACAGTGTTCAGCAGGGAGAGAGAGAGAGGGGAGAGGCGATATATTTCTCCTTTGACGTTGCAAAAAACAAGATAACGTGTAAACCGCATGGAGCGACTCCATCTCCGGTAAAAACACCACTAATCTTTCAGCTTCTGCAGAGCAGTCACACAGATCTCCTCCATGCAGAGATCAGCGTTTTAATACTGATGTTATTTCATGAGCTGATGTGTTTAACTCGGCAAAGCACTAAAACACAGAACTGATACAGAACTCACTCATTAAGATCCGATCGTTTGTTTAGTCTCACAGTGGGAAAGATATAGCTAGTGTTAAAGCAGGAACAAGTCAGAAAGGAACTCAATAATATCTCCAAAATAAAACAATAAAATAAGTGAATCTATGAACCCAAAAGTCTGTGTAAAGTTCCTTACAGCACTTTCTCATCAGTTTCTCACTTTAACTCATGAAGTCTCTCAGTACATCCTGAGAGCATCTCTACAGGACAGTGTGTGAATGTGTATTTTTGATCTCATTTATAGACTGTAGCTACAGTAGGTGTGCTGGGTTACTACTGGAGATAAAACTAGATCATTTAAAAGCTGTTTTTGCTTCCACAGCTCTGTTCAAACTATAATTTAACTATCGGAGTGTCTATTTGCACCCGGGTGCAAATAGCACGTGCCACACAGCAAGGCTATTTTCACCCCTTAATTAAAAAAAAAGAAAGAGAACTCATCTGCGCATGTCTACCAATGAATGCGAGGGAGCGAAAACGCGCAAATTCACAGATGGGGAAACGGAGACCATAGGAAATGGTAAGCAGAATTTGGTTATTATTTATGTATAAAAGGCCCATCACTCAATTTAACTCTACATTTTAAGATAAATATTTAAGACAGAGTGAGAATTATTATCTATCGAACACTGTTGACTGAAAACGAATAAGCTAAGCTAGTGTTTTGGTGGGTCTCAGTTTAAGTTATTTGATTGAATTAAAGTTTGAGGCAGTTAGGTAACTTGTATCTAACCTTATCTTAGTTATTAAGTAAAAAGTTTTGTATTTTGTTGCTTATTCTGATTAATTTAGCTAGCTAGCTAGCTTATTGCTGGCTAGTACAGAGCCCGGGAGGGGCCGTGGGTAAAAAAAAAAAAATTAAATCAAGCGAACGATGTAGCAGTTCATGCCAACAATTTCTCTAATTCGTGCGAACGATTTCTTTTATTCCAGCGAACGATTAAGCCAACTCTTATTTCTAGTTCATGCATGCACAGGCAGGATAAACACAGTCTCCGGCGATGTTCATGCCTTCTGCGGTGGCGTTTTAGGGCAACTCTTAATTAGAGAATAAAGTCTAATATAACGAGATTAAAGTCGTAATATTACGAGATTAAAGCCGCAGTATTTTGATTTTAATTGTAACTGCTTGGCCTGCAGCGCAGGGCACGGAGGGAAAAGAGCACATACCGTCAGTTAGAAACGTAGATAAATGACGGTGATCTCAGGATCTCATAACAGATCATGCATGATCACCGTCAGTTATCTACGTTTCTAACCTGCTTATTATTAATGTTCTAGTGTTACAGCTTTCGGCTCTGCGCTGCGAGATTCCTCTGTGCGGGGAGAGCGCGCGGCGCGACACGGAGGCTTTCCACCGCATTTTAGTTTTTGCTACCAAACGAACATAAATACTGTAAATTCCAGTCATGAATAAAGGAAATAAACCTTTTACTGAAACAAGACGACTGTCTCGGTGTGTGTCTCGGCTAATCTCGTAATATTACGACTTTAATCTCGTTATATAGACTTTATTCTCTAATTAAGAGTTGCCCTAAAACGCCACCGAAAAAATACACAAAGAAAATCTAGGCAGTCACACTAAGGCATTTGAAAACTACTTATATATTTATAGGAATTTCATGAGGGAAAGGGCCATTACCGGAGAGAAGCTAGAGGGATGGACAAGTGGAAGCATTCCAACTGTGACTCAAGAAGATGGCTCCAGCTGCGGTGTATTTGCTTTGATGGTAATACCATTTAATTTGTGTTATATGATAAACTTAAAAACTGTGAATTTGTTACAGAGAAGAACTATCATTGTATTATATAGTCAGAGCAAGAAAAACATTACAGAACCGCTGTTGAATATACAGTTTTTAACTGTAAACTGCTAACAAGCGTTTCTCAGTACTTGAGATACTTCTAAACTTCTAAACTTTAGACAGAAACACACCTACCTCATACAATGAAATTTAATTTCATCCACAAAAGCACTTTCTATTCAATTAATTCCTACAAAACACTAATGTATGCTCTCTGCTTCAGAGCTACATGCAGTCCCGTCCAAAAGTATTAGAACAGCAAGTCAAATTCCCGTGTTTTTGTTGTACACTAAAGACATTTGGGTTTAAGATCAAAGGATGAACATGAGGCAAAACATAGAATGTAAGCTTCTATTTTCTGGTATTTAAATGTTGAAAAATACTCCACCTATTGTCTGAACCCACCCATTTCTCAACTGAGCAAAACTATTGAAACATGTGACTGACAGGTTTCTTATTGACCACGTGTTGCCTTTAAGGTTGATTGTTCATACATTAAATAGCTCTGCATGACTATTCTACATTTGGCCTGGGTTTAAACCTATAAAGTAGGTCTTTTTTATAAGAGAAACATGAAGACCAGAGAGCTGTCTATGAGAGAAAAGCAAGCCATTTTGAAGCTGAGGAAAGAAGGAAATCAATCAATCAGAGTCATTGGACAAACTTTGGGCATAGCAAGCACAACAATTTGGAATGTCCTGAATAAGAAAAAAAACTACTGGTGTAGAGTAGACAAAAAATAGTATACAGTCACTCAGTAAAAAACTACAAAAGCTACAGAGGTAGCTGTTTAATACTGTATTTAAATACATTAGGTATTGAATATTAGGTAAAGAGTAACTTTGTTGGTAATCTCATGTGTACAGAAAATGTAAGCATGGTAAAAACATGCTAATTGAATGCATATTGTATGATAGCAAAATGAATTATATCAGTAGTATAGTCCACAACAGACAGATGATGTGTATTTAGAGTTTTGAAAATGTGACTACAGTAAACTGTGAATTTGAAGAAGAGAATATTTTGACAAATTAGCCGTTGCAAATGTTATGTTGCCATGTATTTCCCTGTGCTGAGGGCGCAGTTGTGAAATAAAAGTAGCTTGTTATTCTGGAGTTTGATCGTAGGGTAAAAAGGTATACTTGTTTGCTCTCTCAAAATTCTTTCACTTCTGATCAAGCACTAAATTGTAGGCCTGGCTTAAGTCCAGTGTTTTCCAACCTGATGTTCCTGGAGACAACCTGACCTGCAGATTTTAGTGATATTCCTGTTCCACAAAACACTTGAATTCACTAACCAGCTTCTTAAAAAGAAGTGGATGTGTGTTCACTCTGTGTGTGTGTGTGTGTGTTTGTGTGTGATTTTTCAGAATGCTGAAGCCCTTTTGAAATTTGGAGTTCCTGCATCCATAAGCCACAGCCAATTGAACGAGATCCGGCTATACATTCGGGATCGAATTGTAGCAGCAGGGACTAATAAAGACTAAATCTTGTGAGGTCCCCGCCAGCCCCCCCACCCTCCCATTTCCCCCCACCACCCCCACCCCCCATCCTACCCATTGCCCCCACACTCCCCCACTCCACATCCCACCTCAACCTAAAAATACCATAATTCCAGAGAACACAGTTCCACTTCTCTATAGCTCAATGCTGGGGCTTTATACCCCACTTGCTCACGCCTGGTATAGGCATGTTAAGAAACCTTGTTCTTTGGGTTGTTTGTTACATGTTTTTAAACATGATGTAAATAATAAAAAACCCAGTTCACTTCTTTAAAAAAATTACAAACTATCTAGAAAAAAATAATTTAAAAAGTCAAATCTGTCATCTGCATTCTGTGAAATTAAATTAAATTAAAGTGGCTGATAATAATGTACTGGTAGAAAGTAATTTTATATATATATATATATATATATATATATATATATATATATATACACATATACATATACATATATACGTATATATATATATACACATATACACACACACACGCACACACACATAGAAAGTAAATATATATATATATATATATATATATATATATACACACACACACATCATACAGTGTGCTACATAAGGGTGCTACAGACTTTATATTAACTTACATTTTGTTTTAATATTATAATTTATCACTGGCGGTGTATATTATAATGTAGTATATACTGTAGCATGTGATTACTGTCATTAGTGGCAAGCGACTTAGGATAATTAAAATGCTATTCAAATTCTAAGAGCATGGTAAAGAAAAACAAAGAAGAGACTCCCAAGTGAAAAACAAAATTCAATAAGAACAAACTTTGAGGTCCACCCCATAATCCCAAACAAAAGTATGTTCACCTCTTGTAAAATAATCTGTAAGTAAAATTTGTTTTGTCACAAAACACAAAAGAATAGTACTAATCTCTTCTAAAACCATAATGTCAGGTGCAAATAGCACACACTGCTATGTAAAGCCGGGTGCAAATAGCACACACTGCTGCGTACACCCGGGTGCAAATAGCACACACTGCTATGTACACCCGGGTGCAAATAGCACACACTGCTGCGTACACCCGGGTGCAAATAGCACACACTGCTGCGTACACCCGGGTGCAAATAGCACACACTGCTATGTACACCCGGGTGCAAATAGCACACACTACTATGTACACCCGGGTGCAAATAGCACACACTGCTATGTACACCCGGGTGCAAATAGCACACACTGCTGCATACACCCGGGTGCAAATAGCATGTCCCTTTAACTATTCAGATGTTTTATGACCTGATTTCTAAAACAAATTTTAAATGTAAAATATGTATAGTCACACACCTACAATAATAATTATAATATACATTAAATCATATTTAAATATATTCCACATTCAAACATTAACAATATTACTCAAGTGGTTATTAAATGTTTAACTTCGTATTCATTTCGTAAGTGTATAGTTAATAATAATAATAATTTAAGGGAACTGATGAAAAAGCATTTACATTTACACCCTTTACATTTTAGTCGACTAAATTTACTGTAATTTTAGTAGACTATATTCTTATGACATTAAGTCGACTAAAACTAAAAACATTTCAGATGACTAAATTGTGCTATTTTCATCACAAAACTATGACTAAGACTAAATCAAAATTTGTTGTCAAAATTAACACTGGTGGCAAACCTGCAAATAGATAGCTTACAGTTGTTGTTACATTGTTTGTTTTTTAATGTTTTTTAATGGTTTTATCATCAATTTATAGAAGTGTTTCATAGAATTGTTTGATGAAATGGTTTCATAAGTATTTTTATAGAGTGATTGAAAAGGCTGTTTTATTTGTTTATCTATCTGTTAACTGAAAAGAAAAATAAAATAATAATATGCAGTATGTGGTTGCTACATTCATTCAGGCTTAAAAAAATGACAATATTGTAAGTAATCCAAAGTAATCAGATTACGTTACTCACTTGAAGTAATGTAACTGATTACGTTACAAATTACATTTTGAGTGATGTAATCAGTAATCTGTAAGGGATTACATTTTAAAAGTAACCTTCCCAACACTGCACTCCTTCAATATTAGTGATGTACTCCTCTACACAGTTGCTGTATTCATTTAACAAAACTGCTCTTGTTAATAAATATCCCTCTTCAGCCCTTTTTTCTAGATCGTTCGTGGTTAAACGTGGTAAGAGCTGAAGATATGTGCTCCAGAACTGATCATTTACATTAATTAAATAAACAGAACCACAACATTCCTGCACATACACAACAAAAATAATCCCAAACGATTATTAAGCATCTGTAACTGCACATATATCTATAAAATATGAAACAGAAGTAAATACAGCACATGAACAAACATTTTCAGGCTCAGTCACATGTAGTGTTTTGGCGCTGAAACGGCTGTACCTCAGAGCTGATAACCCGACCGGGGCAGAAATAATTAATTATTAGGTAAAATATGCTTCAATACCCGCTAAAAATGCTCAGAAGAGTGACTAGCAGTTCTCTTGTTGGTGCAGGAAATTGTAGTTCAACATAAAATCACAGAAAAATAATGACCTCTTTACTGTTACAACACATCAACCAACCTCCAACAAGAGAGAGAGAGAGAGAATTTCTCCATACCTTCTGTAGTTCAGCTGATTCTGCTCTTCCTCCGGCGCTCCAGCTACAGACCCCCCAGCTCAGCCTCATCCGGGCTATGTAGAGCCCCGCCCCCTCCCCCGCTATATCACATTATACCCCATCACCGCTAGAGGGAGCCCGCGAGGGAGTCCTCAATGCATGGAGCTGAATGTAAACAGCTAAAACTCTCATTTAAAACACTGTATAACTACTTCTCTGGAGTTTTCCTTAAATTTTACAGTAGAACAAAGTATTTCACTAAAATAGGAAAGAAAACATGCCCCTATATTTCCATTTTCTATAACTAATGTTTTTTTTTTTCAGTAGATTTACTAGCATTACTGCTACTGATGCTGGAGTTACACACAGAGCTCATTTAAATGATTAAAACTGCAGTTTAAAAAGTTTTAATAATTATCTCTGCTGTGAAGAAACAGTTATAGTTGTTCTGTTTTGAGGCAATTAGTAAAATTTTTATTCTATAAAGTATCAAATGTTTATAAATTATTATTTTGCTAAAATAATTTATAAACGTTTGATACTTTTTAAAATAAAAAAATGTTTATAGGTTTTTAGACATTTCAGACTCTGTCGAGTGGCTTGAGATTCAGAGCAGATTCTGAAGTGAGTTTTTTCCACTATAGAGATTCTCTGATTGCTCCTGTACAACTCCAACAAACAGCACTTACTAATTACTATGGAAAGATCAGTGCTGTTGTGACATTGATTCTGGTAGAATTATTTTTTATCTAAATTTCATTTAAAATATTATGGTTACATTTTCTTTGCATTTACCTTCTTGATGTCCTGCAGATTCTTGAAAAGGAGATTGTACTGCAGCAGATCTTGTTTGTTGCTCACCTTGTCTAAAGTCTTACTATTTATGTATTCTGAAAGCTTTCCATAAATTGAGGTCATTCACACCTACTCCCTGTAAAATCACTCTCTGACATCACAATGGACCATCCTGATTTCTGTATAGAAGGGTACTTCACACCTGTAAAATATTCGAAATTCATATGCAGATTTCAGTATTAAACTAATTATTTGTAAAATAAAGAATGAATTGTTTAAGAGTTTATTTGTTAATAGAATGACAAAAACAACTTGGGGCATCACTTGAAGTTTACCAATAACAGTGAGGGCGAAGTCCATCTGGTACAACTTTAGCATTTATTACATACACAGTGTTGCAAATATCAGTTTTAAACGAATTCGTTGTGAAAATGGCATGAATTTATGCAGTATTTTATGAGTGATTTATCATTAATTCATGCACATAATACATCATCTGTCATTATGAATATACATGAAGTAAGCATGTCTCGTACATGTGTTAATGTATGAGTTCATGTAGGGACACACAGTGACATGAGTTATTTATGATGTTGATTCAGCTCTTTATATTAGGAAATTGAGGTAAAAACCAAAGGATCCGCCAACACCTCATATAACAAAAATATTCAGCGTTAATTAAGTATCAATTCTTCATGAGTTCATGATGTTTGTGGACCTTAAAGTAAAGTGGTACAATATTCATTCTATAATACTGGTGATGGTAATGATGAAAAGACAGAGGAACCAAGCAAACATTGTTTATTGTTTTCAATGTGAACAGTAAACATGGATTAACTGGCATCTCATAGCAAAGCTTTAAATAAAAAAAATATTCAAAAAATGAACCAATAATAAAAGAGTGAGCCTGGTATGGGTTGGGGTCCTGTCCAGCATGTTTCCTGCCCTTTCTGCCCATATATATATATATATATATATATATATATATATATATATATATATATATATATATATATATATATATATATATATATATACGTTTTATTTAAAGAACCGTTGAATAACTATTGTTTTAATTTTTTTACAACACAGTGGCATCTCCTGCACTGGTTACATAACCCGAACACTGAACAACTGTTAACCGTTACAGGAAAAACAAAGACGCAGCTTTGTTGATTCTTCTTAGAAATGTCCAGCAAGGATCCCTCTTCTTTTTTGAGAATTGCAGTAGCAGTGGGCTCCTGTTCACAGGAAGCTCCTGCAAACTTTTTCAGGAGGTCCTTTGGTGGAAGAGTGTCTGCCTCCATCCAGAGAGAAATGACCACAGAGACCCCTCATCTTCAATGGTGACATCCCTCAGAGAGATGTCCTCTCCAGAGACAGTGGTTCAGATAGAGCTCACCTAAAGAGAGAGAGAAAGAAAAAACACTCACAAAACATGTTACCTTTTTACAGTCACAAGATTCAGCAAAATAACCTGAATATTTATTTTACACTAAAAATGTAAAAAGACCTATCTGCTTAGACAGGGATCAAACCTAGTCCTAGACTACATATTCATTTTAATGAAAAACCTTAATTCTAAATGCTGCGTAGTCCAAGACTAGGCTTAATGTGAGGACTCGCCCAGACCACGGCCCTCCGACCACTAGGGGAAGGCCACGCTACACCTCTGGCAATAATCAGGGTCGATTGGCGACAGCTGTGTGCAAGCTTTAAAAGCTGGGCTCATATGCACCCCAGCCCAGAGTCTTAACCCTCATGTTGAGAGTGAGATCACTCCAGTTTGTTGAAAAGAAAAGAAATGAAAAGAAAAGAACACACAGTGAGGGCTGGACCTGTTCCTCCAGAGCAGTCAACTGTGTTTCTGTTTATCTCTTCCCAGAGAAGCCTGTTGCCCTCTGTGCCTTTCCCCTTTTTTCCAGTGGTCTGTAGCCAACCTATATCTTTCTTTCCTTGCTGTCTTTTCCTCTCCACTCCCTTCTCTGAGTGAGAGAGAAAAAAACAAATAAATAAATAAAAGAGAGAAATAAAAATAAATACAGGACCAGAGACGTTCTTCCTCGTATAAACCCCCACCACTCTTTACTATTTCCCAGTAGGCTGTTTACTTAGAATTTTGTTTGTTTGGACTTTCTTTGTTCTCATTTCCCACCTGATCGTCCTACTCTGTTCTAAGGGCTGCCACAGCCACACATGCCATGGTGGCGCAGTGAGATTATCCGGCGCATTCAGCCCCTTTTCATGGCTTGCGGGGGTTCAAATCCCGGAGCACCACGTGATACTGTTGTTATTATTTTTTATTTATTTTTTATTACGTTTGTTTTTCCCAGTGAAAAGCTTTGCATCTTACAGGGCAGTGACCTCTGTTGGTGGGTAAATGGTCTCCATGTCGAGCTTGACCTCAGTCCTCAGACACACTCAGTGCAGGTGGAAGAAACCTGAACCCTGTGCAAGAAGCATTTTTGGCGGTTAAGGCGGTTCTTCCTTAATAGAAGCATTTTTAACGATGTATGTCTCGCCTTCTTTAAATAACTTATTTAAAAGTGCTCTTTTAGATATAACACTACATAAAATGAGAAAACCTGGTCTAAAATAATAACAATAAAATGTTTTAAGATGTTTATTTGATTTACATTACAACTTGGATCAATCAGACACTGTTTCTTGTGCATATTATAGTGAAATCGGCAAAACTAAGGTTTTAAGCTTCCCATATAGTCACTTTTAACAGTATATAATGATGGAAAAAAATTTGAATTTCAAAACATATGCTGAAGATTTGCATACGGTTGTCAATTTAAAGTGTCCTGCTCAAGAAACACGTCACAAGCCTCTTATGAAAACACATAAAAGCCAAAGAAATATGAACTCGATATTACGACATGTTTAAGATATTTATTTTCTCATAAGTGGCAGCAATACGCTTCGGTAGTAATGGTAATTGAAATTACAATTCGGTTATCTGTATAGCTTATTAGCAACTTAGCCTAGATTATCGGCACCACGCGGGGTGTGGAACCAGAGCGTTACAGCTGTATACTGGATTGGAGCATTTTAGTCATTCATCCAGAAAAAAAATCTGCATGTTGGGCAGATGCAGGGCAGATTACAGCAAAACTTAGGGTCAAACTTGGCGCCGTAAAAAAAAAAAAAAAACTTGAAAAAATAGTAACTTGTTTCTGATTGCAAATTAACAGCGTGTGTTAACAATTTAACGTTGACAGCCCTTACAATTTCAAATTAAAAATCACAGAAACAATGACCTGAGAATCTGCAGTTTACAGTGTGAACTCTTCAATCCAGGAGAGAGCAGGTCCGCTGAAAAACTTGAAGAGTTTACTTGTTTGTAAGGCTGGGGCGACGCGTCGACATAATCGACGTCATCGATTACGAAAATACATCGATTTGCATAACGTGCGTCGGCGCGTCGTAAACATGGCGGCGCCTGTGGAGAGCATTAGAGGTTAGATCGGTCTCAAAAATTCCGACTGGCTGTTTTCGGGCTGTTTGAATGAGCGAAATATGATCAGAATTATGTTAAATTACACTGTAACATAGAGGCATAGAACTATTATTTAATTAAAATGATTTTTAAGAACAGCTACACAGTGCTGCAGGTCAAACGCGGAGGAGTTCACGTGCGAGAGAGAGAGAGAGAGAGAGACAGAGAGAGAGAGAGATTTGCTTGTTCTGGTGAGAGCTACTCACAGGTGAAGGTTCTCTTTGATCTCCTCGTGCTCATATTCTAGTCCCATACATAATTCTGCAGCTCCCTCAGTGTTTTCTGTCGTATTTTGCGGCTAGCGCTAGAGCTTACAACTGACACCGCGGACCGCGAGGTGCCGCCGCGCTTGTGCCGAATCCGACTCTCTGCTGAAACTGACTCCCGCTTCGCGGACAGAATCGGCACAACACCCCCGCTGTAGAACTGCGGTAGTGAAAACAGCGCTTATAAACAAATAAGTTTAGTTTCACTTTCAGTTTTCGTAATTTTTTTAAAATAAAAATATATTTAAAAAACAGACGCCTACATCTCGGACTATTTTCTGGAGCCCGGGTCGGATTTCGGGTCGGGCCTCGGGTCATGTCGGGTTCGGACCAGAGAATCTAAGCTCTAGAGAGCATGGACTCCGGAGAGCAATCTCCAGCTACAAAAAAAATCGCCAGCGGGCATCTAAAGTTTGGGAGCATTTCACGCAAAAGGGCAACAATGTGGTCCTCTGCCATATGTGCAAAAGGAGCACTTGACGCGCAAACATCCAGGAGCACTATGTCAACAGGGTCACACAGTAAGTTACCGTTTACATCAGGGTCTCCGCGGGTGTCCTTAAAAAGACTTAAGGCTGTCTACCAAAGGTTTTAAACCTGCCACAGGCAGAAATTATACATTTTTGGGTTATATTTGTGCATGGCATTTCACAGTTTCCAGAAACAGTAGCATTATTCATAAGTTCAGGTGTTTAGCTAAGCTAGCTGCCTTAAGTTATTTTAGCTAGCGCCGTCGGCGCTGCGGTGTTACACCATTTTCTGTCACCGTCGGAATTTTGTGACCAGTGCTCACGGTTATGAGCGTTCATTGGCAAAACGGAAGCTTTCTATACCTACACCTTACCCTCAGCCCTAAACTAACCGTTTTGGCCAGTCGGGGTAAACATTAGAAACGAACACGTTTCGAATCGGCCAGTGCACCGGTCTGCTGAGAACTACTTGCCAGTGGTCACAAAATCTAGCGGTCACAGAAAACAGTGCAACACACGGTTGTGGTGTATGGGAGCTTATACATTTTTAGCGTTATAGATCTAAACAACGTGTTGTACATGTAAGTGATTATAAGTGTGGGGTTTGGTTTAGTAGGCTTGTGTTGTTGTTGTTGTTGTTATTATATATAAATATAGTAATTTATTGTTTGCTTTAAAACGTAAAATAATAATTATTTAAATATGTTTCTCAATAAATAGATTAGTCGACTAATCAAAAAATAATCGTTAGAATAATCGTTTAAAAAATAATCGTTAGGGACAGCCCTACTTGTTTGTTGTTCAGTGGATTGTTCTTTTGGATTTTTTCTGTTGAAAAATGCATATAAAGCAGCAAGAAACTCCTGAACGCTCAGATGTACAAAGCTGAAGACCTTCCCCAGGTGCAGCTCAAGTTCCTCTCTGAAGATCTGGGTACACATTCCTGAGTACACTGACACTTCTCTAATATCAATGCCACTCTCTTTAAGATCTTCCTCATAGAAGATCAGGTTTCCTTTCTCCAGCTGCTGGAATGCCAGTTTCCCCATAGCCATGATACTTGTTATAGTCTGCTGAGGATCAATGTGAACCCTTTGGGATTACTTGGATTTCTGCATGAATTGGTCATTAAATGTCTTCATCTGTCACAACAATAGACAAACACAGTCTAATACACACAAAAAATATGTTTGAATGGTTTTATTATATACAACATGTAAACATTCACAGTGAAGGGTGGAAAAATATGTGAACCCTTAGGCTAATTACTTTTCTAAGAGCTAATTAGAGCCAGGAGTCAGCCAACCTGGAGTCCAATCAATGTGATGAGATTGGATGTGTTGGTTAAAGCTGCCCTTCTTGACAGCCCTTAAAATTTCAAATTAAAAATCACAGAAACACTGACCTGAGAATCTGCAGTTTACAGTGTGAACTCTTCAATCCAGGAGAGAGCAGGTCCGCTTTCTATAGTCTGAACTGAGACTGGCTCCGGAGCGTTACAACTGGACACCGTACACCAGTCTTCTCTGTTATTGTCTTGTCTGTGTTGGAGTGTTCTTGTCATTCAGCCAGAAAACAATGGATGGGGGTGGGGCTGTCACCTATGACCCTGGTGTTGCTCCTCCTCGCCTCATGAGGTCGCACTCGCCTCAGTATTAACGCTTTACTCACCTGTTGACTGTTTGTAATCACTACCTGTATATATACTCACCACTCCTAACGCTCTATGCGACGTCTTGTCTAAGTTATACTTGCAATTCGAAGCGTTTTTTCTGTCTCAGCTATTCTGGTATTCTGACTTTTTGCTATCGTTTTTTGGACTCTGTTTTTGGATCTCCCTTGCCTGTTTTGTTGTATTCGGATTTACTCTCTGCTATTAAACCTGCATTTGGATCCTACTTACGTGGTCTTTTGTAACATAAGACGTCGCCAGGATGGACCCAGCAGGTTTGGAGCTGCGGATTGCCAGCCAGGAACAGAAAATGGAAGAATTGGTCCAGCTTGTTCAGGGTTTGGTGCAGCGTGTGAGCCCCTCCGCTGCTGAAGCTGCTGCTGCACCTGAACAGGCCGCTGACGCCGGTGCTCCTGCCAATCCTTCCTCCTCAGTCTTTATTGCTGTTCCTGAACGTTATGACGGCTCTCCGGGTACATGTAAGAGCTTTTTAATGCAATGTACTTTATATATTAATCACAATGCGGCTCAGTTCCGTCAAGAGACTGATAAGATTCATTTTGTAATTTCACTGCTCACCGGTAAAGCCAAGGAGTGGGCTACGGCTCTATGGTCTGCCAATAGCGAGATCTTACTTTCAGAGACGCACTTTTTAGCTCAGTTTAAAGCTGTATTTGACCACCCTGCAGCCGGAAAAGAGGTGGGTTTACAAATTTGCGAACTAAAACAGGGCACCCGTTCTGCGGCAAGTTACTCCCTCGACTTCCGCACACTCGCTGCAGGCAGCGGATGGAGTGAGCCAGCGCTGAAAACCATGTTTCAGCGGGGATTACGGGAAGATCTACAAGCAGAGTTAGTATTCAGGGCTCAAGACCTGTCACTAAATCAGCTTATCGACGCTGCTATTTCACTGGACAACCTTCTCCGCGGGAAAAGGAAACTCAGAGAGCCCCGACCACTCCCCAGTGTTCCTGGCCCCTCCCCCTTTGGGGAAACTGAACCTATGCAGCTGGGAAGAGCCCGTTTGACTCCAGAGGAGAAACAGCGCCGCCGCAGAGAGGGGTTATGTTTATATTGTGGCCAGATTGGTCATATCTGCTCTTCCTGTCCTGTTCGTCCTGGGGTTTCCAGGACGGCAGAGGTAAGCGTGTCTCAATTCTCAGTTTCTTTAATGCACATGTCTATCTCTGTACAAATTACCATTGCCTCTGAGAAATATTCTCTGTCAGCCCTTCTAGATTCTGGGGCTGCTGACAACTTCATGGATGCCAACCTGGCTCACCAACTCCAGATACCCTTGCTTCCTATGGACTCCCAACTCAAGGTCAAGGCTCTGGATGGTCGTCCTTTGGGCACCGGAGCCATAACTCAAAGAACTCCTGAACTCTCTCTCCAGGTTGGGCTTTTTCACCATGAACAATTGTCATTTCTAATTTTAGAATCCCCTGATCACCCTATCATTTTGGGCTATACCTGGCTTGCCCAGCACGACCCCCTGATCTCCTGGAAGCAAAGAGAAATACTGAAGTGGAGTAATTACTGCCAAGACCATTGTTTAACCATACCGTGTCGGACCACTTCCATCGAAAGCCCTGATGTGACCAATATTGTTTCCATCTCCAAATGTTATCATGACCTTATGGAAGTATTTAGCAAGAAAAGGGCCACACAACTACCACCCCATAGACCAGGAGACTGTTCCATTGACTTGCTACCCAATACTCTCCCCCCTCGTAGCCGGGTCTATCCATTGTCTGAACCTGAAAATCTAGCCTTAGAAAAATATATAGACGAGGCTCTAGCTAACGGTCATATTCGCCCCTCTACATCCCCCTGTGCAGCTGGATTCTTTTTTGTTGAAAAGAAAGATGGCGGCTTACGCCCTTGCATTGATTACCGAGGTCTTAATGCTATTTCTGTAAAGAACCCTTACCCCCTACCTCTTGTACCATCAGCTCTTGAAAAATTGCGGAATGCCCAATGGTTCACCAAATTAGACCTTAGAAGCGCATACAACCTCATTCGCATCAAAGAAGGAGATGAATGGAAAACTGCTTTTGTGACCACTAGGGGCCACTATGAGTACTTAGTCATGCCATATGGGTTGTCCTGCTCCCCCTCTGTGTTTCAAGCATTCGTCAACGAAGTCCTCAGAGACATGCTAGACAGATGGGTCATAGTTTTTATGGATGATATTTTGATCTATTCATCCTCCCTTTCAGAACACATTCGCCAGGTCAGGGCTGTGTTAAAGAGACTCCTAGACAACCAGCTCTATGTCAAATCAGAGAAGTGCGACTTCCATGTCCAAGAACTTTCTTTTCTGGGTTATAACATTCGACCCGGGGGTGTTAGCATGAACTCAGACAAGGTCGAAGCTGTAGTTAAATGGCCTACGCCCAAAACTATCCGGGAGCTGCAATGTTTTCTTGGATTTGCTAATTTCTACCGTCGCTTCATTAGAGGATTCAGTTCCATTGCTGCACCTCTCACCTCACTACTCAAGGGTAAGAAGAGAACCATTGAATGGACCACTGCTGCTGAACTAGCATTTCAAACATTGAAAGAAAGGTTTACCACAGCTCCCATCCTCACACACCCTGATCCTGAACTGCCATTTGAGGTGGAGGTTGATGCTTCCGACACGGGGGTAGGGGCCGTCCTATCCCAAAGAACTGGAACACCACCCAAGTTACGCCCATGTGCCTATTTTTCCCGTAAGTTAAACCCAGCAGAAAAAAACTATGACATTGGTAATCGGGAACTCCTGGCAATGAAGTATGCCTTAGAAGAGTGGAGACACTGGTTGGAGGGAGCCAGACACCCCTTTCTTGTTTTCACTGATCATCGCAACCTGGAATATATCAGGTCTGCCAAACGGTTAAATTCCAGACAAGCTCGTTGGTCCTTGTTTTTTAACCGTTTTAACTTCTCTGTCACCTTTAGGCCTGGATCCAAGAATGGGAAGGCCGATGCTCTGTCACGCATGTTTTCTGATATCAAGAGCACCCACCATGAGAAACCTGAACCAATCCTTCCTCCCTCCTGTGTTATAGCCCCTGTCACTTGGGATCTGGACAGTGAGATCCTGCTGGAATGTGCTGCAGATCCCAGCCCTGCTGATTGTCCTGTAGGTAAGACCTACGTACCTGCTACTATGCGTAATCGTGTACTGAGTATTGTACATTCCTCTCCGAGTTCAGGACATCCAGGCATGCAGCGCACTGTGGAGCTATTACATCGCAAATATTGGTGGCCTACGTCTGTGGAGGATGCTCATCGTTTTGTGCAGAATTGTGAGGTATGTGCACAAACCAAATCCACTCGTTCACCCCCCACTGGATTGCTAGTCCCCCTAGAGATACCCAAACGCCCATGGTCTCACCTAGGTGTGGACTTTATCACTGATCTACCTCCATCTAATGGGTACACTACCATTTTAGTTATTATTGATAGGTTCTCCAAAGCATGTCGTGTCATCCCTTTAAAGAAGCTGCCCACAGCCTGGGAAATGGCAGAAACACTTTTCGAGAATGTCTTCAGATTTTATGGACTGCCAGATGATATCGTATCGGACCGAGGTCCCCAATTCACATCTCATGTATGGCGTGCTTTCTGCAAAATCCTGAACATCAACATCAGTCTCAGTTCTGGATACCACCCCCAATCTAACGGCCAAGTGGAGAGACTCAACCAAGAACTTGGGCGATTTTTGCGCTCTTATTGCCTCCGTAATCAACATGATTGGAGTTCTTACATCACATGGGCCGAGTATGCACAGAACTCTCTAACTAGCTCTTCCACAGGACTAACCCCTTTCCAATGTGTTCTAGGGTACCAGCCTCCTTTTTTCCCTTTAGACACAGAACCCAGCCAAGTGCCTGCTGTGGATGAATGGAGGAACAGAAGTATGCAGACGTGGGAGGAGGCACACGTTCGTCTTCGAAGAGCCATCCACCGCATGAAAATTCAAGCTGATCGGAGAAGAAGGGCGGCACCTGACTTCACAGTTGGTCAGATGGTCTGGCTGTCCACTCGGGACCTGAGACTCAAACTACCCTCCAAGAAGTTAAGTCCGAGATTTATAGGTCCTTTCAGAATCACTCGACAAATCACTCCTGTCTCCTACCGCTTAGACTTACCTGCTCATTACCGTATTGCTCCCACATTCCATGTCTCTCTCCTCAAACCCTTTTGTTCTTCTGATCCCCAGACTCCAGGGTCCATGGCAGAACCTCCCCCTCCACTGGACATTGACGGGGCCCCAGCGTACTCTGTTCGCGCTTTGTTGGACTCTAAGCGTCAAGGAGGACGTTTGCTCTACCTTGTGGACTGGGAGGGCTACGGACCAGAGGAACGATCTTGGGTCCCGGTGCACGATATCCTCGACCACTCCCTTATCGATGAATTTCACCGGGAACATCCTGACCGTCCGGCTCCCCGTCCTCGTGGTCGTCCGCGACGTAGAGTTGGAAGGTTGGCTGGGGCCAACCGTCAAGGGGGGGGTAATGTCACCTATGACCCTGGTGTTGCTCCTCCTCGCCTCATGAGGTCGCACTCGCCTCAGTATTAACGCTTTACTCACCTGTTGACTGTTTGTAATCACTACCTGTATATATACTCACCACTCCTAACGCTCTATGCGACGTCTTGTCTAAGTTATACTTGCAATTCGAAGCGTTTTTTCTGTCTCAGCTATTCTGGTATTCTGACTTTTTGCTATCGTTTTTTGGACTCTGTTTTTGGATCTCCCTTGCCTGTTTTGTTGTATTCGGATTTACTCTCTGCTATTAAACCTGCATTTGGATCCTACTTACGTGGTCTTTTGTAACAGGGGCAAATTACAGTGGAAGTTGGGGTCAAACTTGGTGGTGTAATTTGCGTAAAAAATAATAATGTTGACACCTTTTATTATTTCACAATTTTCATCTCTCTGTATTATACTACTTCGTAAATCCCTACTCATTACATTCACAATGACTATTGAGAGTACATATACTAAATTCAGGGGTGCCAATAAATCAATTGTGATTTTATTAGGATCAGACAGACATGGATAAAAGAAAGGAAATGTGCATAAAAGTACAATTACTGTGGAAAAAAAACCCACTGACATTAACCCTTAAATACAGGTATTACTTCATGTTAGAATGCCTGGTGTTGTTATTTCTTCTTGGGCCTGATTATGCAGTTTTCTTTTGTATTTATTCTGTAGATGCAGTACCATGACAAATTAAAAGGCATGGAAAAGTCTGAGCAGGGAAAGATTTTTGGGCTCCTCCCTTTTGCCAACCTGGAAAAAATATCCTGCGGAGACCAGCCTTGCACATTCTTCTGTGTAAGTTAGTTTCTTAAGTTAATTGTGTTTTAATTTGTTGTCTTGTTTGTTATTTTGCTCTGTGATAACCTGAAACACTGACCTGAGAATCTGCAGTTTACACTGTGAACTCTTCAGTCCAGCAGAGAGCAGCCCCACTCCTGAGTCCTGCAGGTCATTGTTATTGAGGTCCAGCTCTTTCAGGGGGGAGATTTCCAGGTTTAAAAACAGATTCCAGATTTTCACACTTTACTCCAAGATTACGTGAAGCTAGTCTGAAAAATAAGATTAACGAATGATTTTACAATAAACTCAAATAAGAATATTAGAATAGATTGACAAAAATAGAAAACAGAATTAAAGTGTGCAATTTATTGTCTGGTAAAAGAACTGATATTTCTTTATACTGAAATAGTTAACATGCAGAAAGCTCCACTTTACTGTGATCAGTGTGGGCATGCAGCTCACCAAAAGCTCTGGGACAGATTATAATGAGTTAAAATAGACTAAGTAAATGTTTAACTAATCAGAAAGAGCAAGGCTTTTTGGAGACTGTGAATTTATTCTATTTTCCCAGTTAAGCTCTGGAAAAAAGACACATTTGCTCACATATATTTTAGAAATAAATACATACACTTGAAATGTATGTTCTATATGAAATTTCCACTAAAATAAGAAAGAAAACATACCTCTATATTTCTAAAACTAATGTTTTTATTCAGTAGATTTAATAGCATTACTGCTACTGATGCTGGAGTTACACACAGAGCTTGTTTAAAATGATTAAAACTGCAGTTTATAAGCTTTAATAATTATCTCTGCAGTGATGAAACAGTTCTAGTTGTTCTGTTTTGGGGAAATTAATAAAATTTCCATTCTATAATGTATCAAACATTTATTTTTATGTTGTTGTTTTTAACATTATTAATGTTTTATACTTTTTAGAATAAAAAATGTTTGTTTATACATTTCAGACTCTGTCGAGTGGCTTGAGATTCAGAGCAGATCCTGAACGGAGTTTTTTCCTCTATAGAGATTCTCTGATTGCTCCTTGCTTCTCTACAACTCCAACAAATAGCACTTACTAATAATTACTATGGAAAGGTCAGTGACGTTGTAAGAGTACCTATTGTGACATTGATTCCAGTAGACATTTTTTTAAATCTAAATTTCATTTACATTTTCATTGCATTTACTTTTTTGATGTCCTGCAGATTTTAACAAAACGAGATCTTTTGCCTAATTTTAACTCACTTGATGAATATTCTACAATCTTCAATAAATGTGCCTGTTTTAGGCACTGATCATGTTTAACAGCCTCTGTTCAACATTGATAACAGGTGAAAGACATTTAAGAATCTCAAGGGCGTAGGAGCGGGCTTGATATTGGGGGGGACACATTTGCCAATATGAACCCAAGCCCACCCTACAGTTTCCTAGAACAACATTTGTGGAAATTACTAATTAATGACTAATTAAAAGTACATTATTATTATGAGGTGATTTTACAACCTAAACATGTTACTCCACGTTACAGTTACTGTTAAAAATTATGCATACAATGTCTGAATTATATACATATGACAAAAATGATCAGTTATCACCTAACATTTATAATAATAGATTTGTTTATTGTTTTTTATTATTATTCTTATTACTATGAATTGGCATTATAATTCTGTCATATATTTACATTTTCTCCTGCGCTTTTTTTTCTACTAAGAGCTCTTCTTAAGATGTTGTCCTTTTATGTAAAAGAATGTAACTTTACGTTTCATAGAGATTTTTATAAACGTCAGGACATGTGGTCTTACTGTGAACTACAAATGAACAGAAGTCAGGTTACAGCAGTGTTTCTCAGCCCTGTTCTTACATATTCTACTGCATATTAACACTGTTCTGCATATTCTAGAACTTCCTCTGCTTTAAAGGCATTTAATAAAGTAAGTGGTGGTATGATGTGTCTAATACACTGCTGGATATACATAATGATTGATTTAGGGTCTAGAGGGAGCTAAGGGATTTGAACAGGTAAACTCAATAAAGAAATGTTTATTAGCTGATCAGTTAAATCCGCTGGAAAACACACAATTTAATTTTAAGGGCAGTGCTCAGGGTTAAGAAACTGCTTTAAACTACTAACATAAAGTACTGTACTACATTCTGGCTATCCACTACATCCAGCTTCTAGATAACTAGTTAGCTAAATGTATTTTCGTTCATTATAGCTTAGAGTAAGTCCTGTAATCCTAAATTAATAGTGAAATCGTGATTATCTGATCAGGTACAGGTCAAGTTGAACATTACATATATAGCTGTTTTTTTCTTTAACCTTGACTCCCAATCTAGCTAATTCCAAAGTTTAAGTAACTCACTAACACAGCTGCAGTTTATTAATCACAGTGGGTTTTGATCTGTGTGCTGATTCAAAGACGTGTGTTTTTAACCAGCTATCAGAAACATATCATCACAGTTGAAGTGGTTAGCCTACCGTTACCTTTCTTTTAGAAAAATCTCTGTATATCCAGATCTGTTTTAAGATCAGCTGAAGCGGCTGCATGTCCCGATCTCGCTGCTAAATCTCACAGTGAGGGTGAGGGGCTTCCCCAACAGCACACTGCCGCCACGTGCCGCAAAACCAGCAAGCTGATTGGCTGTTTCTACTGAGAGGCGGGACTTAATACCTGAACCGGCTCTGTGATTGGTCCGGTCTGTCTCCTCATAAAAAGTACAGCTGATCTGAGTGAAACGATATCATTTTTGGGGGGGACAAAACCACCTGTTTCAAATATTGGGTGAGACATGTCCCCCCCATCCCCCCGGTTCCTACGCCAATTGATATATAATAGAAAAGACAAAGTATTTCATCGAGTCAACACATATTGTACTAAAATCTTGATAGATCAACACATTCACAA
This sequence comes from Astyanax mexicanus, assembly GCF_023375975.1. Taxonomy (NCBI): domain Eukaryota; kingdom Metazoa; phylum Chordata; class Actinopteri; order Characiformes; family Acestrorhamphidae; genus Astyanax; species Astyanax mexicanus. The sequence goes on from NC_064411.1 coordinate 3,061,258, forward strand.
CCCAGAGAGAAAGAAAGAGAGAGAGAGAAAGAGAAAAAGAGAGAAATAAACTAAAGCCAGTCGAGGAAGAGAGAGAACCCTTCAGACTTTATCCAAGCAGTTATACATTTATGCAATTGACATGTGATTGGACAGAATTGATCAATATGATAACGTCTGGAGACTCCAGTTAACAGCTTGTTGTCCAGTTTCAATGACCTTCTCACTGGACCCTCTGCAGTTTGCGCATTGTCCGAACAGATCAACAGATGATGCCATGTCTACTGCGCTCCACCTGGCTCTCACCCACCTGGACAACAAAGACTGCTATGTTCGATTGCTGTTCATCGACTTCAGTTCAGCATTCAACACCATCATCCCTCAGCACCTGATCGGAAAACTGAGCTTGCTGGGCCTGAGCTCCTCTCTCTGTAAATGGGTTTTGGACTTCCTGACTGAGAAACCACAATCAGTCAGGATTGGAAACAGCACCTGCGCCCCCCAGGGCTGTGTGCTTAGCCCACTGCTGTTCACTCTGCTGACTCATGACTGTACTGCATACTACAGCTCGAACCACATCGTCAAGTTCGCTGATGACACAACTGTAGTTGGACTCGTCAGCAAGAACGACGAGTCAGACATTCAGAGAGGAGGTGCAGTGGCTGAACCAGTGCAGAACCAACAACCTGTCTCTAGAGGAGATAAACTCTAGTCTGTGCAGTCGAAGCAGTCCTGCAGCACAGCGTCTCCGTCACTGGGCCACACAGTAATGGTCTTTTGTGTGGGTTTGGAGCGTCGCAGCGGGGGATGGTATGTGGGGATCAGCATGATAGACATGAGTCTCTGAGTGGTCAGAGAGCGCGGAGGAGCTGTAGTCTTTCCAGTGAAGCTCATGTATTATTGTCCATAGTTGCTGTTTTACTGACCAAACTGTCCTTAATCCTCAAAAGTTCAGTTCTGCTATAACTCTCACGCGTGGGGCACGTGAAGTTGGGTTCAGAACCGGCATAAAAACAGCTCAAAATAGGGTGTTCGCTAGGAGCGTGAGAGGCCGCTGCACTACTGCGCGCCGCCATCTTTTCATTCATCTTTTTTTCACTGCCATCTTTTCATTCATTTGGTCAGTAAAATTGCAAATGCTGTGTTTGGATATTTAGCAAGGCTAGCTACTAATAATAATGGTCAATATCTCAAATGTAGAATTTGGTAATTAAGTGTAGTTGGTGAATGACTATGCTTTTCAAAAAAATGAAACAACACAACCCACAAGCATTCACAATAAAAAAAACGTTATAAACATATGAATACAAGTTAAACACATGTTACTCTACCTTTGGAAGTAATTGTATATTTAACCCTTTTAAGCCTGAACCATTAAAAAATATATCTCTGAATTTCAATCTTAAATGGACTATTATGTTTCACTTCAACACAAATGCATTTCACACTGGATTTCTCCGTTGGGTGCCTTTGAGTATTTAACAAATAACAACATAAGACAATTTCAGGCCAATAGGTTTCATATCAAACATATGTTGAGAAAACACAATGAGATTACAGATCTGCAATATAAAAGCCGTTTATTAAAACACACAGATGAGTAAATATAGAGGTGAAGCAATACAAAGATAATAGTTTGTAGTAGATAAAAACTATTAAAAAACTACTTGATTTGGATATTCTTAGTAAATTTGTAGATTAAAAAACCTTAAGCAAGATATAATATTCAATAAGAAAAAGATAAGCAAGTATAAAACTTGAGTAATACAACAACCAAATATCCATCTATATCCTTCTATGGTAACAGATTTTTAATCGGACTGAACCATAGACAAATGAGAACACCATCAGAGGGAGTGAATGAGCCCACAACCTCACTGCGCTACACAAGCCTGGAGGGGGTTGATTTCAGTATGGGAACTACGGCTGACCGTTTTATTTAACCTCTGGAAAGGATTTTGTTGGCCTCTCTGCGGGGTCTGGATGCTCCTCCAGTCAACACGGCAGTACCCGGCACAGTGTCGTCTCTCTGTGGCTCTGGGTCTCACTTTTGGGAGCTCTCAGTGTCCATCACTCAAACCCAAAATACCTCTCCTTCTTCAGAACTGAACTCTGTCTCACAAAGAATGTCCTGGAATATTAAACATACGAGAAAACACAACATGGAATTCAATAAACATCATCCCTGGATAAGATTCATTTTGCTGAACCTGTAAAATCCATGATTAAATTTAGTTCATGTTTGTTTTTGGTGACAGAGTGAAACATTTGTGTAGGATAAGGTGTTCTGTCTGAAAGATTTACGATTTGCACTTTTAATTGCTGTGGGACAAATGTGCCATAGTTTTCTCTCCTGTGTGAATTCGCTGGTGTCGTTTGAGATTACTCTGTGTAGTGAAACTCTTCCCACAGTCTGAGCAGTGATACGGTTTCTCTCCTGTGTGAATGCGCTGGTGTGTTTTGAAATGACTCTGTTGATTAAAACTCTTCCCACAGTCTGAGCAGTGATACGGTTTTTCTCCTGTGTGAATGCGCTGGTGATTTTTGAGTTTACTCTGTGTAGTAAAACTCTTCCCACAGTCTGAGCAGTAATACGGTTTCTCTCCTGTGTGAATGCGCTGGTGATTTTTGAGTTTACTCGGTGTAGTAAAATTCTTCCCACAGTCTGAACAATGATGCGGTTTCTCTCCTGTGTGAATGCGCTGGTGGTTTTTGAGATTACTCTGATGATTAAAATTCCTCCCACAGTCTGAGCAGTAATACGGTTTCTCTCCTGTGTGAATGCGCTGATGTATTTGGAAAGTACTCTGTTGATTAAAACTTTTCCCACAGTCTGAGCAGTAATACAGTTTCTCTCCTGTGTGAATGCGCTGATGCAGTTTTAGTTGAATCTGTTGAGTAAAACTCATACCACAGTCTGAGCAGTAATACGGTTTCTCTCCTGTGTGAATGCGCTGGTGTTTTTTGAGATTACTCTGTTGAGTAAAACTCATACCACACTCGGAGCAGTGATACGGTTTCTCTCCTGTGTGAATGCGCTGATGCAGTTTTAGAGTCCCCAGTCTATTAAAACTCTTCCCACAGTCTGTGCAGTAATATGGTTTCTCTCCTGTGTGAATGCGCTGGTGTCGTTTGAGAGTACTCTGTTCAATAAATCTCTTCCCACAGTCTGAGCAGTGATATGTTTTTTCTCCTGTGTGAATGCGCTGGTGTATTTGGAGATGACTGCCTTGATTAAAACTCTTCCCACAGTCTGAGCAGTGATACGGTTTCTCTCCTGTGTGAATGCGTTGGTGTTTTTTTAGATTACTCTGTTGAGTAAATCTCTTTCCACAGTCTGAGCAGTGATACAGTTTCTCTCCTGTGTGAATGTGCTGGTGTGTTTTGAAATGACTCTGTTGAGTAAAACTCTTTCCACAGTCTGAGCAGTGATACGGTTTCTCTCCTGTGTGAATGCGCTGGTGATTTTTGAGAGTACTCTGTTTAGTAAAACTCTTGACAGAGTTTTGATGTTTCTCCATGTCGGGACTTGGCTTTATTTGTCTGTTAAATGTATCAAACAATTTCTGCGTGTTCTGGAGATTCTTCAGGACAGCTTGTGCTTCACCTCTTTCAGCAGTTTAACATTGCTCTTTGATAAATATCCTGTTTGTTGGTGATGAATTTTAGGAGAACATTTTCATTTCTGAAAAACACAAAGAAAAATGCCATTGAATAATAAAAAGCAGGTCAATAAACTGAAGAGAACTGCCTAAATCAGTTACACTATACAGACAAAACTACTGGGACATCTTCATATTACCATAAAAGGGGGGGTGCTGGTGGTCCTCTAGCCACCTGTTTAGTGCCTTTATAAGGACTGCCCACTGTTCAGACAGTCTTGATTCTGTTCTGGTCTCACTAGAAACTGAGAACTTAAAGAAATAAATAAAGAAATAAATAGTGATGTTACCCCTAAATCTTAAGCTTTGAGGCATGTGTTACAACCCTATAGGTCATAATTGCTGATTATTGTTTTTTTTCTTTCTGTTTGAGTGTGCCTTCCTACTGCAGGTTACTGCGTGATGTCATTTAACCAAACTGGTTGGTCACCACGAGGGGGAACCATGAATTAACATTTTCCCTGAAGTTTCCATTCCACCTTAAATATCATCACTTCTTATCAGTTGTTGTGGAAATGTAGCTATACGTTTAGTGAATAATAACTTTAACATTTCACATATAGTGTTTTTCTTTTTTCTGAGCATGTAATATTAAAAGCAGTGAACCCTCTCTCATGTTTTACTTTCTACAAATGAGATCATGTTATGTTCTCCCTCTTCAGAACAAAGTAAAAAGCCTGTGTGTAAAAAGCCTGTGAGAAAAAAAAAAGTATTTGTGTAAAAAGTCTGATTTGTCTTCAGATGGGAAGAGTCAGACTTTAGTCTGTTAAAAGTACTGTAGTCATGTAGTTGTACGGACAGCATAACACAGACTACACTGCTCAACATCACCAGACTGAGAGAGTTTTCACCTGTTTGAATACTTTGATTTGATTTGAAGATATTTAGATACTTTGAATGATCCTCTGTGAACAAGAAGAATAATCCAAATCGTGATCTGACCGTACAGCCAGTGTCATATCTCTGATAGTCCCCTCACATTCTGTGCTGCTGTGCTGTGAGGTCAGTTCAGTGCGCTATAGCATTAGCTTAACACTAGCAATATTCTAATTACGACACTTAAACGATCTCGTAATTCAGAGGATCCATTGATGTTCAGAAGGAAAATGTGCACAGATTTAAACGTGCAGAATCCTAAACGTGAATTTAGCACAAACTGTGATAGAGGTGAGTTTTTGAAAAGCCCGTTCATTTTTGCCATTTACAAAAACAGTTCAGACATGGAACCCCAAATATGGAAATAAACAATGTCACGACTTCAAAATGGCACAACTAAAAAGGCCTATAGGCTCTTTTCACGTGGCTGCCATTTCTAATTGAAAGTGAGCCTGTGATGGGAGGAGGTAGAAGTAAGTCCACACTCAACAATGGTGTGGAGCACATATCTTCAGCTCTTACCACATTTAACCACGAACGATCTAGAAAAAAAGGGTTGAAGAGGGATGTTTATTAACAAGAGCAGTTTTGTTAAAAGGATACATCAACTGTATAGAGGGGTACATCACTAATATCGAGTGTTAAGGTTTTAGCCATCATTAGCTTAGCTCGCTAATGCTAGCTAGCTGGGGCTAGCCCGACTCTCCAAGCCCGGTGACCAGTGCTGCTAACCCGACTCTAAAAAGCCTGGTGAACATTATGTAACTATATAAATATATAATTCTGGAAACATTAGTTCTTTAAAAAAATTATAAAGCATTAGCAGCACTTTTGACAAGTAATAACTAGGTAACCTAGATTTAATTTATAAGTTATAACTAGTTAACCTAGCTTTAAATTATAAGTTATAACTAGGTAACCTAGCTTTAATTTATTAGTTATAACTAGGTAACCTAGCTTAAATTTATAAGTTATAACTAGGTAACCTAGCTTTAATTTATTAGTTATAACTAGTTAACCTAGCTTTAATTAATAAGTTATAACTAGGTAACCTAGCTTTAATTTATTAGTTATAACTAGTTAACCTAGCTTTAATTAATAAGTTATAACTAGGTCACCTAGCTTTAATTTATTAGTTATAACTAGGTCACCTAGCTTTAATTTATTAGTTATAACTAGGTCACCTAGCTTTAATTTATTAGTTATAACTAGCTAACCTAGCTTTAATTTATTAGTTATAACTAGCTAACCTAGCTTTAATTTATTAGTTATAACTAGTTAACCTAGCTTTAATTAATAAGTTATAACTAGGTAACCTAGCTTTAATTTATTAGTTATAACTAGTTAACCTAGCTTTAATTAATAAGTTATAACTAGGTCACCTAGCTTTAATTTATTAGTTATAACTAGGTCACCTAGCTTTAATTTATTAGTTATAACTAGGTAACCTAGCTTTAATTTATTAGTTATAACTAGGTAACCTAGCTTTAATTTATTAGTTATAACTAGGTCACCTAGCTTTAATTTATTAGTTATAACTAGGTCACCTAGCTTTAATTTATTAGTTATAACTAGGTAACCTAACTTTAATTTATTAGTTATAACTAGGTCACCTAGCTTTAATTTATTAGTTATAACTAGGTAACCTAGCTTTAATTTATTAGTTATAACTAGTTAACCTAGCTTTAATTTAAAAGTTATAACTAGCTAACCTAGCTTTAATTTATTAGTTATAACTAGCTAACCTAGCTTTAATTTATTAGTTATAACTAGTTAACCTAGCTTTAATTAATAAGTTATAACTAGCTAACCTAGCTTTAATTTATTAGTTATAACTAGCTAACCTAGCTTTAATTTATTAGTTATAACTAGTTAACCTAGCTTTAATTAATAAGTTATAACTAGGTAACCTAGCTTTAATTAATAAGTTATAACTAGGTAACCTAGCTTTAATTAATAAGTTATAACTAGCTAACCTAGCTTTAATTTATTAGTTATAACTAGCTAACCTAGCTTTAATTTATTAGTTATAACTAGTTAACCTAGCTTTAATTAATAAGTTATAACTAGCTAACCTAGCTTTAATTTATTAGTTATAACTAGCTAACCTAGCTTTAATTTATTAGTTATAACTAGTTAACCTAGCTTTAATTAATAAGTTATAACTAGGTAACCTAGCTTTAATTTATTAGTTATAACTAGTTAACCTAGCTTTAATTTATTAGTTATAACTAGGTAACCTAGCTTTAATTAATAAGTTATAACTAGGTAACCTAGCTTTAATTAATAAGTTATAACTAGCTAACCTAGCTTTAATTTATTAGTTATAACTAGTTAACCTAGCTTTAATTAATAAGTTATAACTAGGTAACCTAGCTTTAATTTATTAGTTATAACTAGGTCACCTAGCTTTAATTTATTAGTTATAACTAGTTAACCTAGCTTTAATTTATTAGTTATAACTAGGTAACCTAGCTTTAATTTATTAGTTATAACTAGGTAACCTAGCTTTAATTTATTAGTTATAACTAGGTAACCTAGCTTTAATTTATTAGTTATAACTAGGTAACCTAGCTTTAATTTATTAGTTATAACTAGGTAACCTAGCTTTAATTAATAAGTTATAACTAGGTAACCTAGCTTTAATTTATTAGTTATAACTAGGTCACCTAGCTTTAATTTATTAGTTATAACTAGGTAACCTAGCTTTAATTTATTAGTTATAACTAGGTAACCTAGCTTTAAGTTATTAGTTATAACTAGGTAACCTAGCTTTAATTTATTAGTTATAACTAGCTAACCTAGCTTTAATTTATTAGTTATAACTAGGTAACCTAGCTTTAATTTATTAGTTATAACTAGCTAACCTAGCTTTAATTTATTAGTTATAACTAGGTCACCTAGCTTTAATTTATTAGTTATAACTAGGTAACCTAGCTTTAATTTATTAGTTATAACTAGGTAACCTAGCTTTAAGTTATTAGTTATAACTAGGTAACCTAGCTTTAATTTATTAGTTATAACTAGCTAACCAAGCTTTAATTTACTAGTTATAACTAGGTCACCTAGCTTTAATTTATTAGTTATAACTAGCTAACCTGCAGCATTAGCAGCACTGTTCACCGGGCTTGGAGAGTCGGGCTATCTCTATACAGTTACTGTATCCTATTATCTATAAAATATGAAACAGAAGTAAATACAGCACATGAACACACATTTTCAGGCTCAGTCACATGTAGTGTTTTGGCGCTGAAACGGCTGTACCTCAGAGCTGATAACCCGACCGGGGCAGAAATAATTAATTATTAGGTAAAATATGCTTCAGTACCCGCTAAAAATGCACAGAAGAGTGACTAGAACTGATATAAGAGCTCATCTTTTCTCTCAAAAATACTTATTTTTGCTTAAAACAGCACTTTTTCACGGAGCTCCTCAGCTCTGTTTACCTCCTGCGAGGCATTCAAGCTCCTCTGGAGCTACGGGGGCCGCGGAGGGACAATTAATAAAAACACGCAGTTCTCTTGTTGATGCAGGGAATTGTACTTCAACATAAAATCACAGAAAAATAAGGACCTTTTTACTGTTACAACACATTAAACAACCTCCAACAAGAGAGAGAGAGAGAGAAACTTCTCCATACCTTCTGTAGTTCAGCTGATCCTGCTCTTTCTCCTCTCCAGCTACAGCTCAGCCTCATCCGGGGTATGTAGAGCCCCGCCCCCTCCCCCGCTATATCACATTATACCCCTTCACCGCTAGAGTGAGCCCGCGAGGGAGTCCTCAATGCATGGAGCTGAATGGAGCTAAACAGCTAAAACTCTCATTTAAAACACTGTATAACTACTTCTCTGGAGTTTTCCTTTAATTTTACAAAGTAGAACAAAGTATTTAACTGAAATAGGAAAGAAAATGTGCCCCTATATTTCCATTTTCTACAACAAATGTTTTATTCAGTAGATTTACTAGCATTACTGCTACTGATGCTGGAGTTACACACAGAGCTCGTTTAAAATAATTAAAACTGTAGTTCATAAGCTTTAATAATTATCTCTGTGGTGATGAAATAGTTTTAGTTCTATTTTTTTTTTAATAAGTACAATTCTTACTGTATAATGTATCAAACATTTATAAATTATTATTTTGCTATTCCAGTTCAAACCTTTTTTTTAATCTAAATTTCATTTAAAATATTATGGTTACATTTTCTTTACATTTACCTTCTTGATGTCCTGCAGATTCTTGAAAAGGAGATCGTACTGCAGCAGATCTTGTTTGTTGCTCACCTTGTCTAAAGTCTTTTTTATTCTAAAGTCTATTTATGTATTCTGAAAGCTTTCCATAAATTGAGGTCATTCACAGCTCCTCCCTGTAAAATCACTCTCTGACATCACAATGGACCATCCTGATTTCTGTATAGAAGGGTACTTCCCACTTATAAACGCATTTGAAATTTCATATGCAAATATCATTTTAAAAGTAATAATTATAAAAATAAAAGGATTTGTTTAAGAGTTCAGTGTCAGTGTCACAATTGGTACTCTAAAACAACAGCACTGATCTTTCCATTGTAATTAGTAAGTGTTATTTGTTGGAGTTTTACAGGAGCAAACAGACAATCTCTATAGAGGAAAAAAAAACTCTGCTCTGAATCTCAAGCCACTTGACAGTCTGAAATGTATAAAAACGTATAAACATTTTTTTTATTCTAAAAAGTATCAAACATTTATAAATTATTTTTAAAAATAATTTTGAAATGTTTAATACTTTATAAAATATTTTTTTATTAATTTCATCTAAACAGAAAAAGTATAACTATTTAATTCACAGTAGAGATAATTATTAAAGCTTTTAAACTGCAGTTTTAATCATTTTAAACAAGCTGTGTCTAACTCCAGCATCAGTGGCAGTAATGCTAGTAAATTTACTGAATAAAAAACATTAGTTGTTGAAAATGGAAATATAGGGGCACATTTTCTTTCCTATTTCAGTTAAATACTTTGTTCTACTTTGTAAAATTAAAGGAAAACCCCAGAGAAGTAGTTATACAGTGTTTTAAATGAGAGTTTTAGCTGTTTAGCTCCATTCAGCTCCATGCATTGAGGACTCCCTCGCGGGCTCCCTCTAGCGGTGATGGGGTATAATGTGATATAGCGGGGGAGGGGGCGGGGCTCTACATAACCCGGATGAGGCTGAGCTTCCGGGGTCTGTAGCTGGAGAGGAGGAAAAGCAGAATCAGCTGAACTACAGAAGGTACTCTCTCTCACACAAACTCTCACTCACTCTCCCTCAAAGGTAAGTGAGCGCTGGATGTTAATCTACACAGATTTCTCTTATGAAAACTGTTTATTTGGGTGTTTAAAGCGCTTCTGTTTATTTACAGTAAGCTTAGATTTACAGATTCTTTCAGCACTAAGGCAGGAGCATTAGCATTAGCAAAATTAGCTTGTAAAATGACCCAGTGTTGTTACCAATACCACACCTAACAGCTGAAGTTAATTATAAAGGAAAGGATTAACCATTACAGACAGCTTGCACATTATCCAACCATTTAGGTTATATACTAACAACTTAACACAAATTTAATGTGTTTAAAACATTCAGGCTGCTAATAGTATTTTATTGTTTGAAATTGCCTAGCTTAGCTTAGTTATCTAGATAGCTTTGGCTAGATTAGCTAAAGGTGGATAACCTTAACTTACCTTCAAAATTAATGTACCCCTCTATCCAGTTGCTGTATTTAAAAAAAAAAATGTTATTCAATATTTTTGTGGTACATAAAAAGCACCACATATCTTTTTATGCCGAGATTTAAAAAAGTATTAGCAATAGCAAAATGTTTTATGATGTGATTTTTTAATGTGGTAATAGTGTTTAAGTGTTCATCTACAGTGGGAGCTGATGTGTGACATGACTGGCAGAGAGAAAAAGAGAACTGTTTAATAGACAGAACTGGCCCAGAATAGGGGACCAAAGTAGCTGATGATATCTATCTAGCCAATGTTCCCAGTCCTTTTTTTAACCCAAGTATCTAATGTTATCTAGCTAGCCAATGTTCCCAGTCCTTTTTTTAACCCAAGTATCTAATGTTAATCAGCTAGCCAATGTTCCCAGTGCTTTTTTAACCAATTATTTGTTATCTAGCTAGCCAATGTTCCCAGTGCTTTTTTAACCAATTATTTGTTATCTAGCTAGCCAATGTTCCCAGTGCTTTTTTAACCAAGTATCTAATGTTATCTAGCTAGCCAATGATCCCAGTGCATTTTGAACCCAAGTATCTAACGTTATCTAACTAGCCAATATGCCCAGTGCATTTTAACCCAAGTCCCAGTAGTTTTGTATGTATATTGTAACTTAATTAAGGCAGTTCTCTTCAGTTTATTGCCCTGCTTTTATTTAAATATTCTTCTTTGTGTTTTCCAGAAATGAAAAACATTCTCCTGAAATTCATATTTAACTAAGAGCAAAGTTAAACTGCTGAAAGAGGTGAAGCTGAAGCCATCCTGCAGAATCTCCAGAACACACAGACATTGTTTGATACATTTAACAGACAAATGAAGCCAAGTCCCGACATGGAGAAACATCAGCACTCTGTCAAGAGTTTTACTAAACAGAGTACTCTCAAAATACACCAGCGCATTCACACAGGAGAGAAACCGTATTACTGCACAGACTGTGAGAAGAGTTTTAATCGAAAGAGTACTCTCAAAAATCACCAGCGCATTCACACAGGAGAGAAACCATATCACTGCTCAGACTGTGGGAAGAGTTTTACTAATCAGAGTAAACTCAAAAATCATCAGCGCATTCACACAGGAGAGAAACCATATTACTGCTCATACTGTGGGAGGAGTTTTACTACACATAGTGATCTCAAAAAACACCAGTGCATTCACACAGGAGAAAAACTGTATCACTGCTCAGACTGTGGGAAGAGTTTTACTCAACAGGGTCATCTCAAAAAACACCAGCGCATTCACACAGGAGAGAAAACTATCACAAATTTGTCCCACAGCAATTAAAAGCGCAAATCTTAAATCTTTAGAACAGAACACCTTATTCTACACAAATGTTTCACTTTGTCACTTGGGACACGTTCCACCAGAAACAAACATGAACTGAATTTAACAATGGATTTTACAGGTTCAGCAAAATGACTCTCATTCATGGATGATGTTTATAGAATTTAATGTTGTGTTTTCTCGTATGTTTGATATTTCAGGACATTCTTCGTGAGACAGAGCACAGTTTTAAGGGTAGTTACGTTATGAGTTTAGTTCTGAAGAAGGGAAGGTCGTTTGAGCGAGGGCACTGCCAGACCTTGCACCAGATGTTAGATTAGCATAACTTAGTCTTTAAAATTTAGATGTCGTAGTTGTTAGGAGTAGAGTACGATTCTTAATTTTCTGTAAACATTTCAGTGCTTGTGCTTAGAAGGTTTTGAATGCATTTAATCTCTTTTCTAGTATATACAGACTTTATTATTTCCATTAATTTCTAGTATCTTTGTTTTTGCTCTGTGTTAGTTCCCCAAGATTAGCATAGTGTAGCTTAATGCTATTAACCGACAGGCCCCTCTGTATGAAAGGAGAAACACCACCTGAGGAACTCCAGAGAGTGCTCCCAAAAGTGTGACCCAGAGCCACAGAGAGACGACACTGTGCTAGGTACTGCCGTGTGGACCGGAGGAGCATCCAGACCCGCAGAGAGGCCAACAAAATCCTTTCCAGAGGTTAAATAAAACGCTCCAGCTGTAGTTCCCATACTGAAATCAACCCCCTCCAGACATGTGTAGCGCTGTAAGGTTGCGGGCTCATTCACTCCCTCTGATGGTGTTCTCATTTGTCTATGGTTCAGTCTGATTAAAAATCTGTTAGCATAGAGGGATATTTGGTAGCGTTTTAATACTCAAGTTTTATACTCTCTTATCATTCCCTTATTGAGTATTATATGTTGTTGAAGTTTTTTTATCCTCCAAATTTACTAAGAATATCCAAATCATCAAGTTTCTTAATATTTTTTATCCAGCACCAACAATTATGTTTGTGTTGCTTCACCTCTATATTTACTCATCTCTGTGGTTTTATAAACGGCTTTTATATTGCAGATCTGCAATCTCATTGTGTTTTCTCAACATATGTTTGACATGAAACCTATAGGCCTGAGATGATCTTATGTTATTATTTGTTAAATATAGTCCAGTGTGAAATGGATTTGGGTTGAAATGAAACATATTAGGCATTTTCACATTTGAATTTCAGAAAGAAATTGATTTAATGGTTCAGGCTTTAAAGGGTTAGATATACAATTACTTCCAATGGTAGAGTAGCATGTGTGTTTAACGTGTATTCATATGTTTTTTGTAATTGTGAATGCTTGTGGTTTGTGTTGTTCTGTTTTTTGAAGAGCATAGCCATTGACCAATTACACTTAATTACCAAAATCTACATTTGATTTATTGACCATTTTTTAATCTGTATCTAGTCTAGCTAAATGTCCAAACAAAGTATTTCCTGTTTTACTGACCATTATTATTGATAGCTAGCTTAGCTAAATATCCAAATAAAACATTTGTTGTTTAACTGACCATTATTATTTGTAGCTAGCCTAGCTAAATTTACAAACAAAGCAGTTGCTTTTTTTACTGACCAATGTAAATGTTTCAGTACTAGTAACAGTGTTTCACGTCTGGTAAATTTGTTTTATTTCTTGCTATTTTTTTTTTCTAAATGTAATTTGTGTTCTCTTTCAAGCTTTCATTCGGTATCTCACTATGGGATACACCCCTCTCGCATATTCTCATGTAGCCCGGCTAAAATATGTAAAACTCCCTAGTTCTTAAATAGCTACACTTATAAATACAATAATAAATAAAATAATATAAATTCATAGTAATGGTTTAAAAACGTACTCACAGGCTCAAAATAGTCATTGTGTTTGTGTAAATAGTTTAAAAAGAAAACAAAAGCCGCACAGATTACATATTTCATGTATTTTCTGTGTTAATGCAAGAAGGTTAGCTAAAAGTGATTAAGGGATCTACTGAGGGGAGAAGTGTACAGGTGAGGGTGGAGTAGAGGATTGGAACAGGCCCGCCCACGGGACGAGAGAGAACAGCGGAGATGCGGGAGTAGCAGCGCGGGAGAGGCGAGGAGGAAAAAGTTCCTCACAGGCTGAACTAAATTCACTAATAATCAGTATTAATTAAACTAACCGGTAATTTTAAGGACACTGAAGTCCATACTGAGAGTGTGCTGGTGGATAAAGCTGGGATAATCTCTCTATAAGTAAAGTTCTGTTAGCACTGTTAGCTTGGCCAGCTCGGCTAGCTGTGTTTAGCCTCGTGTATTAGCTGCTCTGCGCTAGCCGTGAACTCTCCGCTGCAGCGCCGCTCCGACAGACTGTTCCCCGGACTGACTCGCGCTCTCTCCGCCTCCACTGAACACCAGGACCGCTAACACTGCTAACCAGAGAGCGCTCTGAGTCCCCGCGTGGATCAGAGTTCCTCTGAGGGAAAACGCTCCGTGCTGCAGGACCCCGCGCTCTGCTCCCGCTCATATTCACTGAATCTGAGGTAAATCTGAAACTCTTATTTCTGCTCGTTAGAGTAAAGCGGACATTAAGCTCCGAACCAGACCTGCACCGTTTAGTTCTGTTCATTTCATCTATAATTCTGTTCTTTATGAGTGTATTCTTTAGAGTGGGCCCACATTTTTTTATATAAAATGTTTACACACTAAATTATAATATATTTATGTTTGGTACGTTTGAGCTAGGGCGCCGCCATGTTGCCCGTGCAGCACTGGTGACGTCACGAGGTTGGTTGGTTTAAGAGCCCAGTTACAGAGCTAGCGTAAAAGAGCTTGTTGTTTGTGGAGATTATGGATGAAGATGAAGCTGAACTAGGCTAATGTGGAGCATTCACTCAGAGATCTTTCCTGTATAAACCTGAGCAGGACTTTTCAGATGCTTTTCTGAGAGAGAGACGTTTTTGGAGTGTCTACCCAGCTAACCAAATAACGTTGTCGTTACGTGCGCGCGACGTAACTTGGTGACCAAAATTTTGTCACAGCAACGTAACCGCTTACGTTGTGACAACCGGAAAAGTGAAAGTCCCGGATTCGTTGTGGCAACGTAACTCTTGACGGTCCCAGCACGTTGTGACCACGTTGTAGGAACGTCGGCTAATAGTTGTCAGTTGGTAATGGGTAGGTAACCTTCATTATTATTGCTTCTTTATTAGGGCGGACTACTAGATAGTCCTCATATGCCCAAATCCATGTATATCTAGTTATTTAATTAAGATTCTGGACCCAAATTGTCCTGATTTATTTTATGTAGTAAATTATGAAGTGGTGGTTTCTTATTTTAATTAATCAAGGCTCAAATTTAATAAAAATACAATAACTTTATTAGCAAACACAGGATTAATAACATAACACATTAACAAATCAATACTACTACTATACTACTACTACTACTACTACTAGTGCTGTAGCTACTACTACTGTTGCTGCTACTCCTACTACTACTACTAGTGCTGGTGCTACTACTCCTACTACTACTACTGCTGCTGCTGCTACTACTCCTACTGCTGCTACTACTCCTACTACAAGTGCTGCTGCTACTACTCCTACTACTACTACTAGTGCTGCTGCTACTACTCCTACTACTAGTGCTGCTGCTACTACTACTACTCCTCCTCCTACTACTACTAGTGCTGCTGCTGCTACTACTACTAGTGCTGCTGCTGCTACTACTACTACTAGTGCTGCTGCTGCTACTACTACTACTAGTGCTGCTGCTGCTACTACTACTACTAGTGCTGCTGCTGCTACTACTACTACTAGTGCTGCTGCTACTACTACTCCTCCTCCTACTACTAGTGCTGCTGCTGCTACTACTACTACTACTAGTGCTGCTGCTGCTACTACTACTACTACTACTACTAGTGCTGCTGCTACTACTTCAACTACTAGTGCTGCTGCTGCTACTCCTACTACTAGTGCTGCTGATACACCTTATAATATACTACTTATAATAATAATAATAATAATAATAATAATGATAATTTCCAAAACAAACAAACAGATGCCACTGCTGCTGCAAACCAGGTTAATCTTCCAATTCTGAAAGCCCCAACATTTCATCTGTCAGCGGGAGACGTGGCTGTTACGAGAAAAAAAGGTAAGTATTATTTTTATTTTAAATTTCTGTAGTGCTGTAACATATTAAATGATAAATTTCCATGTCTGCTCTGACATTATGCTGGTGTTGTAGTTAACATGTAGTTGTAGTTAACACTAAAAGTAGTTTTGTCTTTTTCTTTATGTTACATTAAAACATAAAATAAAATAATAAATGTACCCAAGGGTAAGTGAATTAATATGTGGTTACTACATGCATTCTCACATTCTCTGAATAAATGTATGCTTTTTAATATAAGCAGGCTTCCTCATATTTGTGAATACACATTTAGGCTTACATCACAGTTTTGCTAGACAAATTATCCAAAGCCATGTCTTCTTTAAATTTCACATACTAATTTAACTTTTTTGCTCTTTTAAATGTCATTACCTGAACTTGTTTTTTTTATCTGTGCAGGCGCGTGTTTTAAAGTCTCAGCAATAAGACTCTCTGTTTCCTTTTCTCCTATTCCTGATTTCCATCTCATGATCGCTTCTGCAATGAAATGGGGAAAAACATTGTTTAATACATAGTTTCTTATCTTGGTAATTAATACTATTGTTCTGAGTAATTAAAGGCAGCAAACGAAATTAGACAATAATTTTCTGAGTGATTATTGCTCAGAAAAAGCAATACTTTCTAACCTGTCTAATGGGGTTTTGTCAGAGCAGTATGTCTAACATGCTTTTATTTCTACACTGAAACAATTTAGACTCACGTTTGATCACATTGCACACGGTGGTGCCAATCAGGGGTAGCTTCTCTCTCTTTCCTTTAAGGCTGTAGTGGCTCCAGACAACATTTGTTGCAACTGCCCACATCACTCTCCGGACACACTCTCCTGGATTGGCCCCACCAATAAGGCTTAGGTGGTGAATCTGTAAAAAAAAATTACTAAGTAAAAATGTAGGTAACCTGGTAATTTCATAGATTCATAGAGGTGATTAATCATTGTATAATAGTTTAGTATCTATTTATCGGTCTATGGGCCCTATCGTACACCCTGCGGAAGGCGTGTCTCGATGCTCATTGCTATCTTACAAACCTGGTTCTTAATAAGAATGTCAAGAGACTCGCTAATTGCTTTATTTATTGGTTTATTTTTGAGCCACACAAGGCATACTTTTCCCGTTATTACAGTTCATTATATACACAAAACAAACAAAAAACAATACATTACACTAATTCACACTTTAGCTCAGGATTGCCTGGAATAAGTGGATTAAAGCAACCATTATACTAGACCATACAATATGACTTACCTAGTCAATAGCACAGTCCCTCAAACTCTTAAGATCACAGAAACAGTTATTTATAGAAAACTTAAATCTTAGGATAATACAGGTACGTACAATCACAGAAAGACATTATACAATACATTAACATTCTCTTTTCTTTTTACAGGTCTACTGGAACCCCACCTGCACCAGTGATCTCACTAGTGCACTTTAAGTCTGGCCCGATTCCGGCATTAAGCTGGTCTGGAAGGTCTGGCTAAATGAATCTGTTGCTTGCAATAGACATTTTAAATAGACAAGGGCGGGGCGGGGCGTGTAGGGGGCGGGGCGGGGAGGGGGCGGGGCAGTGAGAACAGGTCTGAATGAGACAGTTTGAACCGGTCTGATCCTGCTTCATCTTGGGCAGACCAGCACCACCAACGGTCCTGAACAGGACAAACAAGTGAAGCCAACTTCATATGGTAAGTAAATATTTTTTATATATATTTTTATATATAAGTAAAACATGCTTTTTTTTAAGTTAAATATAGTTTATGTGACTAATAATTGGTGAAAAGTGTCAGAAGTGCCTACAAGTTAGCAATGTTACCCGCCATTTTTCCACTTTACAGTGATTATGTTTACTGGTGTAATCTGGAATTTATAAAATGTTTATATTTTCGCTGTCCAATGAAAAACACTTAACTTTAGAATATGTCTTCTTTCTCTTTTAACGCGGCACCATACAATTTACAGTGGAACGGAGCATTTTAATGGCTAGATGGCTATTTCTGCAGTTAGCTTATTTGTGTATTTTTTTTTTTTTTACACAAAATTCGACTCCTGTACTAGAAATTCAGTACTGGATCCAGGAGAAATAGCTTCATAAGTGACCCCCTTTATATCAATTTAAACAATGTAACTAAATATATTTCCTTATTCCGAACCATGCAGCTGTTCTTCCTAAACAAATGAATATACTTTAGCAATAGTTTTATATTTTATTGTTTTATATTTTATATAATATTATTATATTATAATAGTTTTATTTGTAAATAACACTTATCTGAATGTGATTGTTCTTGTTTTATTCATATATTGTACCTGTAATTTTATTGACATCTTGTCATTTTACACACATCGTTTTAAAGTAATTTTTTTAAACTTAGACTTGATCACATTTACATTTCATAAGTCTAGGTGCATCTTCATTTAAATGTGTATGTATTAAATAAAAAAGATGAAATAATTAATGTGTTTCAGTTATTTTAAAATATTCGGTAATTGGTTAGTAAATAAGTGCTTAAAGTGAATTGCACTAAAATTCTTAAGTTATAGCTTGACGTTATTTAAGTAATGTATTCTATTACTTAAACATGTCATAGATGTATGGCATTGTTGTGGTTTTTCATCTGGGCCATAAATAGGCCAATTGTTTCTAATCCGGCTAGAGAATGGCAGATGTTAGTTGGTGCCAGAATTGGCAAGTCATTCCAAACCGCAATCGGGCCAGAAGAATGTGGTGCATGTGGGCCAGGTCTGTAACTAGTTCATCTATTGTTCTGCATATTTAACATTATATTCAATGGCCATATAAGTAAGTAAACATTTAAACATGAATTAAACACTCACACTTTCTTTCTGAAATCTGTCTCTTTCAGTTGGTGTTCTAAGTTTAGGAGGTCTTGTGTGCCACATTCAGCTCTACAGTGGTCTCCTCATCCCTTTGTCTCCCCTGGCTTCTGCGCAAAAGTAGTAGCATCTCCCGTTGATTTGCCTCTAGGGTCTCAACTTTTTGAAGGAGAACCTGAAGTGTATCTGAAATTAAGAAGCCACATAACTTAAGGTGTGAATTATTTCTCTTTGTATTTATATCTTTTTTTTTTCTCCCCAAATATTGTGATCTGAGGGTGTTCAGAGTCTGCTTTTGGAACAGTCACATCAAAATGCTTTTCTTTTGTAGTGAGTTCATAATACCTTGAAATCTTCTTTGTACTGGAGACTCCAAAGTATTTTTTCTCCATGATGGTCCATTGTCTAAATCATGTCATACATAAAGTGTTAATACAAGATCCTTTGGGCATGCCACTAATTTAAAGTAAGCATTTTAACATTTTTTACTTTTTACCATGCAGCGAGTCTTGATCTCTAGTCATGGACTCAGAAGTTTTGGGCAGTTCATCATTGTCTGCAAGCAAGACATTAACATACAGTAGGCAACTTTTAATGATAAGCAACAGATGCTAATTAGTTGAAGTCTGGGCCCATATTCACAAATTATCTTGGAGTGTGAATACTGTTCTAGAAACTGTTTGTCAGTAGAATCATCATAACTAAAACATGGTTTAGATTGGCACTCCTACTAAAACGCTAATAAGCTTTTTAAAATTGGCCCAGACTTCAAATGATCAGCTTAATATCATCCTGACTTTGTTAAATCTGGGAAAACATTCAAATGTCCCGGAAAAAAAAAAATCTGTAGCACATTATGATTCTGAAATGACTTACGATAGATTCTTTTTTTTCTACATATTGGATGGAGATTGGGGGGTGCTGGAAGCTTCGCTTGTTTTTGTGCAACTGCTTGAAACATAAATTAAAAAGTATATCATGAAAAGGGCAGTGTTCAACATTTAAATACACTGTTCTTCTTGATATTTGATGGTACAATTTAGTATGGATGCTGAAAAATATTACTACCTCACCTTTAGCCATGTTGTCTTTTGGGATTTCCACAGTTGCCTTGAGCTGAGGAACAGGTCCATCTAAATAGGGCATACGCTATTAAACGTTGTTTTGAGCCACTGATTGATATATAGTTTTACTAAACTATCATATATACCTTTTGTTTTTTTCTTAGTCAAAGGCTCCCTATTATCCTTTGTTTGCAAAGTTCTCTCATCTAAAAAAAAAAGTAGTGCATAAATGTGCTGTTAACTAACAATTGTGAATGATATGACACTGACCCATTTTTTTCTGTTTCATTTCATTTCAGCAGCACTTAGATATACAGTATATCCAGTGTGTAATTTCTGGTAAGTTGCTGCCTACCTTCACTGCTGTCATAATATTTCAGGGGTCTTTTTGTTGGCCTTTTTGATGGTACAGTTTCTTCTTCGGTATCAAAAGTGGATTTGTGCTCTGCTGTTCTGCTCCATTTGAGGGCTCTTTCAAAGTTACCTGAATGTCAAATGGTAACAATAATTAGACACTCATAAGAATGTTATGACCACCTCCACCCCGCTATCTATTTTGTCAGCTCCACTGATCATACAAGCCACTGTGTAATTATATAATAAAAAAGTGTAATTGTATAATAATTCTCTCTGTATAAATCTGTTTGAAAGGTTTTATCAGTCATTTTGAATCTAATAAATTACAGTAATATGTAATGTAAAATTGAATATCCACTGCAGTCAATATTTTATTAAAAAGTCTTTATTGTACAACTGCTAATTGCAGCTTCTGTCAGGATCAAGGAAATAAAGTTTTTATTTCCATCTTCTAATAAAAGCTTTTTATTTACTGAAGAATGCCATAGATATTCAAACATTTGAACAGCAAACATTTGTACAGTAAATTGACCAAATAATGTGTATTCTCTCACTTCTTATACAGTGTGTGCATGATTGGAAGCTCAGCTTTACCTGTGGTGGCAAAGACTCTGATTTTTCTGGAAATCCAGTTGTCTTCATCAGGAGTCTCCTCCTTTTTTGCTCTTTTGGTTGGGTTATTTGGCAGCCAGTAACTGTACTGTTGCTGAAATACATGCAGCATGCACACAGCTACAGTAATTGTATTTCTGTGATATTAATAACAATAAACAATATAACAGTTGTTATAATGATTACAAATATTTGTCATACCCCATTTTCTTCATAGGTCCAGCACTGAGCCACAATGCCAACCAGATTTTCCTCAGTAAATTCCACAATGTAGTACATTCTGTAGAAAAGACAGTACGTGTTCATTTTAATACAACTTTAAGAGATAATCAGAGACATTTGCAATGCATAGCAGTACACTCACATGGCAAAAATAATGTATATCCTATTCAAAATGTTTTTTCTTTTAATTGTCAAATACTTTTTAGGTGTGTATGATGCCTGTTCTGACATTCACTATCCCTTCACCAGCATTTATTATCTGACTGCAGGACTGCTATTGTCAGATAATGGAACCATAGAAGTCAAAATAGGCATAATATTCAGGCATGATCTTCTAATTAAATATACCAAATAATAAAAGTGACATTTTCAGACATGGTGTCTTGGTATCTAATATCCATTTTAACCCTTTAATCCTAAGGCTTAAAAAGTTCCTTTATTTAATTAAAATTACTTACATATTCTTTAAATGTTGAATTGGTGCCTTATCTCCATCTAATCTTAATGGCATATTTTGTTTACACTTGATGTAATATGCCCATAAATATAGATTTGTCTTCTATGTGAAGCCTGATGGCTCTCTTCTCAATTTTATCACAGGTAATCCATTTCATCCAATGAGAAACGAGGTGCATGGCTCCATGAAGAGGGGTGCAGGATGATGGTACACTCGACAAAGGACCTTTCCATCTTTCTCCATCTCATCTATAACTTCGCAACATTCCTCACCTTCAAGCAAGTATGCTCTGTCCTTAATGCTTCTTGTTTTTTTTTGCTACAAGGTCATGGATTGGTGCTGACTTTCTTTCCTCAATACGGTTGGCAATCTGTGTGAGGGGGTGTGTTCCGCTACGTACCATTCTCTTCAAGGTATGCAGGTATGTTTCAAATTTGAAAGCACTGCAGTTGTCCAGCCCATTGAATAACACAGCATCTTCCGTAATATGAAGCAAAGAGTGAGTGTTGTACACCAGAAATTCTCTTCCATAAAGATCCCTCCCTCTGCTGACAAAGTACTGAAGGAGGTTTTGTGCGTACACTGCGTACTGTTTGATAAGTGAGGGACAAACTAGGATGCACATTGCCACACTGAATGTAAGGAAATGGAGGTACAGGTCTCTCTTCAATATTCCTTTTAACACTATCTTTCCTGTGTACAGCATGAACTGCCTGAACTCTGTTGCTTTCCATCTCTCAAGCTCATTTAGGCCTCGAGGAGTGCGGGAAAAGATGGAGGGGATTTCACTTTTTATGTGAGCAAGCCTACTGCTCACTTCTTCTATTTGGACAGAAGACATCCTGAAACCTTTCTCTCCCCTGCTCCACATGTGCAGAAGTTTTTTCATGACTCCTAGGCAGGCTTGATGCATGTGATCAACAGGAAAACTTCTCACCATATCAATGGGCAAACTGACCAGTGGTGTATTTCCGTTGTGATGCTGTGGCTGAATTTGGTTCCTAAAAGAGGCATCTGTGCGTAAGGTGAGGTCATCTGTCTGCTGATATGTGACCCTTTTAAGCCACTCGCCTTTTTGGTCACATTTATCACAGCCATAATAACCAGAGCACAGCTTTGTGTTGCGAATAAAGGCTTTCGCTGGAGCATCACAGACAATGCAAAGAACGTTGATTTGCAACGCTCTTCCCTTGTGTTGAAGGCCGCCACTTAACAGTTCTTAGAGGTCTGTGACCATGTCATCCAGGAAATCAAGATTGTGTGGACGATTTTTTCCACGTTAGTGTTGTGGGGAAAACAGTTATGGGATTGAGGTGGACAGCACACAGAACAGGCCACATAATTCTTGCTGAGCTCTTGAACAATGGCAGTCCATCAACATTAAAAGACAGGTTGATTGTGTCTGACAAATGTTCAGGAGGGTACTTCTCCAGGGTCTCTGTCAACTTCTGATGCAGTGTATAATGAAAGTATTCCATGCCAGATTTCTGCTTTTTTGCTAGCTGCCTTGGTGTCTTAAGTAGACTACGTGCTGAAGAGGGGAGTTCTGTGTGGCCATGTGTTTGAAGAACCTTCAACAGCTTGTCAAGGGCGTTGTTCTTAACCTGGTAAGCTGAAGCCCAAGTTGCTAGGTCAGTTGCTAGTGATGAACATCCCAAATGTTCTTCCTGGTCTGATTCTTCACATTTATTGTCTTCAAGGTACATTGTGTCCTCCATGTCATCCTCCAGATTTGCGTCTTCCCATGTGGATGATCCTCCAGCAGGCTGAAAGGGTGGACTATCTTCAGTGTCCTCCATATAACTAGAGGTATCACTAAGATCACTCTCATATTCTGAAATCGTTTCTTCATGATCATAATTCATAGTTGGCTGTTCTGTCTGACACTCGGATATCTTTCTGAGCACACGTCTAGCTGACCTCCAGGATCTTAGATATTGCCTTGATCTTTTTTTCTTTTCCTCACTCATTCTAGGGAAAAAAATTAACATGAATGAATAGTCCTGAAATACATATCAGCATACAAACCCTGTTTTGTGAGGAGGGTAAACATTATTCTAGACCTTCTGAAAGTTATGTTTACTGACTGAATGCAAATTACAGTGTTATTAAACTAGTACTGGATGCACACTTTATTTATCTACAAATGCAGGCTTTAACCACACCCCTGTAATTAACACCTCAACACTAACCCGAAACCACACCTATATTAGCTCCTTAATCAACAATACCCAATATGCAGCACAAGGTTACCAAACAAACAAGAGTACACAATCTAGCTAAGAGTATCTTTAAGCCAGCCTACACAATGCTATGTGAAATATAAACAAAATATTGAAACTAGGAGGTAGTGTACTAATTGGAATAAAGCACCCCTGGTTGGCTGATGGTCTTAATGTGAGGACAAATTAGGTGCCTTATTAGATACTGAGATGATATAGTATGCTGAGAATATGCAGTTAAAATGTGTTGATTTCAGTGTGTGATTTGTTTCTGAAAGATGTGTTTCTTGTCATAAACAGATATCTGCCTCTAGGGAAGTGAGATGGTGAAATGGTTGGTTTGTTTTATCTGTGAGCCAATACTGCAAATGATCCTGGTTTACATACCCCAGCAGAATTTTTGCTTTCTATGCCTTTTTTCAGAATACATGATAACACAAAAAAACGTTTTTTTTTTTCCACTCACGGTTAGTGGTTGGGTGAAGCCATTTACTGTCAAACGACAGTAAATGTTTTGTTTTCTCTTTTTATATCCTAATGACAACCAAACACATCCAAATGACCCTGATCAAAAGTTCACATACCCCAGTTCTTAATACCATGTATTGCCCCATCTAACATCAATGACAGCTTGAAGTCTTTTGTGGTAGTAGTGGGTGAGGCTCTTAATTGTCTCAGATAGTAAAGCTGCCCATTCCTCTTGGCAAAAAGCTTCCAGTTTCTGTAAATTCCTGGGCTGTCTTGCATTAACTGTGCGCTTGAGATCTCCCCAGAGTGGCTCAATGATACTGAGTTTAGGAGACTGAGATGGCCACTCCAGAACCATCACTTTGTTCTGTTTGTTCTGATGACAGGTCGACTTGGCCTTGTGTTTTGGATCGCTGTCATGTTGGCACGTCCAAGTACATCCCATGTGCAGCTTTCAGGCTGATGAGTGCAAATTTGCCTCCAGTATTTGCTGATAACATGCTGCATTCATCTTTCCTTCAACTTTGACCTTTGAAGTTTCCTGTGCTTTTGTAGCTCACACGTAACTTTTATGATTTTGGTCTCATCACTCCAAATGACCTTGTTCCAGAATTTTTTTCTTCTTTCTTCTGTCAACTCGACCATGCAGCCTATTTTTCTTCAAGGGCCTCCTTATTGTGCATCTTGAAACAGCCACACCGCTAGTTTTCAGAGAGTCCTGTATTTCAGCTGATGTTATTTGTGGGTTTTCTTTGATTTGGTTTTTACAGAGCCCTGATTTTTTCATTTGTTAATCAGTTTGAACACTGCTGACTGGCATAATTAATTCAAGGGCATGTTTAAGATGCTTATCCCTGGAGTTTAAACGCTTTAGAAATATGTTTGCAGTACTGAAACATTCTAAGTTGTTTTATGTTGATAAATGACTTTTTTTTCTTCATTATAAAAATGCTCTAACAGTTATAAACTATGATTTTGCTAAATTTCTCCATATAAACACATTCATTTGGTCTAGCTTGGGAGCGCCCTCTAGTGTGTGACACACCCAGAAGAGTTTGCAAGTGGATATTCTCTCTAGAAGTTCTGTGTCAGTATAGCGGAGAGTTTAGATACAGGTTGGAAGTGTTTACGGAGGAAGGCACTCTCGCTGTACTGCTGTTGGGTTAACTTATTCCCAAAATCGATCACATACAGTGGTTTGTTTAGACCTTTCTGACCCTCACAATCGATTGGCATGGAATTCGTTCATGTCGATGAAAACTTTAGAGAAAAAGCTTGTTGCACTCGCTGTAGTCAGATACGGTAGGTTGGCTAACAGGTTAGTTAACCTAGCTAGCTAAGCTAACATAGCTAGAGTTAACATAGGTAACTCTAGCTAGCTCTAGCAAACGCTAGCTAGCTTAACCTGGAGCGAAGTTAGAGTAGCTAGCTAGCATGGCTAGCTAACTTGTCTATTTAGACTATTTAGAAACAGTTGCACATGACCTCGATCAGCTGTGTAAGTTTTCATACACTGACACTTGATTAGTTACTTATTGCTGTTTTAAAATTGTCTCACCTTGGTCTGTAAAACCGATGGATCCGGAGGTCTGCAAGGATAAGATGGATACTTATTTAGCTAGCTAGCTTAACTATAGTAGTCGTTAACTCACGTTACCTAGCTAAAAAACAAACAAATTCTATACACCATATAATAATAATAATAGTAATAATAATAGTAAAAAAAATATTACTGAAACGTTGTAAAACGTCTATATACACTACCGCGACGCTGTACTCTGCACCAACTGTAACCAAGCTATTTAATAGCTTATGCTGTGTACATACGCAATAAAAATATAAGTAAAACTGTTGATTTAACAGTAACGTTATTTAGCTAGTACTAATCTAATGATTTAACGTATTAAAAAACCTTACAATTGATCTTTTAGAAAATAAGAATCGGAGTAGACGTGCTATTGATGGATGAAACTGACAGTTTAACGAATTTTAGAGCTTATTTTAAAATTTAAAATTTAAACTGCCAGCTTCGAGCTCGCCCTAATAAAACACCTAGCTAGTTAGGTTATTGTTACTGTGAATGACTGCTGGAGTAATAGAATAAATGTTTAGTATATCATTGTGAAGATGACTGCCTAACTCTCATTGAAGGAAACTGAAAAAGTGATGACCAGGCTATGTGGAATGCTTGATATTGAATGCCATTAGGTCATAGTGTGAACTTTAGATGATTCTGTGTTCAGTTGTTGGATACCAGTTCTGTCATCCTTTTATTATGCTTTTTGCACAGGTTTGTTGCAGCTCACATACCATTCCTACAGCAGGTGTGTGTGTGTGTGTGTGTATATATATATATATATATATATATATATATATATATATATATATATATATATATATATATATATATATATATATACACACACATACGTATAATGTATTGAAATAATAAAATATATATATTCTTGGCCATTCATTCCTGCCCACACATTTAAAATATTTAAAACTGTCTTTATGGAGGCCACAAGGCTCCCTTGATAGCCCCACTCTTAATAGCATGTGATTAACGATGGATGTAAAGTTAATAAACATTGTTAATATTTATATGTCAGTTTCTACCTGTGTATATAAACACTTAAGCTTTGTTAAACTTCTTTTCTTCCCCCAGGTTAGCTTTTGTCTGATGCCTTCCCCTCTTCAGGATTGCTGAGGCAAGCCTATAGACCTTAGAAGCTACAACACCCTTTTTTTGGGACCAAGGTTAGTATGCATATTAGTCTAAATGTCTTACACCTATTGGGGTATACAGTCCCTGACAGAAGTTCTGTCGCTTATCCATGTTGTGGAAACAAAAGCTTATAACCTGACTTTAAATTCTTCCATTGGTTTTAGAACTGACTCATGTGAAAGCTGAAACCCTCCCAAATGAGGTTTAATTTATAAAAATAAATTTGATTCACTGCAGAAACATTGATTATTTAATGCACAGAAAATCATCATGTAACTCTTAATTCATTAACCATGGAATATGAAAGATATATTGACTACTAAAGTTGTATGTCACTCTATAGTCCTCAGTATGCCCATATTTGGAACTCTAGGTTACCACTGCCAATATCTTACATTATAGCATGAACCTCAGTTGATGTTTGTATTATAGCACAGTTTTTACCCTGCAGTGTGATTTCTAAGAGTGCCATTGGTGTACGTTAATGCACTGCAGATCTGGACTGGTAATTTGGCATGCCTGGCATTTTCCCAGTGGGCCGACAGTCCTCATGAGCTGATGCTGTAGATTTTTTTTTTCTCCCCTTTTTTCTTTCTAAGAGACCGGCCCACAATTTAGAGAGTGCAGCCCATTGGTCCAGCTTCAATATAGACAGTGGACTTAACCAATCAGAACCCCTTCCCTGCTCTGTTATATATGAATGTAAATCAGACATTGCACTGATATTTTAATTTCAGAGGTTCCTTGATGAGATAATGTGGGTCACACCAATCATCCCATTTAGACACAGCACGGACCAGCATTACTGAGATACTGCCTATAAATAGCTATAGTAAATAAACTTGCCCATCTTCCCAGATTAATCCCTTTAGGTAGTTAGTTTAGTTAGATGTTTTCTTTTATCATATGAATCAGCACTGAACATGCACTGTTAGTCTATAATGAAGATTGTCAGACAGACGGACGGATGGGCGTGTCTTTAGTGGCTTCCACTTTTACCATTTGTCAGTATCACACAAAACCTTGAAACTAATCCACAGATAACAGTGGAGAGGGAGAAGATAAACAAATCCACCACTCAGGCAATTCTTTATTACAAACAATGACCATATCCGACCAGATCAATTTGACAGTCATAATATAAAACCGCTAAATAATTAGATTAGGGCTGGGGCGACGCGTCGATATAATTGACGTCATCGATTACGAAAATACATCGATTTGCATAACGTGCGTCGGCGCGTCGTAAACATGGCGGCGCCTGTGGAGAGCATTAGAGGTTAGATCGGGCCCAAAAATTCCGAACCGACCCAGCCCGAGTCCGCGCACGTTCTGCTCTAGCCCGACCCGACCTGAACCATAAACTGGCTGTTTTCGGGCTGTTTGAATGAGCGAAATATGATCAGAATTATGTTAATTAACACGGTAACATAGAAGCATAGAACTATTATTTAATTAAAATGATTTTTAAGAACAGCTAAACACAGTGCTGCAAGTCAAACGCGGAGGAGTTCACGTGCAAGAGAGAGAGAGAGAGAGACACACACACACACAAACAGAGAGAGAGAGATTTGCGTGTTCTGGTGTGAGCTACTCACAGGTGAAGGTTTTCTTTGATCTCCTCGTGCTCATATTCTAGTCCCATACATAATTCTACAGCTCCCTCAGTGTTTTCTGTCGTATTTTGCGCGAGCGCTTACAACTGACCCCGCGGACCGCGGGGTGCCGCCGCGCTTGTGCCGAATCCGACTCCCTGCTGAATCCGACTCCCGCTTCGCGGACAGAATCGGCACAACACCCCCGCTGTAGAACTGCGGTAGTGAAAACAGCACTTATAAATAAATTAGTTTAGTTTCACTTTCAGTTTTCATTATTTTCGTTTTTTTTTTTTTTTTTTTATATAATTAAAAAACAGACGCCTACATCTCTGACTATTTTCTGGAGCCCGGGTCATGTCTGGTTCGGGCAGAGAATCTAAGCTCTAGAGAGCATGGACTCCGGAGAGCAATCTCCAGCTACAAAAAAAACGCCAGCGGGCATCTAAAGTTTGGGAGCATTTCACGCAAAAGGGCAACAATGTGGTCCTCTGCCATATGTGCAAAAGGAGCACTTGAAGCGCAAACATCCAGGAGCACTATGTCAACAGGGTCACACAGTAAGTTACCGTTTACATCAGGGTCTCCGCGGGTGTCCTTAAAAAGACTTAAGGCTGTCTACCAAAGGTTTTAAACCTGCCACAGGCAGAAATTATACAGTTTTGGTTTATATTTGTGCATGGCATTTCGCAGTTTCCAGAAACAGTAGCATTATTCATAAGTTCAGGTGTTTAGCTAAGCTAGCTGCCTTAAGTTATTTTAGCTAGCACCGTCGGCGCTGCGGTGTTACACCGTTTTATGTCACCGTCGGAATTTTGTGACCAGTGCTCGCGGTTATGAGCGTTCATTGGCAAAACGGAAGCTTTCTATACCTACACCTTCACCCTCAGCCCTAAACTGAACCGTTTTGGCCAGTCGGGGTAAACATTAGAAACGAACACGTTTTGAATCGGCCAGTGCACCGGTCTGCTGAGAACTACTTGCCCGTGGTCACAAAATCTAGCGGTCACAGAAAACAGTGCAACACACGGTTGTGGTGTATGGGAGCTTATCCATTTTTAGCGTTATAGATCTAAACAACGTGCTGTACATGTAAGTGATTATAAGTGTGGGGTTTGGTTTAGTAGGCTTGTGTTGTTGTTGTTGTTGTTATTATATATAAATATAGTAATTTATCGTTTGCTTTAAAACGTAAAATAATAATTATTTAAATATGTTTCTCAATAAATAGATTAGTCGACTAATCGAAAAAAATAATGGTTAGAATAATCGTTTAAAAAATAATCGTTAGGGACAGCCCTAAATTAGATGCAGCTAGTCTTTACTGCCCAATGAGTGCGGTGGCAATGAAAAACTCCATTCTGTTGGTGAAAAAGGAAGAAACCTTGGGAAGACCCAGACTCATTGGTTTGCTAGCCTCTTAAAATTGCTGCTTGATCTTTGAATATATACAGAAAAATATTTTAAACCTGTACATATTAAAATGTATTTACATTATGTATTTTTAACATATCATAGTGGTTTTTAAAACTTACCTTTGATGATGCGCATAGTAATCCTTTATGTTCTAACCAGATCAGAGGCATCGTATGACATCAAAGAATATGATCAAATGTGTACAAAATATTCATTTCATATGCATATTACAATAGGACTCCTGGACAATATGAATCCCAATGTACAGTTAGAAAATGGGCCTTTTTGGAGTATCTTACCAGCATCATTGTCAGCTTAACAACTAATTATTAATTGATATTATACATTAAACTTAAAAAATGTTGTAAATAATAATTAATTATAACTAGTTAATGATTAATAATGCCTTAATGTAGGAAAGTCTTCATTTTGATTGTTTCAGTTAAATCAGCAAGGTGTAGTTCATAGACCACCCACTAGATGGCGATAAAGCCTTATAGTTGAATGCTATTTTCCTGTGTAGCTAGTGTTTTGTCCTTCATGTTCTGCTGTAGTTCCCTCGTGCAGTAAACAGAGCTGGAAGCAAATGCACTATAATCTACAGTTTGTGTACGCCAATTTGACCAAAGTGCGTTTGTTGATAACTCTAACTCTAACTAATGAGTAATATATTTTGTAGTTGGGTTCATATGTTGATGCTAGGTTACATATTGCATCCATTTTCTCTGTGCTAAATGCTAGTACTGAACACAAGTAACTAGCAGAGCTAACTGCAGGAGTTAAAGTGAATGATATTGTGTATGTTTGTTAATCCTATGTCAATCTTTTACGCTATTTGACTACTTAAGCACTGCAAATGTGTGTCCTATTAGTAGAGTAACTGCTTTATAGTGAGTAGTTTGCACTAACTATAGTCACTGTAAGAAATCTGTAAGAGTCTCTGTTGGATGAATATTTCTCTGAGCCCTGCTCTCTTACCAGAGCCTCCTGTTTCTAAGACCTACCAAGCCAGCACCCCCAGAGTACCCACTCTACTTCACTTAGCTTGTGTAATTATTAGTTGAGACATTCTGTCGTAGGTACTGTTAATTAATGTATCCTTATTGTAAAGTGTCAGCATTAATTCATTTTTTTCCTGAATTCTTTTTAAAGATTTTTTTGTGATCTTGCTCCCATAGTGCATGAATGTGAATGGAAAATTTGTCAGTTGACATTGCTTTATATTGAAACTCTCCACCAAATTGTACCCCATAAGATGTCTAGTGATCATTCTGAAGCTTAAACATTTTGATAAAAGGATGGTCGTTTATTCTTTAAAAGTACAGTGCTGCATGTATTTCTCTTAAACAGCAAAACTTGCTTTATAGCAATTTCTTTCCTTCATTATCTACATTTAATTTATGCATTTGCAATTTAGCTTTAAACTCTATTTTCTAAACTACTTCATAGTATTTCATTTACAGATTCAAAACAGAATTTTATTCATTTTTTTTTACTTTCATTTTGACAGAATTTGTTTTTTTTTCTAGTGTTGCTAGATCACAATGCAGATCACAAAAGCTCCAGAGATAAATTGGCATTAAGGAAAATTAAAGAAAGTGATGCACAAAAGAAAAGAGGGCAGAAACACCACAAAGGAGACATGTCTTGATAGCAAGTTACATGAAATCTGTCCATGAAAAAGAAAAAAAAACCCTTGGACATAATAATATATAAAAGGTGAAATACACAAGGATTAGCTGGGTGTAGTAGCAGTCTCGAGCTCTCACACCTTCCTCACTCCTCTATGAACTTACTACATTAAAGAAAGTTACATTCATTGAAGATTCATTGGAGATTTTGAGCTTGTAAACAAAAGTCACAAAAGTAAAAACATTTGTCCCCACATCCACACACAAGTTTACTGCAGTATTACTTTCTTCTAATGTCATCTTATTTTTTGTTGCAGATATTATGCTGCTTTGTCTGGAACAGGAATCCGAAGGAAAACTGCCATTAACCTTCAAAGGGAATTTAACAGATTTCTCTAATGTTACAGACATACCATGAAATGGTTGTGAGTGGGGTGAGAGTGGGATGAGAGAGTGAGTGCAGCCCTCTTCTGTTTGCTGTTGTTTATTAATAAAGAATATTGAATTTTTTTTGTGTATTTGTGAATCCTATTCTAGGGCACTCATTATCCAGCTGATCCAACACACCAGCTAAATTGATAATCAGTCAATCAACCTTTATGATCACTTATTTACACCTTGGTGACCCTCATTTACAATGCAGCTGAACATTTACAGTTTAGAAGGGATTGAAAACATTAAATAAGAAATTAAAAATTAATAAGGATATAATAAAAGAAATACAAATTTTAAATGAATACATTTAATATGGATGAGAAAAAAAAATATATATATATATATATATATATATATATAAATAAAACCATAGGATTTACACAAAAAGTAAAAATAAATAAAATAAAAAATAAATAAATAAATAAAAATAAGTAAATCAAAAGTAAGAACAATAAAAATTTAAATAATAAGAGAAAGCATAAACTCAGTTAAAACAGCCACAGGCTTTGTGATGGTGATCAAGGCAGCAAGATCATTGATAAAAATATTAAATAAAACTGGACCCAGGATTATATTGATTAGTTAACGTTGGCCCAGTGAGTACTTAACTTGCTGAATAATGTTATAATTAATTATATACTACAAAATTTTAATTTCAGTACAATTGCAGCTTTTTCAGGGCAGCCTTTTTGCATGTGTTTTTAGAAAATGTTAAATGATATTGGCGTTAAAGAACAGATATACAGAATACTATGGGCATGGTCATTAGTATACCATCTTACGACGTAACGATGACGTGCAAAATGACCACATTTAATAATTACAAAAAGAATACTGAGACTACCGTCAAGTAACGTTGCCACTACGTCGCCACTACGTTGCCGGTTGGTATGTCGTGAACTGACCAAAAAGTACGAATAAATTATGTTGCTGGTACGTCGTGTGTTAGCTGGGACGCCTCTTTTTAACGACCAATCACAGCCTTTGTCGCGTTGTGTCTTCGGCCGTGGAGTTCGCCCAGCTTCCATGTGCACAACACGGCGAACGAATATGGCAAGCCAACTAAGCCAAAACGTGTGGGAAAGAAACGCCTCCACGCGTAAAAATATGACGTGTCTACACGTAAAAAAATCACGTGTACAGGCGGTAAAACTGTTCGTGTATACACGTTTTGGCATCTAACATCCAATCGGTAAACGCGCCTATGCATACATTTGCATTGTAATAAGGCAGCCTGACAACACATGATGTCATGCAACGTATTGTATTCCATATTCATAAGACGCTTACGTGGGTTACAACGCAGTGTCTACGTACCGTGACATAGCCCCATACATACTCATACACACTCTGCACGCAAGGTCCACATAACTGAAACGTTGTAATCATGTGTCTATGATGTACCCCCTATTTCACATGATATAACCCCCGCCATTTTATATCCATAGTGTTTACCCTGCCTTTAGGTCAGTGCAATCATGGCTCTGCAAAATTTTCTGTTGAATTGTAGAACAGTTTAAGACTTTAAGTGTGGACAGTTAGGACTGAAATATTGTGTTTATATTGATTGTAGTTCATTTTTTTATTTTTTTTTTAGACCTAACATTTTTAATAACAGCCTTACTTTAGTGTTAATTGTGCCGCTATAATACGACTTGACTTAATATGACTTTCCCTGTGGGATCTGTCTTACACCTAGTGCTGGACGATATGGCCAAAATTCATATCACGATATATTCCTTAATTTCGGTCGATACGATATAATTCCGATATCGATATAAATACTTGGAAGGCCTCAGAAAACTGCTAAGAATCCCTGCAATGGAAATACGTACCTACTAGGGGTGGGCGATATGGCCCTAAAATAATATCACAATATTTCATGGTATTATCGCGATAACGATACTCTTGGCGATATGACAAAAAAACAAAAAACTTTTTTATTATTGTATACGATATGATATTGCACACCTTTAAGATATTTAAAAAAAACAATAATTTTAGCAGATTTATAACAGAAGTCAATAATTGAGAATTACATGATACTAATAATAATAATGCACTCCAAATATCTCCATATATCCAGTATTAAAGTAAAATAAATGACACTTTACAGATATAATCTGTCTCTAGTAGATATTTAATAGGAAATTAGAAATGTGTGAGTTTTTCTTTTGCTTAAAACAGCAAAAAAAATTAGTACCCTGATGTGATAATTAGGGGTGAGTGATGTGGCACGATATTTCAGAGTATAATATCGTGATATATGATATGGCACACCCCTAGTACCTACTACTGTCTACTTAATTTAAGTCTTTGAAACCTCCTTTCACGAAAACATTATAATACTTAAGAAATAAACAATAGTCAAGATAAATCAATGCTCAATTTTATTTGCATATAGCAAAATAAAAACATGACATCCCTGTCAAACATAAGCCAATATAACTATTACCAATAACAAATAACTTAAAATTAGGATAGAAGCAGAGCCTCTTAGTCTTTTGTAAACAAATTTAACAGATCAAAACAAAAGGTGTTCCGACTAGGATAAAGAACACAAGAAGCCTTTATACACATAAAAGCAACAAGATTTTCCAGTCAAATAAACAAACCTATAGGCTTTATCAACTATAAATAACTTAGTTACAATATAAGCTACAAAAGTGCTTCAGCCAAAATACAACTCTTTATGAACATAAAAGGAACATGATATCCCCGTCAAATAAACAAACCTAAAGGATTCATAAACTTTAAATAACTTAAATAACTTACAACATAAGCTATAAAAGTGCTTCAGCCAGTAACGTTATAAGGAAAATATTGTATGTAGTGGAACTGATTGAGGTGGTGGAACAGATTAGATGTTTTAATGTTACCGCTGCTGGTCGGCTCCACTCTCTGGCACAATTTGCAGCAAACTGAAGTTTAGCAGACCTTCGAGAGTCGAACCAAATCCTCACCACTGAATTAGACCTCCCTCCTTCAATTAATCACTTGTGGAAGCGGCAGGGGCATTCATTTTGCATCAAAAATGTCCCGCGCTGGGAGCCAAGAGGACCCGCGGCTGACAAAGAGGACCCGCAACTGACCGCTGACCGCTCGGACCCGTGGGCGGACCGCTCGGACCCGTGGGCGGACCCGAGGCTAGGCGAGCCTACCTTAACCTTGGATCTGCTCGTGCCGGCTCCGTTTGGCTCCAGCGCGAGGCATTTTAGATGCGTAGCGGACCCGAGCCTAGCCTAGCCTAGCCAAATCTAGCCTAGCCTAGCCTATCTGGCTACGTGCCTATGTGATTACGTCATCACGCACAGAGATAGTCCAGCTACGGAAGCTGATTGTGGTCAGCTGTGCGGCGAGCTGACGCCAGTAAAACGCATGTCCGTGACAGATTCTGTAAATAATACATATCGATATACCACAAAAATGATATCACCGTTATTGAAACATTTCTTATCGCGATAAATACCGATATCGAATTATTGTCCAGGCCTACTTACACCTAGCAATAATAGTTATATTTCTTGTGTGTTAATGTAGGGAATGTTATGTTCCCTGTGTAGGGCACTGTGGCATTAAAAATACTTGTTTATCCACATTTTAATCTGTCCTAGCAGATATGAGGTGTTGTACAGGCATATTAAGACTGCTTCTACAGCTCAGTAAATGTTGCCATCTACAGGCTGCATATTGCAACTGCGGCTTTTTGAGATGGACAGTAAATCCCAAGACGTTAATTTTTTACATCTGTACACGTAATATATCCACGTCTGTACAGGTGAAAAAAAGCACGTGATGTACAGACGGCATAAATTTACGCCTCCACACGTAAAAAGATTACGTCTGTACACGTAAAAAGATAACGTCTTTATCTGTCAACACGTGATTTTTTTTACGTGTGGACACGTCATATTTTTACGCGCGGAGGCGTTTCTTTCCCACACGTTTTGGCTTAGTTGGCTTGCCATAAACGAAGCCCGTGCGACGTCCGCGCCTGTTCGTTTTGGTCTGGTTCGGAGCTTAATGTCCGCTTTACTCTAACGAGCAGAAATAAGAGTTTCAGATTTACCTCAGATTCAGTGAATATGAGCGGGAGCAGAGCGCGGGGTCCTGCAGCACGGAGCGTTTTCCCTCAGAGGAACTCTGATCCACGCGGGGACTCAGAGCGCTCTCTGGTTAGCAGTGTTAGCGGTCCTGGTGTTCAGTGGAGGCGGAGAGAGCGCGAGTCAGTCCGGGGAACAGTCTGTCGGAGCGGCGCTGCAGCGGAGAGTTCACGGCTAGCGCAGAGCAGCTAATACACGAGGCTAAACACAGCTAGCTGAGCTGGCTAAGCTAACAGTGCTAACAGAACTTTACTTATAGAGAGATTATCCCAGCTTTATCCACCAGCACACTCTCAGTATGGACTTCAGTGTCCTTAAAATTACCGGTTAGTTTAATTAATACTGATTATTAGTGAATTTAGTTCAGCCTGTGAGGAACTTTATCCTCCTCGCCTCTCCCGCGCTGCTACTCCCGCATCTCCGCTGTTCTCTCTCGTCCCGTGGGCGGGCCAGTTCCAATCTGGTACTCCACCCTCACCTGTACACTTCTCCCTCAGTAGATCCCTTAATCACTTTTAAGTGACCTTCTTGCATTAACACAGAAAATAAATGAAATATGTAATCTGTACGGCTTTTGTTTTCTTTTTACACTAACTATTTTGAGCCTGTTAGTACCTTTTTAAACCATTACTTTGAATTTATATGATTTTACTTATTACTGTTTTTATTAGTGTATCTATTTTAGAACTAGGGAGTTTTACATATTTTAGCCGGGCTACATGAGGAATATGCAAGAGGGGCGTATCCCATAGTTAGATACCAAAAGAAAGCTTGAAAGAGAACACAAATTACATTTAGGAAAAAAAATTGCAAGAAATAAAACAAATTTACCGGACTTGAAACACTGTTACTAGTACTGAAACATTTACATTGGTCAGTAAAAAAGCAACTGCTTTGTTTGTACATTTAGCTAGGCTAGCTACCAATAATAATGGTCAGTAAAAGATTTTGTTGGCCTCTCTGCGGGTCTGGATGCTCCTCCGGTCCACACGGCAGTACCCGACACAGTGTCGTCTCTCTGTGGCTCTGGGTCACACTTTTGGGAGCACTCTCTCTGGAGTTCCTCAGGTGGTGTTTCTCCTTTCATACAGAGGGGCCTGTCGGTTAATAGCATTAAGCTACACTATGCTAATCTTGGGGAACTAACACAGAGTAAAAACAAAGATACTAGAAATTAATGGAAATAATAAAGTCTGTATATACTAGAAAAGAGATTAAATGCATTCAAAACCTTCTAAGCACAAGCACTGAAATGTTTACAGAAAATTAAGAATCATACTCTACTCCTAACAACTACGACATCTAAATTTTAAAGACTAAGTTATGCTAATCTAACATCTGGAGCAAGCTCTGGCAGTGCCCTCGCTTGAACGACCTTCCCTTCTTCAGAACTAAACTCATAACGTAACCACCCTAAAAACTGAGCTCTGTCTCACGAAGAATGTCCTGGAATATCAAACATACGAGAAAACATAACATTAAATTCTATAAACATCATCCATGAATAAGAGTCGTTTTGCTGAACCTGTAAAATCCATTGTTAAATTCAGTTCATGTTTGTTTCTGGTGGAACGTGTCCCAAGTGACAAGATGAAACATTTGTGCAGGATAAGGTGTTCTGTCTAAAAGATTCGCACTTTTAATTGCCTTTAAACAGATTTGACACCGTTTTCTCTCCTGTGTGAATGCTCTGGTGTTTTTTGAGATTACTGTGATGATTAAAATTCCTCCCACAGTCTGAGCAGTAATACGGTTTCTCTCCTGTGTGAATGCGCTGGTGCAGTGTTAGATGACCGTGTTGAGTAAAACTCATCCCACACTCTGAGCAGTAATATGGTTTCTCTCCTGTGTGAATGCGTTGGTGTATTTTGAGATTACCCTGTACAGTAAAACTCGTCCCGCAGTCTGAGCACTGATACGGTTTCTCTCCTGTGTGAATGCGCTGATGCAGTTTTAGAGTCCCCAGTCTATTAAAACTCGATCCACAGTCTGAGCATTGATACGGTTTCTCTCCTGTGTGAATGCGCTGATGCAGTTTTAGAGTCCCCAGTCTATTAAAACTCGATCCACAGTCTGAGCATTGATACGGTTTCTCTCCTGTGTGAATGCATTGGTGTCGTTTGAAATGACCCTCTTGATTAAAGCTGTTCCCACAGTCTGAGCAGTGATACGGTTTTACTCCTGTGTGAATGCGCTGGTGTTTTTTTAGATCACTCTGTGTAGTAAAACTCTTCCCACAATCTGAGCAGTGATACGGTTTCTCTCCTGTGTGAATGCGTTGGTGTATTTTGAGATTACCCTGTACAGTAAAACTCGTCCCGCAGTCTGAGCACTGATACGGTTTCTCTCCTGTGTGAATGCGCTGATGCAGTTTTAGAGTCCCCAGTCTATTAAAACTCGATCCACAGTCTGAGCATTGATACGGTTTCTCTCCTGTGTGAATGCGTTGGTGTCGTTTGAAATGACCCTCTTGATTAAAGCTGTTCCCACAGTCTGAGCAGTGATACGGT
This sequence comes from Astyanax mexicanus, assembly GCF_023375975.1. Classification (NCBI taxonomy): domain Eukaryota; kingdom Metazoa; phylum Chordata; class Actinopteri; order Characiformes; family Acestrorhamphidae; genus Astyanax; species Astyanax mexicanus. The sequence continues at coordinate 3,099,628 of NC_064411.1, forward strand.
TTCTCACCTGTGTGAATGCGCTGGTGTTTTTTTAGATCACTCTGTGTAGTAAAACTCTTCCCACAATCTGAGCAGTGATACGGTTTCTCTCCTGTGTGAATGCGCTGGTGTTTTTTGAGATTACCCTGTACAGTAAAACTCGTCCCACAGTCTGAGCAGTGAAACAGTTTCTCTCCTGTGTGAATGCGCTGATGCAGTTTTAGAGTCCCCAGTCTATTAAAACTCGATCCACAGTCTGAGCATTGATACGGTTTCTCTCCTGTGTGAATGCGTTGGTGTCGTTTGAGATGACCCTCTTGATTAAAACTCTTCCCACAGTCTGAGCAGTGATACGGTTTTACTCCTGTGTGAATGCGCTGGTGTCGTTTGAGATTACTCTGTTCAATAAAACTCTTCCCACAGTCTGAGCAGTGATACGGTTTCTCTCCTGTGTGAATGCGCTGGTGTTTTTTGAGATCACTCTGTTTAGTAAAACTCTTCCCACAGTCTGAGCAGTGATACGGTTTCTCTCCTGTGTGAATGCGCTGGTGTATTTTGAGATTACTCTGTTTAGTAAAACTCTTGACAGAGTGCTGGTGGTCTTCCAGCCACCTGTTTAGTGCCATTATAAGGACTTCCCACTGTTCAGACACTCTTAATTCCGTTCTGGTCTCACTAGAAACCGAGAACTTAAAGAAAGAAAGAAATAGTGATGTTACCCCTAAATCTTAAGCTTTGAGGCGTGTGCTGAAAAAACAACACGCAATAGTTCGAATCAAGATGCTTGATTCGTTCTACATTGATCACGTGACCAATGATGTCCAAAGCCTTTTCCTTTACACTAATTTATAAAAGATCCCATACATATTAACTAAACCTGATGTGGTGGAAAATAATAACAGTTCATTATTTTCCACCACATTAGGTTCAGGCTAATAGTGATAGGCACTCCTGAGTTCAAGACGTGCTTTTTTTTTTTGTATATGTAGATAAATTCCTTTAAATAAAGAAAACACAAATGAAAATTGGTTGAGAAATGTGTAATTGTGATTTTTACCCAGGAAAACTGCAGCTCCACATCAATGGCTTAACTGATTTGTTTACTAAATCAATATTGCGGACGTGGTGGCGAATCACAGCATTAGGTCGAAGCCCAACTTCACCTGCAGAGCCAGAGAGCAGCAGAAGCTCTACACCAGCAGATTCAGAGCAGCAGCTCCAAGACCTGCTGCAGTTTTACAGAAGCTAGTGTTACCCACAGTTTCATCAACTCTAAATATTACTAAATTACTATATTACTAAATATTACTAAAATGCAAAATGCATCTTTTTTATTTTATATTACCTTTCTCTATCTAATGAATTAACATTTTCCCTGAATTTTCCATTCCACCTTAAATATCATAAATTAGTTGTCCTGGAAATGTAGCTATACGTTTAGTGAATAAAAACTTCAACATTTCACATGTAGTGTTTTCTTTTTCCTGAGCATGTAATATTATTAGCAGTGAGGCCGGTTGGAACGTATATGCTTTAGAGAGAGAGAGAGACCTCTCGACCCACTCTCATGTTTTTACGTTCTAGAAATGAGATCATGTTACGTTCTCCCTCTTCAGAACAAAGTAAAAAGCCTGTGTCTAAAAAGTCTCTGTGTAAAAAGTCTGTGTGTAAAAAGTCTGTGATTTGTCTTTAGAGGTGGGAGGGAGTCAGACTTAAGTCTGTTATGTCTTGTAATCGTGTAGTTGAACCGACAGCATGACACAGACTACACTGCTCAACATCACCAGACTGAAAGAGTTTTCACCTGTTTAAATACTTTGATTTGATTTGAAGATATTTAGATACTTTGAATGATCCTCTGTGAAGAATAATAAAAATCCAAATGGTGATCTGACCGGAGCTCTACAGCCAGTGTCATATCTCTGATAGTCTCCTCACATTCTGTGCTGCTGTGCTGTGAGTTCAGTTCAGTTCAGTGCGCTGTAGCGTTAGCTAAACGCTAGCATTATTCTAATTACTACACTTAAACGATCTCGTAATTCAGAGGATCCAGTGATTAGTGTTGCCAACTCCTCAGTAAGGAAAGTAGCTATTGGCTGTCCTAAAAGTCGCTAGAAGTCGCTAAATGACGTCATCACCTGATTTGCATAATACATGTTTTTGAAGCTGTAAAGGATTAACGTTGTGGGAGAGAAAAAAGTGAGTAGAAATTAATTATTACTCCGTGAAAAAGTGCTGTTTTAAGCAAATATAAGTATTTTTGAGAAAAAGTTACTGGAAAAATGAGCTCTTCCATCAGTTCTAGTCACTCTTCTGTGCATTTTTAGCGGGTGTTAAAGCATATTTTGCCTAATAATTAATTATTTCTGCCCCGGTCGGGTTATCAGCTCTGAGGTACAGCCGTTTCAGCGCCAAAACACTACATGTGACTGAGCCTGAAAATGTGTGTTCATGTGCTGTGTTTCCTTTTGTTTCATATTTTATAGATATATGTGCAGTTACAGATACTTAATAATCATTTGGGATTATTTTTGTTGTGTATGTGCAGGAATGTTGTGGTTCTGTTTATTTAATTAATGTAAAGTTTCTGTTCTGGACCACATATCTTCAGCTCTTACCACGTTTAACCACGAACAATCTAGAAAAATGGGCTGAAGAGGGATGTTTGGCTGAAGAGGGATGTTTGTGTGTATTTATAGCGCTCCAGAGGAGCTTGAATGCAGAGCAGGAGATGTTTATGCAGTTGCAGACACTTAATAATCAGCTGGGATATTTTTTTGTGTAAATGTGCAGAGAGAATAAAGGCAAGAGGAGAGAATGAGACCTGCCTCTCCGTCTGCTCTATAACAAGCATACTAGAGCAGCAGATGAGCTGCTACATTTGGCTTGAGAAATATTTGGCATTATGAAGTAAAAGTAAATTGTAAAATTATTATTACGGAGCTCCTCAGCTCTGCTTACCTCCTGCGCTGCATTTAAGCTCCTCTGGAGCTACGGGGGGCATGGAGGGACAATTAATAAATAAAATCACAGCAAAATAATGACCTTTTTACTGTTACAACACATCAAACAACCTCCAACAGGAGTGTAAAACATAAGAGTCTCTTTTGTTCACTAAAGGTTAAAATAATTATAATAATTTGTAAGAATTCATATTTTTCATCATTTTATGTAGTTCTTTTTCAATTATTTTTGTAGTCTTTTTGACTCTGTTACACAAATGTTAGTTTCTTCTAATCTGTTTCTTCTCAGTTTTATCCATTCTGTTAAATTGTGTATTTTTGTCAAGTTGCTCAAAGTGTGATTCCTTTTCTTCTTCTTCTTCTTCTTTTTCTTCTTCTTACTATTATTATTATCATTATTATCAAATTCATGTTTTTATACAGCTGGATACTGTATTCCACAGTAATGGTTTAACTGGGATTTCTTAAAAACAGCGGGGCTAAAGATGTTGTAATTTGCTAACATTTATGTTTATTATTACAGTGAAAAAGCAAGTTATCTGTTAAATCAGTAAGACAATTAACATTACTTTGTAAAATACCACTTCTTACCTGAACGTCTCCTCGCTATAATCACTAAAATAACTAATTATTTAATTCTTACACTTAATATTGTACAAGCTGACTTTTATTTTGATGGGAAAGTCACATGACTTACCAGTAACTGTTGTGGTGGAACCGGATTTAGTAGAAGAAAATGTAAAAATAAAGTAACTTAGAAATGAGTAGAGATTATCACACAAACTGAAGGAGGAATTTCCACAGAACTGGTTTCTCCGTTAACTCTGGAGGCTCCGTTATCCTGTGTATGATCTGTAAAGCACCCCCATCCCCAGCTCCGCGACCCCCTACTCAAACCCCCCTCCTGAGTCTGTGGGTCAGAGTCAGACTGCTGAGCAGAGCTAGGAGAAGATCCAGTGCTGGTGGTGTAAATGCTGCACATGCTGAAGGTGCTGAAGGTGGTGTGGGTGTAGGAGTGAATGTAGAACAGCGTGTTGAAGAGAGAGAGAGAGAGAGAGAGAGAGAGAGAGAGAGAGAGAGAGAGAGAGAGAGAGAGAGAGAGAGAGAGAGAGAAACTTCTCCATACCTTCTGAGGTTCAGCTGATCCCGCTCTTCCTCCTCTGCAGCTACAGACCCCGGAAGCTCAGCCTCATCCGGGTTATGTAGAGCCCCGCCCCCTCCCCGCTATATCACATTATACCCCATCACCGCTAGAGGGAGACCGCGAGGGAGTCCTCAATGCATGGAGCTGAATGGAGCTAAACAGCTAAAACTCTCATTTAAAACACTGTATAACTACTTCTCTGGGGTTTTCCTTTAATTTTACAAAGTAGAACAAAGTATTTCACTAAAATAGGAAAGAAAATGTACCTCTATATTTCCATTTTCTAAAACTGTTTTTTATTCAGTAGATTTACTAGCATTACTGGAATAACACCCAGAGCTTATTTTAAATGATTAAAACTGCAAATGGAAAGCTTTATTAATTATCTCTGCAGTGCTGAAACAGCTGAGTTATTCTGTGTTGAGAAAATTAGTAAAGTTTTGAGTATAAAAAAATAAATATTTATTTAAATTATTATTTACATGAACATGGGTTACATATGGAACAATTATGCTAAATAATAGTTTATAAATGTTTGATACTTTTTATAATGAAAATTGTACACTGCTCAAAAAAATAAAGGGAACACTCAAATAACACAATAAAACTCCAAGTAAATCAAACTTCTGTGAAATTAAACTGTCCACTTAGGAAGCAACACTGATTGACAATCAATTTCACCTGCTGTTGTGCAAATAGAATAGACAACAGGTGGAAATTATTGGCAATTAGCAAGACACACTTAATAAAGGAGTGGTTCTGCAGGTGGGGACCACAGACCACTTCTCAGAACCTATGCTGTCTGGCTGATGTTTTGGTCAGTTTGGAATGTGGGTGGTGCTTTCACACTCGTGGTAGCATGAGACAGACTCTACAACCCACACAAGTGGCTCAGGTAGTGCAGCTCATCCAGGATGGCACATCAATGCGAGCTGTGGCAAGAAGGTTTGCTGTGTCTGTCAGCGTAGTGTCTAGAGGCTGGAGGCGCTACCAGGAGACCGGCCAGTACACCAGGAGACTTGGAGGAGGCCATAGGAGGGCAACAACCCAGCAGCAGGACCGCTACCTCCGCCTTTGTGCAAGAAGGAACAGGAGGAGCACTGCCAGAGCCCTGCAAAATGACCTCCAGCAGGCCACAAATGTGCATGTGTCTGCACAAACGGTTAGAAACCGACTCCATGAGGATGGTATGAGGGCCCGACGTCCACAGATGGGGGTTGTGCTCACAGCCCAACACCGTGCAGGACGCTTGGCATTTGCCAGAGAACACCAGGATTGGCAAATTCGCCACTGGCGCCTTGTGCTCTTCACAGATGAAAGCAGGTTCACACTGAGCACATGACAGACGTGACAGAGTCTGGAGACGCCGTGGAGAGCGGTCTGCTGCCTGCAACATCCTTCAGCATGACCGGTTTGGCAGTGGGTCAGTAATGGTGTGGGGTGGCATTTCTTTGGAGGGCTGCACGGGCTGCATGTGCTCACCAGAGGTAGCCTGACTGCCATTAGGTACCGAGATGAGATCCTCAGACCCCTTGTGAGACCATATGCTGGTGCGGTTGGCCCTGGGTTCCTCCTAATGCAGGACAATGCTAGACCTCATGTGGCTGGAGTGTGTCAGCAGTTCCTGCAAGATGAAGGCATTGAAGCTATGGACTGGCCCGCCCGTTCCCCAGACCTGAATCCGATTGAGCACATCTGGGACATCATGTCTCGCTCCATCCACCAACGTCACGTTGCACCACAGACTGTCCAGGAGTTGGCGGATGCTTTAGTCCAGGTCTGGGCGGAGATCCCTCAGGAGACCATCCGCCACCTCATCAGGAGCATGCCCAGGCGTTGTAGGGAGGTCATACAGGCACGTGGAGGCCACACACAATACTGAGCCTCATTTTGACTTGTTTTAAGGACATTACATTAAAGTTGGATCAGCCTGTAGTGTGTTTTTTCACTTTAATTTTGTGTGTGGCTCCAAATCCAGGCCTCCATTGGTTAATAAATTTCATTTCCATTGATGATTTTTGTGTGATTTTGTTGTCAGCACATTCAACTTTGTACAGAACAAAGTATTCAATGAGAATATTTCATTCATTCAGATCTAGGATGTGTTATTTGAGTGTTCCCTTTATTTTTTTGAGCAGTGTATATATATTTTTATACATTTCAGAGAGTGTGGTGTCTCTGGTGGTTTGAGAAACTAGTAGCAGATTCTGAATGGGTGCTTCTTGCTCCTGAACAACTAGACACGCCCACAGATGTCTCACTGTTCAGCTGAAAAATCTACAATTCTTTACAATATTTGTGTAGCAAATTCAACATGTAAATGTAATTACATAAGTAATAACAATAGGCTTTCAATTACTAGAATGTTACATTTCCAGAAGGTGGATATGATTATTGAGTTTTTATAAAATATTACATATAAAAAAGGTTGAATGTCTGCAGCAAATCTTGCCAAAAGATTACCAAAAAAAATCAAGAAAATTATCATATTTAATTTAACAATAATTTCCTGTAAAAGTTTCTCTGTAATTTTACAGTGAAAGTATAGCAATTTACATGTTTTTTTCTATTAGTAAACATTCCAAAAATTAAAAAATAAATTAAATACTGCATTAATACATTTTAAGTCTATTATTTAAAGGTTGTTTAAAAAACAGTGTGATTAAGTTACTTGATAGAATTATCCAAGCATTATACAGCATGAAAGTAATTTTCCTGTAATTTAAATTTTGTAATTTCTCAATAAGCAGATTTATTCCTTAAATGTGTGTATTACAACTTACAGCTTTTTTATGTAAAGGAAAATCATTTTACAGCTTTTTATAACTTGACATGCAGTGAATGAATAACTCACTGATCAATGCATTCCCCAAGAAGATGCAGATATAAACAGCACATTTTTTTCAGAAAGCTCTTTATTAGTAACCTTACTATTCAGTTTTTATTCTTTCGAAAAAAAAAAAATGTTACCATACATACACATTCCTAGCTGTTCAAAACCGAGGGAACATCATAAAAAATTTCTTACATTTTAAAACCAGTACACACATAAAATCAAGACTAATGCCATCACATTTCCTTTTAAAACGTGATTTCCCCTTCCCCATGTATTCCTTTAAGCTCCATTAAAAATAAAATAAATAAAACAATGTAAAATAAAATACATGGTAAACACATCTTTTAACAACACACATTTACTTTGATAAAAAACATAATTTCTTAAAATGACAATAGGTTATGTATTTTTTTTTTTTACAACATTGTCGTTGTTTTGTGTGTGTATGTGCGTGTTTTATGGAAATAAAAGATGGCTCGATCTGAACCTGAAAGAAAACCTCTTGGTGGATTAAAATCAGAACATAACAATAAAAGCAAAGTAAAATTACAGCTTTTATAATTACATTTTTTCCTTCCATCGTCAACTGTCTTAGTGCCCAAAACCCCAAACGCTGCCTAACTTTCCCTATCGTCTCAGTACAGTTATGCTTAAAATCTTTATATCAGTTTCTTTAAAATCCAAATCCAAGTCAGTCTGTATGTTCCTCCCCAGTCCAAAGAACTGGGCCTCGGACTTGCTCCTATTGAGCTTAGTGCCCGAGGCCCTTCCAAATCAGTCAGTCATATCCAATGCCCTCTGCACTGCTGTCAGAACATAAAAGTGTAATGTCATCCATAAAAAGCGAACAAGTCGCCGTCAGTCTGCCTGGCAAGTCTAGTCCTTTAATCCATTGATCCTTTCTCTAGATCTGCACCAGCGGCTCTCTACATGCCACGTACAGAAGCGGAGATAAAGAGCACCTTTGGCGGATGCCAGAGCGTACACTGATCGCTTTTGTGAGGTGCCCGTTTACACAAAACTTTGCTGCTGATGTCACTGTATAGCAGCCCCACCCACTGGGAACCCCATGTTTTGCAGTACCTGAAACAGGTACTCGTGCGAGACCCAATCGAAAACTTTTGTAAAGTTTAAATTTAGGACTATCAGCCGAATGTTTCTGTCTCTCGCAAAACAGATGGTGTCTCGGACCAACACTAGGCTGTCCGTGATCTTCCTTCCGGGCACGGAGCAGGCTTGATCCGGGTGAATCACCTCCTCTAAAACCACCGACATTCGATTCGTCTGGATAAAATCTTGCTAAAAAGTTTACAATCAAAATTTAAAAGTCTTGATAGGTCTCCAATTCTTCAAGTCTGTCTTGTCTCTTTTTTGTAAAGTAAGGTAACTATCCCTCACCTGAAGCTGTCTGGGAGTCGGTCCAATTATTCAAATTCATTAAAAAGAGTCAGTATGTCAGTAGCTAAAATGTCCCAAAAGGTAAAATAAAATTCCTCTGGGAGTTCATCCTTTCCCAGGCACCTTTCCTTTTTTAAAACCTTTAAGAAATTTTAATGCGTCAACTCCTGTAAAATCCACTATTAAAACTTCCTGACTATTTATTGTTTCATCTACAATTTAAAAAAATCTATTGTTTCTTTCCTGGTTGTTTTTTCATTGTAAAAGTTTTTGTAAAAGAATTCAATTTCTAAAAATTCCCCTCTGTATTACTTCTCTCCCTCCTGTTTGTTATTATCTTTGTTATCTCCCCAGCCCCCCCGCTAAGATTTTCTTAAATTTTTGAACAGTGTTAACTTTTTTTCAGTACAAAATTGTTTGAATATCCATGGTGACCATCACAAAGTGAAGCATTGATTATTTAATACAAGGAGTAAGTGCTTCTCTTTAGGGTAGTCGAAATGGTACTATTGATCAATTAAGTGAAAGCTTTTTCAGCAATCAAAGATTATTATTCAATTTTAAATTAAATATGAAATACGTAATTTCATTATATTATAATATTATATACCAATAGAACTAAGCATATTAAGAATAATTTGTAAACATAGGGTTTCTTGGTGTAAAACACTCTTACATACTGAAATAATCCTGAAGATTTCTTAGTTCTAATGGATCTTTGTGTCGAATAACGTGTTGAAGTGACTCAAGCAACCAAAGGTGTTTGTCTTAAATTTCTAAACAGAACCAGATATAATCTGGCCCAAATAGTCTCAACATCAGTAACTTCTTACTTAACTGTGAACAAAAAAAAAAAAAAAATTGGCTAATATTTTGTAGTAGAATGAGAATGCTTGCTGAACTAATTTTGGAAAAGTTTAAAAAAATATTCACCATCCTAAATACAAATTATTTCTTAAAGAAATCATTTTTATTTTACAGTTAATTAGTTTAAACTGATATTTGCATATGAATTTTTAAATGCTTTTACAAGTGTGAAGTACCTTTCTATACAGAAATCAGGATGGTCCATTGTGATGTCAGAGAGTGATTTTACAGGGAGGAGCTGTGAATGACCTCAATTTATGGAAATCTTTCAGAATACATAAATAGTAAGACTTTAAGATCTGCTGCAGTACGATCTCCTTTTCAAGAACCTGCAGAACATCAAGAAGGTAAATGCAAAGAAAATATAACCATAAACACATATAAGAACTCCCTTACTAAAGGTCTTAGACAGTCATAAAATGTGTCATTTATTCCGCCCTAATTAAACTAATAGTAGTTTGAATAACATGACTTACCCTGTTAGGTTGTTCAGGTCGACTAGGTGGACCAAATGATGAAATTCTTTCTAACGTAACTCTAATGGTTAGGTAGTTAGGGAATATATTCACATACATGTCTTTGTTCACCAAAGTGATTTGTTGCAAATCACTTGCATCCTAGCACTTGTGCGACCCTAAAACGCTATTTCTGTTATTTAATAGAAGTTGCGCTAGCCATATCATATGATGCCACATAAACATTAAATTCAGAAAACACATTCAGAAAAATCTGTATTAAATTTCTTTATTTTTATGACTATATACACTGTAGATTCTCACTGAAGGCATCAAAACTATAAATGAACACGTGGAGTTATGTTCTTAAGAAAAAAAAGTTGAAATAACTGAAAACATGTTTTATATTCTAGTTCTTAAATGGGTCACAAAGACACTGATAAAGTGGATAAATGGAGAATGCAAATTATATAAATTGTAATTATATATATATTTTTAGTATTAAAAAATAGTCAAGACAAAAACTCTTCCAAATAAACAGTTTTAATTTATTTCACAAAAGAAATTAAATTGGCGCTAAAAAGCGGCCAATCAGACTTCTTTAGAGAGTTCAGCGCGCTGAAAGTGGCCAATCAGCATTCTCAGAGGGTCCAACGCACAAAATAGCAGCCAATTATATTCCTGTAAGAGACGGAGGCGGGTCATGTTTTGGAAAGTGGGCGTTAACTCTGGTTGTGTTAACTCAGAAAAACTTCTCTGAGACGGAGATGGAGAGAGAGCTTCTGAACAGACTGTTTCAGCTCGGAATATTAAGAACACTAACACTAGAAATCTCCAGAACTCAGCGTTTTTAATCAGAAACAATCAGTAAAGAGCTGAGTGCCGCTGCTGAACCTGTGGATCTACCGTGTGGAGTAAGGGAGGAAAGTTCTCTGACTGTGAGCTGCCCAAACGCTCCTGTTTAGCCCTGGGGAACCTGAAGGTGGACGGAGAACTCTGCTTCAAACTGCGTCTAAAATATGGTGTAAGAACACCGGGAGAGATTCGGTGAGTGTTAAAACACAGAAAAGTGTGTTTTTAGACTGAAATAGCCAAGAGTAAATAGAGCTGTAAAATAGCGCTAATTAGCCTAGCGGCTAACGCCACTCACTGTGCTAAGCTAATGCCGTTGAGTGCATTACAAACAGCTAAGCTAATACTGCTAAATAAGCTGTGGGAGAAGCTGTATTAATGTGTATGAACAACTGTGAGGAAAATAGCACTTATTAAACTGTATTCGGAGTATTTGGGTATTGTTAGACATGTGAATGTAATTGTGTGAACAGTAGAGATGATATGAGTTACTCAGACACTGTTTTCATGTAACTTAAACAGGTCAGTTTTTTTCTTGATAATTGAGTGGATTGAACTTTTGATATAACAGAACATGAGAAGTAAAATTTGAAGATTTGAGATCTGTGAAAAGAAGGGAAAAGTTTATTGGTTACTGACGTATTTATTTTGACATTTGATTTGTGATACACTTCTGTTCTATTTTTTACTGATTGTTATTGTTCTTTTGTAACAGTTAAATGTGTGTTTTTGGTTTAATTGATCTTAAATAGGTAATACATTTCTAACTCTAAAACTAGACTAAGAAAAGACTAAGACTAGAATAAGTGTAATAATGAAAGAGAACCTAGAAAAGAAGAAATAAATAATTAGTTAGTTAATAAAATAACTGTAAATAGTCTGTAATTAATTGTAATAGTTAATACTTACCCAGGTTAAATAAATAAATCTAGGGAAAAAAAGAAATGGGTGTTTAGGTTTGAGTGATACTTTAACTGAAAGGTTAAAGTTGGAACTGAAAGTGAATATTTACCTGTGGTTTGGTCATTAAGATTTTTTTTTTTCTGGGGAAATTTGTACTTTGTGACTACTGCATTTTTAATAACATTTAATACATTTATTTCATGTACTTTGCTCCCAGAGCGAACCTAACTGGTCCATTATTATGGTCCATATTGTTAATTTGTGTAACCTTAGTGTACATGTGTCACACGTTCCTGTCTAAAGTGCTACACACACTCTTTGCATTCTCTCAATGAGCTTCAAGAGGTGGTCACTAGGGCTGTGACGATAATTTTATTACCGCAATACCGCGGTTATGGGACGTCACCGCGGTGATGAGCTCATTACCGTCATTACCGCATTTTTTTATGGCTGTCAAATCTGATTGACTGCGTTTTGAGCGGTAGTAAAATGCTCCATATAAGCACAACTGTGGTGAATTCAGTATTAATATGTCAAGTGTAAGTCCTACACTATAGGGCTGTGCAATATATCAAATATATTTTGATCGCGATAGATATTGGTGTCAAACGATCTCAAAATTCATAATATCGAATATAAAAATTTTTGTCATTTATCTGTGCTGCCGCTGCACTGGCGCGGCGGCGAATGGGTTAAGCAAAACGCGGTGCGTGGTACTCATTGAGGTCAGAACAGCTCTGGAGTCTCCTGCTCACTTCGTCTCCATTGAGGCTGCTGAAGAGAGTGAAGATTAGCAGCACTAATATTGGCTCGGAAATGGAAGCTACAGGGCAGGCTCAGTAAGTTGAGAAAAAAGGAAGAAAAAGACTCAGAACAGAAGAGAATCATCTGCAAGTTTTGCCGGAAAGTGGTGTCTGCACCTCTCGCCAACACATCAAACTAATTCACCCACCTCAAGGTAAACCATAGAGCCATGTAAGGTGTTCCGTGGTCACATTTTGAGAAAGTAAAATATATTAATTCATTGTCTGGCTGCTGGCTGTTCTGCGTGAGCACCGCGGAGAACGCGCGGCATTGCGCCTCAGTCTTGGGAAAAATAGTAAGGTTGGTTGAAGTGTAGTTCAAACAGCAAAGCAATGATATAAAACGATAACCACCATCTTTACTGAAATGTTGTTATCTGACCAAGTCTGAGGTAAAATGCGCTGCGCCTTGTCTCTTTCACAGCACGCGGAACTGAGTTCAGAACCGCTACAAATATAACCATATAAAACTCAGTTCAGATAAATAAACTTCAGATGAGTAAGGACACGTAAAGTGAAACAAAAATTGTCAAACATAAAGGACAGGTTTCTATTATTTTAAAATGGAACTAATGTCTTTTTTTTGGTCGGTTGTCTCTTGCGAGCCGATTTCTTAACGTCACGACATTTTAATCAACATATTATATGACGCGGGTCCCGTCAGGATATCTTGCGGCACAGACAGAACTGAATTGTTATTGGCGGGAACAGGAGTTTAATCAATCCAGAGGATGTGGGAGCACATTAATAAATAGTTAAGAAAATTGTAATAATCACGCAGTGATTCTCATGCACGCAACAAAAAAACCCTAAGCACAAAAAAGGAGCGGAGAATGGACCGACACGCGCACACACACACCGATTTTTTTTTTTGTAATGTGGTAAGAAACGTGACCGCACTATTCAGCGCGGTTTTAATAAATATATTTTTTAATTTTAAGCACTAAATGTAATTTATTAAATTTATTTAGGACCGCGGGGCAGGTGCGGCAAAACTGTGTATGTGGCGGGCTGATGCGGGATTAAAAGAAGGTTTTTTTTTGCGGAACGGTAACGGGACAAAAAAGAAATGATGTCTGAATTAATTTCCTCCAATCAAATATAATTTAACATGGTTTAAGAATATAAAATAATTTATAAACAAACGAAATATTTAATATTGAGCTAATAGCCCAAGTGCAAAAATACAAAATCTGTAATACTCTGCACTGCACAATTCAAACGAAATAGCCGTAACGCAGCTGCGCTCCTGCCCTGCGATGCAGCCGAAGCCTGGTGTGAGGCAGCAGAAATTCTGGGGTGAAAACTACATAACTACACAACATAAGGAGACATAATGCACTCCAAATATTCAGGAGGGAAGTGAAATAAATGATACTGTACAGATATAATCTGTATCTAGTAGATATTTAATGAGAAATAAGAAGAGTGTGAATAAAAAAAAAAACAGACGCCTATCACAGACTTCTTGAGCCTTGAGCCCGAACGGCCCGAGGAAAGGGGTGAGAAATATATTTTTTTTGGGGCCAGGGGTCAGTGGAAAATTTTGCTGTGGATTAATTCGTCTTTTTTTTTTAAACGAATATTAGAATATTCGCTACCAATTACTGCCGAATATCCTGAGCTCAAAACCGCTATTCGGGCCAGCCCTAAAATAGATCTATGGATGGAGAAGGGGGAGGCGGACAAGCTCCTCCTTCAAAAAGTCTGCTCGGAAAAAGACAGGTTAGCTGTACAATGACGAATTATACAGGCAGCATATGTTCACTTGTTATGCTGTATTTATGGTTTATGTAGAGGTTGTGTGTAGGCTGTATGGTTTGAAGAATAAAGATCTGTTACCAATAAATTTGTGGTGTTTTGTTTTTTTTTTTGGGGGGGGGGGGGGTGTTTTGGGGTCTCGCGGTTAACCGCAATATCGCGGTGATGCGTCAGTTTTTTACCGCGGTTATAAAAAATCAATACCGCCCCAGCCCTAGTGGTCACCTGAAATGGTTTTCCAACAGTCTTGAAGGAGCTCCCAGAGGTGTTTAGCACTTGTTACTCCTTTGCCTTCACTCTGTGGTCCAGCTCGCCCCAAACCATCTGACTGGGTTCAGGTCTGGTGACTGTGGAGGCCAGGTCATTTTTTGTTAAAGTACAAAACTCCACATGTGTTCATTCATAGTTTTGATGCTTTCAGTGAGAATCTACAATGTAAATAGAAAATAAAGTAAAACTGATTGAATGAGAAGGTGTGTCCAAACTTTTGGCCTGTACTGTATGTATAAAAAAATATTGTTACTGCGCAAAAGCGAACGTGACATCAGAGAGCAGAAGGAGGTTTAGCGAGGCACAGCTAATGGCTCAACTGTTATTCCTTAAAAACAAGAATTAGCTTATAATGCTTAATCCACCTTCTTTCCAGAAATCGGCACATTTTTGGTTAGAGGACACAATGAGGCACCAGCAGTGCCCTGTTTGCCACGTCACATACTCAAATCTTCCTAAGCACCTGACTGGATTCCACAACGTGGCGAATCCCAAAGAGAAGGCCCTGCTCCTGAGCCTCTCCAGCGGACGGTAATTACTACTTATAAACATAACAGAATCGCAACTTTTATACTTAATACTCGACTACTTGTAAAAAATGTTTTTTTTTTTATTTAAACATATTTTTTATATAGAATTGCATAAACTAAAATATATTATTAATATTTAGCGTGAAGGGATTGTTCCGATGTGAGGAGCCTCAATGCGGGAAAACGGTTAAAAGGCTTGACAGGCATTACGCAGAATGCCACATTGATAAAACGGTATGTGAAACAAATTGTTCGCTTTTTATTACAGGATGTTAGTAATACTTTTAGTAATAATACTTATTAGCTAATGTTTCTTTTGTGTTTACATGTTTTATAGCTCGATGAAGCTAAGAGCATCGTCACAAGGTGCAAAAAACAATACATTCTGGAGCAGCTAGGAAAACTGAGGGAAACCCATCCCCAGGTGCTGCTGGTCAGCGTGCTGGATTTGGGCGGCCAGGACGACCGATGGACCCGACCACCCCCCAACGCACCATCAACGGCGGACCCAGCCTGTAGCCAGGGACATCAACGGACCCCCCGCCTGAAAGCGGAAGTCCTGGGGAGGTCCATAGACATCCCACCCGACACTGAAACACCTGGAATGTCCACAGATGTCAAACCAGAGCCAGCGCCGGCGGAGACCACCCAGGACCTCACACCCAGCTGCTCAAACACAGACTGCCAGCGGCTTCTGAGAGAAAATCAGGAGCTCAAGGCACGTCTGGGTTTGGGCAAGGGAGAATGCCCCAGGCAGGACTGCCAGCATAAAAGCCAGGAGCTCTCCAGGCTGGTGCAGCTCTACATGGCAAGCCCCCAGAAGAAGCTCCGAAATAAATTTTCCAGAAAGGATGATTTTGAAACAGAGCATGCCCCAAAATATGGTACGTGCATCTATTATCATTTTTCATATTAAAGGCAAAAATGTTTTCCAATTTTAACTATTTTATTCATGTAAAAATTATGTTTTACAGAACAAGTCCTACAAGACTTTTTTGTCTTCTGTGTCGGGGTCAATCCTTCAAGCAAAGTGAAAGACAACGGCAAAACCTGCCGGAGCCACGTCCGCAGGTTTCTTTTGTTTGCAGGAGAGGGCAAGCTCCTGAAGGGGGACTTTTCCTTTTTAGCCGACTCAACGAAGATTGCAGAGTAAGTATTAAAAATTATACTTATCTTTAATTAGCGTAAGTTATACTTACCATTAATTTGTTATCCAACTGTGGAGTTAAATTAACTGTTTGGGTTTGTATTTTGTTCTATGTTCTATTGTTTGCAGCTGGGTGGAGGTTATGAAAACAGACCGAATGAAACCCACGACCATAAGAATTAATCTAGTAAACATCCACAAGTTCTTCAAATTCCTAAACAACCTGCCTGCAGCCCAAACAAAACTCAGCGTGAGGGACTTCCAAAGGATCCATGCCCAGATAAAGGCGCGCCTGAAGGATCTACAGAAGGACGTCACTGTACATAGCGGAGGAAGGCAGTTGAGACAAAGGACACAAACTCGTTAAGTTATCTACAATACTTCTCTGTATTAAAGGTCCGTTACTTGCAAGATCTGGCCGTTAGCGCCTTGTCGTCAAGACCAGCCGGTTGTTAGTCAAACTGTATGTGTAAGAAAGAAATGAACTCCTTGTGAGTGGAAGTCGTTCCCAGAGCTCTGTTTTAATAAAGTGTTAATTGCTGAAGATGAAGTATCCTGTCTCTCTATAACTTATCTCTATTTCAGGATTCCATCAAAGCAGTTCGTTTTGAGTCTGTTTATTAAAGTTAGAGGGTGTTTGCTTTGTTTCAGTGATTTAGGTCAGTGGTAATTGGTTATGTTTTGGATTTTAGCTGTTTTTTGGGAGGGAAAGGGTGAATATTGGCGATTTCCCTGTGTTTAGATGATAGTTAGAACTGTATTTAAATATTTTTTTAGCCAATGAGGGTGAAAAGAACGTACAGGGTCGAGAGAAGCGGTAGTAACGTCCAGGTCGGACAATGCTGCGATGACAACTAAGTAATCTGATTACATTTAAGTAATTTTTCACCATCATTCCTAATTTTTTTAATTTTAAGTTTTTTTTATTACTTTTTTTGCCCCGTGTGTGGGAAGACATATCCGGCAGCACAGTCCAACCTAGCCCGCCCCGGGGTCACAGTCAACGCCAAACCCAGTGTCCTAGAGCTTAGATTGGGCCCAAAAAATCAGACCCGACCCTGCCTGAGCTTGTGCACGTTCTGCCCGAGCCCGACCCCACCCGACCCATAAAATGTCATTATGAGCCCGAGCCGACCTGTCCCTTAAACTGCCTCTTTTTGAGCAAAATCTGTTCAGAATGATGGTAATTAACAATGAAACACAGGAGCATAAACCTAGTATTTAATAAAAAATGTTTTTTTAAGAACAGCTGGCTCGTGCGGCCAGAGCTGTGTGATTATAACATTTTAACTGGGGCACCTTTCTTTAAACAGTTTAACTTGTAAATTACGGGGTTATAATAGTTTTGAACAATTTACTATAGTTTAATTTTATTTTGTTTTCACTTTCTCTCTTAAAATTCAGTTAGTTTTAAGTCGTATTTGGAGTGGGTTTGCTAGGAATGCTGTGGGAAATCTCTTGGGACACTGTAGAGCTTAAATTCTCTGCCCAAACCCGACCCGAAGCCCGATCCAAACTCGGGTCAGGTTCGGGCAGAGAATCTAAGCTCTACAGTGTCCCAGCCGCAGGAGGAGGGGGAGACCTGCCGTTGCCCTCGCTGTGCCCGGGAAATTCTTCAATTAAAAGAGGAACTTCTGGCTGCTCGTGAAGGAAAAAGAAACAGGAAAATGTCTACAGTAGTCTCCCATGTCCCGCGTTTTTTAATTTTGGTACTGAATGGCCAGGCAGTTGGTGGCTGCAGTGAGTGTTTCTCCTTCTCCACACCACCATAAACCGCCTGTTTTCGGCCATTTGATGAGTGAAATCTGTTCAGAATAATGTAATGAACACTGCAACACTGAAAGAGCGCAGACCTATTATTTAATAAAAATGTGTAAGAACAGCTAAACACAGCGCCGCACTTCAAACGTGGACAAGTGGAGAAGCTCCCAGATCTGCATGATTATAAGATTCTAACTGGTGAATTATTTGAAAGGTTATAATAGTTTTGAATTCATTATAGTTTAATTTTATTTTATTTTCACCTTTTCTAATCCAATTCAGTTAGTTTTAGTTGGTTTTTAGAGTGAACTCTACAGGTTTCCCCAATTTTCACCAAAATGATCAACTACCATCAACACCACCTGCTCTTAAACTGCTGGAGTGGAAATAGCGCTTATAAATAAATTAACAAACACAAAAACTAAGGGTATTTTCAATTTCAGGTCATTGTAGTTAGTTTTATAAACTCTCAATTCAGTTCCATAAAGTTACTTTTTTCTTTTAATTACTGTTTTTATTAGTTTTAGTAAACAAAAATGTTTTTTTACTTTCAGTTTGTTATTTCATTTGTGTTTTGTTAATGATAATACTTGGATATTTGGTTATATTGTGATTATCATGCCAGAGCTTTATATAAAATAAATATAGCATTAAAAATAGGTGCCTGTGTCACAGACTATTTCCTGGTGCCCGAGGAATGTGGTGGGAAATCTTGGGTCGGGTCGGGTCCGGGCAGATAAACTGTTTTTTTTTCCTCCCAATTTGGTTATCCAATTGACCCACCCCTTTTTGTGCATCCCCATCACCGGTGGCACCTGTGACTCTTGGAGGATGTGGATGAGCAGACGCCTCCTCCGACGTGTGTGAGGTCAGTCAGCCCTTTTTTTTCAGCTGCTGCTGATGAATCATTGCCTGAGCAGCTAGCACGCTCGGAGGAAAGCACAGCGGCTAGGGTCCGATTCATCCGCTCACAGACGCCTCGTGCCGCCCGGCGCCACCTTAAAACGTGATAGGGAGAGAGCGCTATGTACCCACCCGGAGGGAGCAGGGCCAATTTTGCTCCCTCTGAGCGCCGGCAGCGGATGGTAAAGCTGCATGAAAGGGGGTACGAACCTGTGACCTCCCGCTCATAGTGGCAGCGCATTAGACCGCTGGACCACTCGGCGCCCTGGGCAGGTAATCGAAGCTCTAATATTAATATATATCGAAACCGTACCGATACCGTGGCCCAAAAACCGCTCTAATGAAGTGTCAACCGGTGGATTAAATGTAATGTGGTGCCCATGTACAACTTCTGGCGCCGACGCGACTGGCTGCCTGTTCCAGTAACTCCGTCTCCTTTGTGTGTTTTTTTTTCAAGTTTTTTACGTTTATTTATCGTCTCTGTGCTACTACACACATCTAGTGTGCATCTTATTTATATCCTAAGGATATTTTTATCGTAAGTATGCGGGGCAGCGAGGAATATCGGGTTTATTCCCGTGAAGAACTGCTGGCTCTACGACCCGCGGGACGTGGGGGCATTGTTCACACAATCCCGGGGGAACTGAGAAGGAAATACCGCGGTTGCAGGGCCGGAGCTAAGCTAAAGGCTAAGCTAACGGCTAAGAGGACGAAGAAGCGCTGGAGGTACAAACCCTCAGTTCCGTCGGTGGTTATGGGGAATGTAAACTCACTGACCAACAAAACCGACGAGGTAGCCTGTCTGGTGAAGAATCAGAAGCTCTACAGGGAGTGTAGCGTGCTGTGGGGGGATCGCGCTCTTCATTAACAACAGATGGTGCAACCCTGGACATGTAAACGTGAAGGAGGTGATCTGCTGTCGGGATATTGAACTTTTAGTGGTGAGTCTCCGACCTTATTACATGCCGCGGGAGCTTTCTCACGCGATCCTCGTCTGTGTTTACATTCAGCCGAGAGCGGACATGCAGGCGGCGTGTGACGTCATCCACTCCACCGTCGCAGCGCTGCAGACCCAGTACCCTGACGCCTTCTATGTGATTACTGGAGAATTTAATCACGTAACGCTGAACTCTACCCTGCCTGCCTTTTTCCAGTTTGTGGACTGTCCAACCAGTAATAACAGAACCATAAACTTGCTGTATGCTAATGTGAAGGATGCATACAGGGCTATTCCACTACCACCGCTGGGGAGATCAGATCACAATCTGGTGTTCCTGCAGCCTCAGTACAAACCACTGGTACTGAGGCAGCCCACTACCACACGCTCATTCAGAGTCTGGACTCCTGAAGCAGAGGAAGCCCTAAGGGACTGCTATGACACCACTGACTGGAGCGTGCTGCTGCATCCACATGGCGAGGACATTGAGGGGGTGACTCACTGTGTTACAGACTACTTGAATTTCTGTATGGATGTTGCTTTTACCACAAAGACTGTATGCTGCTTTCCAAACAACAAACCCTGGATTACCAGTACCGTCAAGGACCTTCTCAACCAAAAGAAGAGGGCGTTCAAAGATGGAAATCTGGTAGAGCTAAAGCGCGTACAGAAGGAACTCAAGGTACGTCTTAAAGAGGCCAAGGAGTCTTACAGGAAAAAGGTGGAAAGAAAGCTGCAAGATAACAACATGAAGGAGGTCTGGGGTGCTATGAAAACCATCACTGGGTGCAAGAACAACAACGGCAATCCAGTAGATGGGGGTGTGGACAGAGCAAACCAGTTTAACAACTTTTACAACAGGTTTGAATGTCCTCCTGCTGCCCCCTCCACCTACCCTCCTGCATCATCACCATCATCTCCACCACCATCACCTCCAACTCCACCATCACCCTCACCTCCATCTTCATCACCACCACCACTCTCTCCTCCATCATCATCTTCATCAGCACCATCCTCCTCACTTCCTCCATCTTCATCTTCATCACCACTACCATCACCCCCACCTCCACCATCTTCATCAGCACCAACACCACCCTCACCTCCACCATCTTCATAATCAACACTATCAGCTGGCAGACAAATCAGCTCCACCAGTCCACCAAACTTTACTGCAGACGAAGTAAGGAGACAGCTGAGGAGACTTCACCCCAGGAAGGCAGCTGGCCCGGACAGAGTGTCCCCCAAAAAGTGGTAACACTTACTAATGCTAGCTAGTAAGCCAACATAGGTTAGCTAAATTAGCCTTAATGCTGGATTTGGATTTTAAAATATATTAAGTTGTAAATTCGTGTTAGCTAGCTAGTTCTCCAAATAAGATAGCCAGCTAGTGTAACTTTAGCTCGACTTCATTGTTTAGTCAGGAAATGGCACCAAAACAGGGACGTAGCTGGTATTAGCAGCCTGTTTTTAATAATGTTAGCTCAACATTAACTAGCTGGCTAAATTTGGTGCATGACTAGCTAACCTAGGTTAACTAACTAGCTTAGCTAACTGCCTGGGTAAACTATGGAAGCCCATTCCTGCCACCTAAAAAAAAATAAATAATAATAATTTTACTATTAAGTTAACTGCTATCTCAATATTTTGAGATACTAAGTCATTATTTTGGTATACTATCTCAATATTTCGAGATATTATCTCATTATTTTGAGATAGTATGTCATTATTTGAGAAATATTGGTGCTTTTAGAAGAATCATACAATATCAAAATAAGCCTCCGGAGATATTAGATTAATTTAATAACACACTGGACTTCTATTTTAGTGTGTTAAAGTATGTGTATAATTGAGCAGAACAGCGATGTGGAACTCAATTAGTCAACTCCTTACTGTTACAGCAGAAAACAGTTCACAAAATGATGACGTAGTATCTCAAAATAATGACTTACTATCTCAAAATAATGACTTAGTATGTCAAAATAATGAGAGCAGTTTACTTAATAATAATTTAAAAAATGTGCTGGATTATTTTTACTTTTTTAGGCGGCGGGAACATGCTTCCATAGTTTACTCAATAGTTTAATAAAATAAAAAATGCATAGATAACCCAGTTAGTTAGCTATCTGTGAGAGTAGAGTGGCGTGCTGGAGATAGAGAGTTAAGGCACTATATTTTTAAGATTTCTCATGTTTAATTTCTTCTCAAATTTGTTTTCAGAACCAAGAAACTGCAACAAGTTTTTTTTTCAAGTTCTTGCCACCATCTACAGGGATGAGAGAGAATATTCAAGGAAGATCTATGATGTTGGCAACACTGAGCATCTTATTGAAACAGCATCGGCAGAACAACTTGGATATGTTGTTGTGAGAATTCTGAAATTCAACCCACAATTTCAGGAATTTATTGACGTAGATAGGAATGTAGACATCAGGAACTATGTGGAAGATAGATTCCAGCTGTTCTTATCATGCAAAGAGACTGAATCATCTCAACCTATGGCCACTTCAGTGTCCCAAGCTCAGGTATTTACATTTATATTGTATTACTGCATTTGTTTTTTGTTTTTTTTAGAAAGTACATTTAGTAGATGCTGATTTTCTTTGTGCAGCATACTCAAGTTTCACAAGAGCATGAAAAACTGAGGTCCATTTTGGAAAGGAAAGCACCAGAGACACTTGATGAACTCAAAACCAAAGGCACTGTGACAGAAAAAGCTAGAATAAAGCTTGTTAAATTATGTGTATCTGACCTGGTGGAAAAGCATGGATTGTGAGTAAAACAAACCACCTTTTTAACATATTCAAGAAAAGTAAAAAAAAAATACAGCAAATTATAGTGGCTTGTATAACACTGCTAAAGTACAGCAGAGTAAATGCTTTATATTTAAGTTTTGAGTTGGTTTTGTTGTTCTTCTATTAATTACTTATCCAACAAGTACTGAAAAAGTGGCTCTAGCAAAGAACATCATCGCTGTCTTCCCTGAGAGTCCAGGTGGATGGAAACGGGGAAGGATTTGTAAGTACATGCTTTGGTTCTCAGTTGTAGATTGTACAAAATCATATTGATTGTTTTTAAAATTGGGCATGATTCTTGCTCATGCATGTTATGTTATTTATGTTGTGGTTAGCTTATGTAAGGATAAGCATCTGCTCAAATTTAAATAATAATAAAACTGCTCTTCAGATATTTTTTTTCATGTCAATTAGTGTATTTGTGTACATAAATTAAATCTGAAAACTAGAGATTGAAACAAAAAAAAATTAAATCCTTAAGACTAACAAACGCAACAGTGTCCCTAGCATCTTTTGTAAATGCCTTTTTTTTTTCTTAATTTTGTACTGCAGTTAAATGCTAAAAGTAAAAAGTGAAGTGGCATCTAATTATTTGTATTTATGTGATTTGTTTGGTACATTTCTCCTAGCTTTAGTACAACATTTAAAAATATATAGTTTTTTCCAGAGATGTATGTTATTCTTATTTATTAACAACATTATCTTACCAGTAGCTGCTCTTACTGTTTTTTCTGTTATGCTTTTGACTTTTTTTTTATGCCAGGAGCACTTTTACGATCCAGATTCTCATTCTGGATTTTTGGAAATGAGACTGCGCAACATTCGTCGAAAGCTAGAAGATGGTCAGCGGCGTTATAGGTCAAACAAACGACGCTGTGAAGATGGTCCTAATCCGGACAAGGAGGAGGAAGATGGTAGTGGGACAACTGAGTGGATCAACTTGATGAAAAGGCTCAGGCCTTCTACAGACAACATTTCATCGATCAAAGCAGCAATGCAGAAAACCTTCACCTGACGCAGATCATGGATAGCCAAACATTCCCCCTCCCTGTCTGAAATCTTTGAGGAATACCCACGCTTCTTGGATATGCCAACTCTGGTAGGTAAATTACATTTTGCTTCTTCATTAGGGCTCACTGTCAGTTTTATGCCATGTGTAATGTAAATAACTTGATAATATTGTTAAGGGTTATTATATAACACCGTTTAGCTGAAAAACATGTGCACTCATGGAGGTGATATGAATTTCTACAAGTCAGTTAATTTATGATAAAAGTGAAAAAAGGTCTGTGGCCTGTTTGGAACTCAGTTTGGCAATTTGTGTGTTATAGCTGGTATTATGTACCTAAATTAAAATGTCTCATTTTTTTGTTTCTTAAAAGCTTGATACAGAGTTTGGTAAAATGTTTGAGGGGAAAAGGAGATTTGTTCTTTAGAAGATGGGAGGCTACCATCATTCCCAAGTTGAAGGCAATTGCCATCATGGAGACAGGTGATCTTGCATCTCTTAAGGACATGGAAAACCAGAATGAAGGTATATATTTTCAAATATAACTCTCATTAGATTTCACATATAATGCTACAGCCTCTGTGTAATCTTATTTTATTTGTGTCTGTGTCTCATTTTCAGATGAGAAGTGTTACACTATGCTTGTAGTCCTTACACATCTTCTGCCACCAGTTGCAATGAGTCGATGTTGAGTGAAGTTTGCATTAACATTCCTTGTTGATTTTGTTCCAGTAAGTCCATCTATCGATTTGTCTGTCTATCTAGAATAATTTTATTATAAGATACATTTTGCCTTTTTTAGTAAACAAATAAATCATAAAGGACATTGAAGGTGGCTGATTTAGTTTAATCAATTGTGAAAGTATGTAATTGTGTACATGCTTATTAACTGGAGTAACATAAAATTTAGAAACTGTTAAATCGGTCGTTTGTATTTTTAGTAAGTGTTTGCAGTAACAACTGATTAAACTCAAATTTTGGTTTCTTTTGTTTGGTTACATTTTAGGCTGGAAGCAGCATTGCTTCTCTTTGTGATGTCTGTCCTTCACAGACCCACCAGCCCCAGCTAATCTGTGTTGGAAATCTGAGGGCTGCCGCAAAGCAACATGTCATCGTTGGAAAGAGTGACCGAATCACTGTTCCCCTTGAAGAAGGACTGACATCTGCTGTGGCCAAGCTATTTAAGCTCTACTGGGTGTGTAACCTGGCCTATCCATGTCAGCTAAGCTCTGTGTTCTGCTTCTTTGAACACATCTATGACATGCCTCTCTCAACTAGCCGGAAAGCTAAGGTACTGAAGCTCATTTCGAAGGTTAAAGCATCACAATTTACAGCATAATGTACCCTTGTCCAGAATGTCGACAGTCACAATTCACAGAAGTAAAGAAGCTAATTTGGCATCTTCGTGAAATACATGCATTGTCAAAGGGACTGAACTTCATTCTTATTTGCAGCCAGGATGGTTGTCCAAGGACTTACCACAACATCAAATCATTTACTAAGCATCTTTACAGAGATCACCAGTTAACATGTACCACCGTGCACTATTTGTTA
Source organism: Astyanax mexicanus (assembly GCF_023375975.1). Lineage (NCBI taxonomy): Eukaryota > Metazoa > Chordata > Actinopteri > Characiformes > Acestrorhamphidae > Astyanax > Astyanax mexicanus. The sequence continues at coordinate 3,124,492 of NC_064411.1, forward strand.
CTTCACATACTGTACTTGGCCTAACATATAGAACAGGTGGTGTGCTGCCACTTAAAACCAAACACTGTGGAGAATGTTTGTTTGGTGAGATAGTTCACATCATACCACGGGCTGATGCTGAGTCCTTTTTGATGTTTATCTGGATTATTTAAATTGAGTACTTTGATGAGCATTTTTATGCATATGTCAAGCGAACCAATGACTATGAAATGATCAGCTTAGATGATGCTTCAGATGTTAGGCCTCTTGATGTACTAGCCATTTACAACACAGACAAGCTGTACTTGAATCCAAGATCCAAATTGTTTAGCCTCACGTTTTGTAGTTCTGTTTTTATAAAAAGGGAAATTTATTTCTGTACTGATGTTCAATGTTAAATTCATCAGGTTTTCTAAAAATACGTGAGAACAGTGAACAATTGTGACTAATTTTATATGAGCTATGTTTTATACACCCCTTTACTGTTTGGACTTTTGTTTTTAGGTGTTCATTATCACAAAAGACAATGAATTAATCACAAGCATGCATGTTTTTACATTTAAAATATCTAAAAAACATCGAGTTAATTTATTACTTATACCAAACGAAACTGTAACATTTTAAATGTAAAAACAGTCATGTTTGTTACAGTTCAAAATCAAACACGTGAATGGTAATTCATTGCTAATTCCAAAAGAAAATTGAACCATATATAGGCATGATAATAAAAATGGAATTGAATTAATTCGTTTCAAGATATTTGATACATTATCTTGATTGTGCATAATCAACACAAGTTGTGTAAAAAATTACACATTTGTGAGTTCATTAGCCTGACACATTTAGTGTGTAAAATTGGATTACACACTGGATGTGTCAGAATCAACACAACATGTGTCGTCTCTGAGCACACTCGCACAATGTGTTAAAATTCGACACAGTCTGAGTCATTTTTGACACATTTCTTTTTAGAGTGTACGTAAAAGACTTCCTAAAATCAAACTTGGGTAAAGGGAGGAACTAGAAGAGTTTGTGATACAGGGAGGAAAAAAGGAGGGAAAAAAAAGAAGCGAGCCAGAGCTCAGGGTAAAAACTGGCATAGATTTATTTTTATGCAAACTAAGATCCAACACTGAGTGACTGTAGACAGGTGTTTCAGTTTCATTGTCCAACCCCGGTATGTCCCAAATGTGTCTATAAACTGGGTATAGGATATATATGATATCTCAATAAATTTTATAAAACATATTTTCTTTTTGTTTAGTTTTTTTCAGCTCAGAAAGTCATTTTGTAACGTTTATAATAATACTTTTCATTAATTTAAGTAATGTCTTTTTGTCCACAGATCTTTCAGACACATCCCATGTAAAAATGTCCCCAGAGCTCGTCAAGCTAGTCATACGGTTAGCTTATTAGAATAGGCAGCAGTGACTTCATTTAACTCACAATAGAAAAAAGGGCAATTCTGTTTATATTCTTTTTCCTAAAGTTCATAATAATACTTGTAAAGGGTTAATCATTTAGTGGGTGTTAACATATGAACAGCTCAGGCATGAGGGATTGTGGTAGCTGCCTACCGTTTCATACACAGCCAGTCTATCTCTGCTCTCTCCTACTGGTATGCAGATTAGCTAAGTGTCAAATGGTCAGGTTGTTACCGTCATTTAATGGTCCATATTATGTCAATTTACATTTGAGATTTGTAGGTATAAACATACACATATTCACACACACATTTTTTCACAGTTTATTTTTTCACCTGCATATCCGATTAGCCTAAATTTTACCCTGTATATTTAATTCCCAGCGCCAGAGAGCTTTATTTTCGTGATAAATATTTCTTAAAACTGCATTGACACTAATGTGGTGACGTGTTTGTGTGTGTTGTGTTGGTACATGTAGATCAGGTGCAGCAGTGCTGCTGGGGTTTTTAAACACAGGGTTCAAACACCTTTTACAAGGTAAAATTCAAGCACTTTCAAGGCCCATTTTCAAGTTTTTTTCAGCACCTTTGAGCAAAGTGGTAAATTAACGATAACGGTGATATCTCAAAACTGCGATTCAGCGATAATCAATATATTGCAAAACTATTCTCCACACTTCACAGCGACTGAGCTACTGAGAAAAAAAAACACTTCTATGTAAGTAAATAGCAGGAGTTATGGATTTATTGGTGTCAGTTTCACACAAGTTAAATACCAATGTTCTCAAAATACTGAGTATCTCAACATAATGTGTATCCAATAAATTTCGTTCCACTTCACGATTGAAAGATTATTGATCTACTGTTCGAATTATGATGTATCTGGCATGATACGTCATAAAGAAGAAAAGGAGATCCAGTCCAAAATTGTAGTTCCGTCAGATTTTATTCAAAGAATCTTCTGAGCAAAACAGTTTTTTTTGGATACATCAAAAATTGAGTAAAAAGATTATTGAAAAATGAATTGAAATAAAAAGGTGAAAATAAGAGGAAAACCCCAAAGGTGAGAAAAGTTGGGGTTTCCAGAGTTCTCGGCTGTGTGAACAGGACCTGTGGCTCTGTAGTCCCTCTCGGGAGAAGCTCTCCCGCCCAACTCTACTCTTCTTCCTAGACAGAGAGTCTAATAAATACAGGCATTCGCCTGGCCTCAGTCTAATAGTGTGTGAGGAGGCTCCTCACACCCCCCGGATCCTGATACTGATAAGCAGTTATTCATCATATACGTCAGCCGAGAACTCGGTCACCCCAACCTTATCAGACTATAGATTACATGTACAGAAACTCATGGTTCAGCTGGAAAAAATCAATCATGCTAAGTTGCAAGAAAAACGGCCTTGCTTTGAGCACAAGGACACAATATACATACATTCTAAGTCACAATGTGAATCATCATGAATCGTGCTAAATGCTTGAATAACATACTGATTAAGTGAAATGCTGATTTAGTTACACACAGATTAACCCTTTAATCAATGAACAATGAACATAGTAAGGCAAAACTCCTCCGTATTCTTACACACTTGTTAATTCTTCACAAAAAACAAACAAAAAATCATATATTTATGTTTAAAACCCAAAATGTGGCAAAAGTTTGAAAAGTTCAAGGGGGGGCCGAATACTTTTGCAAGGCACTGTATATAGTGGTTGCTTGAATGTATGTTTGGCTGTGTACAAAAGCTTTTGGCTAAATGCTTAAGTTGAAAGAATAGATAAGATTGCAGATCTTGCAATATAAAAGCCTTTTATTGAATCGCATAGATATGAATATGAGTAAATACATAAGGTGATGTAAAACAACGATAATAGCTGGTACTGGATAAAACAATCAATAAAGTAAATGGATTAGATATTTTTAGTACCTTTAGAGATATAAAAAAACCCTTTAGCAAAACGATACCAAATAAGGAAAAGATAACAGAGTATATAACTTTAGCAACACAACACAACCAAATATCCCTGTAGATTAACTTGCAGATTTTTAATCAGACTGACTGAACCATAGACCAATGAGAAAACCAGTAGAGCAGGGGTGTCAAACTCATTTTAGCCGAGGGCCACATTGGCATATTGGCTGTCCTCTGAGGGCCAGATGTAACTTATAAATGTAATAAAATGTAACCAAATGTAATATAAAATGAATGTAATTACTCCTTAATGTTAAATAACTCTCAATATACTATTTATTCAATCAAATATTACAGTTGCATGGAAAAAATGTTTGCTTGTTGCTCTATTAACATAAATCCTTTTAATTTGTCATGTTATGAAATCCAAAAACTCCATCAATCAAGAACCAAACTAGTCAAGTGAATAGAAATGACATAAAATACAAGTTACATTAACTTTGATCAAAACGTTTGATACTGAAATAAGGCTTAATAAATATAAAATTAAATATAGCCGCAAGCGGCAATCATCGGGTTCAAGCACCAACTTGCACAATAGTGCCTACTGGAGCATTGAATGGTGATGTGTAAGAAGGTCTAATATGATTGGAGATGCCCTGTCACATTTAGAAATTATCAAGTTTTTCACCTGTTATTAATGTTGAGCAGAGGCCTTTCAACCTGATCAGTGCTTAAATTCACATGTAAATCTAGTGAACTTTGTAGGATATTCATTAAGTGAGTTAGAACTAGTCAAAAGGTGTCTACATGTTATTGGTATTGATCAGGTGGCTTCAACCAGAATGTTCACAAAGTGGTATTCAGATTGACCTTTGAACCTTTGCAGAACAAGCTGAAATGTTTGACCAAACAAGTTTAAATTAACACAAAGGAGTGAATGTTCTGATATGACATGTAATTACGAAGTTATTATAAATCTAGTTCTGAATTAAATGGCGCTTCATCAAGCACCAACTAGCACAATGGTGCCTACTAGAGCATAGGATGGTGATGTGTAAGAAGGTCTAACACAATTGGAGACATTCTGTCACATTTAAAATGATCAAAAGTCTTTCACCTGTTATTAATGTTGAGAAGAGGCACAAAGGAGTGAATGTTCTGATATGACATGTAATGTCAAGTTATTCTTAATCTAGTTCTGTATTAAATGGCGCTTCATCAGAGTGATATTGTACAGAGGTCTTTAACATTGTGAGATTACAGCAAATACTGCAGAGTTACAGCAATTTAGGTTAGAAATTCCAAGGACGCACAGATTGCTTGATGCCTGGAGAGTATTGTATGTGAAATTTTCACAAATGTTTTTAATGAACATTTACCTAGAGACTCTACAGTGTGCAGCAAGACTGAAATGGAGGTGATAGGCCAAATATCCAGAGAGTAGTTTCAATATAGCTATTTTCAAACAATTAGCAATTATGAATGAACAAAGCACTTTTTAAACATAGTTGTATTGAGAAATTTGTCAGAGCCACTGTACTAAATATGGCAAAAACAATTAGATGTCAAAATAGTACAGCATGATTGACATATACTCGTTTTTTTGGAACAGCGCCCCCCAGTGGGCGGATTGTTTCAGCACTTTGCAGGTCACTACAGTGTCTCCACCTGAACATAACTGCCAAATATCATCCAGATTGGGCAACATTCAGCCTGCCAAAATGTCTGCTGAATGCTGATTGGCTGATGGTGTTCAGCCATGTTGATTGATTAAGTTGCCCTTTGAACATCCTTTAGAGGCTGTATGATAGATTCTGCATGCAAAGTTTCAACTTGCTAGGTTGCACGGTTGCTGAGAAACAGTGCTCCAAATTTACCTCTTGAAGTGAATGGGGCATATATCCGGAAGGACTAATTTGCATATGGCGGCCATATTGTTTACATATTTCAACTTTTTCTTAATGAATATTGAAGCGCATGCTCTCACGAGTGTTTTGATACCAAACATGCCAGGATTGGTCAAAATTCCTAGGACTAGTTTGCAAAAGTAGGTTTTGCATATTATGCAAATTAGCACAAAATCTATATAGACGGAAGTGCATGGTCCAAATTGGAAAGTTGTTGGTATTGACCCAAGGAATCCATCAAAAAAAGAATTTTGAATGTAGGTCTTATGGTTTTTGAGTTATTGAGAAAATTGTGAAAAATGAATTTCCTTGTTTATAGCGCCACCACTTGACCAATCGGTGCCATTTTTGTTGTCCACCGAGATGCACTGATCCTACATCTACCTACCAAGTTTCATTTCTCTATGACTTACGGTTTAGGCTGCACAACTGTTTTTACAGGAGAAAAAGAATAATAATAATAAATATAGCCGCAAGCGGCGATTTACGGGGTTCGAGCGTCACAGGCAAAGAGGCCCCTGGAGGCCAGTTAGGCTTAAAACCTGTTGCTGGTTGACCGTCATCACCAAACTGGATAACCAAGCTGGGTAACCAGCGTGACCATAAAGACCAAAATGACAATGCTAGATGAGTGGTGTGAGTAAACTAGTTGAAAAGCATTGATAAATTGAGCTGTAGTGTTCATCAGGTTTTATGTGGTGTCTTGCTGCACTCTAGTGGGCATTTGGTGAAACAACTTCAGTTCTTAAATTCAAAAAACACAAGGCATAAAAAGGGCATATAAATAACCCATATATAGTGTATAAGTTTTGACCTGATAAACATTCTGCCTGTCAAAAGCTTGCTGGAATGTGATTGGCTAATAGTGACCACAAAAGTGTCCATATCAAATTTTCATTTGGTGTACCATTAGTGCATGGGCCATAGATGATAATTGGCAAGGATGACCTTGATAGCTTGTATGGTTGTAGAGAAACAGCTATCGAGCATTGGCCCCACCCCCTCGGGGGGTGTATGTCTACTTAAACTCACAGGGTATCTGAGAATCATGTAATGATCAAAGGACTGAAGTGGTATTAGTGTCAGGTTAAGCATTCAAAAGTTATAAGTGTTAAAGACATTTTACTGCACCATGGTAAAACTAATTTGCATATGGCGGCCATATTGTTTATAAATGTAAAGATTTTTTTTTATAATTATTGAGGAGTAAGCTCTGCTGAACTGTTTGACACCAAACATGTCATGATTGGTCAAGGAGGCAAAGACAAGATCTCAAAAGTAGGTTTTGCATATTATGCAAATTAAAAAAAAATTAAGTGGGTGGAGCATAAATAAGAATGACCCAGGTGGCTGACTAGCATGACCAAGAAGGATAAATATGTTCAATTAAGCAAGACAAAAATGATTAAATAAGTTCAGCAGAGCTTTAATTTAGAATAATTCAAATGTAGCTGTTTCACCAAATGACCACCAGAGCGCAGCAAGAGACCACATATAACCTGCTGGAAATCTATCACTCTATAAGTAAGACAGAACATTCCCTATCAGTGTGTTTCTATTTATTACAAAGAGAGGAAAAGTCCGATTGGGCTCCAAATTGGTACTCATGATTAAGTGGTCTGCATATATATGTGTGTAAATTTGTGTGTTGATAGGGTCAAAGGTTCCTGACTTCTGTCCATTTAGGTTTGAAAAAAGCGATAATACAGGCTTATGGCCTACAAAATGGCTGTTGCTCTTTGGCCATATTAGAGGCAAAAAATATCTGTTTTGGCTCAAAATTTGCAATCAAGATCACAATATCAGTCTATATATGTATGTCAATTTCTGTATCGATAGGGTCAAAGGTTCCTGACTTATGTCCATTTAGGTTTGAAAAAAGCGATAATACAGGCTTGAGGCCTACAAAATCGCTGTAGTTTTCCAGCCGTTGTAGAGGCAAAACATGTCCGATTTGGCTGATAATTTGCAATCAAGATCAGATTATCAGTCTATATATGTGTGTAAATTTGTGTGTTGATACGGTGAAAGGTTCCTGTCTTCTGTCCATTTAGGTTGGAAAATAGCGATAAATAGAATAAATTGAAAATAGTTATTTTTTCACTGTAGAGCCTACTGAAGACTTATTTGGCTCATCCTTGGCAAATGTGCTTCAAATGTCATTGTTAATTAGTAGCTTCAACAGTTTTGGCATGTTTTAAACTTTGACAGAGTTTTGGCCAAATAACTCTGAAAAGGCTTTCACGTACATGTTTGATCAAGGTTTATGGGCCTCAAATAGTTAAAATGTCAAGATTTTTTTGATAATTATTTACCTACAGGGTCTCAAGATTGCATCAAGACCAAAGTTATTTTGATTGATTAAGGACTTAAAGACAAGTTCGAAAAGAGCAATTTTTACTCTTTTGGCCACTGATGAAAATCTTTCCATTTTTGGTAAATACATGTAATTACAAAGTTGTAAAGGCTACAGCAAAGTATACAACTAAAAAAGAATAACAAGCCTAGGCCACTTGTACCTTTAGATATAACTGATTTTCTGCTATAGCGCCCCCTTGAGGCCAATCAACGCCATATTTTAATGGATGATAGAAGGCCCTGAGATACATGTAGGGTATAAGTATCGTCCTGATTGGTCATTGTTTAGCATGTCAAAAGCTTGCTGGAAACTGATTGGCTAATAACGATCGCAAAAATTTGCATATCAAATTTTCCTTCTGTAAAACATTAGGACATAGGCCATAGATGATACTTGCCAAAGGAGAGCTTCATAGCTTGTACGGTTCCTGAGAAACAGATTTTTAGCTTTGGCTCCGCCCCCTGGGGGCGTATGTCTACACAGATTGACGGGCTACCTCAGAATCATGTTGGCATCAACGGTCTAAAGTGGCATTAGTGTAGGTTTAAGCATTCAAAAGTTACAGCTGTTAGAGTAAATTTGGGTGTGCCACGGTAAGATTAATTTGCATATGGCGGCCATATTGTTTACAAATTTCACAATTTTTTTGATAATTATTGAGGTTGGGACTCTGCTGAGTTGTTTGACACCAAATATGACAGGATTGGTCAATGACCCTAGGACAAGTTCTCAAAAGTAGGTTTTGCATATTATGCTAAATAGCAAAAAATCTAAGTGGGCGGAGCTTAGTGGTTCTATTGACCTTTTTGATTTGCCATTAACCAAGGAATCATATAATGCAAGAATTTTTGCTCTAGCTATCAGGGCGTGGCAGTTACGAGGCCTAACGCGTTGACCTTCGCCATAGCGCCCCCTTGAGGCCGATCGGGCTCATCTTTTGAATCTGAGTAGCGGTGAGAAGTACTACCATATGACCAAGTCTCAGCCCTGTAGGCCTTACGGTTTCTTCTGCCCGATCACTTCTATGGCAGAAAAAGAATAAGAATAATAATAATAAATATAGCCGCAAGCGGCGATTTACGGGGTTCGAGCGTTACAGGCAAAGAGACCCCTGGAGGCCAGTTAGGCTTAAAACATGTTGCCGGTTGACCGGCATCGCCAAACTGGATGAGGATGACCAGCATGACCGTGAAGACCAAGTTAGATTACCAGCATGACTAATCTGGATGACAAACTTGTTGACCATATTGACCAAGCTGGAAGACCATAGTGACCAAACTGGATGACCAGCATGGCAAAGGTGGTTGGCCAGTATGACCAAGCTGGAAGACCACCATTACTATGAGGACAAAGCTGAATGACCGGGAGGACCATAATGACCAATGAGAATGGCCAGCATGACCAAGCTGGATGGCCAGCATAACCAAGCTGGGTGACCAGCGTGACCATAAAGACCATAATGGCAATGCTAGATGAGTGGTGTGAGTAAACTAGTTGAAAAGCATTGATAAATTGAGCTGTAGTGTTCATCAGGTTTTATGTGGTGTCTTACTGCACTCTAGTGGGCATTTGGTGAAACAAATTCAGTTCTTAAATTGAAAAAAACACAAGGCATAAAAAGGGCATATAAATAACCCGTATATAGTATATAAGTTTTGACCTGATTAACATTCCGCCTGTTAAAAGCTTGCTGGAATGTGATTGGCTAATAGTGACCACAAAAGTGTCCATATCAAATTTTCATTTGGTGTACCATTAGTGCATGGGCCACAGATGGTAATTGGCTAGGATGACCTTGATAGCTTGTATGCTTCTAGAGAAACAGCTATAGAGCATTGGCCCCGCCCCCTGGGGGTGTATGTCTACTTAAACTGACAGGGTATCTGAGAATCATGTAATGATCAAAGGACTGAAGTGGTATTAGTGTCAGGTTAAGCATTCAAAAGTTATAAGTGTTAAAGACATTTTACTGCACCATGGTAGAACTCATTTGCATATGGCGGCCATATTGTTTATAAATGTAAAGATTTTTTAAATAATTATTGAGGAGTAAGCTCTGCTGAACTGTTTGACACCAAACATGTCATGATTGGTCAAGGATCCAAGGACAAGATCTCAAAAGTAGGTTTTGCATATTATGCAAATTACAAAAAAAAATTAAGACAAAATTAAGACAAAATTAACAAGAATGACCCAGGCGGCTGACCATCATGAACAAGAAGGATAAATATGTTCAATTAAGCAAGACAAGCAAGATTGAATAAGTTCAGCAGAGCTTTAATTTAGAATAATTCACCTGTAGCTGTTTCACCAAATGACCACCAGAGCGCAGCAAGAGACCACATATAACCTGCTGGAAATCTATCACTCTATAAGTAAGACAGAACATTCCCTATCAGTGTGTTTCTATTTATTAAAAAGAGAAGAAAAGTCCGATTGGGCTCCAAATTGGTACTCATGATCAAGTGGTCTGTATATACATGTATGTAAATTTGTGTGTTGATAGGGTCAAAGGTTCCTGACTTCTGACCATTTAGGTTTGAAAAAAGTGATAATACAGCCTACAAAATGGCTGTTGCTCTTTGGCCATATTAGAGGCAAAAAATATCTGATTTGGCTAAAAATTTGCAATCATGATCAAGTGGTCTGTATATACATGTATAAAAATTTGTGTGTTGATAGGGTCAAAGGTTCCTGACTTATGACCATTTAGGTTTGAAAAAAGTGATAATACAGGCTTATGGCCTACAAAATGGCTGTTGCTCTTTGGCCATATTAGAGGCAAAAAAAATATGATTTGGCTCAAAATTTGCAATCAGGATCACAATATCAGTCTATATATGTATGTCAATTTCTGTGTCAATAGGGTCAAAGGTTCCTGACTTCTGTCCATTTAGATTTGAAAAAAGCGATAATACAGGCTTGAGGCCTACAAAATCGCTGTAGTTTTCCAGCCGTTGTAGAGGCAAAACATGTCCGATTTGGCTGAAAATTTGCAATCAAGATCAGATTATCAGTGTATATATGTGTATAAATTTGTGTGTTGATAGGGTGAAAGGTTCCTGTCTTCTGTCCATTTAGGTTGGAAAATAGCGATAAATAGAATAAATTGAAAATAGTTATTTTTTCACTGTAGAGCCTACTGAAGACTTATTTGGCTCATACTTGGCACATGTGCTTCAAATGTCATTGTTAATTAGTAGCTTCAACAGTTTTGGCATGCTTTAAACTTTGACAGAGTTTTGGCCAAATAACTCTGAAAAGGCATTCACGTACATGTTTGATCAAGGTTTATGGGCCTCAAATAGTTAAAATGGCAAGATTTTTTTGATAATTATTTACCTACAGGGTCTCAAGATTGCATCAAGACCAAATTTGTTTTGATTGATTAAGGACTTAAAGACAAGTTCGAAAAGAGCAATTTTTATTATTTTGGCCACTGATGAAAATCTTTGCATTTTTGGTAAACACATGTAATTGCAAAGTTGTAAAGGCTACAGGAAAGTATACAACTAAAAAAGAATAACAAGCCTAGGCCACTTGTACCTTTAGATATAACTGATTTTCTGCTATAGCGCCCCCTTGAGGCCAATCAACGCCATATTTTAATGGATGATAGAAGGCCCTGAGATACATGTAGCGTATAAGTATCGTCCTGACTGGTCATTGTTTAGCATGTCAAAAGCTTGCTGGAATCTGATTGGCTAATAACGATCGCAAAAATTTGCATATCAAATTTTCCTTCTGTAAAACATTAGGACATAGGCCATAGATGATACATGCCAAAGGAGAGCTTCATAGCTTGTACGGTTCCTGAGAAACAGATTTTTAGCTTTGGCTCCGCCCCCTGGGGGCGTATGTCTACACAGATTGACGGGCTACCTCAGAATCATGTTGCCATCAAAGTTGTAAAGTGGCATTAGTGTAGGTTTAAGCATTCAAAAGTTACAGCTGTTAGAGTAAATTTGGGTGTGCCACGGTAAGATTAATTTGCATATGGCGGCCATATTGTTTACAAATTTCTCAATTTTTTCGATAATTATTGAGGTTGGGACTCTGCTGAGTTGTTTGATACCAAATATGACAGGATTGGTCAATGACCCTAGGACAAGTTCTCAAAAGTAGGTTTTGCATATTATGCTAAATAGCAAAAAATCTAAGTGGGCGGAGCTTAGTGGTTCTATTGACCTTTTTGATTTGCCATTAACCAAGGAATCATGTAATGCAAGAATTTTTGCTCTAGCTATCAGGGCGTAGGAGTTACGAGCCCAAACGCGTTGACCTTCGCCATAGCGCCCCCTTGAGGCCGATCGGGCTCATCTTTTGAATCTGAGTAGCGGTGAGAAGTACTACCATATGACCAAGTCTCAGCCCTGTAGGCCTTACGGTTTCTTCTGCCCAATCACTTCTATGGCAGAAAAAGAATAAGAACTATAATAATAATAATAATAATAAATATAGCCGCAAGCGGCGATTTACGGGGTTCGAGCGTTACAGGCAAAGAGACCCCTGGAGGCCAGTTAGGCTTAAAACATGTTGCCGGTTGACCGGCATCGCCAAACTGGATGAGGATGACCAGCATGACCGTGAAGACCAAGCTAGATTACCAGCATGACTAATCTGGATGACAAACTTGTTGACCATATTGACCAAGCTGGAGGACCATAATGACCAAACTGGATGACCAGCATGGCAAAGGTGGTTGGCCAGTATGACCAAGCTGGAAGACCACCATTACTATGAGGACAAAGCTGAATGACCAGCAGGACCATAATGACCAATGTGAATGGCCAGCATGACCAAGCTGGAAGGCCAGCATAACCAAGCTGGGTGACCAGCGTGACCATAAAGACCATAATGGCAATGCTAGATGAGTGGTGTGAGTAAACTAGTTGAAAAGCATTGATAAATTGAGCTGTAGTGTTCATCAGGTTTTATGTGGTGTCTTACTGCACTCTAGTGCGCATTTGGTGAAACAAATTCAGTTCTTAAATTGAAAAAACACGAGGCATAAAAAGGGCATATAAATAACCCGTATATAGTATATAAGTTTTGACCTGATTAACATTCCGCCTGTTAAAAGCTTGCTGGAATGTGATTGGCTAATAGTGACCACAAAAGAGTCCATATCAAATTTTCATTTGGTGTACCATTAGTGCATGGGCCATAGATGATAATTGGCTAGGATGACCTTGATAGCTTGTATGGTTCTAGAGAAACAGCTATCGAGCATTGGCCCCGCCCCCTGGGGGTGTATGTCTACTTAAACTGACAGGGTATCTGAGAATCATGTAATGATCAAAGGACTGAAGTGGTATTAGTGTCAGGTTAAGCATTCAAAAGTTATGTGTTAAAGACATTTTACTGCACCATGGTAGAACTCATTTGCATATGGCGGCCATATTGTTTATAAATGTAAAGATTTTTTAAATAATTATTGAGGAGTAAGCTCTGCTGAACTGTTTGACACCAAACATGTCATGATTGGTCAAGGATCCAAGGACAAGATCTCAAAAGTAGGTTTTGGATATTATGCAAATTTAAAAAAAAATTAAGTGTGTGGAGCATAAACAAGAATGACCCAGGCGGCTGACTAGCATGACCAAGAAGGATAAAGATCTTCAATTAAGCAAGACAAGCAAGATTAAATAAGTTCAGCAGAGCTTTTATTTAGAATAATTCAACTGTAACTGTTTCACCAAATGACCACCAGAGCGCAGCAAGAGACCACATATAACCTGCTGGAAATCTATTACTCTATAAGTAAGACAGAACATTCCCTATCAGTGTGTTTCTATTTATTAAAAAGAGAAGAAAAGTCAGATTGGGCTCCAAATTGGTACTCATGATCAAGTGGTCTGCATATATATGTGTGTAAATTTGTGTGTTGATAGGGTCAAAGGTTCCTGACTTCTGTCCATTTAGGTTTGAAAAAAGTGATAATACAGGCTTATGGCCTACAAAATGGCTGTTGCTCTTTGGCCATATTAGAGGCAAAAAATGTCTGATTTGGCTCAAAATTTGCAATCAAGATCACAATATCAGTCTATATACGTATGTAAATTTCTGTGTCGATAGGGTCAAAGGTTCCTGACTTCTGTCCATTTAGATTTGAAAAAAGCGATAATACAGGCTTGAGGCCTACAAAATCGCTGCAGTTTTCCAGCCGTTGTAGAGGGAAAACATGTCCGATTTGGCTGAAAATTTGCAATCAAGATCAGATTATCAGTCTATATATGTGTATAAATTTGTGTGTTGATAGGGTGAAAGGTTCCTGTCTTCTGTCCATTTAGGTTGGAAAATAGCGATAAATAGAATAAATTGAAAATAGTTTTTTTTTCACTGTAGAGCCTACTGAAGACTTATTTGGCTCATACTTGGCACATGTGCTTGAAATGTCATTGTTAATTAGTAGCTTCAACAGTTTTGGCATGTTTTAAACTTTGACAGAGTTTTGGCCAAATAACTCTGAAAAGGCTTTCACGTACATGTTTGATCAAGGTTTATGGGCCTCAAATGGTTAAAATGTCAAGATTTTTTTGATAATTATTTACCTACAGGGTCTCAAGATTGCATCAAGACCAAATTTGTTTTGATTGATTAAGGACTTAAAGAGAAGTTCGAAAAGAGCAAGTTTTACTCTTTTGGCCACTGATGAAAATCTTTGCATTTTTGGTAAACACATGTAATTACAAAGTTGTAAAGGCTACAGCAAAGTATACAACTAAAAAAGAATAACAAGCCTAGGCCACTTGTACCTTTAGATATAACTGATTTTCTGCTATAGCGCCCCCTTGAGGCCAATCAACGCCATATTTTAATGGATGATAGAAGGCCCTGAGATACATGTAGGGTATAAGTATCGTCCTGATTGGTCATTGTTTAGCCTGTCAAAAGCTTGCTGGAATCTGATTGGCTAATAACGATTGCAAAAATTTGCATATCAAATTTTCCTTCTGTAAAACATTAGGACATAGGCCATAGATGATACATGCCAAAGGAGAGCTTCATAGCTTGTACGGTTCCTGAGAAACAGATTTTTAGCTTTGGCTCCGCCCCCTGGGGGCGTATGTCTACACAGATTGACGGGCTACCTCAGAATCATGTTGGCATCAAAGTTGTAAAGTGGCATTAGTGTAGGTTTAAGCATTCAAAAGTTACAGCTGTTAGAGTAAATTTGGATGTGCCACGGTAAGATTAATTTGCATATGGCGGCCATATTGTTTACAAATTTCAAGATTTTTTCGATAATTATTGAGGTTGGGACTCTGCTGAGTTGTTTGATACCAAATATGACAGGATTGGTCAATGACCCTAGGACAAGTTCTCAAAAGTAGGTTTTGCATATTATGCTAAATAGCAAAAAATCTAAGTGGGCGGAGCTTAGTGGTTCTATTGACGTTTTTGATTTGCCATTAACCAAGGAATCATATAATGCAAGAATTTTTGCTCTAGCTATCAGGGCGTAGGAGTTACAAGGCCAAACGCGTTGACCTTCGCCATAGCGCCCCCTTGAGGCCGATCGGGCTCATCTTTTGAATCTGAGTAGCGGTGAGAAGTACTACCATATGACCAAGTCTCAGCCCTGTAGGCCTTACGGTTTCTTCTGCCCAATCACTTCTATGGCAGAAAAAGAATAAGAACTATAATAATAATAATAAATATAGCCGCAAGCGGCGATTTACGGGGTTCGAGCGTTACAGGCAAAGAGACCCCTGGAGGCCAGTTAGGCTTAAAACATGTTGCCGGTTGACCGGCATCGCCAAACTGGATGAGGATGACCAGCATGACCGTGAAGACCAAGCTAGATTACCAGCATGACTAATCTGGATGACAAACTTGTTGACCATATTGACCAAGCTGGAAGACCATAATGACCAAACTGGATGACCAGCATGGCAAAGGTGGTTGGCCAGTATGACCAAGCTGGAAGACCACCATTACTATGAGGACAAAGCTGAATGACCAGCAGGACCATAATGACCAATGTGAATGGCCAGCATGACCAAGCTGGATGGCCAGCATAACCAAGCTGGGTGACCAGCGTGACCATAAAGACCATAATGGCAATGCTAGATGAGTGGTGTGAGTAAACTAGTTGAAAAGCATTGATAAATTGAGCTGTAGTGTTCATCAGGTTTTATGTGGTGTCTTACTGCACTCTAGTGCGCATTTGGTGAAACAAATTCAGTTCTTAAATTGAAAAAACACAAGGCATAAAAAGGGCATATAAATAACCCGTATATAGTATATAAGTTTTGACCTGATTAACATTCCGCCTGTTAAAAGCTTGCTGGAATGTGATTGGCTAATAGTGACCACAAAAGTGTCCATATCAAATTTTCATTTGGTGTACCATTAGTGCATGGGCCATAGATGATAATTGGCTAGGATGACCTTGATAGCTTGTATGGTTCTAGAGAAACAGCTATCGAGCATTGGCCCCGCCCCCTGGGGGGGTGTATGTCTACTTAAACTGACAGGGTATCTGAGAATCATGTAATGATCAAAGGACTGAAGTGGTATTAGTGTCAGGTTAAGCATTCAAAAGTTATAAGTGTTAAAGACATTTTACTGCACCATTGTAGAACTCATTTGCATATGGCGGCCATATTTTTTATAAATGTAAAGATTTTTTTAATAATTATTGAGGAGTAAGCTCTGCTGAACTGTTTGACACCAAACATGTCATGATTGGTCAAGGAGGCAAAGACAAGATCTCAAAAGTAGGTTTTGCATATTATGCAAATAAAAAAAAATTTATTGGGTGGAGCATAAACAAGAATTACCCAGGTGGCTGAGCAGCATGACCAAGAAGGATAAATATGTTTAATTAAGCAAGACAAGGAAGATTAAATAAGTTCAGCAGAGCTTTAATTGAGAATAATTCACCTGTAGCTGTTTCACCAAATGACCACCAGAGCGCAGCAAGAGACCACATATAACCTGCTGGAAATCTATCACTCTATCAGAAAGACAGAACATTCCCTATCAGTGTGTTTCTATTTATTAAAAAGAGAAGAAAAGTCCGATTGGGCTCCAAATTGGTACTCATGATCAAGTGGTCTGTATATACATGTATGTAAATTTGTGTGTTGATAAGGTCAAAGGTTCCTGACTTCTGACCATTTAGGTTTGAAAAAAGTGATAATACAGGCTTATGGCCTACAAAATGGCTGTTGCTCTTTGGCCATATTAGAGGCAAAAAATATCTGATTTGGCTCAAAATTTGCAATCAGGATCACAATATCAGTCTATATATGTATGTCAATTTCTGTGTCAATAGGGTCAAAGGTTCCTGACTTCTGTCCATTTAGATTTGAAAAAAGCGATAATACAGGCTTGAGGCCCACAAAATCGCTTTAGTTTTCCAGCCGTTGTAGAGGCAAAACATGTCCGATTTGGCTGAAAATTTGCAATCAAGATCAGATTATCAGTCTATATATGTGTATAAATTTGTGTGTTGATAGGGTGAAAGGTTCCTGTCTTCTGTCCATTTAGGTTGGAAAATAGCGATAAATAGAATAAATTGAAAATAGTTATTTTTTCACTGTAGAGCCTACTGAAGACTTATTTGGCTCATACTTGGCACATGTACTTCAAATGTCATTGTTAATTAGTAGCTTCAACAGTTTTGGCATGTTTTAAACTTTGACAGAGTTTTGGCCAAATAAGTCTGAAAAGGCTTTCACGTACATGTTTGATCAAGGTTTATGGGCCTCAAATAGTTAAAATGTCAAGATTTTTTTGATAATTATTTACCTACAGGGTTTCAAGATTGCATCAAGTCCGAATTTGTTTTGATTGATTAAGGACTTAAAGACAAGTTCGAAAAGAGCAATTTTTACTCTTTTGGCCACTGAAGAAAATCTTTGCATTTTTGGTAAACACATGTAATTACAAAGTTGTAAAGGCTACAGCAAAGTATACAACTAAAAAAGAATAACAAGCCTAGGCCACTTGTACCTTTAGATATAACTGATTTTCTGCTATAGCGCCCCCTTGAGGCCAATCAACGCCATATTTTAAAGGATGATAGAAGGCCCTGAGATACATGTAGGGTATAAGTATCGTCCTGATTGGTCATTGTTTAGCCTGTCAAAAGCTTGCTGGAAACTGATTGGCTAATAACGATCGCAAAAATTTGCATATCAAATTTTCCTTCTTTTAAACATTAGGCCATAGGCCATAGATGATACATGCCAAAGGAGAGCTTCATAGCTTGTACGGTTCCTGAGAAACAGATTTTTAGCTTTGGCTCCGCCCCCTGGGGGCGTATGTCTACACAGATTGACGGGCTACCTCAGAATCATGTTGGCATCAAAGTTGTAAAGTGGCATTAGTGTAGGTTTAAGCATTCAAAAGTTACAGCTGTTAGAGTAAATTTGGGTGTGCCACGGTAAGATTAATTTGCATATGGCGGCCATATTGTTTAAAAATTTCTCAATTTTTTCGATAATTATTGAGGTTGGGACTCTGCTGAGTTGTTTGACACCAAATATGACAGGATTGGTCAATGACCCTAGGACAAGTTCTCAAAAGTAGGTTTTGCATATTATGCTAAATAGCAAAAAATCTAAGTGGGCGGAGCTTAGTGGTTCTATTGACCTTTTTGATTTGTCATTAACCAAGGAATCATATAATGCAAGAATTTTTGCTCTAGCTATCAGGGCGTAGGAGTTACGAGGCCAAACGCGTTGACCTTCGCCATAGCGCCCCCTTGAGGCCGATCGGGCTCATCTTTTGAATCTGAGTAGCGGTGAGAAGTACTACCATATGACCAAGTCTCAGCCCTGTAGGCCTTACGGTTTCTTCTGCCCAATCACTTCTATGGCAGAAAAAGAATAAGAACTATAATAATAATAATAATAATAATAATAATAATAATCAGAACAATTACAATAGGGTTTCTAGCACTACGTGCTCGAACCCCTAAATATAGCCGCAAGCGGCGATTTACGGGGTTCGAGCGTTACAGGCAAAGAGACCCCTGGAGGCCAGTTAGGCTTAAAACATGTTGCCGGTTGACCGGCATCGCCAAACTGGATGAGGATGACCAGCATGACCGTGAAGACCAAGCTAGATTACCAGCATGACTAATCTGGATGACAAACTTGTTGACCATATTTACCAAGCTGGAAGACCATAATGACCAAACTGGATGACCAGCATGGCAAAGGTGGTTGGCCAGTATGACCAAGCTGGAAGACCACCATTACTATGAGGACAAAGCTGAATGACCAGCAGGACCATAATGACCAATGTGAATGTCCAGCATGACCAAGCTGGATGGCCAGCATAACCAAGCTGGGTGACCAGCGTGACCATAAAGACCATAATGGCAATGCTAGATGAGTGGTGTGAGTAAACTAGTTGAAAAGCATTGATAAATTGAGCTGTAGTGTTCATCAGGTTTTATGTGGTGTCTTACTGCACTCTAGTGGGCATTTGGTGAAACAAATTCAGTTCTTAAATTGAAAAAACACAAGGCATAAAAAGGGCATATAAATAACCCGTATATAGTATATAAGTTTTGACCTGATTAACATTCCGCCTGTTAAAAGCTTGCTGGAATGTGATTGGCTAATAGTGACCACAAAAGTGTCCATATCAAATTTTCATTTGGTGTACCATTAGTGCATGGGCCATAGATGATAATTGGCTAGGATGACCTTGATAGCTTGTATGGTTCTAGAGAAACAGCTATCGAGCATTTGCCCCGCCCCCTGGGGGGGTGTATGTCTACTTAAACTGACAAGGTATCTGAAAATCATGTAATGATCAAAGGACTGAAGTGGTATTAGTGTCAGGTTAAGCATTCAAAAGTTATAAGTGTTAAAGACATTTTACTGCACCATGGTAGAACTCATTTGCATATGGCGGCCATATTGTTTATAAATGTAAAGATTTTTTTAATAATTATTGAGGAGTAAGCTCTGCTGAACTGTTTGACACCAAATATGTCATGATTGGTCAAGGATCCAAGGACAAGATCTCAAAAGTAGGTTTTGCATATTATGCAAATTTAAAAAAAAATTAAGTGGGTGGAGCATAAACAAGAATGACCCAGGCGGCTGACCAGCATGAACAAGGAGGATAAATATGTTCAATTTAGCAAGACAAGCAAGATTGAATAAGTTCAGCAGAGCTTTAATTAAGAATAATTCACCTGTAGCTGTTTCACCAAATGACCACCAGAGCGCAGCAAGAGACCACATATAACCTGCTGGAACTCTATCACTCTATCAGAAAGACAGAACATTCCCCATCAGTGTGTTTCTATTTATTAAAAAGAGAAGAAAAGTCCGATTGGGCTCCAAATTGGTACTCATGATCAAGTGGTCTGTATATACATGTATGTAAATTTGTGTGTTGATAGGGTCAAAGGTTCCTGACTTCTGACCATTTAGGTTTGAAAAAAGTGATAATACAGGCTTATGGCCTACAAAATGGCTGTTGCTCTTTGGCCATATTAGAGGCAAAAAATATCTGATTTGGCTCAAAATTTGCAATCAGGATCACAATAGCAGTCTATATATGTATGTCAATTTCTGTGTCAATAGGGTCAAAGGTTCCTGAGTTCTGTCCATTTAGATTTGAAAAAAGCGATAATAAAGGCTTGAGGCCTACAAAATCGCTGTAGTTTTCCAGCCGTTGTAGAGGCAAAACATGTCCGATTTGGCTGAAAATTTGCAGTCAAGATCAGAGTATCAGTCTATATATGTGTATAAATTTGTGTGTTGATAGGGTGAAAGGTTCCTGTCTTCTGTCCATTTAGGTTGGAAAATAGCGATAAATAGAATAAATTGAAAATAGTTATTTTTTCACTGTAGAGCCTACTGAAGACTTATTTGGCTCATACTTGGCACATGTACTTCAAATGTCATTGTTAATTAGTAGCTTCGACAGTTTTGGCATGTTTTAAACTTTGACAGAGTTTTGGCCAAATAACTCTGAAAAGGCTTTCACGTACATGTTTGACCAAGGTTTATGGGCCTCAAATAGTTAAAATGTCAAGATTTTTTTGATAATTATTTACCTACAGGGTCTCAAGATTGCATCAAGACCAAATTTGTTTTGATTGATTAAGGACTTAAAGACAAGTTCGAAAAGAGCAATTTTTACTCTTTTGGCCACTGATGAAAATCTTTGCATTTTTGGTAAACATATGTAGTTACAAAGTTGTAAAGGCTACAGCAAAGTATACAACTAAAAAAGAATAACAAGCCTAGGCCACTTGTACCTTTAGATATAACTGATTTTCTGCTATAGCGCCCCCTTGAGGCCAATCAACGCCATATTTTAATGGATGATAGAAGGCCCTGAGATACATGTAGGGTATAAGTATCGTCCTGATTGGTCATTGTTTAGCATGTCAAAAGCTTGCTGGAATCTGATTGGCTAATAACGATCGCAAAAATTTGCATATCAAATTTTCCTTTTGTAAAACATTAGGACATAGGACATAGATGATACATGTCAAAGGAGAGCTTCATAGCTTGTACGGTTCCTGAGAAACAGATTTTTAGCTTTGGCTCCGCCCCCTGGGGGCGTATGTCTACACAGATTGATGGGCTACCTCAGAATCATGTTGGCATCAAAGTTGTAAAGTGGCATTAGTGTAGGTTTAAGCATTCAAAAGTTACAGCTGTTAGAGTAAATTTGGGTGTGCCACGGTAAGATTAATTTGCATATGGCGGCCATATTGTTTAAAAATTTCTCAATTTTTTTGATAATTATTGAGGTTGGGACTCTGCTGAGTTGTTTGACACCAAATATGACAGGATTGGTCAATGACCCTAGGACAAGTTCTCAAAAGTAGGTTTTGCATATTATGCTAAATAGCAAAAAATCTAAGTGGGCGGAGCTTAGTGGTTCTATTGACCTTTTTGATTTGCCATTAACCAAGGAATCATATAATGCAAGAATTTTTGGTCTAGCTATCAGGGCGTAGGAGTTACGAGGCCAAACGCGTTGACCTTCGCCATAGCGCCCCCTTGAGGCCGATCGGGCTCATCTTTTGAATCTGAGTAGCGGTGAGAAGTACTACCATATGACCAAGTCTCAGCCCTGTAGGCCTTACGGTTTCTTCTGCCCAATCACTTCTATGGCAGAAAAAGAATAAGAATAATAATAATAAATATAGCCGCAAGCGGCGATTTACGGGGTTCGAGCGTTACAGGCAAAGAGACCCCTGGAGGCCAGTTAGGCTTAAAACATGTTGCCGGTTGACCGGCATTACCCAACTGGATGACCAGCATGGCAAAGGTGTTTGGCCAGTATGACCAAGCTGGATGACCAGCATTGCTATGATGACAAAGCTGAATGACCAGCAGGACCATAATGACCAATGTGAATGACCAGAATGACCTAGCTGGATGGGCAGCATAACCAAGCTAGGTGACCAGCGTGACCATAAAGACCATAATGACAATGCTAGATGAGTGGTGTGAGTAAACTAGTTGAAAAGCATTGATAAATTGAGCTGTAGTGTTCATCTAGTGGGCATTCGGAGAGCCTAGCAGTGAGGCATAAAAGGGCACGTATCAATAACCAATAATATCAATAATAGTGTATAAGTTTTGACCTGATTAACATTCAGCCTGTCAAAAGCTTACTGGAATGCGATTGGCTAATAGTGACCACAAAAGTGTCCATATCAAATTTTCATTTGGTGTACCATTAGTGCATGGGCCATAGATGATAATTGGCTAGGATGACCTTGATAGCTTGTATGGTTCTAGAGAAACAGCTATCGAGCATTGGCTCCGCCCCCTGGGGGGGTGTATGTCTACTTAAACTGACAGGGTATCTGAGAATCATGTAATGATCAAAGGACTGAAGTGGTATTAGTGTCAGGTTAAGCATTCAAAAGTTATAAGTGTTAAAGACATTTTACTGCACCATGGTAGAACTCATTTGCATATGGCGGCCATATTGTTTATAAATGTAAAGATTTTTTTAATAATTATTGAGGAGTAAGCTCTGCTGAACTGTTTGACACCAAACATGTCATGATTGGTCAAGGATCCAAGGACAAGATCTCAAAAGTAGGTTTTGCATATTATGCAAATGTAAAAAAAAAATTAAGTGGGTGGAGCATAAACAAGAATGACCCAGGCGGCTGACCAGCATGAACAAGAAGGATAAATATGTTCAATTAAGCAAGACAAGCAAGATTGAATAAGTTCAGCAGAGCTTTAATTTAGAATAATTCACCTGTAGCTGTTTCACCAAATGACCACCAGAGCGCAGCAAGAGACCACATATAACCTGCTGGAAATCTATCACTCTATCAGAAAGACAGAACATTCCCTATCAGTGTGTTTCTATTTATTAAAAAGAGAAGAAAAGTCAGATTGGGCTCCAAATTGGTACTCATGATCAAGTGGTCTGTATATACATGTATGTAAATTTGTGTGTTGATAGGGTCAAAGGTTCCTGACTTCTGACCATTTAGGTTTGAAAAAAGTGATAATACAGGCTTATGGCCTACAAAATGGCTGTTGCTCTTTGGCCATATTAGAGGCAAAAAATATCTGATTTGGCTCAAAATTTGCAATCAGGATCACAATATCAGTCTATATATGTATGTCAATTTCTGTGTCAATAGGGTCAAAGGTTCCTGACTTCTGTCCATTTAGATTTGAAAAAAGCGATAATACAGGCTTATGGCCTACAAAATCGCTGTAGTTTTCCAGCCGTTGTAGCTGCAAAACATGTCCGATTTGGCTGAAAATTTGCAATCAAGATCAGATTATCAGTCTATATATGTGTATAAATTTGTGTGTTGATAGGGTGAAAGGTTCCTGTCTTCTGTCCATTTAGGTTGGAAAATAGCGATAAATAAAATAAATTGAAAATAGTTATTTTTGCACTGTAGAGCCTACTGAAGACTTATTTGGCTCATACTTGGCACATGTACTTCAAATGTCATTGTTAATCAGTAGCTTCAACAGTTTTGGCATGTTTTAAACTTTGACAGAGTTTTGGCCAAATAACTCTGAAAAGGCTTTCACGTACATGTTTGATCAAGGTTTATGGGCCTCAAATAGTTAAAATGTCAAGATTTTTTTGATAATTATTTACCTACAGGGTCTCAAGATTGCATCATGACCAAATTTGTTTTGATTGATTAAGGACTTAAAGACAAGTTCGAAAAGAGCAATTTTTACTCTTTTGGCCACTGATGAAAATCTTTGCATTTTTGGTAAACACATGTAATTACAAAGTTGTAAAGGCTACAGCAAAGTATAAAAATAAAAAAGAATAACAAGACTAGGCCACTTGTACCTTTAGATATAACTGATTTTCTGCTATAGCGCCCCCTTGAGGCCAATCAACGCCATATTTTAATGGATGATAGAAGGCCCTGAGATACATGTAGGGTATAAGTATCGTCCTGATTGGTCATTGTTTAGCCTGTCAAAAGCTTACTGGAATCTGATTGGCTAATAACGATTGCAAAAATTTGCATATCAAATTTTCCTTCTGTAAAACATTAGGGCATAGGCCATAGATGATACATGCCAAAGGAGAGCTTCATAGCTTGTACGGTTCCTGAGAAACAGATTTTTAGCTTTGGCTCCGCCCCCTGGGGGCTTATGTCTACACAGATTGACGGGCTACCTCAGAATCATGTTGGCATCAAAGTTGTAAAGTGGCATTAGTGTAGGTTTAAGCATTCAAAAGTTACAGCTGTTAGAGTAAATTTGGGTGTGCCACGGTAAGATTAATTTGCATATGGCGGCCATATTGTTTAAAAATTTCACATTTTTTTTGATAATTATTGAGGTTGGGACTCTGCTGAGTTGTTTGACACCAAATATGACAGGATTGGTCAATGACCCTAGGACAAGTTCTCAAAAGTAGGTTTTGCATATTATGCTAAATAGCAAAAAATCTAAGTGGGCGGAGCTTAGTGGTTCTATTGACCTTTTTGATTTGCCATTAACCAAGGAATCATATAATGCAAGAATTTTTGCTCTTGCTATCAGGGCGTAGGAGTTACGAGGCCAAACGCGTTGACCTTCGCCATAGCGCCCCCTTGAGGCCGATCGGGCTCATCTTTTGAATCTGAGTAGCGGTGAGAAGTACTACCATATGACCAAGTCTCAGCACTGTAGGCCTTACGGTTTCTTCTGCCCAATCACTTCTATGGCAGAAAAAGAATAAGAACTATAATAAATATAGCCGCAAGCGGCGATTTACGGGGTTCGAGCGTTACAGGCAAAGAGACCCCTGGAGGCCAGTTAGGCTTAAAACTTGTTGCCGGTTGACCGGCATCGCCAAACTGGATGAGGATGACCAGCATGACCGTGAAGACCAAGCTAGATTACCAGCATGACTAATCTGGATGACAAACTGATTTGCCATGACCAGCATGGCAAAGGTGGTTGGCCAGTATGACCAAACTGGAAGACCACCATTACTATGAGGACAAAGCTGAATGACCAGCAGGACCATAATGACCAATGTGAATGGCCAGAATGACCAAGCTGGATGGCCAGCATAACCAAGCTGGGTGACCAGCGTGACCATAAAGACCATAATGGCAATGCTAGATGAGTGGTGTGAGTAAACTAGTTGAAAAGCATTGATAAATTGAGCTGTAGTGTTCATCAGGTTTTATGTGGTGTCTTACTGCACTCTAGTGCGCATTTGGTGAAACAAATTCAGTTCTTAAATTGAAAAAACACAAGGCATAAAAAGGGCATATAAATAACCCGTATATAGTATATAAGTTTTGACCTGATTAACATTCCGCCTGTTAAAAGCTTGCTGGAATGTGATTGGCTAATAGTGACCACAAAAGTGTCCATATCAAATTTTCATTTGGTGTACCATTAGTGCATGGGCCATAGATGATAATTGGCTAGGATGACCTTGATAGCTTGTATGGTTCTAGAGAAACAGCTATCGAGCATTGGCCCCGCCCCCTGGGGGGGTGTATGTCTACTTAAACTGACAGGGTATCTGAGAATCATGTAATGATCAAAGGACTGAAGTGGTATTAGTGTCAGGTTAAGCATTCAAAAGTTATAAGTGTTAAAGACATTTTACTGCACCATGGTAGAACTCATTTGCATATGGCGGCCATATTGTTTATAAATGTAAAGATTTTTTTAATAATTATTGAGGAGTAAGCTCTGCTGAACTGTTTGACACCAAACATGTCATGATTGGTCAAGGATCCAAGGACAAGATCTCAAAAGTAGGTTTTGCATATTATGCAAATTTAAAAAAAAAATTAAGTGGGTGGAGCATAAACAAGAATGACCCAGGCGGCTGACCAGCATGAACAAGAAGGATAAATATGTTCAATTAAGCAAGACAAGCAAGATTGAATAAATTCAGCAGAGCTTTAATTTAGAATAATTCACCTGTAGCTGTTTCACCAAATGACCACCAGAGCGCAGCAAGAGACCACATATAACCTGCTGGAAATCTATCATTCTATCAGAAAGACAGAACATTCCGTATCAGTGTGTTTCTATTTATTAAAAAGAGAAGAAAAGTCCGATTGGGCTCCAAATTGGTACTCATGATCAAGTGGTCTGTATATACATGTATGTAAATTTGTGTGTTGATAGGGTCAAAGGTTCCTGACTTCTGACCATTTAGGTTTGAAAAAAGTGATAATACAGGCTTATGGCCTACAAAATGGCTGTTGCTCTTTGGCCATATTAGAGGCAAAAAATATCTGATTTGGCTCAAAATTTGCCACCAGGATCACAATATCAGTCTATATATGTATGTCAATTTCTGTGTTAATAGGGTCAAAGGTTCCTGACTTCTGTCCATTTAGATTTGAAAAAAGCGATGATACAGGCTTGAGGCCTACAAAATCGCTGTAGTTTTCCAGCCGTTGTAGAGGCAAAACATGTCCTATTTGGCTGAAATTTTGCAATCAAGATCAGATTATCAGTCTATATACGTGTATAAATTTGTGTGTTGATAGGGTGAAAGCTTCCTGTTTTCTGTCCATTTAGGTTGGAAAATAGCGATAAATAGAATAAATTGAAAATAGTTATTTTTTCACTGTAGAGCCTACTGACGACTTATTTGGCTCATACTTGGCACATGTACTTCAAATGTCATTGTTAATTAGTAGCTTCAACAGTTTTGGCATGTTTTAAACTTTGACAGAGTTTTGGCCAAATAACTATGAAAAGGCTTTCACGTACATGTTTGATCAAGGTTTATGGGCCTCATATAGTTAAAATGTCAAGATTTTTTTGATAATTATTTACCTACAGGGTCTCAAGATTGCATCAAGACCAAATTTGTTTTGATTGATTAAGGACTTAAAGACAAGTTCGAAAAGAGCAATTTTTACTCTTTTGGCCACTGATGAAAATCTTTGCATTTTTGGTAAACATATGTAATTACAAAGTTGTAAAGGCTCCAGCAAAGTATACAACTAAAAAAGAATAACAAGCCTAGGCCACTTGTACCTTTAGATATAACTGATTTTCTGCTATAGCGCCCCCTTGAGGCCAATCAACGCCATATTTTAATGGATGATAGAAGGCCCTGAGATACATGTAGGGTATAAGTATCGTCCTGATTGGTCATTGTTTAGCATGTCAAAAGCTTGCTGGAATCTGATTGGCTAATAACGATTGCAAAAATTTGCATATCAAATTTTCCTTCTGTTAAACATTAGGACATAGGCCATAGATGATACATGCCAAAGGAGAGCTTCATAGCTTGTACGGTTCCTGAGAAACAGATTTTTAGCTTTGGCTCCGCCCCCTGGGGGCGTATGTCTACACAGATTGACGGGCTACCTCAGAATCATGTTGGCATCAAAATTGTAAAGTGGCATTAGTGTAGGTTTAAGCATTCAAAA
Organism: Astyanax mexicanus; assembly: GCF_023375975.1. Lineage (NCBI taxonomy): Eukaryota > Metazoa > Chordata > Actinopteri > Characiformes > Acestrorhamphidae > Astyanax > Astyanax mexicanus. The sequence continues at coordinate 3,151,922 of NC_064411.1, forward strand.
GTTACAGCTGTTAGAGTAAATTTGGGTGTGCCACAGTAAGATTAATTTGCATATGGCGGCCATATTGTTTACAAATTTCACAATTTTTTCGATAATTATTGAGGGTGGGACTCTGTTGAGTTGTTTGACACCAAATATGACAGGATTGGTCAATGACCCTAGGACAAGTTCTCAAAAGTAGGTTTTACATATTATGCTAAATAGCAAAAAATCTAAGTGGGCGGAGCTTAGTGGTTCTATTGACCTTTTTGATTTGCCATTAACCAAGGAATCATATAATGCAAGAATTTTTGCTTTAGCTATCAGGGCGTGGGAGTTACGAGGCTAAACGCGTTGACCTTTGCCATAGCGCCCCCTTGAGGCCGATCGGGCTCATCTTTTGAATCTGAGTAGCGGTGAGAAGTACTACCATATGACCAAGTCTCAGCCCTGTAGGCCTTACGGTTTCTTCTGCCCAATCACTTCTATGGCAGAAAAAGAATAAGAACTATAATAAATATAGCCGCAAGCGGCGATTTACGGGGTTCGAGCGTTACAGGCAAAGAGACCCCTGGAGGCCAGTTAGGCTTAAAACATGTTGCCGGTTGACCGGCATCGCCAAACTGGATGAGGATGATCAGCAAGACCGTGAAGACCAAGCTAGATTACCAGCATGACTAATCTGGATGACAAACTTGTTGACCATATTGACCAAGCTGGAAGACCATAATGACCAAACTGGATGACCAGCATGGCAAAGGTGGTTGGCCAGTATGACCAAGCTGGAAGACCACCATTACTATGAGGACAAAGCTGAATGACCAGCAGGACCATAATGACCAATGTGAATGGCCAGCATGACCAAGCTGGATGGCCAGCATAACCAAGCTGGGTGACCAGCGTGACCATAAAGACCATAATGGCAATGCTAGATGAGTGGTGTGAGTAAACTAGTTGAAAAGCATTGATAAATTGAGCTGTAGTGTTCATCAAGTTTTATGTGGTGTCTTGCTGCACTCTAGTGGGCATTTGGTGAAACAAATTCAGTTCTTAAATTGAAAAAACACAAGGCATAAAAAGGGCATATAAATAACCCGTATATAGTATATAAGTTTTGACCTGATTAACATTCAGCCTGTCAAAAGCTTGCTGGAATGTGATTGGCTAATAGTGACCACAAAAGTGTCCATATCAAATTTTCATTTGGTGTACCATTAGTGCATGGGCCATAGATGATAATTGGCTAGGATGACCTTGATAGCTTGTATGGTTCTAGAGAAACAGCTATCGAGCATTGGCCCCACCCCCTGGGGGTGTATGTCTACTTAAACTGACAGGGTATCTGAGAATCATGTAATGATCAAAGGACTGAAGTGGTATTAATGTCAGGTTAAGCATTCAAAAGTTATAAGTGTTAAAGACATTTTACTGCACCATGGTAGAACTCATTTGCATATGGCGGCCATATTGTTTATAAATGTAAAGATTTTTTTTAATAATTATTGAGGAGTAAGCTCTGCTGAACTGTTTGACACCAAACATGTCATGATTGGTCAAGGATCCAAGGACAAGATCTCAAAAGTAGGTTTTGCATATTATGCAAATTTTAAAAAAAATTAAGTGGGTGGAGCATAAACAAGAATGACCCAGGTGGCTGACCATCATGAACAAGAAGGATAAATATGTTCAATTAAGCAAGACAAGCAAGATTGAATAAGTTCAGCAGAGCTTTAATTTAGAATAATTCAACTGTAACTGTTTCACCAAATGACCACCAGAGCGCAGCAAGAGACCACATATAACCTGCTGGAAATCTATCACTCTATAAGTAAGACAGAACATTCCCTATCAGTGTGTTTCTATTTATTAAAAAGAGAAGAAAAGTCCGATTGGGCTCCAAATTGGTACTCATGATCAAGTGGTCTGCATATATATGTGTGTAAATTTGTGTGTTGATAGGGTCAAAGGTTCCTGACTTCTGTCCATTTAGGTTTGAAAAAAGCGATAATACAGGCTTATGGCCTACAAAATGGCTGTTGCTCTTTGGCCATATTAGAGGCAAAAAATGTCTGATTTGGCTCAAAATTTGCAATCAAGATCACAATATCAGTCTATATATGTATGTCAATTTCTGTGTCGATAGGTTCAAAGGTTCCTGACTTCTGTCCATTTAGATTTGAAAAAAGCGATAATACAGGCTTGAGGCCAACAAAATCGCTGTAGTTTTCCAGCCGTTGTAGAGGCAAAACATGTCCGATTTGGCTGAAAATTTGCAATCAAGATCAGATTATCAGTCTTTATATGTGTATAAATTTGTGTGTTGATAGGGTGAAAGGTTCCTGTCTTCTGTCCATTTAGGTTGGAAAATAGCGATAAATAGAATAAATTGAAAATAGTTATTTTTTCACTGTAGAGCCTACTGAAGACTTATTTGGCTCATACTTGGCACATGTACTTCAAATGTCATTGTTAATTAGTAGCTTCAACAGTTTTGGCATGTTTTAAACTTTGACAGAGTTTTGGCCAAATAACTCTGAAAAGGCTTTCACGTACATGTTTGATCAAGGTTTATGGGCCTCAAATAGTTAAAATGTCAAGATTTTTTTGATAATTATTTACCTACAGGGTCTCAAGATTGCATCAAGACCAAATTTGTTTTGATTGATTAAGGACTTAAAGACAAGTTCGAAAAGAGCAATTTTTACTCTTTTGGCCACTGATGAAAATCTTTGCATTTTTGGTAAACACATGTAATTACAAAGTTGTAAAGGCTACAGCATAGTATACAACTAAAAAAGAATAACATGCCTAGGCCACTTGTACCTTTAGATATAACTGATTTTCTGCTATAGCGCCCCCTTGAGGCCAATCAACGCCATATTTTAATGGATGATAGAAGGCCCTGAGATACATGTAGGGTATAAGTATCGTCCTGATTGGTCATTGTTTAGCATGTCAAAAGCTTGCTGGAATCTGATTGGCTAATAACGATCGCAAAAATTTGCATATCAAATTTTCCTTCTGTAAAACATTAGGACATAGGCCATAGATGATACATGCCAAAGGAGAGCTTCATAACTTGTACAGTTCCTGAGAAACAGATTTTTAGCTTTGGCTCCGCCCCCTGGGGGCGTATGTCTACACAGATTGACGGGCTACCTCAGAATCATGTTGGCATCAAAGATGTAAAGTGGCATTAGTGTAGGTTTAAGCATTCAAAAGTTACAGCTGTTAGAGTAAATTTGGGTGTGCCACGGTAAGATTAATTTGCATATGGCGGCCATATTGTTTACAAATTTCACAATTTTTTTGATAATTATTGAGTTTGGGACTCAGCTGAGTTGTTTGACACCAAATATGACAGGATTGGTCAATGACCCTAGGACAAGTTCTCAAAAGTAGGTTTTGCATATTATGCTAAATAGCAAAAAATCTAAGTGGGCGGAGCTTAGTGGTTCTATTGACCTTTTTGATTTGCCATTAACCAGGGAATCATATAATGCAAGAATTTTTGCTCTAGCTATCAGGGCGTAGGAGTTACGGGGCCAAACGCGTTGACCTTCGCCATAGCGCCCCCTTGAGGCCGATTTGGCTCATCTTTTGAATCTGAGTAGCGGTGAGAAGTACTACCATATGACCAAGTCTCAGCCCTGTAGGCCTTACGGTTTCTTCTGCCCGATCACTTCTATGGCAGAAAAAGAATAAGAATAATAATAAATATAGCCGCAAGCGGCGATTTACGGGGTTCGAGCGTTACAGACAAAGAGGCCCCTGGAGGCCAGTTAGGCTTAAAACATGTTGCTGGTTGACTGGCATCACCAAACTGGATGACCAGCATGGCAAAGGTGTTTGGCCAGTATGACCAAGCTGGATGACCAGCATTGCTATGATGACAAAGCTGAATGACCAGCAGGACCATAATGACCAATGTGAATGACCAGAATGACCTAGCTGGATGGGCAGCATAACCAAGCTAGGTGACCAGCGTGACCATAAAGTCCATAATGACAATGCTAGATGAGTGGTGTGAGAAAACTAGTTGAAATGCATTGATAAATTGAGCTGTAGTGTTCAGCAGGTTTTATGGGGTCTCTTGCTGCACTCTAGTGGGCATTCGGAGAGCCTAGCAGTGAGGCATGACAAGGGCACATATTAATAACCAATAATATCAATAATAGTACATAAGTTTTGACCTGATTAACATTCAGCCTGTTAAAAGCTTGCTGGAATGTGATTGGCTAATAGTGACTACAAAAGTGTCCATATCAAATTTTCATTTGGTGTACCATTAGTGCATGGGCCATAGATGATAATTGGCAAGGACGACCTTAATAGCTTGTATGGTTCTAGAGAAACAGCTATCGAGCATTGGCTCCGCCCCCTGGGGGGGTGTATGTCTACTTAAACTGACAGGGTATCTGAGAATCATGTAATGATCAAAGGACTGAAGTGGTATTAGTGTCAGGTTAAGCATTCAAAAGTTATAAGTGTTAAAGACATGTTACTGCACTGTGGTAGAACTAATTTGCATATGGCGGCCATATTGTTTACAAATGTAAAGATTTATTAAATAATTATTGAGGAGCAAGCTCTGCTAAATTGTTTGACACCAAACATGTCATGATTGGTCAAGGAGGCAAGGGAAAGATGTCAAAAGTAGGTTTTGCATATTATGCTAATTTAAAAAAAAATTAAGTGGGTGGAGCATAAACAAGAATGACCCAGGTGGCTGAGCAGCATGACCAAGAAGGATAAAGATGTTCAATTAAGCAAGACAAGCAAGATTAATTAAGTTCAGCAGAGCTTTAATTTAGAATAATTCACCTGTAGCTGTTTCACCAAATGACCACCAGAGCGCAGCAAGAGACCACATATAACCTGCTGGAAATCTATCATTCTATAAGCAAGTCAGAACATTCCCTATCAGTGTGTTTCTATTTATTAAAAAGAGAAGAAAAGTCCGATTGGGCTCCAAATTGGTACTCATGATCAAGTGGTCTGTATATACATGTATGTAAATTTGTGTGTTGATAGGGTCAAAGGTTCCTGACTTCTGACCATTTAGGTTTGAAAAAAGTGATAATACAGGCTTATGGCCTACAAAATGGCTGATGCTCTTTGGCCATATTAGAGGCAAAAAATATCTGATTTGGCTCAAAATTTGCAATCAAGATCACAACATCAGTCTATATATGTATGTCAATTTCTGTGTCGATAGGGTTAAAGGTTCCTGACTTCTGTCCATTTAGATTTGAAAAAAGCGATAATACAGGCTTGAGGCCTACAAAATCGCTGTAGTTTTCCAGCCGTTGTAGAGGCAAAACATGTCCGATTTGGCTGAAAATTTGCAATCAAGATCGGATTATCAGTCTATATATGTGTATACATTTGTGTGTTGATAGGGTGAAAGGTTCCTGTCTTCTGTCCATTTAGGTTGGAAAATAGTGATAAATAGAATAAATTGAAAATAGTTATTTTTTCACTGTAGAGCCTACTGAAGACTTATTTGGCTCATACTTGGCACATGTGCTTCCAATGTCATTCTTAATTAGTAGCTTCAACAGTTTTGGCATGATTTAAACTTTGACAGAGTTTTGGCCAAATAACTCTGAAAAGGCTTTCATGTACATGTTTGATCAAGGTTTATGGGCCTCAAATAGTTAAAATGTCAAGATTTTTTTGATAATTATTTACCTACAGGGTCTCAAGATTGCATGAAGACCAAATTTGTTTTGATTGATTAAGGACTTAAAGACAAGTTCGAAAAGAGCCATTTTTACTCTTTTGGCCACTGATGAAAATCTTTGCATTTTTGGTAAATACATGTAATTACAAAGTTGTAAAGGTTACAGCAAAGCATAAAACTCAAAAAGAAAAACAAGCCTAGGCCACTTGTACCTTTAGATATAACTGATTTTCTGCTATAGCGCCCCCTTGAGGCCAATCAACGCCATATTTTAATGGATGATAGAAGGCCCTGAGATACATGTAGGGTATAAGTATCGTCCTGATTGGTCATTGTTTAGCATGTCAAAAGCTTGCTGGAAACTGATTGGCTAATAACGATCGCAAAAATTTGCATATCAAATTTTCCTTCTGTAAAACATTAGGACATAGGCCATAGATGATACATGCCAAAGGAGAGCTTCATAGCTTGTACGGTTCCTGAGAAACAGATTTTTAGCTTTGGCTCCGCCCCCTGGAGGCGTATGTCTACACAGATTGACGGGCTACCTCAGAATCATGTTGGCATCAAAGGTCTAAAGTGGCATTAGTGTAGGTTTAAGCATTCAAAAGTTACAGCTGTTAGAGTAAATTTGGGTGTGCCACGGTAAGATTAATTTGCATATGGCGGCCATATTGTTTACAAATTTCACAATTTTTTTGATAATTATTGAGGTTGGGACTCTGCTGAGTTGTTTGACACCAAATATGACAGGATTGGTCAATGACCCTAGGACAAGTTCTCAAAAGTAGGTTTTGCATATTATGCTAAATAGCAAAAAATCTAAGTGGGCGGAGCTTAGTGGTTCTATTGACCTTTTTGATTTGCCATTAACCAAGGAATCATATAATGCAAGAATTTTTGATCTAGCTATCAGGGCGTAGGAGTTACGAGGCCAAACGCGTTGACCTTCGCCATAGCGCCCCCTTGAGGCCGATCGGGCTCATCTTTTGAATCTGAGTAGCGGTGAGAAGTACTACCATATGACCAAGTCTCAGCCCTGTAGGCCTTACGGTTTCTTCTGCCCAATCACTTCTATGGCAGAAAAAGAATAAGAATAATAATAATAATAATAATAATCAGAACAATTACAATAGGGTTTCTAGCACTACGTGCTCGAACCCCTAATAATCAGAACAATTACAATAGGGTTTCTAGCACTACGTGCTCGAACCCCTAATAATCAGAACAATTACAATAGGGTTTCTAGCACTACGTGCTCGAACCCCTAATAATAATAATAATAATCAGAACAATTACAATAGGGTTTCTAGCACTACGTGCTCGAACCCCTAATAATAATCAGAACAATTACAATAGGGTTTCTAGCACTACGTGCTCGAACCCCTAATAATCAGAACAATTACAATAGGGTTTCTAGCACTACGTGCTCGAACCCCTAATAATCAGAACAATTACAATAGGGTTTCTAGCACTACGTGCTCGAACCCCTAATTACAGGCAAAGAGACCCCTGGAGGCCAGTTAGGCTTAAAACATGTTGCCGGTTGACCGGCATCGCCAAACTGGATGAGGATGACCTGCATGACCGTGAAGACCAAGCTAGATTACCAGCATGACTAATCTGGATGACAAACTTGTTGACCATATTGACCAAGCTGGAAGACCATAATGACCAAACTGGATGACCAGCATGGCAAAGGTGGTTGGCCAGTATGACCAAGCTGGAAGACCACCATTACTATGAGGACAAAGCTGAATGACCAGCAGGACCATAATGACCAATGTGAATGGCCAGCATGACCAAGCTGGATGGACAGCATAACCAAGCTGGGTGACCAGTGTGACCATAAAGACCATAATGGCAATGCTAGATGAGTGGTGTGAGTAAACTAGTTGAAAAGCATTGATAAATTGAGCTGTAGTGTTCATCAGGTTTTATGTGGTGTCTTACTGCACTCTAGTGGGCATTTGGTGAAACAAATTCAGTTCTTAAATTGAAAAAACACAAGGCATAAAAAGGGCATATAAATAACCCGTATATAGTATATAAGTTTTGACCTGATTAACATTCCGCCTGTTAAAAGCTTGCTGGAATGTGATTGGCTAATAGTGACCACAAAAGTGTCCATATCAAATTTTCATTTGGTGTACCATTAGTGCATGGGCCATAGATGATAATTGGCTAGGATGACCTTGATAGCTTGTATGGTTCTAGAGAAACAGCTATCGAGCATTGGCCCCACCCCCTGGGGGTGTATGTCTACTTAAACTGACAGGGTATCTGAGAAACATGTAATGATAAAAGGACTGAAGTGGTATTAGTGTCAGGTTAAGCATTCAAAAGTTACAAGTGTTAAAGACATTTTACTGCACCATGGTAGAACTCATTTGAATATGGCGGCCATATTGTTTATAAATGTAAAGATTTTTTAAATAATTATTGAGGAGTAAGCTCTGCTGAACTGTTTGACACCAAACATGTCATGATTGGTCAAGGATCCAAGGACAAGATCTCAAAAGTAGGTTTTGCATATTATGCAAATTTAAAAAAAAATTAAGTGGGTGGAGCATAAACAAGAATGACCCAGGCGGCTGACCAGCATGAACAAGAAGGATAAATATGTTCAATTAAGCAAGACAAGCAAGATTGAATAAGTTCAGCAGAGCTTTTATTTAGAATAATTCACCTGTAGCTGTTTCACCAAATGACCACCAGAGCGCAGCAAGAGACCACATATAACCTGCTGGAAATCTATCACTCTATCAGAAAGACAGAACATTCCCTATCAGTGTGTTTCTATTTATTAAAAAGAGAAGAAAAGTCCGATTGGGCTCCAAATTGGTACTCATGATCAAGTGGTCTGTATATACATGTATGTAAATTTGTGTGTTGATAGGGTCAAAGGTTCCTGACTTCTGACCATTTAGGTTTGAAAAAAGTGATAATACAGGCTTATGGCCTACAAAATGGCTGTTGCTCTTTGGCCATATTAGAGGCAAAAAATATTTGATTTGGCTCAAAATTTGCAATCAAGATCACAATTTCAGTCTATATATGTATGTCAATTTCTGTGTCAATAGGGTCAAAGGTTCCTGACTTCTGTCCATTTAGATTTGAAAAAAGCGATAATACAGGCTTGAGGCCTACAAAATCGCTGTAGTTTTCCAGCCGTTGTAGAGGCAAAACATGTCCGATTTGGCTGAAAATTTGCAATCAAGATCAGATTATCAGTCTATATATGTGTATAAATTTTTGTGTTGATAGGGTGAAAGGTTCCTGTCTTCTGTCCATTTAGGTTGGAAAATAGCGATAAATAGAATAAATTGAAAATAGTTTTTTTTTCACTGTAGAGCCTACTGAAGACTTATTTGGCTCATACTTGGCATATGTGCTTGAAATGTCATTGTTAATTAGTAGCTTCAACAGTTTTGGCATGTTTTAAACTTTGACAGAGTTTTGGCCAAATAACTCTGAAAAGGCTTTCACGTACATGTTTGATCAAGGTTTATGGGCCTCAAATAGTTAAAATGTCAAGATTTTTTTGATAATTATTTACCTACAGGGTCTCAAGATTGCATCAAGACCAATTTTGTTTTGATTGATTGAAGACTTAAAGACAAGTTCGAAAAGAGCCATTTTTACGCTTTTGGCCATTGATGAAAATCTTTGCATTTTTGGTATACACATGCAATTACAAAGTTGTAAAGGCTATAGCAAAGTATACAATTAAAAAAGAATAACAAGCCTCGGCCACTTGTACCTTTAGATATAACTGATTTTCTGCTATTGCGCCCCCTTGAGGCTAATCAATGCCATATTTTAATGCATGATAGAAGGCCCTAATATACATGTAGGTTATACGTATCGTCCTGATTGGTCATTGTTTAGCCTGTCAAAAGCTTGCTTGAAACTGATTGGCTAATAGCAATCGCAAAAATTTGCATATCAAATTTTCCTTAAGTGAAACATTAGAACATAGGCCATAGATGATACATGCCAAAGGAGAGCTTCGTAGCTTGTACGGTTCCTGAGAAACAGATTTTTAGCTTTGGCTCCGCCCCCTGTGGGCGTATGTCTACACAGATTGACGGGCTACCTCAGAATCATGTTGGCATCAAAGTTGTAAAGTGGCATTAGTGTAGGTTTAAGCATTCAAAAGTTACAGCTGTTAGAGTAAATTTGGGTGTGCCACGGTAAGATTAATTTGCATATGGCGGCCATATTGTTTACAAATTTCACAATTTTTTTGATAATTATTGAGGTTGGGATTCTGCTGAGTTGTATGACACCAAATATGACAGGATTGGTCAATGACCCTAGGACAAGTTCTCAAAAGTAGGTTTTGCATATTATGCTAAATAGCAAAAAATCTAAGTGGGCGGAGCTTAGTGGTTCTATTGACCTTTTTGATTTGCCATTAAACAAGGAATCATATAATGCAAGAATTTTTGCTCTAGCTATCAGGGCGTAGGAGTTACGAGGCCAAACGCGTTGACCTTCGCCATAGCGCCCCCTTGAGGCCGATCGGGCTCATCTTTTGAATCTGAGTAGCGGTGAGAAGTACTACCATATGACCAAGTCTCAGCCCTGTAGGCCTTACGGTTTCTTCTACCCAATCACTTCTATGGCAGAAAAAGAATAAGAACTATAATAATAAATATAGCCGCAAGCGGCGATTTACGGGGTTCGAGCGTTACAGGCAAAGAGACCCCTGGAGGCCAGTTAGGCTTAAAACATGTTGCCGGTTGACCGGCATCGCCAAACTGGATGAGGATGACCAGCATGACCGTGAAGACCAAGCTAGATTACCAGCATGACTAATCTGGATGACAAACTTGTTGACCATATTGACCAAGCTGGAAGACCATAATGACCAAACTGGATGACCAGCATGGCAAAGGTGGTTGGCCAGTATGACCAAGCTGGAAGACCACCATTACTATGAGGACAAAGCTGAATGACCAGCAGGACCATAATGACCAATGTGAATGGCCAGCATGACCAAGGTGGATGGCCAGCATAACCAAGCTGGGTGACCAGATTGACCATAAAGACCATAATGGCAATGCTAGATGAGTGGTGTGAGTAAACTAGTTGAAAAGCATTGATAAATTGAGCTGTAGTGTTCATCAGGTTATATGTGGTGTCTTACTGCACTCTAGTGGGCATTTGGTGAAACAAATTCAGTTCTTAAATTGAAAAAACACAAGGCATAAAAAGGGCATATAAATAACCCGTATATAGTATATAAGTTTTGACCTGATTAACATTCCGCCTGTTAAAAGCTTGCTGGAATGTGATTGGCTAATAGTGACCACAAAAGTGTCCATATCAAATTTTCATTTGGTGTACCATTAGTGCATGGGCCATAGATGATAATTGGTTAGGATGACCTTGATAGCTTGTATGGTTCTAGAGAAACAGCTATCGAGCATTGGCCCCGCCCCCTGGGGGTGTATGTCTACTTAAACTGACAGGGTATCTGAGAATCATGTAATGATCAAAGGACTGAAGTGGTATTAGTGTCAGGTTAAGCATTCAAAAGTTATAAGTGTTAAAGACATTTTACTGCACCATGGTAGAACTCATTTGCATATGGCGGCCATATTGTTTATAAATGTAAATATTTTTTTAATAATTATTGAGGAGTAAGCTCTGCTGAACTGTTTGATACCAAACATGTCATGATTGGTCAAGGAGCCAAGGACAAGATCTCAAAAGTAAGTTTTGCATATTATGCAAATAAAAAAAAACAATAAGTGGGTGGAACATAAACAAGAATGACCCAGGTGGCTGACCAGCATGAACAAGAAGGATAAATATGTTCAATTAAGCAAGACAAGCAAGATTGAATAAGTTCAGCAGAGCTTTAATATAGAATAATTCACCTGTAGCTGTTTCACCAAATGACCACCAGAGCGCAGCAAGAGACCACATATAACCTGCTGGAAATCTATCACTCTATAAGTAAGACAGAACATTCCCTATCAGTGTGTTTCTATTTATTAAAAAGAGAAGAAAAGTCCGATTGGGCTCCAAATTAGTACTCATGATCAAGTGGTCTGTATATATATGTGTGTAAATTTGTGTGTTGATAGGGTCAAAGGTTCCTGACTTCTGTCCATTTAGGCTTGAAAAAAGCGATAATACAGGCTTTTGGCCTACAAAACGGCTGTTGCTCTTTGGCCATATTAGAGGCAAAAAATATCTGATTTGGCTCAAAATTTGCAATCAAGATCACAATACCAGTCTATATATGTATGTCAATTTCTGTGTTGATAGGATCAAAGATTCCTGACTTCTGTCCATTTAGATTTGAAAAAAGCGATAATACAGGCTTGAGGCCTACAAAATCGCTGTAGTTTTCCAGCCGTTGTAGAGGCAAAACATGTCCGATTTGGCTGACAATTTGCAATCAAGATCAGATTATCAGTCTATATATGTGTGTAAATTTGTGTGTTGATACGGTGAAAGGTTCCTGTCTTCTGTCCATTTAGGTTGGAAAATAGCGATAAATAGAATAAATTGAAAATAGTTATTTTTTCACTGTAGAGCCTACTGAAGACTTATTTGGCTCATACTTGGCACATGTGCTTGAAATGTCATTATTAATTAGTAGCTTCAACAGTTTTGGCCTGTTTAAAACTTTGACAGAGTTTTGGCCAAATAACTCTGAAAAGGCTTTCACGTACATGTTTGATCAAGGTTTATGGGCCTCAAATAGTTAAAATGTCGAGATTTTTTTGATAATTATTTACCTACAGGGTCTCAAGATTGCATCAAGACCAAATTTGTTTTGATTGATTAAGGACTTAAAGACAAGTTCGAAAAGTGCAATTTTTACTCTTTTGGCCACTGATGAAAATCTTTGCATTTTTGGTAAACACATGTAATTACAAAGTTGTAAAGGCTACAGCAAAGTATACAACTCAAAAAGAATAACAAGCCTAGGCCACTTGTACCTTTAGATATAACTGATTTTCTGCTATAGCGCCCCCTTGAGGCCAATCAACGCCATTTTTTAAAGGATGATAGAAGGCCCTGAGATACATGTAGGGTATAAGTATCGTCCTGATTGGTCATTGTTTAGCATGTCAAAAGCTTGCTGGAATCTGATTGGCTAATAACGATCGCAAAAATTTGCATATCAAATTTTCCTTCTGTAAAACATTAGGACATAGGCCATAGATGATACCTGCCAAAGGAGAGCTACAAAGCTTGTATGGTTCCTGAGAAACAGATTTTTAGCTTTGGCTCCGCCCCCTGGGGGCGTATGTCTACACAGATTGACAGGCTACCTCAGAATCATGTTGGCATCAAAGTTCTAAAGTGGCATTAGTGTAGGTTTAAGCATTCAAAAGTTACAGCTGTTAGAGTAAATTTGGGTGTGCCACGGTAAGATTAATTTGCATATGGCGGCCATATTGTTTACAAATTTCACAATTTTTTCGATAATTATTGAGCTTGGGACTCTGCTGAGTTGTTTGACACCAAATATGACAGGATTGGTCAATGACCCTAGGACAAGTTCTCAAAAGTAGGTTTTGCATATTATGCTAAATAGCAAAAAATCTTAGTGGGCGGAGCTTAGTGGTTCTATAGACCTTTTTGATTTGCCATTAAACAAGGAATCATATAATGCAAGAATTTTTGCTCTAGCTATCAGGGCGTGGCAGTTACGAGGCCTAACGCGTTGACCTTCGCCATAGCGCCCCCTTGAGGCCGATCGGGCTCATCTTTTGAATCTGAGTAGCGGTGAGAAGTACTACCATATGACCAAGTCTCAGCCCTGTAGGCCTTACGGTTTCTTCTGCCCAATCACTTCTATGGCAGAAAAAGAATAAGAATAATAATAATAATAAATATAGCCGCAAGCGGCGATTTACGGGGTTCGAGCGTTACAGGCAAAGACGCCCCTGGAGGCCAGTTAGGCTTAAAACATGTTGCTGGTTGACCGGCATCACCAAACTGGATGACCAGCATGGCAAAGGTGGTTGGCCAGTATGACCAAGCTGGAAGACCACCATTACTATGAGGACAAAGCTGAATGACCAGCAGGACCATAATGACCAATGTGAATTGCCAGCATGACCAAGCTGGATGGCCAGCATAACCAAGCTGGGTGACCAGCGTGACCATAAAGACCATAATGGCAATGCTAGATGAGTGGTGTGAGTAAACTAGTTGAAAAGCATTGATAAATTGAGCTGTAGTGTTCATCAGGTTTTATGTGGTGTCTTACTGCACTCTATTGCGCATTTGGTGAAACAAATTCAGTTCTTAAATTGAAAAAACACAAGGCATAAAAAGGGCATATAAATAACCCGTATATAGTATATAAGTTTTGACCTGATTAACATTCCGCCTGTTAAAAGCTTGCTGGAATGTGATTGGCTAATAGTGACCACAAAAGTGTCCATATCAAATTTTCATTTGGTGTACCATTAGTGCATGGGCCATAGATGATAATTGGCTAGGATGACCTTGATAGCTTGTATGGTTCTAGAGAAACAGCTATCGAGCATTGGCTCCGCCCCCTGGGGGTGTATGTCTACTTAAACTGACAGGGTATCTGAGAATCATGTAATGATCAAAGGACTGAAGTGGTATTAGTGTCAGGTTAAGCATTCAAAAGTTCTAAGTGTTAAAGACATTTTACTGCACCATGGTAAAACTAATTTGCATATGGTGGCCATATTGTTTATAAATGTAAAGATTTTTTTTATAATTGTTGAGGAGTAAGCTCTGCTGAACTGTTTGACACCAAACATGTCATGATTGGTCAAGGAGGCAAAGACAAGATCTCAAAAGTAGGTTTTGCATATTATGCAAATTAAAAAAAAAAATTATTGGGTGGAGCATAAACAAGAATGACCCAGGTGGCTGAGCAGCATGACCAAGAAGGATAAAGATGTTCAATTAAGCCAGACAAGCAAGATTAAATAAGTTCAGCAGAGCTTTAATTTAGAATAATTCACCTGTAGCTGTTTCACCAAATGACCACCAGAGCGCAGCAAGAGACCACATATAACCTGCTGGAAATCTATCATTCTATCAGAAAGACAGAACATTCCCTATCAGTGTGTTTCTATTTATTAAAAAGAGAAGAAAAGTCCGATTGGGCTCCAAATTGGTACTCATGATCAAGTGGTCTGTATATTTATGTGTGTAAATTTGTGTGTTGATAGGGTCAAAGGTTCCTGACTTCTGTCCATTCAGGCTTGAAAAAAGCGATAATACAGGCTTATGGCCTACAAAATGGCTGTTGCTCTTTGGCCATATTAGAGGCAAAAAATATCTGATTTGGCTCAAAATTTGCAATCAAGATCACAATATCAGTCTATATATGTATGTCAATTTCTGTGTCAATAGGGTCAAAGGTTCCTGACTTCTGTCCATTTAGATTTGAAAAAAGCGATAATACAGGCTTGAGGCCTACAAAATCGCTGTAGTTTTCCAGCCGTTGTAGAGGCAAAACATGTCCGATTTGGCTGAAAATTTGCAATCAAGATCAGATTATCAGTCTATATATGTGTATAAATTTGTGTGTTGATAGGGTGAAAGGTTCCTGTCTTCTGTCCATTTAGGTTGGAAAATAGCGATAAATAGAATAAATTGAAAATAGTTATTTTTTCACTGTAGAGCCTACTGAAGACTTATTTGGCTCATACTTGGCACATGTACTTCAAATGTCATGGTTAATTAGTAGCTTCAACAGTTTTGGCATGTTTTAAACTTTGACAGAGTTTTGGCCAAATAACTCTGAAAAGGCTTTCACGTACATGTTTGATCAAGGTTTATGGGCCTCGAATAGTTAAAATGTCAAGATTTTTTTGATAATTATTTACCTACAGGGTCTCAAGATTGCATCAAGACCAAAGTTATTTTGATTGATTAAGGACTTAAAGACAAGTTCGAAAAGAGCAATTTTTACTCTTTTGGCCACTGATGAAAATCTTTCCATTTTTGGTAAATACATGTAATTACAAAGTTGTAAAGGCTACAGCAAAGTATACAACTAAAAAAGAATAACAAGCCTAGGCCACTTGTACCTTTAGATATAACTGATTTTCTGCTATAGCGCCCCCTTGAGGCCAATCAACGCCATATTTTAATGGATGATAGAAGGCCCTGAGATACATGTAGGGTATAAGTATCGTCCTGATTGGTCATTGTTTAGCATGTCAAAAGCTTGCTGGAAACTGATTGGCTAATAACGATCGCAAAAATTTGCATATCATATTTTCCTTCTGTAAAACATTAGGACATAGGCCATAGATGATACATGCCAAAGGAGAGCTTCATAGCTTGTACGGTTCCTGAGAAACAGATTTTTAGCTTTGGCTCCGCCCCCTGGGGGCGTATGTCTACACAGATTGACGGGCTACCTCAGAATCATGTTGGCATCAACGGTCTAAAGTGGCATTAGTGTAGGTTTAAGCATTCAAAAGTTACAGCTGTTAGAGTAAATTTGGGTGTGCCACGGTAAGATTAATTTGCATATGGCGGCCATATTGTTTACAAATTTCACAATTTTTTTGATAATTATTGAGGTTGGGACTCTGCTGAGTTGTTTGACACCAAATATGACAGGATTGGTCAATGACCCTAGGACAAGTTCTCAAAAGTAGGTTTTGCATATTATGCTAAATAGCAAAAAATCTAAGTGGGCGGAGCTTAGTGGTTCTATTGACCTTTTTGATTTGCCATTAACCAAGGAATCATATAGTGCAAGAACTTTTGCTCTAGCTATCAGGGCGTGGCAGTTACGAGGCCTAACGCGTTGACCTTCGCCATAGCGCCCCCTTGAGGCCGATCGGGCTCATCTTTTGAATCTGAGTAGCGGTGAGAAGTACTACCATATGACCAAGTCTCAGCCCTGTAGGCCTTACGGTTTCTTCTGCCCGATCACTTCTATGGCAGAAAAAGAATAAGAATAATAATAATAATAATAATAATAATAATAATAATAATAATAATAATAATCAGAACAATTACAATAGGGTTTCTAGCACTACGTGCTCGAACCCCTAATAATAATAATAATAATCAGAACAATTACAATAGGGTTTCTAGCACTACGTGCTCGAACCCCTAATAATAATAATAATAATCAGAACAATTACAATAGGGTTTCTAGCACTACGTGCTCGAACCCCTAATAATAATAATAATAATAATCAGAACAATTACAATAGGGTTTCTAGCACTACGTGCTCGAACCCCTAATAATAATAATAATAATAATAATAATCAGAACAATTACAATAGGGTTTCTAGCACTACGTGCTCGAACCCCTAAATATAGCCGCAAGCGGCGATTTACGGGGTTCGAGCGTTACAGGCAAAGAGACCCCTGGAGGCCAGTTAGGCTTAAAACATGTTGCCGGTTGACCGGCATCACCAAACTGGATGAGGATGACCAGCATGACCGTGAAGACCAAGCTAGATTACCAGCATGACTAATCTGGATGACAAACTTGGTGACCATATTGACCAAGCTGGAAGACCATAATGACCAAACTGGATGACCAGCATGGCAAAGGTGGTTGGCCAGTATGACCAAGCTGGAAGACCACCATTACTATGAGGACAAAGCTGAATGACCAGCAGGACCATAATGACCAATGTGAATGGCCAGCATGACCAAGCTGGATGGCCAGCATAACCAAGCTGGGTGACCAGCGTGACCATAAAGACCATAATGGCAATGCTAGATGAGTGGTGTGAGTAAACTAGTTGAAAAGCATTGATAAATTGAGCTGTAGTGTTCATCAGGTTTTATGTGGTGTCTTACTGCACTCTAGTGCGCATTTGGTGAAACAAATTCAGTTCTTAAATTGAAAAAACACAAGGCATAAAAAGGGCATATAAATAACCCGTATATAGTATATAAGTTTTGACCTGATTAACATTCCGCCTGTTAAAAGCTTGCTGGAATGTGATTGGCTAATAGTGACCACAAAAGTGTCCATATCAAATTTTCATTTGGTGTACCATTAGTGCATGGGCCATAGATGATAATTGGCTAGGATGACCTTGATAGCTTGTATGGTTCTAGAGAAACAGCTATCGAGCATTAGCCCCGCCCCCTGGGGGTGTATGTCTACTTAAACTGACAGGGTATCTGAGAATCATGTAATGATCAAAGGACTGAAGTGGTATTAGTGTTAGGTTAAGCATTCAAAAGTTATAAGTGTTAAAGACATTTTACTGCACCATGGTAAAACTAATTTGCATATGGCGGCCATATTGTTTATAAATGTAAAGATTTTTTTTTATAATTATTGAGGAGTAAGCTCTGCTGAACTGTTTGACACCAAACATGTCATGATTGGTCAAGGAGGCAAAGACAAGATCTCAAAAGTAGGTTTTGCATATTATGCAAATTAAAAAAAAATTAAGTGGTTGGAGCATAAATAAGAATGACCCAGGTGGCTGACTAGCATGACCAAGAAGGATAAATATGTTCAATTAAGCAAGACAAAAATGATTAAATAAGTTCAGCAGAGCTTTAATTTAGAATAATTCAAATGTAGCTGTTTCACCAAATGACCACCAGAGCGCAGCAAGAGACCACATATAACCTGCTGGAAATCTATCACTCTATAAGTAAGACAGAACATTCCCTATCAGTGTGTTTCTATTTATTAAAAAGAGAAGAAAAGTCCGATTGGGCTCCAAATTGGTACTCATGATTAAGTGGTCTGCATATATATGTGTGTAAATTTGTGTGTTGATAGGGTCAAAGGTTCCTGACTTCTGTCCATTTAGGTTTGAAAAAAGCGATAATACAGGCTTATGGCCTACAAAATGGCTGTTGCTCTTTGGCCATATTAGAGGCAAAAAATATCTGTTTTGGCTCAAAATTTGCAATCAAGATCACAATATCAGTCTATATATGTATGTCAATTTCTGTGTCGATAGGGTCAAAGGTTCCTGACTTATGTCCATTTAGATTTGAAAAAAGCGATAATACAGGCTTGAGGCCTACAAAATCGCTGTAGTTTTCCAGCCGTTGTAGAGGGAAAACATGTCCGATTTGGCTGAAAATTTGCAATCAAGATCAGATTATCAGTCTATATATGTGTATAAATTTGTGTGTTGATAGGGTGAAAGGTTCCTGTCTTCTGTCCATTTAGGTTGGAAAATAGCGATAAATAGAATAAATTGAAAATAGTTATTTTTTCACTGTAGAGCCTACTGAAGACTTATTTGGCTCATACTTGGCAAATGTGCTTCAAATGTCATTGTTAATTAGTAGCTTCAATAGTTTTGGCATGTTTTAAACTTTGACAGAGTTTTGGCCAAATAACTCTGAAAAGGCTTTCACGTACATGTTTGATCAAGGTTTATGGGCCTCAAATAGTTAAAATGTCAAGATTTTTTTGATAATTATTTACCTACAGGGTCTCAAGATTGCATCAAGACCAAATTTGTTTTGATTGATTAAGGACTTAAAGACAAGTTCGAAAAGAGCAATTTTTACTCTTTTGGCCACTGATGAAAATCTTTCCATTTTTGGTAAATACATGTAATTACAAAGTTGTAAAGGCTACAGCAAAGTATACAACTAAAAAAGAATAACAAGCCTAGGTTACTTGTACCTTTAGATATAACTGATTTTCTGCTATAGCGCCCCCTTGAGGCCAATCAACGCCATATTTTAATGGATGATAGAAGGCCCTGAGATACATGTAGGGTATAAGTATCGTCCTGATTGGTCATTGTTTAGCATGTCAAAAGCTTGCTGGAAACTGATTGGCTAATAACGATCGCAAAAATTTGCATATCAAATTTTCCTTCTGTAAAACATTAGGACATAGGCCATAGATGATACATGCCAAAGGAGAGCTTCATAGCTTGTACGGTTCCTGAGAAACAGATTTTTAGCTTTGGCTCCGCCCCCTGGGGGCGTATGTCTACACAGATTGACGGGCTACCTCAGAATCATGTTGGCATCAACGGTCTAAAGTGGCATTAGTGTAGGTTTAAGCATTCAAAAGTTACAGCTGTTAGAGTAAATTTGGGTGTGCCACGGTAAGATTAATTTGCATATGGCGGCCATATTGTTTACAAATTTCACAATTTTTTTGATAATTATTGAGGTTGGGACTCTGCTGAGTTGTTTGACACCAAATATGACAGGATTGGTCAATGACCCTAGGACAAGTTCTCAAAAGTAGGTTTTGCATATTATGCTAAATAGCAAAAAATCTAAGTGGGCGGAGCTTAGTGGTTCTATTGACCTTTTTGATTTGCCATTAACCAAGGAATCATATAATGCAAGAATTTTTGCTCTAGCTATCAGGGCGTGGCAGTTACGAGGCCTAACGCGTTGACCTTCGCCATAGCTCCCCCTTGAGGCCGATCGGGCTCATCTTTTGAATCTGAGTAGCGGTGAGAAGTACTACCATATGACCAAGTCTCAGCCCTGTAGGCCTTACGGTTTCTTCTGCCCGATCACTTCTATGGCAGAAAAAGAATAAGAATAATAAATATAGCCGCAAGCGGCGATTTACGGGGTTCGAGCGTCACAGGCAAAGAGGCCCCTGGAGGCCAGTTAGGCTTAAAACCTGTTGCTGGTTGACCGTCATCACCAAACTGGATGACCAAGCTGGGTAACCAGCGTGACCATAAAGACCATAATGACAATGCTAGATGAGTGGTGTGAGTAAACTAGTTGAAAAGCATTGATAAATTGAGCTGTAGTGTTCATCAGGTTTTATGTGGTGTCTTGCTGCACTCTAGTGGGCATTTGGTGAAACAACTTCAGTTCTTAAATTAAAAAAACACAAGGCATAAAAAGGGCATATAAATAACCCATATATAGTGTATAAGTTTTGACCTGATAAACATTCTGCCTGTCAACAGCTTGCTGGAATGTGATTGGCTAATAGTGACCACAAAAGTGTCCATATCAAATTTTCATTTGGTGTACCATTAGTGCATGGGCCATAGATGATAATTGGCAAGGATGACCTTGATAGCTTGTATGGTTGTAGAGAAACAGCTATCGAGCATTGGCTCTGCCCCCTGGGGGTGTATGTCTACTTAAACTCACAGGGTATCTGAGAATCATGTAATGATCAAAGGACTGAAGTGGTATTAGTGTCAGGTTAAGCATTCAAAAGTTATAAGTGTTAAAGACATTTTACTGCACCATGGTAAAACTAATTTGCATATGGCGGCCATATTGTTTATAAATGTAAAGATTTTTTTTAATAATTATTGAGGAGTAAGCTCTGCTGAACTGTTTGACACCAAACATGTCATGATTGGTCAAGGAGGCAAAGACAAGATCTCAAAAGTAGGTTTTGCATATTATGCAAATTTTAAAAAAAATTAAGTGGGTGGAGCATAAACAAGAATGACCCAGGCGGCTGACTAGCATGAACAAGAAGGATAAATATGTTCAATTAAGCAAGACAAGCAAGATTGAATAAGTTCAGCAGAGCTTTAATTTAGAATAATTCACCTGTAGCTGTTTCACCAAATGACCACCAGAGCGCAGCAAGAGACCACATATAACCTGCTGGAAATCTATCACTCTATAAGTAAGACAGAACATTCCCTATCAGTGTGTTTCTATTTATTAAAAAGAGAAGAAAAGTCCGATTGGGCTCCAAATTGGTACTCATGATCAAGTGGTCTGCATATATATGTGTGTAAATTTGTGTGTTGATAGGGTCAAAGGTTCCTGACTTCTGTCCATTTAGGTTTGAAAATAGCGATAATACAGGCTTATGGCCTACAAAATGGCTGTTGCTCTTTGGCCATATTAGAGGCAAAAAATATCTGATTTGGCTCAAAATTTGCAATCAAGATCACAATATCAGTCTATATATGTATGTAAATTTCTGTGTCAATAGGGTCAAAGGTTCCTGACTTCTGTCCATTTAGATTTGAAAAAAGCGATAATACAGGCTTGAGGCCTACAAAATTGCTGTAGTTTTCCAGCCGTTGTAGAGGGAAAACATGTCCGATTTGGCTGAAAATTTGCAATCAAGATCAGATTATCAGTCTATATATGTGTATAAATTTGTGTGTTGATAGGGTGAAAGGTTCCTGTCTTCTGTCCATTTAGGTTGGAAAATAGCGATAAATAGAATAAACTGAAAATAGTTATTTTTTCACTGTAGAGCCTACTGAAGACTTATTTGGCTCATACTTGGCACATGTGCTTCAAATGTCATTGTTAATTAGTAGCTTCAACAGTTTTGGCATGTTTTAAACTTTGACAGAGTTTTGGCCAAATAACTCTGAAAAGGCTTTCACGTACATGTTTGATCAAGGTTTATGGGCCTCAAATAGTTAAAATGTCAAGATTTTTTTGATAATTATTTACCTACAGGGTCTCAAGATTGCATCAAGACCAAATTTGTTTTGATTGATTAAGGACTTAAAGACAAGTTCGAAAAGAGCAATTTTTACTCTTTTGGCCACTGATGAAAATCTTTGCATTTTTGGTAAATACATGTAATTACAAAGTTGTAAAGGCTACAGCAAAGTATACAATTCAAAAAGAATAACAAGCCTAGGCCACTTGTACCTTTAGATATAACTGATTTTCTGCTATAGCGCCCCCTTGAGGCCAATCAACGCCATATTTTAATGGATGATAGAAGGCCCTCATATACATGTAGGGTATAAGTATCGTCCTGATTGGTGATTGTTTAGCCTGTCAAAAGCTTGCTGGAAGCTGATTGGCTAATAGCGATCGCAAAAATTTGCATATCAAATTTTCCTTCTGTGAAACATTAGAACATAGGCCATAGATGATACATGCCAAAGGAGAGCTTCATAGCTTGTACGGTTCCTGAGAAACAGATTTTTAGCTTTGGCTCCGCCCCCTGGGGGCGTATGTCTACACGGATTGACGGGCTACCTCAGAATCATGTTGGCATCAAAGTTGTTAAGTGGCATTAGTGTAGGTTTAAGCATTCAAAAGTTACAGCTGTTAGAGTAAATTTGGGTGTGCCACGGTAAGATTAATTTGCATATGGCGGCCATATTGTTTAAAAAATTCTCAATTTTTTCGATAATTATTGAGCTTGGGACTCTGCTGAGTTGTTTGACACCAAATATGACAGGATGGGTCAATGACCCTAGGACAAGTTCTCAAAAGTAGGTTTTGCATATTATGCTAAATAGCAAAAAATCTAAGTGGGCGGAGCTTAGTGGTTCTATTGACCTTTTTGATTTGCCATTAACCAAGGAATCATATAATGCAAGAATTTTTGCTCTAGCTATCAGGGCGTAGGAGTTACGAGGCCAAACGCGTTGACCTTCGCCATAGCGCCCCCTTGAGGCCGATCGGGCTCATCTTTTGAACCTGAGTAGCGGTGAGAAGTACTACCATATGACCAAGTCTCAGCCCTGTAGGCCTTACGGTTTCTTCTGCCCAATCACTTCTATGGCAGAAAAAGAATAAGAACTATAATAATAATAATAAATATAGCCGCAAGCGGCGATTTACGGGGTTCGAGCGTCACAGGCAAAGAGGCCCCTGGAGGCCAGTTAGGCTTAAAACCTGTTGCTGGTTGACCGTCATCACCAAACTGGATAACCAAGCTGGGTAACCAGCGTGACCATAAAGACCAAAATGACAATGCTAGATGAGTGGTGTGAGTAAACTAGTTGAAAAGCATTGATAAATTGAGCTGTAGTGTTCATCAGGTTTTATGTTGTGTCTTGCTGCACTCTAGTGGGCATTTGGTGAAACAACTTCAGTTCTTAAATTCAAAAAACACAAGGCATAAAAAGGGCATATAAATAACCCATATATAGTGTATAAGTTTTGACCTGATAAACATTCTGCCTGTCAAAAGCTTGCTGGAATGTGATTGGCTAATAGTGACCACAAAAGTGTCCATATCAAATTTTCATTTGGTGTACCATTAGTGCATGGGCCATAGATGATAATTGGCAAGGATGACCTTGATAGCTTGTATGGTTGTAGAGAAACAGCTATCGAGCATTGGCCCCGCCCCCTGGGGGGGTGTATGTCTACTTAAACTCACAGGGTATCTGAGAATCATGTAATGATCAAAGGACTGAAGTGGTATTAGTGTCAGGTTAAGCATTCAAAAGTTATAAGTGTTAAAGACATTTTACTGCACCATGGTAAAACTAATTTGCATATGGCAGCCATATTGTTTATAAATGTAAAGATTTTTTTTATAATTATTGAGGAGTAAGCTCTGCTGAACTGTTTGACACCAAACATGTCATGATTGGTCAAGGAGGCAAAGACAAGATCTCAAAAGTAGGTTTTGCATATTATGCAAATTAAAAAAAAATTAAGTGGGTGGAGCATAAATAAGAATGACCCAGGTGGCTGACTAGCATGACCAAGAAGGATAAATATGTTCAATTAAGCAAGACAAAAATGATTAAATAAGTTCAGCAGAGCTTTAATTTAGAATAATTCAAATGTAGCTGTTTCACCAAATGACCACCAGAGCGCAGCAAGAGACCACATATAACCTGCTGGAAATCTATCACTCTATAAGTAAGACAGAACATTCCCTATCAGTGTGTTTCTATTTATTAAAAAGAGAAGAAAAGTCCGATTGGGCTCCAAATTGGTACTCATGATTAAGTGGTCTGCATATATATGTGTGTAAATTTGTGTGTTGATAGGGTCAAAGGTTCCTGACTTCTGTCCATTTAGGTTTGAAAAAAGCGATAATACAGGCTTATGGCCTACAAAATGGCTGTTGCTCTTTGGCCATATTAGAGGCAAAAAATATCTGTTTTGGCTCAAAATTTGCAATCAAGATCACAATATCAGTCTATATATGTATGTCAAGTTATGTGTCGATAGGGTCAAAGGTTCCTGACTTATGTCCATTTAGGTTTGAAAAAAGCGATAATACAGGCTTGAGGCCTACAAAATCGCTGTAGTTTTCCAGCCGTTGTAGAGGGAAAACATGTCCGATTTGGCTGAAAATTTGCAATCAAGATCAGATTATCAGTCTATATATGTGTATAAATTTGTGTGTTGATAGGGTGAAAGGTTCCTGTCTTCTGTCCATTTAGGTTGGAAAATAGCGATAAATAGAATAAATTGAAAATAGTTATTTTTTCACTGTAGAGCCTACTGAAGACTTATTTGGCTCATACTTGGCAAATGTGCTTCAAATGTCATTGTTAATTAGTAGCTTCAACAGTTTTGGCATGTTTTAAACTTTGACAGAGTTTTGGCCAAATAACTCTGAAAAGGCTTTCACGTACATGTTTGATCAAGGTTTATGGGCCTCAAATAGTTAAAATGTCAAGATTTTTTTGATAATTATTTACCTACAGGGTCTCAAGATTGCATCAAGACCAAATTTATTTTGATTGATTAAGGACTTAAAGAAAAGTTCGAAAAGAGCAATTTTTACTCTTTTGGCCACTGATGAAAATCTTTCCATTTTTGGTAAATACATGTAATTACAAAGTTGTAAAGGCTACAGCAAAGTATACAACTAAAAAAGAATAACAAGCCTAGGCCACTTGTACCTTTAGATATAACTGATTTTCTGCTATAGCGCCCCCTTGAGGCCAATCAACGCCATATTTTAATGGATGATAGAAGGCCCTGAGATACATGTAGGGTATAAGTATCGTCCTGATTGGTCATTGTTTAGCATGTCAAAAGCTTGCTGGAAACTGATTGGCTAATAACGATCGCAAAAATTTGCATATCAAATTTTCCTTCTGTAAAACATTAGGACATAGGCCATAGATGATACATGCCAAAGGAGAGCTTCATAGCTTGTACGGTTCCTGAGAAACAGATTTTTAGCTTTGGCTCCGCCCCCTGGGGGCGTATGTCTACACAGATTGACGGGCTACCTCAGAATCATGTTGGCATCAACGGTCTAAAGTGGCATTAGTGTAGGTTTAAGCATTCAAAAGTTACAGCTGTTAGAGTAAATTTGGGTGTGCCACGGTAAGATTAATTTGCATATGGCGGCCATATTGTTTACAAATTTCACAATTTTTTTGATAATTATTGAGGTTGGGACTCTGCTGAGTTGTTTGACACCAAATATGACAGGATTGGTCAATGACCCTAGGACAAGTTCTCAAAAGTAGGTTTTGCATATTATGCTAAATAGCAAAAAATCTAAGTGGGCGGAGCTTAGTGGTTCTATTGACCTTTTTGATTTGCCATTAACCAAGGAATCATATAATGCAAGAATTTTTGCTCTAGCTATCAGGGCGTGGCAGTTACGAGGCCTAACGCGTTGACCTTCGCCATAGCGCCCCCTTGAGGCCGATCGGGCTCATCTTTTGAATCTGAGTAGCGGTGAGAAGTACTACCATATGACCAAGTCTCAGCCCTGTAGGCCTTACGGTTTCTTCTGCCCGATCACTTCTATGGCAGAAAAAGAATAATAATAATAATAATAATAATAATAATAATAATCAGAACAATTACAATAGGGTTTCTAGCACTACGTGCTCGAACCCCTAAATATAGCCGCAAGCGGCGATTTACGGGGTTCGAGCGTCACAGGCAAAGAGGCCCCTGGAGGCCAGTTAGGCTTAAAACCTGTTGCTGGTTGACCGTCATCACCAAACTGGATAACCAAGCTGGGTAACCAGCGTGACCATAAAGACCAAAATGACAATGCTAGATGAGTGGTGTGAGTAAACTAGTTGAAAAGCATTGATAAATTGAGCTGTAGTGTTCATCAGGTTTTATGTGGTGTCTTGCTGCACTCTAGTGGGCATTTGGTGAAACAACTTCAGTTCTTAAATTCAAAAAACACAAGGCATAAAAAGGGCATATAAATAACCCATATATAGTGTATAAGTTTTGACCTGATAAACATTCTGCCTGTCAAAAGCTTGCTGGAATGTGATTGGCTAATAGTGACCACAAAAGTGTCCATATCAAATTTTCATTTGGTGTACCATTAGTGCATGGGCCATAGATGATAATTGGCAAGGATGACCTTGATAGCTTGTATGGTTGTAGAGAAACAGCTATTGAGCATTGGTTCTGCCCCCTGGGGGTGTATGTCTACTTAAACTCACAGGGTATCTGAGAATCATGTAATGATCAAAGGACTGAAGTGGTATTAGTGTCAGGTTAAGCATTCAAAAGTTATAAGTGTTAAAGACATTTTACTGCACCATGGTAAAACTAATTTGAATATGGCGGCCATATTGTTTATAAATGTAAAGATTTTTTTTATAATTATTGAGGAGTAAGCTCTGCTGAACTGTTTGACACCAAACATGTCATGATTGGTCAAGGAGGCAAAGACAAGATCTCAAAAATAGGTTTTGCATATTATGCAAATTAAAAAAAAATTAAGTGGGTGGAGCATAAATAAGAATGACCCAGGTGGCTGACTAGCATGACCAAGAAGGATAAATATGTTCAATTAAGCAAGACAAAAAAGATTAAATAAGTTCAGCAGAGCTTTAATTTAGAATAATTCAAATGTAGCTGTTTCACCAAATGACCACCAGAGCGCAGCAAGAGACCACATATAACCTGCTGGAAATCTATCACTCTATAAGTAAGACAGAACATTCCCTATCAGTGTGTTTCTATTTATTAAAAAGAGAAGAAAAGTCTGATTGGGCTCCAAATTGGTACTCATGATCAAGTGGTCTGCATATATATGTGTGTAAATTTGTGTGTTGATAGGGTCAAAGGTTCCTGACTTCTGTCCATTTAGGTTTGAAAAAAGCGATAATACAGGCTTATGGCCTACAAAATGGCTGTTGCTCTTTGGCCATATTAGAGGCAAAAAATATCTGATTTGGCTCAAAATTTGCAATCAAGATCACAATATCAGTCTATATATGTATGTCAATTTCTGTGTTGATAGGGTCAAAGGTTCCTGACTTATGTCCATTTAGGTTTGAAAAAAGCGATAATACAGGCTTGAGGCCTACAAAATCGCTGTAGTTTTCCAGCCGTTGTAGAGGGAAAACATGTCCGATTTGGCTGAAAATTTGCAATCAAGATCAGATTATCAGTCTATATATGTGTATAAATTTGTGTGTTGATAGGGTGAAAGGTTCCTGTCTTCTGTCCATTTAGGTTGGAAAATAGCGATAAATAGAATAAATTGAAAATAGTTATTTTTTCACTGTAGAGCCTACTGAAGACTTATTTGGCTCATACTTGGCAAATGTGCTTCAAATGTCATTGTTAATTAGTAGCTTCAACAGTTTTGGCATGTTTTAAACTTTGACAGAGTTTTGGCCAAATAACTCTGAAAAGGCTTTCACGTACATGTTTGATCAAGGTTTATGGGCCTCAAGTAGTTAAATTGTCAAGATTTTTTTGATAATTATTTACCTACAGGGTCTCAAGATTGCATCAAGACCAAAGTTATTTTGATTGATTAAGGACTTAAAGACAAGTTCGAAAAGAGCAATTTTTACTCTTTTGGCCACTGATGAAAATCTTTGCATTTTTGGTAAATACATGTAATTACAAAGTTGTAAAGGCTACAGCAAAGTATACAACTAAAAAAGAATAACAAGCCTAGGCCACTTGTACCTTTAGATATAACTGATTTTCTGCTATAGCGCCCCCTTGAGGCCAATCAACGCCATATTTTAATGGATGATAGAAGGCCCTGAGATACATGTAGGGTATAAGTATCGTCCTGATTGGTCATTGTTTAGCATGTCAAAAGCTTGCTGGAAACTAATTGGCTAATAACGATCGCAAAAATTTGCATATCAAATTTTCCTTCTGTAAAACATTAGGACATAGGCCATAGATGATACATGCCAAAGGAGAGCTTCATAGCTTGTACGGTTCCTGAGAAACAGATTTTTAGCTTTGGCTCCGCCCCCTGGAGGCGTATGTCTACACAGATTGACGGGCTACCTCAGAATCATGTTGGCATCAACGGTCTAAAGTGGCATTAGTGTAGGTTTAAGCATTCAAAAGTTACAGCTGTTAGAGTAAATTTGGGTGTGCCACGGTAAGATTAATTTGCATATGGCGGCCATATTGTTTACAAATTTCACAATTTTTTTGATAATTATTGAGGATGGGACTCTGCTGAGTTGTTTGACACCAAATATGACAGGATTGGTCAATGACCCTAGGACAAGTTCTCAAAAGTAGGTTTTGCATATTATGCTAAATAGCAAAAAATCTAAGTGGGCGGAGCTTAGTGGTTCTATTGACCTTTTTGATTTGCCATTAACCAAGGAATCATACAATGCAAGAATTTTTGCTCTAGCTATCAGGGCGTGGCAGTTACGAGGCCTAACGCGTTGACCTTCGCCATAGCGCCCCCTTGAGGCCGATCGGGCTCATCTTTTGAATCTGAGTAGCGGTGAGAAGTACTACCATATGACCAAGTCTCAGCCCTGTAGGCCTTACGGTTTCTTCTGCCCGATCACTTCTATGGCAGAAAAAGAATAAGAATAATAATAATAATAATAATAATAATAAATATAGCCGCAAGCGGCGATTTACGGGGTTCGAGCGTTACAGGCAAAGAGACCCCTGGAGGCCAGTTAGGCTTAAAACATGTTGCCGGTTGACCGGCATCGCCAAAGTGGATGAGGATGACCAGCATGACCGTGAAGACCAAGCTAGATTACCAGCATGACTAATCTGGATGACAAACTTGTTGACCATATTGACCAAGCTGGAGGACCATAATGACCAAACTGGATGACCAGCATGGCAAAGGTGGTTGGCCAGTATGACCAAGCTGGAAGACCACCATTACTATGAGGACAAAGCTGAATGACCAGCAGGACCATAATGACCAATGTGAATGGCCAGCATGACCAAGCTGGATGGCCAGCATAACCAAGCTGGGTGACCAGCGTGACCATAAAGACCATAATGGCAATGCTAGATGAGTGGTGTGAGTAAACTAGTTGAAAAGCATTGATAAATTGAGCTGTAGTGTTCATCAGGTTTTATGTGGTGTCTTACTGCACTCTAGTGGGCATTTGGTGAAACAAATTCAGTTCTTCAATTGAAAAATCACAAGGCATAAAAAGGGCATATAAATAACCCGTATATAGTATATAAGTTTTGACCTGATTAACATTCCGCCTGTTAAAAGCTTCCTGGAATGTGTTTGGCTAATAGTGACCACAAAAGTGTCCATATCAAATTTTCATTTGGTGTACCATTAGTGCATGGGCCATAGATGATAATTGGCAAGGATGACCTTGATAGCTTGTATGGTTGTAGAGAAACAGCTATCGAGCATTGGCCCCGCCCCCTGGGGGTGTGTATGTCTACTTAAACTCACAGGGTATCTGAGAATCATGTAATGATCAAAGGACTGAAGTGGTATTAGTGTCAGGTTAAGCATTCAAAAGTTATAAGTGTTAAAGACATTTTACTGCACCATGGTAAAACTAATTTGCATATGGCGGCCATATTGTTTATAAATGTAAAGATTTGTTTTTTATAATTATTGAGGAGTAAGCTCTGCTGAACTGTTTGACACCAAACATGTCATGATTGGTCAAGGAGGCAAAGACAAGATCTCAAAAGTAGGTTTTGCATATTATGCAAATTAAAAAAAAATTAAGTGGGTGGAGCATAAATAAGAATGACCCAGGTGGCTGACTAGCATGACCAAGAAGGATAAATATGTTCAATTAAGCAAGACAAAAATGATTAAATAAGTTCAGCAGAGCTTTAATTTAGAATAATTCAAATGTAGCTGT
Organism: Astyanax mexicanus; assembly: GCF_023375975.1. Taxonomy (NCBI): domain Eukaryota; kingdom Metazoa; phylum Chordata; class Actinopteri; order Characiformes; family Acestrorhamphidae; genus Astyanax; species Astyanax mexicanus. The sequence continues at coordinate 3,182,268 of NC_064411.1, forward strand.
TTCACCAAATGACCACCAGAGCGCAGCAAGAGACCACATATAACCTGCTGGAAATCTATCACTCTATAAGTAAGACAGAACATTCCCTATCAGTGTGTTTCTATTTATTAAAAAGAGAAGAAAAGTCCGATTGGGCTCCAAATTGGTACTCATGATTAAGTGGTCTGCATATATATGTGTGTAAATTTGTGTGTTGATAGGGTCAAAGGTTCCTGACTTCTGTCCATTTAGGTTTGAAAAAAGCGATAATACAGGCTTATGGCCTACAAAATGGCTGTTGCTCTTTGGCCATATTAGAGGCAAAAAATATCTGTTTTGGCTCAAAATTTGCATTCAAGATCACAATATCAGTCTATATATGTATGTCAATTTCTGTGTCGATAGGGTCAAAGGTTCCTGACTTATGTCCATTTAGGTTTGAAAAAAGCGATAATACAGGCTTGAGGCCTACAAAATCGCTGTAGTTTTCCAGCCGTTGTAGAGGCAAAACATGTCCGATTTGGCTGAAAATTTGCAATCAAGATCAGATTATCAGTCTATATATGTGTATAAATTTGTGTGTTGATAGGGTGAAAGGTTCCTGTCTTCTGTCCATTTAGGTTGGAAAATAGCGATAAATAGAATAAATTGAAAATAGTTATTTTTTCACTGTAGAGCCTACTGAAGACTTATTTGGCTCATACTTGGCAAATGTGCTTCAAATGTCATTGTTAATTAGTAGCTTCAACAGTTTTGGCATGTTTTAAACTTTGACAGAGTTTTGGCCAAATAACTCTGAAAAGGCTTTCACGTACATGTTTGATCAAGGTTTATGGGCCTCAAATAGTTAAAATGTCAAGATTTTTTTGATAATTATTTACCTACAGGGTCTCAAGATTGCATCAAGACCAAATTTGTTTTGATTGATTAAGGACTTAAAGACAAGTTCGAAAAGAGCAATTTTTACTCTTTTGGCCACTGATGAAAATCTTTCCATTTTTGGTAAATACATGTAATTACAAAGTTGTAAAGGCTACAGCAAAGTATACAATTAAAAAAGAATAACAAGCCTAGGCCACTTGTACCTTTAGATATAACTGATTTTCTGCTATAGCGCCCCCTTGAGGCCAATCAACGCCATATTTTAATGGATGATAGAAGGCCCTGAGATACATGTAGGGTATAAGTATCGTCCTGATTGGTCATTGTTTAGCATGTCAAAAGCTTGCTGGAAACTGATTGGCTAATAACGATCGCAAAAATTTGCATATCAAATTTTCCTTCTGTAAAACATTAGGACATAGGCCATAGATGATACATGCCAAAGGAGAGCTTCATAGCTTGTACGGTTCCTGAGAAACAGATTTTTAGCTTTGGCTCCGCCCCCTGGGGGCGTATGTCTACACAGATTGACGGGCTACCTCAGAATCATGTTGGCATCAAAGGTCTAAAGTGGCATTAGTGTAGGTTTAAGCATTCAAAAGTTACAGCTGTTAGAGTAAATTTGGGTGTGCCACGGTAAGATTAATTTGCATATGGCGGCCATATTGTTTACAAATTTCACAATTTTTTTGATAATTATTGAGGTTGGGACTCTGCTGAGTTGTTTGACACCAAATATGACAGGATTGGTCAATGACCCTAGGACAAGTTCTCAAAAGTAGGTTTTGCATATTATGCTAAATAGCAAAAAATCTAAGTGGGCGGAGCTTAGTGGTTCTATTGACCTTTTTGATTTGCCATTAACCAAGGAATCATATAGTGCAAGAATTTTTGCTCTAGCTATCAGGGCGTGGCAGTTACGAGGCCTAACGCGTTGACCTTCGCCATAGCGCCCCCTTGAGGCCGATCGGGCTCATCTTTTGAATCTGAGTAGCGGTGAGAAGTACTACCATATGACCAAGTCTCAGCCCTGTAGGCCTTACGGTTTCTTCTGCCCGATCACTTCTATGGCAGAAAAAGAATAAGAATAATAATAATAATAATAATAAATATAGCCGCAAGCGGCGATTTACGGGGTTCGAGCGTTACAGGCAAAGAGACCCCTGGAGGCCAGTTAGGCTTAAAACATGTTGCCGGTTGACCGGCATCGCCAAACTGGATGAGGATGACCAGCATGACCGTGAAGACCAAGCTAGATTACCAGCATGACTAATCTGGATGACAAACTTGTTGACCATATTGACCAAGCTGGAAGACCATAATGACCAAACTGGATGACCAGCATGGCAAAGGTGGTTGGCCAGTATGACCAAGCTGGAAGACCACCATTACTATGAGGACAAAGCTGAATGACCAGCAGGACCATAATGACCAATGTGAATGGCCAGCATGACCAAGCTGGATGGCCAGCATAACCAAGCTGGGTGACCAGCGTGACCATAAAGACCATAATGGCAATGCTAGATGAGTGGTGTGAGTAAACTAGTTGAAAAGCATTGATAAATTGAGCTGTAGTGTTCATCAGGTTTTATGTGGTGTCTTACTGCACTCTATTGCGCATTTGGTGAAACAAATTCAGTTCTTAAATTGAAAAAACACAAGGCATAAAAAGGGCATATAAATAACCCGTATATAGTATATAAGTTTTGACCTGATTAACATTCCGCCTGTTAAAAGCTTGCTGGAATGTGATTGGCTAATAGTGACCACAAAAGTGTCCATATCAAATTTTCATTTGGTGTACCATTAGTGCATGGGCCATAGATGATAATTGGCTAGGATGACCTTGATAGCTTGTATGGTTGTAGAGAAACAGCTATCGAGCATTGGCTCCGCCCCCTGGGGGTGTATGTCTACTTAAACTGACAGGGTATCTGAGAATCATGTAATGATCAAAGGACTGAAGTGGTATTAGTGTCAGGTTAAGCATTCAAAAGTTATAAGTGTTAAAGACATTTTACTGCACCATGGTAAAACTAATTTGCATATGGTGGCCATATTGTTTATAAATGTAAAGATTTTTTTTATAATTGTTGAGGAGTAAGCTCTGCTGAACTGTTTGACACCAAACATGTCATGATTGGTCAAGGAGGCAAAGACAAGATCTCAAAAGTAGGTTTTGCATATTATGCAAATTAAAAAAAAAATTATTGGGTGGAGCATAAACAAGAATGACCCAGGTGGCTGAGCAGCATGACCAAGAAGGATAAAGATGTTCAATTAAGCCAGACAAGCAAGATTAAATAAGTTCAGCAGAGCTTTAATTTAGAATAATTCACCTGTAGCTGTTTCACCAAATGACCACCAGAGCGCAGCAAGAGACCACATATAACCTGCTGGAAATCTATCATTCTATCAGAAAGACAGAACATTCCCTATCAGTGTGTTTCTATTTATTAAAAAGAGAAGAAAAGTCCGATTGGGCTCCAAATTGGTACTCATGATCAAGTGGTCTGTATATTTATGTGTGTAAATTTGTGTGTTGATAGGGTCAAAGGTTCCTGACTTCTGTCCATTTAGGCTTGAAAAAAGCGATAATACAGGCTTATGGCCTACAAAATGGCTGTTGCTCTTTGGCCATATTAGAGGCAAAAAATATCTGATTTGGCTCAAAATTTGCAATCAAGATCACAATATCAGTCTATATATGTATGTCAATTTCTGTGTCAATAGGGTCAAAGGTTCCTGACTTCTGTCCATTTAGATTTGAAAAAAGCGATAATACAGGCTTGAGGCCTACAAAATCGCTGTAGTTTTCCAGCCGTTGTAGAGGCAAAACATGTCCGATTTGGCTGAACATTTGCAATCAAGATCAGATTATCAGTCTATATATGTGTATAAATTTGTGTGTTGATAGGGTGAAAGGTTCCTGTCTTCTGTCCATTTAGGTTGGAAAATAGCGATAAATAGAATAAATTGAAAATAGTTATTTTTTCACTGTAGAGCCTACTGAAGACTTATTTGGCTCATACTTGGCACATGTGCTTCAAATGTCATGGTTAATTAGTAGCTTCAACAGTTTTGGCATGTTTTAAACTTTGACAGAGTTTTGGCCAAATAACTCTGAAAAGGCTTTCACGTACATGTTTGATCAAGGTTTATGGGCCTCGAATAGTAAAAATGTCAAGATTTTTTTGATAATTATTTACCTACAGTGTCTCAAGATTGCACCAAGACCAAATTTGTTTTGATTGATTAAGGACTTAAAGACAAGTTCGAAAAGAGGAATTTTTACTCTTTTGGCCACTGATGAAAATCTTTGCATTTTTGGTAAACATATGTAATTACAAAGTTGTAAAGGCTACAGCAAAGTATACAACTAAAAAAGAATAACAAGCCTAGGCCACTTGTACCTTTAGATATAACTGATTTTCTGCTATAGCGCCCCCTTGAGGCCAATCAACGCCATATTTTAATGGATGATAGAAGGCCCTGAGATACATGTAGGGTATAAGTATCGTCCTGATTGGTCATTGTTTAGCATGTCAAAAGCTTGCTGGAAACTGATTGGCTAATAACGATCGCAAAAATTTGCATATCAAATTTTCCTTCTGTAAAACATTAGGACATAGGCCATAGATGATACATGTCAAAGGAGAGCTTCATAGCTTGTACGGTTCCTGAGAAACAGATTTTTAGCTTTGGCTCCGCCCCCTGGGGGCGTATGTCTACACAGATTGACGGGCTACCTCAGAATCATGTTGGCATCAAAGTTGTAAAGTGGCATTAGTGTAGGTTTAAGCATTCAAAAGTTACAGCTGTTAGAGTAAATTTGGGTGTGCCACGGTAAGATTAATGTGCATATGGCGGCCATATTGTTTACAAATTTCACAATTTTTTCGATAATTATTGAGGTTGGGACTCTGCTGAGTTGTTTGACACCAAATATGACAGGATTGGTCAATGACCCTAGGACAAGTTCTCAAAAGTAGGTTTTGCATATTATGCTAAATAGCAAAAAATCTAAGTGGGCGGAGCTTAGTGGTTCTATTGACCTTTTTGATTTGCCATTAACCAAGGAATCATACAATGCAAGAATTTTTGCTCTAGCTATCAGGGTGTAGGAGTTACGAGGCCAAACGCGTTGACCTTCGCCATAGCGCCCCCTTGAGGCCGATCGGGCTCATGTTTTGAATCTGAGTAGCGGTGAGAAGTACTACCATATGACCAAGTCTCAGCCCTGTAGGCCTTACGGTTTCTTCTGCCCAATCACTTCTATGGCAGAAAAAGAATAAGAACTATAATAATAATAATAATAATAATAATAATAATAATCAGAACAATTACAATAGGGTTTCTAGCACTACGTGCTCGAACCCCTAATAATAATAATAATAATAATAATAATCAGAACAATTACAATAGGGTTTCTAGCACTACGTGCTCGAACCCCTAATAATAATCAGAACAATTACAATAGGGTTTCTAGCACTACGTGCTCGAACCCCTAATAATAATCAGAACAATTACAATAGGGTTTCTAGCACTACGTGCTCGAACCCCTAATAAATATAGCCGCAAGCGGCGATTTACGGGGTTCGAGCGTTACAGGCAAAGAGACCCCTGGAGGCCAGTTAGACTTAAAACATGTTGCCGGTTGACCGGCATCGCCAAACTGGATGAGGATGACCAGCATGACCGTGAAGACCAAGCTAGATTACCAGCATGACTAATCTGGATGACAAACTTGTTGACCATATTGACCAAGCTGGAAGACCATAATGACCAAACTGGATGACCAGCATGGCAAAGGTAGTTGGCCAGTATGACCAAGCTGGAAGACCACCATTACTATGAGGACAAAGCTGAATGACCAGCAGGACCATAATGACCAATGTGAATGGCCAGCATGACCAAGCTGGATGGCCAGCATAACCAAGCTGGGTGACCAGCGTGACCATAAAGACCATAATGGCAATGCTAGATGAGTGGTGTGAGTAAACTAGCTGAAAAGCATTGATAAATTGAGCTGTAATGTTCATCAGGCTTTATGTGGTGTCTTACTGCACTCTAGTGGGCATTTGGTGAAACAAATTCAGTTCTTAAATTAAAAAAACACAAGGCATAAAAAGGGCATATAAATAACCCGTATATAGTATATAAGTTTTGACCTGATTAACATTCCGCCTGTTAAAAGCTTGCTGGAATGTGATTGGCTAATAGTGACCACAAAAGTGTCCATATCAAATTTTCATTTGGTGTACCATTAGTGCATGGGCCATAGATGATAATTGGCTAGGATGACCTTGATAGCTTGTATGATTCTAGAGAAACAGCTATCGAGCATTGGCCCCGCCCCCTGGGGGGGTGTATGTCTACTTAAACTGACAGGGTATCTGAGAATCATGTAATGATCAAAGGACTGAAGTGGTATTAGTGTCAGGTTAAGCATTCAAAAGTTATAAGTGTTAAAGACATTTTACTGCACCATGGTAGAACTCATTTGCATATGGCGGCCATATTGTTTATAAAAGTAAAGATTTTTTTTAATAATTATTGAGGAGTAAGCTCTGCTGAACTGTTTGACAGCAAACATGTCATGATTGGTCAAGGATCCAAGGACAAGATCTCAAAAGTAGGTTTTGCATATTATGCAAATTTAAAAAAAATTAAGTGAGTGGAGCATAAACAAGAATGACCCAGGCGGCTGACTAGCATGACCAAGAAGGATAAAGATCTTCAATTAAGCAAGACAAGCAAGATTGAATAAGTTCAGCAGAGCTTTAATTTAGAATAATTCAACTGTAACTGTTTCACCAAATGACCACCAGAGCGCAGCAAGAGACCACATATAACCTGCTGGAAATCTATCACTCTATCAGAAAGACAGAATATTCCCTATCAGTGTGTTTCTATTTATTAAAAAGAGAAGAAAAGTCCGATTGGGCTCCAAATTGGTACTCATGATCAAGTGGTCTGTCTATACATGTATGTAAATTTGTGTGTTGATAGGGTCAAAGGTTCCTGACTTCTGACCATTTAGGTTTGAAAAAAGTGATAATACAGGCTTATGGCCTACAAAATGGCTGTTGCTCTTTGGCCATATTAGAGGCAAAAAATATCTGATTTGGCTCAAAATATGCAATCAAGATCACAATATCAGTCTATATATGTATGTCAATTTCTGTGTCAATGGGGTCAAAGGTTCCTGACTTCTGTCAATTTAGATTTGAAAAAAGCGATAATACAGGCTTGAGGCCTACAAAATCGCTGTAGTTTTCCAGCCGTTGTAGAGGCAAAACATGTCCGATTTGGCTGAAAATTTGCAATTAAGATCACAATATCAGTCTATATATGTGTATAAATTTGTGTGTTGATAGGGTGAAAGGTTCCTGTCTTCTGTCCATTTAGGTTAGAAAATAGCGATAAATAGAATAAATTGAAAATAGTTATTTTTTCACTGTAGAGCCTACTGAAGACTTATTTGGCTCATACTTGGCACATGTACTTCAAATGTCATTGTTAATTAGTAGCTTCAACAGTTTTGGCATGTTTTAAACTTTGACAGAGTTTTGGCCAAATAACTCTGAAAAGGCTTTCACGTACACGTTTGATCAAGGTTTATGGGCCTCAAGTAGTTAAAATGTCAAGATTTTTTTGATAATTATTTACCTACAAGGTCTCAAGATTGCATCAAGACCAAATTTGTTTTGATTGATTAAGGACTTAAAGACAAGTTCGAAAAGAGCAATTTTTACTCTTTTGGCCACTGATGAAAATGTTTGCATTTTTGGTAAACATATGTAATTACAAAGTTGTAAAGGCTACAGCAAAGTATACAACTAAAAAAGAATAACAAGCCTAGGCCACTTGTACCTTTAGATATAACTTATTTTCTGCTATAGCGCCCCCTTGAGGCCAATCAACACCATATTTTAATGGATGATAGAAGGCCCTGAGATACATGTAGGGTATAAGTATCGTCCTGATTGGTCATTGTTTAGCATGTCAAAAGCTTGCTGGAAACTGATTGGCTAATAACGATCGCAAAAATTTGCATATCAAATTTTCCTTCTGTAAAACATTAGGACATAGGCCATAGATGATACATGTCAAAGGAGAGCTTCATAGCTTGTACGGTTCCTGAGAAACAGATTTTTAGCTTTGGCTCCGCCCCCTGGGGGCGTATGTCTACACAGATTGACGGGCTACCTCAGAATCATGTTGGCATCAAAGTTGTAAAGTGGCATTAGTGTAGGTTTAAGCATTCAAAAGTTACAGCTGTTAGAGTAAATTTGGGTGTGCCACGGTAAGATTAATGTGCATATGGCGGCCATATTGTTTACAAATTTCACAATTTTTTCGATAATTATTGAGGTTGGGACTCTGCTGAGTTGTTTGACACCAAATATGACAGGATTGGTCAATGACCCTAGGACAAGTTCTCAAAAGTAGGTTTTGCATATTATGCTAAATAGCAAAAAATCTAAGTGGGCGGAGCTTAGTGGTTCTATTGACCTTTTTGATTTGCCATTAACCAAGGAATCATACAATGCAAGAATTTTTGCTCTAGCTATCAGGGTGTAGGAGTTACGAGGCCAAACGCGTTGACCTTCGCCATAGCGCCCCCTTGAGGCCGATCGGGCTCATGTTTTGAATCTGAGTAGCGGTGAGAAGTACTACCATATGACCAAGTCTCAGCCCTGTAGGCCTTACGGTTTCTTCTGCCCAATCACTTCTATGGCAGAAAAAGAATAAGAATAATAATAATAATAATAATAATAATAATAATAATCAGAACAATTACAATAGGGTTTCTAGCACTACGTGCTCGAACCCCTAATAATAATAAATATAGCCGCAAGCGGCGATTTACGGGGTTCGAGCGTCACAGGCAAAGAGGCCCCTGGAGGCCAGTTAGGCTTAAAACCTGTTGCTGGTTGACCGTCATCACCAAACTGGATAACCAAGCTGGGTAACCAGCGTGACCATAAAGACCAAAATGACAATGCTAGATGAGTGGTGTGAGTAAACTAGTTGAAAAGCATTGATAAATTGAGCTGTAGTGTTCATCAGGTTTTATGTGGTGTCTTGCTGCACTCTAGTGGGCATTTGGTGAAACAACTTCAGTTCTTAAATTCAAAAAACACAAGGCATAAAAAGGGCATATAAATAACCCATATATAGTGTATAAGTTTTGACCTGATAAACATTCTGCCTGTCAAAAGCTTGCTGGAATGTGATTGGCTAATAGTGACCACAAAAGTGTCCATATCAAATTTTCATTTGGTGTACCATTAGTGCATGGGCCATAGATGATAATTGGCAAGGATGACCTTGATAGCTTGTATGGTTGTAGAGAAACAGCTATCGAGCATTGGCCCCGCCCCCTGGGGGGGTGTATGTCTACTTAAACTCACAGGGTATCTGAGAATCATGTAATGATCAAAGGACTGAAGTGGTATTAGTGTCAGGTTAAGCATTCAAAAGTTATAAGTGTTAAAGACATTTTACTGCACCATGGTAAAACTAATTTGCATATGGCGGCCATATTGTTTATAAATGTAAAGATTTTTTTTTATAATTATTGAGGAGTAAGCTCTGCTGAACTGTTTGACACCAAACATGTCATGATTGGTCAAGGAGGCAAAGACAAGATCTCAAAAGTAGGTTTTGCATATTATGCAAATTAAAAAAAAATTAAGTGGGTGGAGCATAAATAAGAATGACCCAGGTGGCTGACTAGCATGACCAAGAAGGATAAAGATGTTCAATTAAGCAAGACAAGCAAGATTGAATAAGTTCAGCAGAGCTTTAATTTAGAATAATTCAAATGTAGCTGTTTCACCAAATGACCACCAGAGCGCAGCAAGAGACCACATATAACCTGCTGGAAATCTATCACTCTATAAGTAAGACAGAACATTCCCTATCAGTGTGTTTCTATTTATTAAAAAGAGAAGAAAAGTCCGATTGGGCTCCAAATTGGTACTCATGATCAAGTGGTCTGCATATATATGTGTGTAAATTTGTGTGTTGATAGGGTCAAAGGTTCCTGACTTCTGTCCATTTAGGTTTGAAAAAAGCGATAATACAGGCTTATGGCCTACAAAATGGCTGTTGCTCTTTGGCCATATTAGAGGCAAAAAATATCTGTTTTGGCTCAAAATTTGCAATCAAGATCACAATATCAGTCTATATATGTATGTCAATTTCTGTGTCGATAGGGTCAAAGGTTCCTGACTTATGTCCATTTAGGTTTGAAAAAAGCGATAATACAGGCTTGAGGCCTACAAAATCGCTGTAGTTTTCCAGCCGTTGTAGAGGCAAAACATGTCCGATTTGGCTGAAAATTTGCAATCAAGATCAGATTATCAGTCTATATATGTGTATAAATTTGTGTGTTGATAGGGTGAAAGGTTCCTGTCTTCTGTCCATTTAGGTTGGAAAATAGCGATAAATAGAATAAATTGAAAATAGTTATTTTTTCACTGTAGAGCCTACTGAAGACTTATTTGGCTCATACTTGGCAAATGTGCTTCAAATGTCATTGTTAATTAGTAGCTTCAACAGTTTTGGCATGTTTTAAACTTTGACAGAGTTTTGGCCAAATAACTCTGAAAAGGCTTTCACGTACATGTTTGATCAAGGTTTATGGGCCTCAAATAGTTAAAATGTCAAGATTTTTTTGATAATTATTTACCTACAGGGTCTCAAGATTGCATCAAGACCAAATTTGTTTTGATTGATTAAGGACTTAAAGACAAGTTCGAAAAGAGCAATTTTTACTCTTTTGGCCACTGATGAAAATCTTTCCATTTTTGGTAAATACATGTAATTACAAAGTTGTAAAGGCTACAGCAAAGTATACAACTAAAAAAGAATAACAAGCCTAGGCCACTTGTACCTTTAGATATAACTGATTTTCTGCTATAGCGCCCCCTTGAGGCCAATCAACGCCATATTTTAATGGATGATAGAAGGCCCTGAGATACATGTAGGGTATAAGTATCGTCCTGATTGGTCATTGTTTAGCATGTCAAAAGCTTGCTGGAAACTGATTGGCTAATAACGATCGCAAAAATTTGCATATCAAATTTTCCTTCTGTAAAACATTAGGACATAGGCCATAGATGATACATGCCAAAGGAGAGCTTCATAGCTTGTACGGTTCCTGAGAAACAGATTTTTAGCTTTGGCTCCGCCCCCTGGGGGCGTATGTCTACACAGATTGACGGGCTACCTCAGAATCATGTTGGCATCAAAGTTGTAAAGTGGCATTAGTGTAGGTTTAAGCATTCAAAAGTTACAGCTGTTAGAGTAAATTTGGGTGTGCCACGGTAAGATTAATTTGCATATGGCGGCCATATTGTTTACAAATTTCACAATTTTTTTGATAATTATTGAGGTTGGGACTCTGCCGAGTTGTTTGACACCAAATATGACAGGATTGGTCAATGACCCTAGGACAAGTTCTCAAAAGTAGGTTTTGCATATTATGCTAAATAGCAAAAAATCTAAGTGGGCGGAGCTTAGTGGTTCTATTGACCTTTTTGATTTGCCATTAACCAAGGAATCATATAATGCAAGAATTTTTGCTCTAGCTATCAGGGCGTGGCAGTTACGAGGCCTAACGCGTTGACCTTCGCCATAGCGCCCCCTTGAGGCCGATCGGGCTCATCTTTTGAATCTGAGTAGCGGTGAGAAGTACTACCATATGACCAAGTCTCAGCCCTGTAGGCCTTACGGTTTCTTCTGCCCGATCACTTCTATGGCAGAAAAAGAATAAGAATAATAATAATAATAATAATAATAATAATAATAAATATAGCCGCAAGCGGCGATTTACGGGGTTCGAGCGTTACAGGCAAAGAGACCCCTGGAGGCCAGTTAGGCTTAAAACATGTTGCCGGTTGACCGGCATCGCCAAACTGGATGAGGATGACCAGCATGACCGTGAAGACCAAGCTAGATTACCAGCATGACTAATCTGGATGACAAACTTGTTGACCATATTGACCAAGCTGGAAGACCATAATGACCAAACTGGATGACCAGCATGGCAAAGGTGGTTGGCCAGTATGACCAAGCTGGAAGACCACCATTACTATGAGGACAAAGCTGAATGACCAGCAGGACCATACTGACCAATGTGAATGGCCAGCATGACCAAGCTGGATGGCCAGCATAACCAAGCTGGGTGACCAGCGTGACCATAAAGACCATAATGGCAATGCTAGATGAGTGGTGTGAGTAAACTAGTTGAAAAGCATTGATAAATTGAGCTGTAGTGTTCATCAGGTTTTATGTGGTGTCTTACTGCACTCTAGTGGGCATTTGGTGAAACAAATTCAGTTCTTAAATTGAAAAAACACAAGGCATAAAAAGGGCATATAAATAACCCATATATAGTATATAAGTTTTGACCTGATTAACATTCCGCCTGTTAAAAGCTTGCTGGAATGTGATTGGCTAATAGTGACCACAAAAGTGTCCATATCAAATTTTCATTTGGTGTACCATTAGTGCATGGGCCATAGATGATAATTGGCTAGGATGACCTTGATAGCTTGTATGGTTCTAGAGAAACAGCTATCGAGCATTGGCCCCGCCCCCTGGGGGGGTGTATGTCTACTTAAACTGACAGGGTATCTGAGAATCATGTAATAATCAAAGGACTGAAGTGGTATTAGTGTCAGGTTAAGCATTCAAAAGTTGTAAGTGTTAAAGACATTTTACTGCACCATGGTAGAACTCATTTGCATATGGCGGCCATATTGTTTATAAATGTAAAGATTTTTTTAATAATTATTGAGGAGTAAGCTCTGCTGAACTGTTTGACACCAAACATGTCATGATTGGTCAAGGATCCAAGGACAAGATCTCAAAATTAGGTTTTGCATATTATGCAAATTAAAAAAAAAATTAAGTGGGTGGAGCATAAACAAGAATGACCCAGGCGGCTGACCATCATGAACAAGAAGGATAAATATGTTCAATTAAGCAAGACAAGCAAGATTGAATAAGTTCAGCAGAGCTTTAATTTAGAATAATTCACCTGTAGCTGTTTCACCAAATGACCACTAGAGCGCAGCAAGAGACCACATATAACCTGCTGGAAATCTATCACTCTATCAGAAAGACAGAACATTCCCTATCAGTGTGTTTCTATTTATTAAAAAGAGAAGAAAAGTCTGATTGAGCTCCAAATTGGTACTCATGATCAAGTGGTCTGTATATACATGTATGTAAATTTGTGTGTTGATAGGGTCAAAGGTTCCTGACTTCTGACCATTTAGGCTTGAAAAAAGTGATAATACAGGCTTATGGCCTACAAAATGGCTGTTGCTCTTTGGCCATATTAGAGGCAAAAAATATCTGATTTGGCTCAAAATTTGCAATCAGGATCACAATATCAGTCTATATATGTATGTCAATTTCTGTGTCAATAGGGTCAAAGGTTCCTGACTTCTGTCCATTTAGATTTGAAAAAAGCGATAATACAGGCTTGAGGCCTACAAAATCGCTGTAGTTTTCCAGCCGTTGTAGAGGCAAAACATGTCCGATTTGGCTGAAAATTTGCAATCAAGATCAGATTATCAGTCTATATATGTGTATAAATTTGTGTGTTGATAGGGTGAAAGGCTCCTGTCTTCTGTCCATTTAGGTTGGAAAATAGCGATAAATAGAATAAATTGAAAATAGTTATTTTTTCACTGTAGTGCCTACTGAAAACTTATTTGGCTCATACTTGGCACATGTGCTTTAAATGTCATTGTTAATTAGTAGCTTCAACAGTTTTGGCATGTTTTAAACTTTGACAGAGTTTTGGCCAAATAACTCTGAAAAGGCTTTCACGTACATGTTTGATCAAGGTTAATGGGCCTAAAATAGTTAAAATATCAAGATTTTTTTGATAATTATTTACCTACTGGGTCTCAAGATTGCATCAAGACCAAATTTGTTTTGATTGATTAAGGACTTAAAGACAAGTTCGAAAAGAGCAATTTTTACTCTTTTGGCCACTGACGAAAATCTTTGCATTTTTGGTAAACACATGTAATTACAAAGTTGTAAAGGCTACAGGAAAGTATACAACTAAAAAAGAATAACAAGCCTAGGCCACTTGTACCTTTAGATATAACTGATTTTCTGCTATAGCGCCCCCTTGAGGCCAATCAACGCCATATTTTAATGGATGATAGAAGGCCCTGAGATACATGTAGGGTATAAGTATCGTCCTGATTGGTCATTGTTTAGCCTGTCAAAAGCTTGCTGGAATCTGATTGGCTAATAACGATCGCAAAAATTTGCATATCCAATTTTCCTTCTGTAACACATTAGGACATAGGCCATAGGTGATACATGCCAAAGGAGAGCTTCATAGATTGTACGGTTCCTGAGAAACAGATTTTAAGCTTTGGCTCCGCCCCCTGGGGGCGTATGTCTATACAGATTGACGGGCTACCTCAGAATCATGTTGGCATCAAAGTTGTAAAGTGGCATTAGTGTGGGTTTAAGCATTCAAAAGTTACAGCTGTTAGAGTAAATTTGGGTGTGCCACGGTAAGATTAATTTGCATATGGCGGCCATACTGTTTACAAATTTCACAATTTTTTCGATAATTATTGAGGTTGGGACTCTGCTGAGTTGTTTGACACCAAATATGACAGGATTGGTCAATGACCCTAGGACAAGTTCTCAAAAGTAGGTTTTGCATATTATGCTAAATAGCAAAAAATCTAAGTGGGCGGAGCTTAGTGGTTCTATTGACCTTTTTGATTTGCCATTAACCAAGGAATCATATAATGGAAGAATTTTTGCTCTAGCTATCAGGGCGTAGGAGTTACGAAGCCTAACGCGTTGACCTTCGCCATAGCGCCCCCTTGAGGCCGATCGGGCTGATCTTTTGAATCTGAGTAGCGGTGAGAAGTACTACCATATGACCAAGTCTCAGCCCTGTGGGCCTTACGGTTTCTTCTGCCCAATCACTTCTATGGCAGAAAAAGAATAAGAATAATAATAATAATAATAATAATAATAATAATAATAATAATAATCAGAACAATTACAATAGGGTTTCTAGCACTACGTGCTCGAACCCCTAATAATAATAAATATAGCCGCAAGCGGCGATTTACGGGGTTCGAGCGTTACAGGCAAAGAGACCCCTGGAGGCCAGTTAGGCTTAAAACATGTTGCCGGTTGACCGGCATCGCCAAACTGGATGAGGATGACGAGCATGACCGTGAAGACCAAGCTAGATTACCAGCATGACTAATCTGGATGACAAACTTGTTGACCATATTGACCAAGCTGGAAGACCATAATGACCAAACTGGATGACCAGCATGGCAAAGGTGGTTGGCCAGTATGACCAAGCTGGAAGACCACCATTACTATGAGGACAAAGCTGAATGACCAGCAGGACCATAATGACCAATGTGAATGGCCAGCATGACCAAGCTGGATGGCCAGCATAACCAAGCTGGGTGACCAGCGTGACCATAAAGACCATAATGGCAATGCTAGATGAGTGGTGTGAGTAAACTAGTTGAAAAGCATTGATAAATTGAGCTGTAGTGTTCATCAGGTTTTATGTGGTGTCTTACTGCACTCTAGTGCGCATTTGGTGAAACAAATTCAGTTCTTAAATTGAAAAAACACAAGGCATAAAAAGGGCATATAAATAACCCGTATATAGTATATAAGTTTTGACCTGATTAACATTCCGCCTGTTAAAAGCTTGCTGGAATGTGATTGGCTAATAGTGACCACAAAAGTGTCCATATCAAATTTTCATTTGGTGTACCATTAGTGCATGGGCCATAGATGATAATTGGCTAGGATGACCTTGATAGCTTGTATGGTTCTAGAGAAACAGCTATCGAGCATTGGCCCCGCCCCCTGGGGGGGTGTATGTCTACTTAAACTGACAGGGTATCTGAAAATCATGTAATGATCAAAGGACTGAAGTGGTATTAGTGTCAGGTTAAGCATTCAAAAGTTATGTGTTAAAGACATTTTACTGCACCATGGTAGAACTCATTTGCATATGGCGGCCATATTGTTTATAAATGTAAAGATTTTTTTAATAATTATTGAGGAGTAAGCTCTGCTGAACTGTTTGACACCAAACATGTCATGATTGGTCAAGGATCCAAGGACAAGATCTCAAAAGTAGGTTTTGCATATTATGCAAATTTAAAAAAAAATTAAGTGGGTGGAGCATAAACAAGAATGACCCAGGCGGCTGACCAGCATGAACAAGAAGGATAAATATGTTCAATTGTTTCTATTTATTAAAAAGAGAAGAAAAGTCTGATTGGGCTCCAAATTGGTACTCATGATCAAGTGGTCTGTATATATATGTGTGTAAAATTGTGTGTTGATATGGTCAAAGGTTCCTGACTTCTGTCCATTTAGGCTTGAAAAAAGCGATAATACAGGCTTATGGCCTACAAAATGGCTGTTGCTCTTTGGCCATATTAGAGGCAAAAAATATCTGATTTGGCTCAAAATTTGCAATCAAGTTCACAATATCAGTCTATATATGTATGTAAATTTCTGTGTCGATAGGCTCAAAGGTTCCTGACTTCTGTCCATTTAGGCTTGTAAAAAGCGATAATACAGGCTTGAGGCCTACAAAATTGCTGTAGTTTTCCAGCCGTTGTAGAGGCAAAACATGTCCGATTTGGCTGAAAATTTGCAGTCAAGATCAGATTATCAGTCTATATATGTGTATAAATTTGTGTGTTGATAGGGTGAAAGGTTCCTGTCTTCTGTCCATTTAGGTTGGAAAATAGCGATAAATAGAATAAATTGAAAATAGTTATTTTTTCACTGTAGAGCCTACTGAAGACTTATTTGGCTCATACTTGGCACATGTGCTTCAAATGTCATTGTTAATTAGTAGCTTCAACAGTTTTGGCATGTTTTAAACTTTGACAGAGTTTTGGCCAAATAACTCTGAAAAGGCTTTCACGTACATGTTTGATCAAGGTTTATGGGCCTCAAATAGTTAAAATGTCAAGATTTTTTTGATAATTATTTACCTACAGGGTCTCAAGATTGCATCAAGACCAAATTTGTTTTGATTGATTAAGGACTTAAAGACAAGTTTGAAAAGAGCAATTTTTACTCTTTTGGCCACTGATGAAAATCTTTGCATTTTTGGTAAACACATGTAATTACAAAGTTGTAAAGGCTACAGCAAAGTATACAACTAAAAAAGAATACCAAGCCTAGGCCACTTGTACCTTTAGATATAACTGATTTTCTGCTATAGCGCCCCCTTGAGGCCAATAAACGCCATATTTTAATGGATGATAGAAGGCCCTGAGATACATGTAAGGTATAAGTATCGTCCTGATTGGTCATTGTTTAGCATGTCAAAAGCTTGCTGGAATCTGATTGGCTAATAACGATCGCAAAAATTTGCATATCAAATTTTCCTTCTGTAAAACATTAGGACATAGGCCATAGATGATACATGCCAAAGGAGAAATTCATAGCTTGTAGGCTTCCTGAGAAACAGATTTTTAGCTTTGGCTCCGCCCCCTGGGGGCGTATGTCTACACAGATTGACGGGCTACCTCAGAATCATGTTGGCATCAAAGTTGTAAAGTGGCATTAGTGTAGGTTTAAGCATTCAAAAGTTACAGCTGTTTGAGTAAATTTGGGTGTGCCACGGTAAGATTAATTTGCATATGGCGGCCATATTGTTTACAAATTTCACAATTTTTTCGATAATTATTGAGGTTGGGACTCTGCTGAGTTGTTTGACACCAAATATGACAGGATTGGTCAATGACCCTAGGACAAGTTCTCAAAAGTAGGTTTTGCATATTATGCTAAATAGCAAAAAATCTAAGTGGGCGGAGCTTAGTGGTTCTATTGACCTTTTTGATTTGCCATTAACCAAGGAATCATATATTGCAAGAATTTTTGCTTTAGCTATCAGGGCGTGGGAGTTACGAGGCCAAACGCGTTGACCTTCGCCATAGCGCCCCCTTTAGGCCGATCGGGCTCATCTTTTGAATCTGAGTAGCGATGAGAAGTACTACCATATGACCAAGTCTCAGCCCTGTAGGCCTTACGGTTTCTTCTGCCCAATCACTTCTATGGCAGAAAAAGAATAAGAACTATAATAATAATCAGAACAATTACAATAGGGTTTCTAGCACTACGTGCTCGAACCCCTAATAATAATCAGAACAATTACAATAGGGTTTCTAGCACTACGTGCTCGAACCCCTAAATATAGCCGCAAGCGGCGATTTACGGGGTTCGAGCGTTACAGGCAAAGAGACCCCTGGAGGCCAGTTAGGCTTAAAACATGTTGCCGGTTGACCGGCATCGCCAAACTGGATGAGGATGACCAGCAAGACCGTGAAGACCAAGCTAGATTACCAGCATGACTAATCTGGATGACAAACTTGTTGACCATATTGACCAAGCTGGAAGACCATAGTGACCAAACTGGATGACCAGCATGGCAAAGGTGGTTGGCCAGTATGACCAAGCTGGAAGACCACCATTACTATGAGGACAAAGCTGAATGACCGGGAGGACCATAATGACCAATGAGAATGGCCAGCATGACCAAGCTGGATGGCCAGCATAACCAAGCTGGGTGACCAGCGTGACCTTAAAGACCATAATGGCAATGCTAGATGAGTGGTGTGAGTAAACTAGTTGAAAAGCATTGATAAATTGAGCTGTAGTGTTCATCAGGTTTTATGTGGTGTCTTACTGCACTCTAGTGGGCATTTGGTGAAACAAATTCAGTTCTTAAATTGAAAAAACACAAGGCATAAAAAGGGCATATAAATAACCCGTATATAGTATATAAGTTTTGACCTGATTAACATTCCGCCTGTTAAAAGCTTGCTGGAATGTGATTGGCTAATAGTGACCTTGGCTAGGATGACCTTGATAGCTTGTATGGTTCTAGAGAAACAGCTATTGAGCATTGGCCCCGCCCCCTGGGGGTGTATGTCTACTTAAACTGACAGGGTATTTGAGAATCATGTAATAATCAAAGGGCTGAAGTGGTATTAGTGTCAGGTTAAGCATTCAAAAGTTATAAGTGTTAAAGACATTTTACTGCACCATGGTAGAACTCATTTGCATATGGCGGCCATATTGTTTATAAATGTAAAGATTTTTTAAATAATTATTGAGGAGTAAGCTCTGCTGAACTGTTTGACACCAAACATGTCATGATTGGTCAAGGATCCAAGGACAAGATCTCAAAAGTAGGTTTTGCATATTATGCAAATTTAAAAAAAAATTAAGTGGGTGGAGCATAAACAAGAATGACCCAGGCGGCTGACCAGCATGAACAAGAAGGATAAATATGTTCAATTAAGCAAGACAAGCAAGATTGAATAAGTTCAGCAGAGCTTTAATTTAGAATAATTCAAATGTAACTGTTTCACCAAATGACCACCAGAGCGCAGCAAGAGACCACATATAACCTGCTGGAAATCTACCACTCTATAAGTAAGACAGAACATTCCCTATCAGTGTGTTTCTATTTATTAAAAAGAGAAGAAAAGTCCGATTGGGCTCCAAATTGGTACTCATGATCAAGTGGTCTGTATATACATGTATGTAAATTTGTGTGTTGATAGGGTCAAAGGTTCCTGACTTCTGACCATTTAGGTTTGAAAAAAGTGATAATACAGGCTTATGGCCTACAAAATGGCTGTTGCTCTTTGGCCATATTAGAGGCAAAAAATATCTGATTTGGCTCAAAATTTGCAATCAAGATCACAATATCAGTCTATATATGTATGTCAATTTCTGTGTCAATAGGGTCAAAGGTTCCTGACTTCTGTCCATTTAGATTTGAAAAAAGCGATAATACAGGCTTGAGGCCTACAAAATCGCTGTAGTTTTCCAGCCGTTGTAGAGGCAAAACATGTCCGATTTGGCTGAAAATTTGCAATCAAGATCAGATTATCAGTCTATATATGTGTATAAATTTGTGTGTTGATAGGGTGAAAGGTTCCTGTCTTCTGTCCATTTAGGTTGGAAAATAGCGATAAATAGAATAAATTGAAAATAGTTATTTTTTCACTGTAGAGCCTACTGAAGACTTATTTGGCTCATACTTGGCACATGTACTTCAAATGTCATTGTTAATTAGTAGCTTCAACAGTTTTGGCACGTTTTAAACTTTGACAGAGTTTTGGCCAAATAACTCTGAAAAGGCTTTCACGTACATGTTTGATCAAGGTTTATGGGCCTCAAGTAGTTAAAATGTCAAGATTTTTTTGATAATTATTTACCTACAGGGTCTCAAGATTGCATCAAGACCAAATTTGTTTTGATTGATTAAGGACTTAAAGACAAGTTCGAAAAGAGCAATTTTTACTCTTTTGGCCACTGATGAAAATCTTTGCATTTTTGGTAAACACATGTAATTACAAAGTTGTAAAGGCTACAGCAAAGTATACAACTAAAAAAGAATAACAAGCCTAGGCCACTTGTACCTTTAGATATAACTGATTTTCTGCTATAGCGCCCCCTTGAGGCCAATCAACGCCATATTTTAATGGATGATAGAAGGCCCTGAGATACATGTAGTGTATAAGTATCGTCCTGATTGGTCATTGTTTAGCATGTCAAAAGCTTGCTGGAATCTGATTGGCTAATAACGATCGCAAAAATTTGCATATCAAATTTTCCTTCTGTAAAACATTAGGACATAGGCCATAGATGATATATGTCAAAGGAGAGCTTCATAGCTTGTACGATTCCTGAGAAACAGATTTTTAGCTTTGGCTCCGCCCCCTGGGGGCGTATGTCTACATAGATTGACGGGCTACCTCAGAATCATGTTGGCATCAAAGTTGTAAAGTGGCATTAGTGTAAGTTTAAGCATTCAAAAGTTACAGCTGTTAGAGTAAATTTGGGTGTGCCACGGTAAGATTAATTTGCATATGGCGGCCATATTGTTTACAAATTTCACAATTTTTTCGATAATTATTGAGGCTGGGACTCTGCTGAGTTGTTTGACACCAAATGTGACAGGATTGGTCAATGACCCTAGGACAAGTTCTCAAAAGTAGGTTTTGCATATTATGCTAAATAGCAAAAAATCTAAGTGGGCGGAGCTTAGTGGTTCTATTGACCTTTTTGATTTGCCATTAACCAAGGAATCATATAATGCAAGAATTTTTGCTCTAGTTATCAGGGCGTAGGAGTTACGAGGCCAAACGCGTTGACCTTCGCCATAGCGCCCCCTTGAGGCCGATCGGGCTCATCTTTTGAATCTGAGTAGCGGTGAGAAGTACTACCATATGACCAAGTCTCAGCCCTGTAGGCCTTACGGTTTCTTCTGCCCAATCACTTCTATGGCAGAAAAAGAATAAGAACTATAATAATAAATATAGCCGCAAGCGGCGATTTACGGGGTTCGAGCGTCACAGGCAAAGAGGCCCCTGGAGGCCAGTTAGGCTTAAAACCTGTTGCTGGTTGACCGTCATCACCAAACTGGATAACCAAGCTGGGTAACCAGCGTGACCATAAAGACCAAAATGACAATGCTAGATGAGTGGTGTGAGTAAACTAGTTGAAAAGCATTGATAAATTGAGCTGTAGTGTTCATCAGGTTTTATGTGGTGTCTTGCTGCACTCTAGTGGGCATTTGGTGAAACAACTTCAGTTCTTAAATTAAAAAAACACAAGGCATAAAAAGGGCATATAAATAACCCATATATAGTGTATAAGTTTTGACCTGATAAACATTCTGCCTGTCAAAAGCTTGCTGGAATGTGATTGGCTAATAGTGACCACAAAAGTGTCCATATCAAATTTTCATTTGGTGTACCATTAGTGCATGGGCCATAGATGATAATTGGCAAGGATGACCTTGATAGCTTGTATGGTTGTAGAGAAACAGCTATCGAGCATTGGCCCCGCCCCCTGGGGGGTGTATGTCTACTTAAACTCACAGGGTATCTGAGAAGCATGTAATGATCAAAGGACTGAAGTGGTATTAGTGTCAGGTTAAGCATTCAAAAGTTATAAGTGTTAAAGACATTTTACTGCACCATGGTAAAACTAATTTGCATATGGCGGCCATATTGTTTATAAATGTAAAGATTTTTTTTTTATAATTATTGAGGAGTAAGCTCTGCTGAACTGTTTGACACCAAACATGTCATGATTGGTCAAGGAGGCAAAGACAAGATCTCAAAAGTAGGTTTTGCATATTATGCAAATTAAAAAAAAATTAAGTGGGTGGAGCATAAATAAGAATGACCCAGGTGGCTGACTAGCATGACCAAGAAGGATAAATATGTTCAATTAAGCAAGACAAAAATGATTAAATAAGTTCAGCAGAGCTTTAATTTAGAATAATTCAAATGTAGCTGTTTCACCAAATGACCACCAGAGCGCAGCAAGAGACCACATATAACCTGCTGGAAATCTATCACTCTATAAGTAAGACAGAACATTCCCTATCAGTGTGTTTCTATTTATTAAAAAGAGAAGAAAAGTCCGATTGGGCTCCAAATTGGTACTCATGATTAAGTGGTCTGCATATATATGTGTGTAAATTTGTGTGTTGATAGGGTCAAAGGTTCCTGACTTCTGTCCATTTAGGTTTGAAAAAAGCGATAATACAGGCTTATGGCCTACAAAATGGCTGTTGCTCTTTGGCCATATTAGAGGCAAAAAATATCTGTTTTGGCTCAAAATTTGCAATCAAGATCACAATATCAGTCTATATATGTATGTCAATTTCTGTGTCGATAGGGTCAAAGGTTCCTGACTTATGTCCATTTAGGTTTGAAAAAAGCGATAATACAGGCTTGAGGCCTACAAAATCGCTGTAGTTTTCCAGCCGTTGTAGAGGCAAAACATGTCCGATTTGGCTGAAAATTTGCAATCAAGATCAGATTATCAGTCTATATATGTGTATAAATTTGTGTGTTGATAGGGTGAAAGGTTCCTGTCTTCTGTCCATTTAGGTTGGAAAATAGCGATAAATAGAATAAATTGAAAATAGTTATTTTTTCACTGTAGAGCCTACTGAAGACTTATTTGGCTCATACTTGGCACATGTACTTCAAATGTCATTGTTAATTAGTAGCTTCAACAGTTTTGGCATGTTTTAAACTTTGACAGAGTTTTGGCCAAATAACTCTGAAAAGGCTTTCACGTACATGTTTGATCAAGGTTTATGGGCCTCAAATAGTTAAAATGTCAAGATTTTTTTGATAATTATTTACCTACAGGGTCTCAAGATTGCATCAAGACCAAATTTGTTTTGATTGATTAAGGACTTAAAGACAAGTTCGAAAAGAGCAATTTTTACTCTTTTGGCCACTGATGAAAATCTTTGCATTTTTGGTAAACATATGTAATTACAAAGTTGTAAAGGCTACAGCAAAGTATACAACTAAAAAAGAATAACAAGCCTAGGCCACTTGTACCTTTAGATATAACTGATTTTCTGCTATAGCGCCCCCTTGAGGCCAATCAACGCCATATTTTAATGGATGATAGAAGGCCCTGAGATACATGTAGGGTATAAGTATCGTCCTGATTGGTCATTGTTTAGCCTGTCAAAAGCTTGCTGGAATCTGATTGGCTAATAACGATCGCAAAAATTTGCATATCAAATTTTCCTTCTTTAAAACATTAGGACATAGGCCATAGATGATAAATGCCAAAGGAGAGCTTCATAGCTTGTACGGTTCCTGAGAAACAGATTTTTAGCTTTGGCTCCGCCCCCTGGGGGCGTATGTCTACACAGATTGACGGGCTACCTCAGAATCATGTTGGCATCAAAGTTCTAAAGTGGCATTAGTGTAGGTTTAAGCATTCAAAAGTTACAGCTGTTAGAGTAAATTTGGGTGTGCCACGGTAAGAATAATTTGCATATGGCGGCCATATTGTTTAAAAAGTTCTCAATTTTTTCGATAATTATTGAGGACGGGACTCTGCTGAGTTGTTTGACACCAAATATGACAGGATTGGTCAATGACCCTAGGACAAGTTCTCAAAAGTAGGTTTTGTATATTATGCTAAATAGCAAAAAATCTAAGTGGGCGGAGCTTAGTGGTTCTATTGACCTTTTTGATTTTCCATTTTCCAAGGAATCATATAATGCAAGAATTTTTGCTCTAGCTATCAGGGCGTAGGAGTTACGAGGCCAAACGCGTTGACCTTTGCCATAGCGCCCCCTTGAGGCCGATCGGGCTCATCTTTTGAATCTGAGTAGCGGTGAGAAGTACTACCATATGACCAAGTCTCAGCCCTGTAGGCCTTACGGTTTCTTCTGCCCAATCACTTCTATGGCAGAAAAAGAATAAGAACTATAATAATAATCAGAACAATTACAATAGGGTTTCTAGCACTACGTGCTCGAACCCCTAAATATAGCCGCAAGCGGCGATTTACGGGGTTCGAGCGTTACAGGCAAAGAGACCCCTGGAGGCCAGTTAGGCTTAAAACATGTTGCCGGTTGACCGGCATCGCCAAACTGGATGAGGATGACCAGCATGACCGTGAAGACCAAGCTAGATTACCAGCATGACTAATCTGGATGACAAACTTGTTGACCATATTTACCAAGCTGGAAGACCATAATGACCAAACTGGATGACCAGCATGGCAAAGGTGGTTGGCCAGTATGACCAAGCTGGAAGACCACCATTACTATGAGGACAAAGCTGAATGACCAGCAGGACCATAATGACCAATGTGAATGTCCAGCATGACCAAGCTGGATGGCCAGCATAACCAAGCTGGGTGACCAGCGTGACCATAAAGACCATAATGGCAATGCTAGATGAGTGGTGTGAGTAAACTAGTTGAAAAGCATTGATAAATTGAGCTGTAGTGTTCATCAGGTTTTATGTGGTGTCTTACTGCACTCTAGTGGGCATTTGGTGAAACAAATTCAGTTCTTAAATTGAAAAAACACAAGGCATAAAAAGGGCATATAAATAACCCGTATATAGTATATAAGTTTTGACCTGATTAACATTCCGCCTGTTAAAAGCTTGCTGGAATGTGATTGGCTAATAGTGACCACAAAAGTGTCCATATCAAATTTTCATTTGGTGTACCATTAGTGCATGGGCCATAGATGATAATTGGCTAGGATGACCTTGATAGCTTGTATGGTTCTAGAGAAACAGCTATCGAGCATTTGCCCCGCCCCCTGGGGGGGTGTATGTCTACTTAAACTGACAAGGTATCTGAAAATCATGTAATGATCAAAGGACTGAAGTGGTATTAGTGTCAGGTTAAGCATTCAAAAGTTATAAGTGTTAAAGACATTTTACTGCACCATGGTAGAACTCATTTGCATATGGCGGCCATATTGTTTATAAATGTAAAGATTTTTTTAATAATTATTGAGGAGTAAGCTCTGCTGAACTGTTTGACACCAAATATGTCATGATTGGTCAAGGATCCAAGGACAAGATCTCAAAAGTAGGTTTTGCATATTATGCAAATTTAAAAAAAAATTAAGTGGGTGGAGCATAAACAAGAATGACCCAGGCGGCTGACCAGCATGAACAAGGAGGATAAATATGTTCAATTTAGCAAGACAAGCAAGATTGAATAAGTTCAGCAGAGCTTTAATTAAGAATAATTCACCTGTAGCTGTTTCACCAAATGACCACCAGAGCGCAGCAAGAGACCACATATAACCTGCTGGAACTCTATCACTCTATCAGAAAGACAGAACATTCCCCATCAGTGTGTTTCTATTTATTAAAAAGAGAAGAAAAGTCCGATTGGGCTCCAAATTGGTACTCATGATCAAGTGGTCTGTATATACATGTATGTAAATTTGTGTGTTGATAGGGTCAAAGGTTCCTGACTTCTGACCATTTAGGTTTGAAAAAAGTGATAATACAGGCTTATGGCCTACAAAATGGCTGTTGCTCTTTGGCCATATTAGAGGCAAAAAATATCTGATTTGGCTCAAAATTTGCAATCAGGATCACAATAGCAGTCTATATATGTATGTCAATTTCTGTGTCAATAGGGTCAAAGGTTCCTGAGTTCTGTCCATTTAGATTTGAAAAAAGCGATAATAAAGGCTTGAGGCCTACAAAATCGCTGTAGTTTTCCAGCCGTTGTAGAGGCAAAACATGTCCGATTTGGCTGAAAATTTGCAGTCAAGATCAGAGTATCAGTCTATATATGTGTATAAATTTGTGTGTTGATAGGGTGAAAGGTTCCTGTCTTCTGTCCATTTAGGTTGGAAAATAGCGATAAATAGAATAAATTGAAAATAGTTATTTTTTCACTGTAGAGCCTACTGAAGACTTATTTGGCTCATACTTGGCACATGTACTTCAAATGTCATTGTTAATTAGTAGCTTCGACAGTTTTGGCATGTTTTAAACTTTGACAGAGTTTTGGCCAAATAACTCTGAAAAGGCTTTCACGTACATGTTTGACCAAGGTTTATGGGCCTCAAATAGTTAAAATGTCAAGATTTTTTTGATAATTATTTACCTACAGGGTCTCAAGATTGCATCAAGACCAAATTTGTTTTGATTGATTAAGGACTTAAAGACAAGTTCGAAAAGAGCAATTTTTACTCTTTTGGCCACTGATGAAAATCTTTGCATTTTTGGTAAACATATGTAGTTACAAAGTTGTAAAGGCTACAGCAAAGTATACAACTAAAAAAGAATAACAAGCCTAGGCCACTTGTACCTTTAGATATAACTGATTTTCTGCTATAGCGCCCCCTTGAGGCCAATCAACGCCATATTTTAATGGATGATAGAAGGCCCTGAGATACATGTAGGGTATAAGTATCGTCCTGATTGGTCATTGTTTAGCATGTCAAAAGCTTGCTGGAATCTGATTGGCTAATAACGATCGCAAAAATTTGCATATCAAATTTTCCTTTTGTAAAACATTAGGACATAGGACATAGATGATACATGTCAAAGGAGAGCTTCATAGCTTGTACGGTTCCTGAGAAACAGATTTTTAGCTTTGGCTCCGCCCCCTGGGGGCGTATGTCTACACAGATTGATGGGCTACCTCAGAATCATGTTGGCATCAAAGTTGTAAAGTGGCATTAGTGTAGGTTTAAGCATTCAAAAGTTACAGCTGTTAGAGTAAATTTGGGTGTGCCACGGTAAGATTAATTTGCATATGGCGGCCATATTGTTTAAAAATTTCTCAATTTTTTTGATAATTATTGAGGTTGGGACTCTGCTGAGTTGTTTGACACCAAATATGACAGGATTGGTCAATGACCCTAGGACAAGTTCTCAAAAGTAGGTTTTGCATATTATGCTAAATAGCAAAAAATCTAAGTGGGCGGAGCTTAGTGGTTCTATTGACCTTTTTGATTTGCCATTAACCAAGGAATCATATAATGCAAGAATTTTTGGTCTAGCTATCAGGGCGTAGGAGTTACGAGGCCAAACGCGTTGACCTTCGCCATAGCGCCCCCTTGAGGCCGATCGGGCTCATCTTTTGAATCTGAGTAGCGGTGAGAAGTACTACCATATGACCAAGTCTCAGCCCTGTAGGCCTTACGGTTTCTTCTGCCCAATCACTTCTATGGCAGAAAAAGAATAAGAATAATAATAATAATAATAATAATAATAATAAATATAGCCGCAAGCGGCGATTTACGGGGTTCGAGCGTTACAGGCAAAGAGACCCCTGGAGGCCAGTTAGGCTTAAAACATGTTGCCGGTTGACCGGCATCGCCAAACTGGATGAGGATGACCAGCATGACCGTGAAGACCAAGCTAGATTACCAGCATGACTAATCTGGATGACAAACTTGTTGACCATATTGACCAAGCTGGAAGACCATAATGACCAAACTGGATGACCAGCATGGCAAAGGTGGTTGGCCAGTATGACCAAGCTGGAAGACCACCATTACTATGAGGACAAAGCTGAATGACCAGCAGGACCATAATGACCAATGTGAATGGCCAGCATGACCAAGCTGGATGGCCAGCATAACCAAGCTGGGTGACCAGCGTGACCATAAAGACCATAATGGCAATGCTAGATGAGTGGTGTGAGTAAACTAGTTGAAAAGCATTGATAAATTGAGCTGTAGTGTTCATCAGGTTTTATGTGGTGTCTTACTGCACCCTAGTGGGCATTTGGTGAAACAAATTCAGTTCTTAAATTGAAAAAACACAAGGCATAAAAAGGGCATATAAATAACCCGTATATAGTATATAAGTTTTGACCTGATTAACATTCCGCCTGTTAAAAGCTTGCTGGAATGTGATTGGCTAATAGTGACCACAAAAGTGTCCATATCAAATTTTCATTTGGTGTACCATTAGTGCATGGGCCATAGATGATAATTGGCTAGGATGACCTTGATAGCTTGTATGGTTCTAGAGAAACAGCTATCGAGCATTGGCCCCGCCCCCTGGGGGGGTGTATGTCTACTTATACTGACAGGGTATCTGAGAATCATGTAATGATCAAAGGACTGAAGTGGTATTAGTGTCAGGTTAAGCATTCAAAAGTTATAAGTGTTAAAGACATTTTACTGCACCATGGTAGAACTCATTTGCATATGGCGGCCATATTGTTTATAAATGTAAAGATTTTTTAAATAATTATTGAGGAGTAAGCTCTGCTGAACTGTTTGACACCAAACATGTCATGATTGGTCAAGGATCCAAGGACAAGATCTCAAAAGTAGGTTTTGCATATTATGCAAATTAAAAAAAAATTAAGTGAGTGGAGCATAAACAAGAATGACCCAGGCGGCTGACCAGCATGAACAAGAAGGATAAATATGTTCAATTAAGCAAGACAAGCAAGATTGAATAAGTTCAGCAGAGCTTTAATTTAGAATAATTCAAATGTAACTGTTTCACCAAATGACCACCAGAGCGCAGCAAGAGACCACATATAACCTGCTGGAAATCTACCACTCTATAAGTAAGACAGAACATTCCCTATCAGTGTGTTTCTATTTATTAAAAAGAGAAGAAAAGTCCGATTGGGCTCCAAATTGGTACTCATGATCAAGTGGTCTGTATATACATGTATGTAAATTTGTGTGTTGATAGGGTCAAAGGTTCCTGACTTCTGACCATTTAGGTTTGAAAAAAGTGATAATACAGGCTTATGGCCTACAAAATGGCTGTTGCTCTTTGGCCATATTAGAGGCAAAAAATATCTGATTTGGCTCAAAATTTGCAATCAAGATCACAATATCAGTCTATATATGTATGTCAATTTCTGTGTCAATAGGGTCAAAGGTTCCTGACTTCTGTCCATTTAGATTTGAAAAAAGCGATAATACAGGCTTGAGGCCTACAAAATCGCTGTAGTTTTCCAGCCGTTGTAGAGGCAAAACATGTCCGATTTGGCTGAAAATTTGCAATCAAGATCAGATTATCAGTCTATATATGTGTATAAATTTGTGTGTTGATAGGGTGAAAGGTTCCTGTCTTCTGTCCATTTAGGTTGGAAAATAGCGATAAATAGAATAAATTGAAAATAGTTATTTTTTCACTGTAGAGCCTACTGAAGACTTATTTGGCTCATACTTGGCACATGTACTTCAAATGTCATTGTTAATTAGTAGCTTCAACAGTTTTGGCACGTTTTAAACTTTGACAGAGTTTTGGCCAAATAACTCTGAAAAGGCTTTCACGTACATGTTTGATCAAGGTTTATGGGCCTCAAGTAGTTAAAATGTCAAGATTTTTTTGATAATTATTTACCTACAGGGTCTCAAGATTGCATCAAGACCAAATTTGTTTTGATTGATTAAGGACTTAAAGACAAGTTCGAAAAGAGCAATTTTTACTCTTTTGGCCACTGATGAAAATCTTTGCATTTTTGGTAAACACATGTAATTACAAAGTTGTAAAGGCTACAGCAAAGTATACAACTAAAAAAGAATAACAAGCCTAGGCCACTTGTACCTTTAGATATAACTGATTTTCTGCTATAGCGCCCCCTTGAGGCCAATCAACGCCATATTTTAATGGATGATAGAAGGCCCTGAGATACATGTAGTGTATAAGTATCGTCCTGATTGGTCATTGTTTAGCATGTCAAAAGCTTGCTGGAATCTGATTGGCTAATAACGATCGCAAAAATTTGCATATCAAATTTTCCTTCTGTAAAACATTAGGACATAGGCCATAGATGATATATGTCAAAGGAGAGCTTCATAGCTTGTACGATTCCTGAGAAACAGATTTTTAGCTTTGGCTCCGCCCCCTGGGGGCGTATGTCTACACAGATTGACGGGCTACCTCAGAATCATGTTGGCATCAAAGGTCTAAAGTGGCATTAGTGTAGGTTTAAGCATTCAAAAGTTACAGCTGTTAGAGTAAATTTGGGTGTGCCACGGTAAGATTAATTTGCATATGGCGGCCATATTGTTTACAAATTTCACAATTTTTTTGATAATTATTGAGGATGGGACTCTGTTGAGTTGTTTGACACCAAATATGACAGGATTGGTCAATGACCCTAGGACAAGTTCTCAAAAGTAGGTTTTGCATATTATGCTAAATAGCAAAAAATCTAAGTGGGCGGAGCTTAGTGGTTCTATTGACCTTTTTGATTTGACATTAACCAAGGGATCTTATAATGCAAGAATTTTTGATCTAGCTATCAGGGCGTAGGAGTTACGAGGCCAAACGCGTTGACCTTCGCCATAGCGCCCCCTTGAGGCCGATCGGGCTCATCTTTTGAATCTGAGTAGCGGTGAGAAGTACTACCATATGACCAAGTCTCAGCCCTGTAGGCCTTACGGTTTCTTCTGCCCAATCACTTCTATGGCAGAAAAAGAATAAGAATAATAAATATAGCCGCAAGCGGCGATTTACGGGGTTCGAGCGTTACAGGCAAAGAGACCCCTGGAGGCCAGTTAGGCTTAAAACATGTTGCCGGTTGACCGGCATCGCCAAACTGGATGAGGATGACCAGCATGACCGTGAAGAACAAGCTAGATTACCAGCATGACTAATCTGGATGACAAACTTGTTGACCATATTGACCAAGCTGGAAGACCATAATGACCAAACTGGATGACCAGCATGGCAAAGGTGGTTGGCCAGTATGACCAAGCTGGAAGACCACCATTACTATGAGGACAAAGCTGAATGACCAGCAGGACCATAATGACCAATGTGAATGGCCAGCATGACCAAGCTGGATGGCCAGCATAACCAAGCTGGGTGACCAGCGTGACCATAAAGACCATAATGGCAATGCTAGATGAGTGGTGTGAGTAAACTAGTTGAAAAGCTTTGATAAATTGAGCTGTAGTGTTCATCAGGTTTTATGTGGTGTCTTACTGCACTCTAGTGCGCATTTGGTGAAACAAATTCAGTTCTTAAATTGAAAAAACACAAGGCATAAAAAGGGCATATAAATAACCCGTATATAGTATATAAGTTTTGACCTGATTAACATTCCGCCTGTTAAAAGCTTGCTGGAATGTGATTGGCTAATAGTGACCACAAAAGTGTCCATATCAAATTTTCATTTGGTGTACCATTAGTGCATGGGCCATAGATGATAATTGGCTAGGATGACCTTGATAGCTTGTATGGTTCTAGAGAAACAGCTATCGAGCATTGGCCCCGCCCCCTGGGAGTGTATGTCTACTTAAACTGACAGGGTATCTGAGAATCATGTAATGATCAAAGGACTGAAGTGGTATTAGTGTCAGGTTAAGCATTCAAAAGTTATAAGTGTTAAAGACATTTTACTGCACCATGGTAGAACTCATTTGCATATGGCGGCCATATTGTTTATAAATGTAAAGGTTTTTTTAATAATTATTGAGGAGTAAGCTCTGCTGAACTGTTTGACACCAAACATGTCATGATTGGTCAAGGATCCAAGGACAAGATCTCAAAAGTAGGTTTTGCATATTATGCAAATTTAAAAAAAAATTAAGTGTGTGGAGCATAAACAAGAATGACCCAGGTGGCTGACCATCATGAACAAGAAGGATAAATATGTTCAATTAAGCAAGACAAGCAAGATTGAATAAGTTCAGCAGAGCTTTAATTTAGAATAATTCAAATGTAACTGTTTCACCAAATGACCACCAGAGCGCAGCAAGAGACCACATATAACCTGCTGGAAATCTATCACTCTATAAGTAAGACAGAACATTCCCTATCAGTGTGTTTCTATTTATTAAAAAGAGAAGAAAAGTCCGATTGGGCTCCAAATTGGTACTCATGATCAACTGGTCTGTATATACATGTATGTAAATTTGTGTGTTGATAGGGTCAAATGTTCCTTACTTCTGACCATTTAGGTTTGAAAAAAGTGATAATACAGGCTTATGGCCTACAAAATGGCTGTTGCTCTTTGGCCATATTAGAGGCAAAAAATATCTGATTTGGCTCAAAATTTGCAATCAAGATCACAATATCAGTCTATATATGTATGTCAATTTCTGTGTCAATAGGGTCAAAGGTTCCTGACTTCTGTCAATTTAGATTTGAAAAAAGCGATAATACAGGCTTGAGGCCTACAAAATCGCTGTAGTTTTCCAGCCGTTGTAGAGGCAAAACATGTCCGATTTGGCTGAAAATTTGCAATCAAGATCAGATTATCAGTCCATATATGTGTATAAATTTGTGTGTTGATAGGGTGAAAGGTTCATGTCTTCTGTCCATTTAGGTTGGAAAATAGCGATAAATGGAATAAATTGAAAATAGTTATTTTTTCACTGTAGAGCCTACTGAAGACTTATTTGGCTCATACATGGCACATGTGCTTCAAATGTCATTGTTAATTAGTAGCTTCAACAGTTTTGGCATGTTTTAAACTTTGACAGAGTTTTGGCCAAATAACTCTGAAAAGGCTTTCACGTACATGTTTGATCA
Source organism: Astyanax mexicanus (assembly GCF_023375975.1). Taxonomy (NCBI): domain Eukaryota; kingdom Metazoa; phylum Chordata; class Actinopteri; order Characiformes; family Acestrorhamphidae; genus Astyanax; species Astyanax mexicanus. The sequence goes on from NC_064411.1 coordinate 3,214,994, forward strand.
AGGTGTTGGGGCCATAAAAAGTGAAAATTCTAACATTTTTTTGATAATTATTTACCTACACGGTCTCAAGATTGTGAAAAGACCAAAGTTGATTTAATTGGTTGAATATCCAGGGACTAGTTCAAAAAGTGCAATTTTTACTCTACTGGCCACTGATGCAAAACAATACATTTTTGGTAAAGACATGTAATTACAAAGTTGTAAAGGTTACAGCAAAGCATAAAACTCAAAAAGAATAACAAGCCTAGGCCACTTTTACCTTTAGATATAACTGATTTTCTGCTATAGCGCCCCCTAGAGGCCAATCAACGCCATATTTTAATGGATGATAGAAGGCCCTCATATACATGTACAATATAAGTATCGTCCTGATTGGTGATTGTTTAGCCTGTCAAAAGCTTGCTGTAATCTGATTGGCTAATAGCGACCACAAAAATTCACACATCAAAATATCCTTCAGTAGTCCATTAGGACATAGGCCACAGAGGATACATGCCAAACGAGAGCTTGATAGCTTGTACGGTTCCTGAGAAACAGATTTTTAGCTTTGGCTCCGCCCCCTGGGGGCGTATGTCTACACAGATTGACGGGCTACCTCAGAATCATGTTGGCATCAAAGTTGTAAAGTGGCATTAGTGTAGGTTTAAGCATTCAAAAGTTACAGCTGTTAGAGTAAATTTGGGTGTGCCACGGTAAGATTAATTTGCATATGTTGGCCATATTGTTTACAAATTTCACAATTTTTTTGATAATTATTGAGGTTGGGACTCTGCTGAGTTGTTTGACACCAAATATGACAGGATTGGTCAATGACCCTAGGACAAGTTCTCAAAAGTAGGTTTTGCATATTCTGCTAAATAGCAAAAAATCTAAGTGGGCGGAGCTTAGTGGTTCTATTGACCTTTTTGATTTGCCATTAACCAAGGAATCATATAATGCAAGAATTTTTGCTCTAGCTATCAGGGCGTAGGAGTTACGAGGCCAAACGCGTTGACCTTCCCCATAGCGCCCCCTTGAGGCCGATCGGGCTCATCTTTTGAATCTGAGTAGCGGTGAGAAGTACTACCATATAACCAAGTCTCAGCCCTGTAGGCCTTACGGTTTCTTCTGCCCAATCACTTCTATGGCAGAAAAAGAATAAGAACTATAATAATAATAATAATAAATATAGCCGCAAGCGGCGATTTACGGGGTTCGAGCGTTACAGGCAAAGAGACCCCTGGAGGCCAGTTAGGCTTAAAACATGTTGCCGGTTGACCGGCATCGCCAAACTGGATGAGGATGACCAGCATGACCGTGAAGACCAAGCTAGATTACCAGCATGACTAATCTGGATGACAAACTTGTTGACCATATTGACCAAGCTGGAAGACCATAATGACCAAACTGGATGACCAGCATGGCAAAGGTGGTTGGCCAGTATGAACAAGCTGGAAGACCACCATTACTATGAGGACAAACCTGAATGACCAGCAGGACCATAATGACCAATGTGAATGGCCAGCATGACCAAGCTGGATGGCCAGCATAACCAAGCTGGGTGACCAGCGTGACCATAAAGACCATAATGGCAATGCTAGATGAGTGGTGTGAGTAAACTAGTTGAAAAGCATTGATAAATTGAGCTGTAGTGTTCATCAGGTTTTATGTGGTGTCTTGCTGCACTCTAGTGGGCATTTGGTGAAACAAATTCAGTTCTTAAATTGAAAAAACACAAGGCATAAAAAGGGCATATAAATAACCCGTATATAGTATATAAGTTTTGACCTGATTAACATTCCGCCTGTTAAAAGCTTGCTGGAAAGTGATTGGCTAATAGTGACCACAAAAGTGTCCATATCAAATTTTCATTTGGTGTACCATTAGTGCATGGGCCATAGATGATAATTGGCTAGGATGACCTTGATAGCTTGTATAGTTCTAGAGAAACAGCTATCGAGCATTGGCCCCGCCCCCCTGGGGGTGTATGTCTACTTAAACTGACAGGGTATCTGAGAATCATGTAATGATCAAAGGACTGAAGTGGTATTAGTGTCAGGTTAAGCATTCAAAAGTTATAAGTGTTACAGACATTTTACTGCACCATGGTAGAACTCATTTGCATATGGCGGCCATATTGTTCATAAATGTAAAGATTTTTTTAATAATTATTGAGGAGTAAGCTCTGCTGAACTGTTTGACACCAAACATGTCATGATTGGTCAAGGATCCAAGGACAAGATCTCAAAAGTAGGTTTTGCATATTATGCAAATTAAAAAAAAAATGAAGTGGGTGGAGCATAAACAAGAATGACCCAGGCGGCTGACCAGCATGAACAAGAAGGATAAATATGTTCAATTAAGCAAGAGTGAATAAGTTCAGCAGAGCTTTAATTTAGAATAATTCACCTGTAGCTGTTTCACCAAATGACCACCAGAGCGCAGCAAGAGACCACATATAACCTGCTGGATATATATCACTCTATCAGAAAGACAGAACATTCCCTATCAGTGTGTTTCTATTTATTAAAAAGAGAAGAAAAGTCCGATTGGGCTCCAAATTGGTACTCATGATCAAGTGGTCTATATATACATGTATGTAAATTTGTGTGTTGATAGGGTCAAAGGTTCCTGACTTCTGACCATTTAGGTTTGAAAAAAGTGATAATACAGGCTTATGGCCTACAAAATGGCTGTTGCTCTTTGGCCATATTAGAGGCAAAAAATATCTGATTTGGCTCAAAATTTGCAATCAGGATCAGAATATCAGTCTATATATGTATGTCAATTTCTGTGTCAATAGGGTCAAAGGTTCCTGACTTCTGTCCATTTAGATTTGAAAAAAGCGATAATACAGGCTTGAGGCCTACAAAATCGCTGTAGTTTTCCAGCCGTTGTAGAGGCAAAACATGTCCGATTTGGCTGAAAATTTGCAATCAATATCAGATTATCAGTCTATATATGTGTCTAAATTTGTGTGTTGATAGGGTGAAAGGTTCCTGTCTTCTGTCCATTTAGGTTGGAAAATAGCGATAAACAGAATAAATTGAAAATAGTTATTTTTTCACTGTAGAGCCTACTGAAGACTTATTTGGCTCATACTTGGCAAATGTAATTCAAATGTCATTGTTAATTAGTAGCTTCAACAGTTTTGGCATGTTTTAAACTTTGACAGAGTTTTGGCCAAATAACTCTGAAAAGGCTTTCACGTACATGTTTGATCAAGGTTTCTGGGCCTCAAATAGTTAAAATGTCAAGATTTTTTCGATAATTATTTACCTACAGGGTCTCAAGATTGCATCAAGACCAAATTTGTTTTGATTGATTAAGGACTTAAAGACAAGTTCGAAAAGAGCAATTTTTACTCTTTTGGCCACTGATGAAAATCTTTGCATTTTTGGTAAACATATGTAATTACAAAGTTGTAAAGGCTATAGCAAACTATACAACTAAAAAAGAATAACAAGCCTAGGCCACTTGTACCTTTAGATATAACTGATTTTCTGCTATAGCGCCCCCTTGAGGCCAATCAACGCCATATTTTAATGTATGATAGAAGGCCCTGAGATACATGTAGGGTATAAGTATCGTCCTGATTGGTCATTGTTTAGCATGTCAAAAGCTTGCTGGAAACTGATTGGCTAATAACGTTCGCAAAAATTTGCATATCAAATTTTCCTTCTGTAAAACATTAGGACATAGGCCATAGATGATACATGCCAAAGGAGAGCTTCATAGCTTGTACGCTTCCTGAGAAACAGATTTTTAGCTTTGGCTCCGCCCCCTGGGGGCGTATGTCTACACAGATTGACGGGCTACCTCAGAATCATGTTGGCATCAAAGTTCTAAAGTGGCATTAGTGTAGGTTTAAGCATTCAAAAGTTACAGCTGTTAGAGTAAATTTGGGTGTGCCACGGTAAGATTAATTTGCATATGGCGGCCATATTGTTTAAAAAATTCTCAATTTTTTCGATAATTATTGAGGATGGGACTCTGCTGAGTTGTTTGACACCAAATATGACAGGATTGGTCAATGACCCTAGGACAAGTTCTCAAAAGTAGGTTTTGCATATTATGCTAAATAGCAAAAAATCTAAGTGGGCGGAGCTTAGTGGTTCTATTGACCTTTTTGATTTGCCATTAACCAAGGAATCATATAATGCAAGAATTTTTGCTCTAGCTATCAGGGCGTAGGAGTTACGGGGCCAAACGCGTTGACCTTCGCCATAGCGCCCCCTTGAGGCCGATCGGGCTCATCTTTTGAATCTGAGTAGCGGTGAGAAGTACTACCATATGACCAAGTCTCAGCCCTGTAGGCATTACGGTTTCTTCTGCCCAATCACTTCTATGGCAGAAAAAGAATAAGAACTATAATAATAAATATAGCCGCAAGCGGCGATTTACGGGGTTCGAGCGTTACAGGCAAAGAGACCTCTGGAGGCCAGTTAGGCTTAAAACATGTTGCCGGTTGACCGGCATCGCCAAACTGGATGAGGATGACCAGCATGACTGTGAAGACCAAGCTAGATTACCAGCATGACTAATCTGGATGACAAACTTGTTGACCATATTGACCAAGCTGGAAGACCATAATGACCAAACTGGATGACCAGCATGGCAAAGGTGGTTGGCCAGTATGACCAAGCTGGAAGACCACCATTACTATGAGGACAAAGCTGAATGACCAGCAGGACCATAATGACCAATGTGAATGGCCAGCATGACCAAGCTGGATGGCCAGCATAACCAAGCTGGGTGACCAGCGTGACCATAAAGACCATAATGGCAATGCTAGATGAGTGGTGTGAGTAAACTAGTTGAAAAGCATTGATAAATTGAGCTGTAGTGTTCATCAGGTTTTATGTGGTGTCTTACTGCACTCTAGTGGGCATTTGGTGAAACAAATTCAGTTCTTAAATTGAAAAAACACAAGGCATAAAAAGGGCATATAAATAACCCGTATATAGTATATAAGTTTTGACCTGATTAACATTCCGCCTGTTAAAAGCTTGCTGGAATGTGATTGGCTAATAGTGACCACAAAAGTGTCCATATCAAATTTTCATTTGGTGTACCATTAGTGCATGGGCCATAGATGATAATTGGCTAGGATGACCTTGATAGCTTGTATGGTTCTAGAGAAACAGCTATCGAGCATTAGCCCCGCCCCCTGGGGGTGTATGTCTACTTAAACTGACAGGGTATCTGAGAATCATGTAATGATCAAAGGACTGAAGTGGTATTAGTGTTAGGTTAAGCATTCAAAAGTTATAAGTGTTAAAGACATTTTACTGCACCATGGTAGAACTCATTTGCATATGGCAGCCATATTGTTTATAAATGTAAAGATTTTTTTTAATAATTATTGAGGAGTAAGCTCTGCTGAACTGTTTGACACCAAACATGTCATGATTGGTCAAGGATCCAAGGACAAGATCTCAAAAGTAAGTTTTGCATATTATGCAAATTAAAAAAAATTAAGTGGGTGGAACATAAACAAGAATGACCCAGGCGGCTGACCAGCATGAACAAGAAGGATAAATATGTTCAATTAAGCAAGACAAGCAAGATTGAATAAGTTCAGCAGAGCTTTAATTTAGAATAATTCACCTGTAGCTGTTTCACCAAATGACCACCAGAGCGCAGCAAGAGACCACATATAACCTGCTGGAAATCTATCACTCTATAAGTAAGACAGAACATTCCCTATCAGTGTGTTTCTATTTATTAAAAAGAGAAGAAAAGTCCGATTGGGCTCCAAATTGGTACTCATGATCAAGTGGTCTGTATATACATGTATGTAAATTTGTGTGTTGATAGGGTCAAAGGTTCCTGACTTCTGACCATTTAGGTTTGAAAAAAGTGATAATACAGGCTTATGGCCTACAAAATGTCTGTTGCTCTTTGGCCATATTAGAGGCAAAAAATATCTGATTTGGCTCAAAATTTGCAATCAGGATTACAATATCAGTCTATATATGTACGTCAATTTCTGTGTCAATAGGGTCAAAGGTTCCTGACTTCTGTCCATTTAGATTTGAAAAAAGCGATAATACAGGCTTGAGGCCTACAAAATCGCTGTAGTTTTCCAGCCGTTGTAGAGGCAAAACATGTCCGATTTGGCTGAAAATTTGCAATCAAGATCAGATTATCAGTCTATATATGTGTATAAATGTGTGTGTTGATAGGGTGAAAGGTTCCTGTCTTCTGTCCATTTAGGTTGGAAAATAGCGATAAATAGAATAAATTGAAAATAGTTATTTTTTCACTGTAGAGCCTACTGAAGACTTATTTGGCTCATACTTGGCACATGTACTTCAAATGTCATTGTTAATTAGTAGCTTCAACAGTTTTGGCATGTTTTAAACTTTGACAGAGTTTTGGCCAAATAACTCTGAAAAGGCTTTCACGTACATGTTTGATCAAGGTTTATGGGCCTCAAATAGTTAAAATGTCAAGATTTTTTTGATAATTATTTACCTACAGGGTCTCAAGATTGCATCAAGACCAAATTTGTTTTGATTGATTAAGGACTTAAAGACAAGTTCGAAAAGAGCAATTTTTACTCTTTTGGCCACTGACGAAAATCTTTGCATTTTTGGTAAACATATGTAATTACAAAGTTGTAAAAGCTACAGCAAAGTATACAAGTAAAAAAGAATAACAAGCCTAGGCCACTTGTACCTTTAGATATAACTGATTTTCTGCTATAGCGCCCCCTTGAGGCCAATCAACGCCATATTTTAATGGATGATAGAAGGCCCTGAGATACATGTAGGGTATAAGTATCGTCCTGATTGGTCATTGTTTAGCATGTCAAAAGCTTGCTGGAATCTGATTGGCTAATAACGATCGCAAAAATTTGCATATCAAATTTTCCTTCTGTAAAACATTAGGACATAGGCCATAGATGATACATGCCAAAGGAGAGCTTCATAGCTTGTACGGTTCCTGAGAAACAGATTTTTAGCTTTGGCTCCGCCCCCTGGAGGCGTATGTCTACACAGATTGACGGGCTACCTCAGAATCATGTTGGCATCAAAGGTCTAAAGTGGCATTAGTGTAGGTTTAAGCTTTCAAAAGTTACAGCTGTTAGAGTAAATTTGGGTGTGCCACGGTAAGATTAATTTGCATATGGCGGCCATATTGTTTACAAATTTCACAATTTTTTTGATAATTATTGAGGTAGGGACTCTGCTGAGTTGTTTGACACCAAATATGACAGGATTGGTCAATGACCCTAGGACAAGTTCTCAAAAGTAGGTTTTGCATATTATGCTAAATAGCAAAAAATCTAAGTGGGCGGAGCTTAGTGGTTCTATTGACCTTTTTGATTTGCCATTAACCAAGGAATCATATAATGCAAGAATTTTTGCTCTAGCTATCAGGGCGTGGCAGTTACGAGGCCTAACGCGTTGACCTTCGCCATAGCGCCCCCTTGAGGCCGATTTGGCTCATCTTTTGAATCTCAGTAGCGGTGAGAAGTACTACCATATGACCAAGTCTCAGCCCTGTAGGCCTTACGGTTTCTTCTGCCCGATCACTTCTATGGCAGAAAAAGAATAAGAATAATAATAATAATAATAATAATAATAATAATCAGAACAATTACAATAGGGTTTCTAGCACTACGTGCTCGAACCCCTAAATATAGCCGCAAGCGGCGATTTACGGGGTTCGAGCGTTACAGGCAAAGAGACCCCTGGAGGCCAGTTAGGCTTAAAACATGTTGCCGGTTGACCGGCATCGCCAAACTGGATGAGGATGACCAGCATGACCGTGAAGACCAAGCTAGATTACCAGCATGACTAATCTGGATGACCAACTTGTTGACCATATTGACCAAGCTGGAGGACCATAATGACCAAACTGGATGACCAGCATGGCAAAGGTGGTTGGCCAGTATGACCAAGCTGGAAGACCACCATTACTATGAGGACAAAGCTGAATGACCAGCAGGACCATAATGACCAATGTGAATGGCCAGCATGACCAAGCTGGATGGCCAGCATAACCAAGCTGGGTGACCAGCGTGACCATAAAGACCATAATGGCAATGCTAGATGAGTGGTGTGAGTAAACTAGTTGAAAAGCATTGATAAATTGAGCTGTAGGGTTCATCAGGTTTTATGTGGTGTGTTACTGCACTCTAGTGGGCATTTGGTGAAACAAATTCAGTTCTTACATTGAAAAAACACAAGGCATAAAAAGGGCATATAAATAACCCATATATAGTGTACAAGTTTTGACCTGATTAACATTCCGCCTGTAAAAAGCTTGCTGGAATGTGATTGGCTAATAGTGACCACAAAAGTGTCCATATCAAATTTTCATTTGGTGTACCATTGATGCATGGGCCATAGATGATAATTGGCTAGGATGACCTTGATAGCTTGTTTGGTTATAGAGAAACAGCTATCAAGCATTGGCTCCGCCCCCTGGGGGTGTATGTCTATTTAAACTTACAGGGTATCTGAGATTCATGTAATGATCAAAGGACTGAAGTGGTATTAGTGTCAGGTTAAGCATTCAAAAGTTATAAGTGTTAAAGACATTTTACTGCACCATGGTAGAACTCATTTGCATATGGCGCATATACCACCAGAGCGCAGCAAGAGACCACATATAACCTGCTGGAAATCTATCACTCTATAAGTAAGACAGAACATTCCCTATCAGTGTGTTTCTATTTATTAAAAAGAGAAGAAAAGTCCGATTGGGCTCCAAATTGGTACTCATGATCAAGTGGTCTGCATATATATGTGTGTAAATTTGTGTGTTGATAGGGTCAAAGGTTCCTGACTTCTGTCCATTTAGGTTTGAAAAAAGCGATAATACAGGCTTATGGCCTACAAAATGGCTGTTGCTCTTTGGCCATATTAGAGGCAAAAAATATCTGATTTGGCTCAAAATTTGCAATCAAGATCACAATATCAGTCTATATATGTATGTCAATTTCTGTGTCGATAGGGTCAAAGGTTCCTGACTTATGTCCATTTAGGTTTGAAAAAAGCGATAATACAGGCTTGAGGCCTACAAAATCGCTGTAGTTTTCCAGCCGTTGTAGAGGGAAAACATGTCCGATTTGGCTGAAAATTTGCAATCAAGATCAGATTATCAGTCTATATATGTGTATAAATTTGTGTGTTGATAGGGTGAAAGGTTCCTGTCTTCTGTCCATTTAGGTTGGAAAATAGCGATAAATAGAATAAATTGAAAATAGTTATTTTTTCACTGTAGAGCCTACTGAAGACTTATTTGGCTCATACTTGGCACATGTGCTTCAAATTTCATTGTTAATTAGGAGCTTCAACAGTTTTGGCATGTTTTAAACTTTGACAGAGTTTTGGCCAAATAACTCTGAAAAGGCTTTCACGTACATGTTTGATCAAGGTTTATGGGCCTCAAATAGTTAAAATGTCAAGATTTTTTTGATAATTATTTACCTACAGGGTCTCAAGATTGCATCAAGACCAAAGTTATTTTGATTGATTAAGGACTTAAAGACAAGTTCGAAAAGAGCAATTTTTACTCTTTTGGCCACTGATGAAAATCTTTCCATTTTTGGTAAATACATGTAATTACAAAGTTGTAAAGGCTACAGCAAAGTATACAACTAAAAAATAATAACAAGCCTAGGCCACTTGTACCTTTAGATATAACTGATTTTCTGCTATAGCGCCCCCTTGAGGCCAATCAACGCCATATTTTAATGGATAATAGAAGGCCCTGAGATACATGTAGGGTATAAGTATCGTCCTGATTGGTCATTGTTTAGCATGTCAAAAGCTTGCTGGAATCTGATTGGCTAATAACGATCGCAAAAATTTGCATATCAAATTTTCCTTCTGTAAAACATTAGGACATAGGCCATAGATGATACATGCCAAAGGAGAGCTTCATAGCTTGTACGGTTCCTGAGAAACAGATTTTTAGCTTTGGCTCCGCCCCCTGGGGGCGTATGTCTACACAGATTGACGGGCTACCTCAGAATCATGTTGGCATCAACGGTCTAAAGTGGCATTAGTGTAGGTTTAAGCATTCAAAAGTTACAGCTGTTAGAGTAAATTTGGGTGTGCCACGGTAAGATTAATTTGCATATGGCGGCCATATTGTTTACAAATTTCACAATTTTTTTGATAATTATTGAGGTTGGGACTCTGCTGAGTTGTTTGACACCAAATATGACCGGATTGGTCAATGACCCTAGGACAAGTTCTCAAAAGTAGGTTTTGCATATTATGCTAAATAGCAAAAAATCTAAGTGGGCGGAGCTTAGTGGTTCTATTGACCTTTTTGATTTGCCATTAACCAAGGAATCATATAATGCAAGAATTTTTGCTCTAGCTATCAGGGCGTGGCAGTTACGAGGCCTAACGCGTTGACCTTCGCCATAGCGCCCCCTTGAGGCCGATCGGGCTCATCTTTTGAATCTGAGTAGCGGTGAGAAGTACTACCATATGACCAAGTCTCAGCCCTGTAGGCCTTACGGTTTCTTCTGCCCAATCACTTCTATGGCAGAAAAAGAATAAGAATAATAATAATAAATATAGCCGCAAGCGGCGATTTACGGGGTTCGAGCGTTACAGGCAAAGACGCCCCTGGAGGCCAGTTAGGCTTAAAACATGTTGCTGGTTGACCGGCATCACCAAACTGGATGACCAGCATGGCAAAGGTGGTTGGCCAGTATGACCAAGCTGGAAGACCACCATTACTATGAGGACAAAGCTGAATGACCAGCAGGACCATAATGACCAATGTGAATGGCCAGCATGACCAAGCTGGATGGCCAGCATAACCAAGCTGGGTGACCAGCGTGACCATAAAGACCATAATGGCAATACTAGATGAGTGGTGTGAGTAAACTAGTTGAAAAGCATTGATAAATTGAGCTGTAGTGTTCATCAGGTTTTATGTGGTGTCTTACTGCACTCTATTGCGCATTTGGTGAAACAAATTCAGTTCTTAAATTGAAAAAACACAAGGCATAAAAAGGGCATATAAATAACCCGTATATAGTATATAAGTTTTGACCTGATTAACATTCCGCCTGTTAAAAGTTTGCTGGAATGTGATTGGCTAATAGTGACCACAAAAGTGTCCATATCAAATTTTCATTTGGTGTACCATTAGTGCATGGGCCATAGATGATAATTGGCTAGGATGACCTTGATAGCTTGTATGGTTCTAGAGAAACAGCTATCGAGCATTGGCTCCGCCCCCTGGGGGTGTATGTCTACTTAAACTGACAGGGTATCTGAGAATCATGTAATGATCAAAGGACTGAAGTGGTATTAGTGTCAGGTTAAGCATTCAAAAGTTCTAAGTGTTAAAGACATTTTACTGCACCATGGTAAAACTAATTTGCATATGGTGGCCATATTGTTTATAAATGTAAAGATTTTTTTTATAATTGTTGAGGAGTAAGCTCTGCTGAACTGTTTGACACCAAACATGTCATGATTGGTCAAGGAGGCAAAGACAAGATCTCAAAAGTAGGTTTTGCATATTATGCAAATTAAAAAAAAAATTATTGGGTGGAGCATAAACAAGAATGACCCAGGTGGCTGAGCAGCATGACCAAGAAGGATAAAGATGTTCAATTAAGCCAGACAAGCAAGATTAAATAAGTTCAGCAGAGCTTTAATTTAGAATAATTCACCTGTAGCTGTTTCACCAAATGACCACCAGAGCGCAGCAAGAGACCACATATAACCTGCTGGAAATCTATCATTCTATCAGAAAGACAGAACATTCCCTATCAGTGTGTTTCTATTTATTAAAAAGAGAAGAAAAGTCCGATTGGGCTCCAAATTGGTACTCATGATCAAGTGGTCTGTATATTTATGTGTGTAAATTTGTGTGTTGATAGGGTCAAAGGTTCCTGACTTCTGTCCATTCAGGCTTGAAAAAAGCGATAATACAGGCTTATGGCCTACAAAATGGCTGTTGCTCTTTGGCCATATTAGAGGCAAAAAATATCTGATTTGGCTCAAAATTTGCAATCAAGATCACAATATCAGTCTATATATGTATGTCAATTTCTGTGTCAATAGGGTGAAAGGTTCCTGACTTCTGTCCATTTAGATTTGAAAAAAGCGATAATACAGGCTTGAGGCCTACAAAATCGCTGTAGTTTTCCAGCCGTTGTAGAGGCAAAACATGTCCGATTTGGCTGAAAATTTGCAATCAAGATTATCAGTCTATATATGTGTATAAATTTGTGTGTTGATAGGGTGAAAGGTTCCTGTCTTCTGTCCATTTAGGTTGGAAAATAGCGATAAATAGAATAAATTGAAAATAGTTATTTTTTCACTGTAGAGCCTACTGAAGACTTATTTGGCTCATACTTGGCACATGTACTTCAAATGTCATGGTTAATTAGTAGCTTCAACAGTTTTGGCATGTTTTAAACTTTGACAGAGTTTTGGCCAAATAACTCTGAAAAGGCTTTCACGTACATGTTTGATCAAGGTTTATGGGCCTCGAATAGTAAAAATGTCAAGATTTTTTTGATAATTATTTACCTACAGTGTCTCAAGATTGCACCAAGACCAAATTTGTTTTGATTGATTAAGGACTTAAAGACAAGTTCGAAAAGAGGAATTTTTACTCTTTTGGCCACTGATGAAAATCTTTGCATTTTTGGTAAACATATGTAATTACAAAGTTGTAAAGGCTACAGCAAAGTATACAACTAAAAAAGAATAACAAGCCTAGGCCACTTGTACCTTTAGATATAACTGATTTTCTGCTATAGCGCCCCCTTGAGGCCAATCAACGCCATATTTTAATGGATGATAGAAGGCCCTGAGATACATGTAGGGTATATGTATTGTCCTGATTGGTCATTGTTTAGCCTGTCAAAAGCTTGCTGGAATCTGATTGGCTAATAACGATCGCAAAAATTTGCATATCAACTTTTCCTTCTGTGAAACATTAGGACATAGGCCATAGATGATACATGCCAAAGGAGAGCTTCATAGCTTGTACGGTTCCTGAGAAACAGATTTTTAGCTTTGGCTCCGCCCCCTGGGGGCGTATGTCTACACAGATTGACGGGCTACCTCAGAATCATGTTGGCATCAAAGATGTAAAGTGGCATTAGTGTAGGTTTAAGCATTCAAAAGTTACAGCTTTTAGAGTAAATTTGGGTGTGCCACGGTAAGATTAATTTGCATATGGCGGCCATATTGTTTAAAAATTTCTCAATTTTTTCGATAATTATTGAGGATGGGACTCTGCTGAGTTGTTTGACACCAAATATGACAGGATTGGTCAATGACCCTAGGACAAGTTCTCAAAAGTAGGTTTTGCATATTATGCTAAATAGCAAAAAATCTAAGTGGGCGGAGCTTAGTGGTTCTATTGACCTTTTTGATTTGCCATTAACCAAGGAATCATATAATGCAAGAATTTTTGCTCTAGCTATCAGGGCGTAGGAGTTACGAGGCCAAACGCGTTGACCTTCGCCATAGCGCCCCCTTGAGGCCGATCGGGCTCATCTTTTGAATCTGAGTAGCGGTGAGAAGTACTACCATATGACCAAGTCTCAGCCCTGTAGGCCTTACGGTTTCTTCTGCCCAATCACTTCTATGGCAGAAAAAGAATAAGAACTATAATAATAATAAATATAGCCGCAAGCGGCGATTTACGGGGTTCGAGCGTTACAGGCAAAGAGACCCCTGCAGGCCAGTTAGGCTTAAAACATGTTGCCGGTTGACCGGCATCGCCAAACTGGATGAGGATGACCAGCATGACCGTGAAGACCAAGCTAGATTACCAGCATGACTAATCTGGATGACAAACTTGTTGACCATATTGACCAAGCTGGAAGACCATAATGACCAAACTGGATGACCAGCATGACCAAGCTGGATGGCCAGCATAACCAAGCTGGGTGACCAGCGTGACCATAAAGACCATAATGGCAATGCTAGATGAGTGGTGTGAGTAAACTAGTTGAAAAGCATTGATAAATTGAGCTGTAGTGTTCATCAGGTTTTATGTGGTGTCTTACTGCACTCTAGTGGGCATTTGGTGAAACAAATTCAGTTCTTAAATTGAAAAAACACAAGGCATAAAAAGGGCATATAAATAACCCGTATATAGTATATAAGTTTTGACCTGATTAACATTCCGCCTGTTAAAAGCTTGCTGGAATGTGATTGGCTAATAGTGACCACAAAAGTGTCCATATCAAATTTTCATTTGGTGTACCATTAGTGCATGGGCCATAGATGATAATTGTCTAGGATGACCTTGATAGCTTGTATGGTTCTAGAGAAACAGCTATCGAGCATTGGCCCCGCCCCCTGGGGGTGTATGTCTACTTAAACTGACAGGGTATCTGAGAATCATGTAATGATCAAAGGACTGAAGTGGTATTAGTGTCAGGTTAAGCATTCAAAAGTTATAAGTGTTAAAGACATTTTACTGCACCATGGTAGAACTCATTTGCATATGGCGGCCATGTTGTTTATAAATGTAAAGATTTTTTTTAATAATTATTGAGGAGTAAGCTCTGCTGAACTGTTTGACACCAAACATGTCATGATTGGTCAAGGATCCAAGGACAAGATCTCAAAAGTAGGTTTTGCATATTATGCAAATAAAAAAAAAAATTAAGTGGGTGGAGCATAAACAAGAATGACCCAGGCAGCTGACCAGCATGAACAAGAAGGATAAATATGTTCAATTAAGCAAGACAAGCAAGATTGAATAAGTTCAGCAGAGCTTTAATTTAGAATAATTCACCTGTAGCTGTTTCACCAAATGACCACCAGAGCGCAGCAAGAGACCACATATAACCTGCTGGAAATCTATCACTCTATCAGAAAGACAGAACATTCCCTATCAGTGTGTTTCTATTTATTAAAAAGAGAAGAAAAGTCCGATTGGGCTCCAAATTGGTACTCATGATCAAGTGGTCTGTATATACATGTATGTAAATTTGTGTGTTGATAGGGTCAAAGGTTCCTGACTTCTGACAATTTAGGTTTGAAAAAAATGATAATACAGGCTTATGGCCTACAAAATGGCTGTTGCTCTTTGGCCATATTAGAGGCAAAAAATATCAGATTTGGCTCAAAATTTGCAATCAGGATCACAATATCAGTCTATATATGTATGTCAATTTCTGTGTCAATAGGGTCAAAGGTTCCTGACTTCTGTCCATTTAGATTTGAAAAAAGCGATAATACAGGCTTGAGGCCTACAAAATCGCTGTAGTTTTCCAGCCGTTGTAGAGGCAAAACATGTCCGATTTGGCTGAAAATTTGCAATCAAGATCAGATTATCAGTCTATATATGTGTATAAATTTGTGTGTTGATAGGGTGAAAGGTTCCTGTCTTCTGTCCTTTTAGGTTGGAAAATAGCGATAAATAGAATAAATTGAAAATAGTTATTTTTTCACTGTAGAGCCTACTGAAGACTTATTTGGCTCATACTTGGCACATGTACTTCAAATGTCATTGTTAATTAGTAGCTTCAACAGTTTTGGCATGTTTTAAACTTTGACAGAGTTTTGGCCAAATAACTCTGAAAAGGCTTTCACGTACATGTTTGATCAAGGTTTATGGGCCTCAAATAGTTAAAATGTCAAGATTTTTTTGATAATTATTTACCTACAGGGTCTCAAGATTGCATCAAGACCAAATTTGTTTTGATTGATTAAGGACTTAAAGACAAGTTCGAAAAGAGCAATTTTTACTCTTTTGGCCACTGATGAAAATCTTTGCATTTTTGGTAAACATATGTAATTACAAAGTTGTAAAGGCTACAGCAATGTATACAACTAAAAAAGAATAACAAGCCTAGGCCACTTGTACCTTTAGATATAACTGATTTTCTGCTATAGCGCCCCCTTGAGGCCAATCAACGCCATATTTTAATGGATGATAGAAGGCCCTGAGATACATGTAGGGTATAAGTATCGTCCTGATTGGTCATTGTTTAGCCTGTCAAAAGCTTGCTGGAATCTGATTGGCTAATAACGATCGCAAAAATTTGCATATCAAATTTTCCTTCTGTAAAACATTAGGACATAGGCCATAGATGATACATGCCAAAGGAGAGCTTCATAGCTTGTACGGTTCCTGAGAAACAGATTTTTTGCTTTGGCTCCGCCCCCTGGGGGCGTATGTCTACACAGATTGACGGGCTGCCTCAGAATCATGTTGGCATCAAAGTTGTAAAGTGGCATTAGTGTAGGTTTAAGCATTCAAAAGTTACAGCTGTTAGAGTAAATTTGCGTGTGCCACGGTAAGATTAATTTGCATATGGCGGCCATATTGTTTAAAAATTTCTCAATTTTTTTGATAATTATTGAGGGTGGGACTCTGCTGAGTTGTGTGACACCAAATATGACAGGATTGGTCAATGACCCTAGGACAAGTTCTCAAAAGTAGGTTTTGCATATTATGCTAAATAGCAAAAAATCTAAGTGGGCGGAGCTTAGTGGTTCTATTGACCTTTTTGATTTGCCATTAACCAAGGAATCATATAATGCAAAAATTTTAGCTCTAGCTATCAGGGCGTAGGAGTTACGAGGCCAAACGCGTTGACCTTCGCCATAGCGCCCCCTTGAGGCCGATCGGGCTCATCTTTTGAATCTGAGTAGCGGTGAGAAGTACTACCATATGACCAAGTCTCAGCCCTGTAGGCCTTACGGTTTCTTCTGCCCAATCACTTCTATGGCAGAAAAAGAATAAGAACTATAATAATAATAATAATAATAATAATAATCAGAACAATTACAATAGGGTTTCTAGCACTACGTGCTCGAACCCCTAATAATAATCAGAACAATTACAATAGGGTTTCTAGCACTACGTGCTCGAACCCCTAATAATAATAATAATAATAATAATAATAATCAGAACAATTACAATAGGGTTTCTAGCACTACGTGCTCGAACCCCTAATAATAATCAGAACAATTACAATAGGGTTTCTAGCACTACGTGCTCGAACCCCTAATAATCAGAACAATTACAATAGGGTTTCTAGCACTACGTGCTCGAACCCCTAATAAATATAGCCGCAAGCGGCGATTTACGGGGTTCGAGCGTTACAGGCAAAGAGACCCCTGGAGGCCAGTTAGGCTTAAAACATGTTGCCGGTTGACCGGCATCGCCAAACTGGATGAGGATGACCAGCATGACCGTGAAGACCAAGCTAGATTACCAGCATGACTAATCTGGATGACAAACTTGTTGACCATATTGACCAAGCTGGAAGACCATAATGACCAAACTGGATGACCAGCATGGCAAAGGTGGTTGGCCAGTATGACCAAGCTGGAAGACCACCATTACTATGAGGACAAAGCTGAATGACCAGCAGGACCATAATGACCAATGTGAATGGCCAGCATGACCAAGCTGGATGGCCAGCATAACCAAGCTGGGTGACCAGCGTGACCATAAAGACCATAATGGCAATGCTAGATGAGTGGTGTGAGTAAACTAGTTGAAAAGCATTGATAAATTGAGCTGTAGTGTTCATCAGGTTTTATGTGGTGTCTTACTGCACTCTAGTGGGCATTTGGTGAAACAAATTCAGTTCTTAAATTGAAAAAACACAAGGCATAAAAAGGGCATATAAATAACCCGTATATAGTATATAAGTTTTGACCTGATTAACATTCCGCCTGTTAAAAGCTTGCTGGAATGTGATTGGCTAATAGTGACCACAAAAGTGTCCATATCAAATTTTCATTTGGTGTACCATTAGTGCATGGGCCATAGATGATAATTGGCTAGGAGGACCTTGATAGCTTGTATGGTTCTAGAGAAACAGCTATCGAGCATTGGCCCCGCCCCCTGGGGGTGTATGTCTACTTAAACTGACAGGTTATCTGAGAATCATGTAATGATCAAAGGACTGAAGTGGTATTAGTGTCAGGTTAAGCATTCAAAAGTTATGTGTTAAAGACATTTTAGTGCACCATGGTAGAACTCATTTGCATATGGCGGCCATATTGTTTATAAATGTAAAGATTTTTTTAATAATTATTGAGGAGTAAGCTCTGCTGAACTGTTTGACACCAAACATGTCATGATTGGTCAAGGAGCCAAGGACAAGATCTCAAAAGTATGTTTTGCATATTATGCAAATAAAAAAAAAATTAAGTGGGTGGAGCATAAACAAGAATGACCCAGGCGGCTGACTAGCATGACCAAGAAGGATAAAGATCTTCAATTAAGCAAGACAAGCAAGATTGAATAAGTTCAGCAGAGCTTTAATTTAGAATAATTCAACTGTAACTGTTTCACCAAATGACCACCAGAGTGCAGCAAGAGACCACATATAACCTGCTGGAAATCTATCACTCTATAAGTAAGACAGAACATTCCCTATCAGTGTGTTTCTATTTATTAAAAAGAGAAGAAAAGTCCGATTGGGCTCTAAATTGGTACTCATGATCAAGTGGTCTGTATATACATGTATGTAAATTTGTGTGTTGATAGGGTCAAAGGTTCCTGACTTCTGACCATTTAGGTTTGAAAAAAGTGATAATACAGGCTTATGGCCTACAAAATGGCTGTTGCTCTTTGGCCATATTAGAGGCAAAAAATATCTGATTTGGCTCAAAATTTGCAATCAAGATCACAATATCAGTCTATATATGTATGTCAATTTCTGTGTCAATAGGGTCAAAGGTTCCTGACTTCTGTCAATTTAGATTTGAAAAAAGCGATAATACAGGCTTGAGGCCTACAAAATCGTTGTAGTTTTCCAGCCGTTGTAGAGGCAAAACATGTCCGATTTGGCTGAAAATTTGCAATCAAGATCACAATATCAGTCTATATATGTGTATAAATTTGTCTGTTGATAGGGTGAAAGGTTCCTGTCTTCTGTCCATTTAGGTTGGAAAATAGCGATAAATAGAATAAATTGAAAATAGTTATTGTTTCACTGTAGAGCCTACTGACGACTTATTTGGCTCATACTTGGCACATGTGCTTCAAATGTCATTGTTAATTAGTAGCTTCAACAGTTTTGGCATGTTTTAAACTTTGACAGAGTTTTGGCCAAATAACTCTGAAAAGGCTTTCACGTACATGTTTGATCAAGGTTTATGGGCCTCAATTAGTTAAAATGTCAAGATTTTTTTGATAATTATTTACCTACAGGGTCTCAAGATTGCATCAAGACCAAATTTGTTTTGATTGATTAAGGACTTAAAGACAAGTTCGAAAAGAGCAATTTTTACTCTTTTGGCCACTGATGAAAATCTTTGCATTTTTGGTAAACACATGTAATTACAAAGTTGTAAAGGCTACAGCAAAGTATACAACTAAAAAAGAATAACAAGCCTAGGCCACTTGTACCTTTAGATATAACTGATTTTCTGCTATAGCGCCCCCTTGAGGCCAATCAACGCCATATTTTAATGGATGATAGAAGGCCCTGAGATACATGTAGGGTATAAGTATCGTCCTGATTGGTCATTGTTTAGCATGTCAAAAGCTTGCTGGAAACTGATTGGCTAATAACGATCGCAAAAATTTGCATATCAAATTTTCCTTCTGTAAAACATTAGGACATAGGCCATAGATGATACATGTCAAAGGAGAGCTTCATAGCTTGTACGGTTCCTGAGAAACCGATTTTTAGCTTTGGCTCCGCCCCCTGGGGGCGTATGTCTACACAGATTGACGGGCTACCTCAGAATCATGTTGGCATCAAAGTTGTAAAGTGGCATTAGTGTAGGTTTAAGCATTCAAAAGTTACAGCTGTTAGAGTAAATTTGGGTGTGCCACGGTAAGATTAATGTGCATATGGCGGCCATATTGTTTACAAATTTCACAATTTTTTCGATAATTATTGAGGATGGGACTCTGCTGAGTTGTTTGACACCAAAAATGACAGGATTGGTCAATGACCCTAGGACAAGTTCTCAAAAGTAGGTTTTGCATATTATGCTAAATAGCAAAAAATCTAAGTGGGCGGAGCTTAGTGGTTCTATTGACCTTTTTGATTTGCCATTAACCAAGGAATCATACAATGCAAGAATTTTTGCTCTAGCTATCAGGGTGTAGGAGTTACGAGGCCAAACGCGTTGACGTTCGCCATAGCGCCCCCTTGAGGCCGATCGGGCTCATGTTTTGAATCTGAGTAGCGGTGAGAAGTACTACCATATGACCAAGTCTCAGCCCTGTAGGCCTTACGGTTTCTTCTGCCCAATCACTTCTATGGCAGAAAAAGAATAAGAACTATAATAATAATAAATATAGCCGCAAGCGGCGATTTACGGGGTTCGAGCGTCACAGGCAAAGAGGCCCCTGGAGGCCAGTTAGGCTTAAAACATGTTGCCGGTTGACCGGCATCACCAAACTGGATGACCAACATGGCAAAGGTGGTTTGCCAGTAAGGCCAAGCTGGATGACCAGCATTGCTATGATCACAAAGCTGAATGACCAGCAGGACCATAATGACCAATGTGAATGACCAGAATGACCTAGCTGGATGAGCAGCACAACCAAGCTAGGTGACCAGCCTGACCATAAAGATCATAATTACAATGCTAGATGAGTGGTGTGAGTAAACTAGTTGAAATGCATTGATAAATTGGTAGTCATGATCAAGTGGTCTGTATATATATGTGTGTAAATGTGTGTGTTATTAGGGTCAAAGGTTCCTGTCTTCTGTCCATTTAGGTTTGAAAAAAGCGATAATACAGGCTTGAGGCCTGCAAAATCTCTGTTGCTATTTCGCCATATCAATGGCAAATTATATCTGATTTGGATCAAAATTTGCAAACAAGGTCACAATATCAGTCTATATATGTATGTAAATTTCTGTGTTGATAGGGTTAAAGGTTCCTGTCTTCTGTCCATTTAGGTTTGAAAAAAGCGATAATACAGGCTTGAGGTCTGCAAAATCGCTGTAGTTTTCCAGCCGTTGTAGAGGCAAAACATGTCCGATTTGGCTGAAAATTTGTAATCAAGATCAGATTATCAGTCTATATATGTGTATAAATTTGTGTGTCGATAGAGTGAAAGGTTCCTGTCTTCTGTCCATTTAGGTTGGAAAATAGCGATAAATGGAATAAATTGAAAATAGTTAATTTTTCACTGTAGAGCCTACTGAAGACTTATTTGGCTCATACTTGGCACATGTGCTTCAAATGTCATTGTTAATTAGTAGCTTCAACAGTTTTGGCATGTTTTAAACTTTGAAAGAGTTTTGACCAAATAACTCTGAAAACGCTTTCATGTACATGTTTGATCAAGGTTTATGGGCCTCAAATAGTTAAAATGTCAAGATTTTTTCGATAATTATTTACCTACAGCGTCTCATGATTGCATCAAGACCAAATTTGTTTTGATTGATTGAAGACTTAAAGACAAGTTCGAAAAGAGCCATTTTTACTCTTTTGGCCATTGATGAAAATCTTTGCATTTTTGGTAAACACATGCAATTACAAAGTTGTAGAGGCTACAGCAAAGTATAAAAGTAAAAAACAAAAACAAGCCTAGGCCACTTGTAGGTTTAGATATAACAGATTTATTGCTATAGCGCCCCCTAGAGGCCAATCAACGCCATATTTTAATGGATGATAGAAGGCCCTCATATACATGTAGGGTATGAGTATCGTCCTGATTGGTCATTGTTTAGCCTGTCAAAAGCTTGCTGCAAACTGATTGGCTAATAACGATCGCAAAAATTTGCATATCAAATTTTCCTTCCGTGAATCATTAGGACATAGGCCATAGATGATACATGCCAAAGGAGAGTTTGATAGCTTGTACGGTTCCTGAGAAACAGATTTTTAGCTTTGGCTCCGCCCCCTGGGGGCGTATGTCTACACAGATTGACATGCTACCTCAGAATCAAGTTGTCATCAAATGTCTAAAGTGGCATTAGTGTAGATTTAAGCATTCAAAAGTTGCAGCAGTTAGAGTAAATTTGGGTGTGCTACAGTAAGATTAATTTGCATATGGCGGCCATATTGTTTAGAAATTTCACAATTTTTTCGATAATTATTGAGGTTGGGACTCTGCTGAGTTGTTTGCCTTCAAATATGACAGGATTGGTCAATGACTCTAGGACAAGTTCTCAAAAGTAGGTTTTGCAAATTATGCTAAATAGCAAAAAACCTAAGTGGGCGGAGCTTAGTGGTTCTATTGACCTTTTTGATTTGCCATTAACGAAGGAATCACATAACGAAAAAAATTTTGCTCTATCTATCAGGGCGTGGGAGTTATGAGGCCTAACGCGTTGACCTTCGCCATAGCGCCCCCTTGAGGCCGATCGGGACTCATGTCATGTGGCTGAGTAGAGGTCTAAAGTACTACCATATGACCAAGTCTCAGCTCTCTAGGCCTTACGGTTTGTTCTGTGCAATCACTTCTAGGTCAGAAAAAGCAGGGGAAGCGATTATAAATACCAATATAGCCGCAAGCGGCGATTTACGGGGTTCGAGCGTCACAGGCAAAGAGGCCCCTGGAGGCCAGTTAGGCTTAAAACCTGTTGCTGGTTGACCGTCATCACCAAACTGGATAACCAAGCTGGGTAACCAGCGTGACCATAAAGACCAAAATGACAATGCTAGATGAGTGGTGTGAGTAAACTAGTTGAAAAGCATTGATAAATTGAGCTGTAGTGTTCATCAGGTTTTATGTGGTGTCTTGCTGCACTCTAGTGGGCATTTGGTGAAACAACTTCAGTTCTTAAATTGAAAAAACACAAGGCATAAAAAGGGCATATAAATAGCCCATATATAGTGTATAAGTTTTGACCTGATAAACATTCTGCCTGTCAAAAGCTTGCTGGAATGTGATTGGCTAATAGTGACCACAAAAGTGTCCATATCAAATTTTCATTTGGTGTACCATTAGTGCATGGGCCATAGATGATAATTGGCAAGGATGACCTTGATAGCTTGTATGGTTGTAGAGAAACAGCTATCGAGCATTGGCCCCGCCCCCTCGGGGGGTGTATGTCTACTTAAACTCACAGGGTATCTGAGAATCATGTAATGATCAAAGGACTGAAGTGGTATTAGTGTCAGGTTAAGCATTCAAAAGTTATAAGTGTTAAAGACATTTTACTGCACCATGGTAAAACTAATTTGCATATGGCGGCCATATTGTTTATAAATGTAAAGATTTTTTTTTATAATTATTGAGGAGTAAGCTCTGCTGAACTGTTTGACACCAAACATGTCATGATTGGTCAAGGAGGCAAAGACAAGATCTCAAAAGTAGGTTTTGCATATTATGCAAATTAAAAAAAAAATTAAGTGGGTGGAGCATAAATAAGAATGACCCAGGTGGCTGACTAGCATGACCAAGAAGGATAAATATGTTCAATTAAGCAAGACAAAAATGATTAAATAAGTTCAGCAGAGCTTTAATTTAGAATAATTCAAATGTAGCTGTTTCACCAAATGACCACCAGAGCGCAGCAAGAGACCACATATAACCTGCTGGAAATCTATCACTCTATAAGTAAGACAGAACATTCCCTATCAGTGTGTTTCTATTTATTAAAAAGAGAAGAAAAGTCCGATTGGGCTCCAAATTGGTACTCATGATCAAGTGGTCTGCATATATATGTGTGTAAATTTGTGTGTTGATAGGGTCAAAGGTTCCTGACTTCTGTCCATTTAGGTTTGAAAAAAGCGATAATACAAGCTTATGGCCTACAAAATGGCTGTTGCTCTTTGGCCATATTAGAGGCAAAAAATATCTGATTTGGCTCAAAATTTGCAATCAAGATCACAATATCAGTCTATATATGTATGTCAATTTCTGTGTCGATAGGGTCAAAGGTTCCTGACTTATGTCCATTTAGGTTTGAAAAAAGCGATAATACAGGCTTGAGGCCTACAAAATCGCTGTAGTTTTCCAGCCGTTGTAGAGGGAAAACATGTCCGATTTGGCTGAAAATTTGCAATCAAGATCAGATTATCAGTCTATATATGTGTATAAATTTGTGTGTTGATAGGGTGAAAGGTTCCTGTCTTCTGTCCATTTAGGTTGGAAAATAGCGATAAATAGAATAAATTGAAAATAGTTATTTTTTCACTGTAGAGCCTACTGAAGACTTATTTGGCTCATACTTGGCAAATGTGCTTCAAATGTCATTGTTAATTAGTAGCTTCAACAGTTTTGGCATGTTTTAAACTTTGACAGAGTTTTGGCCAAATAACTCTGAAAAGGCTTTCACGTACATGTTTGATCAAGGTTTATGGGCCTCAAATAGTTAAAATGTCAAGATTTTTTTGATAATTATTTACCTACAGGGTCTCAAGATTGCATCAAGACCAAAGTTATTTTGATTGATTAAGGACTTAAAGACAAGTTCGAAAAGAGCAATTTTTACTCTTTTGGCCACTGATGAAAATCTTTCCATTTTTGGTAAATACATGTAATTACAAAGTTGTAAAGGCTATAGCAAAGTATACAACTAAAAAAGAATAACAAGCCTAGGCCACTTGTACCTTTAGATATAACTGATTTTCTGCTATAGCGCCCCCTTGAGGCCAATCAACGCCATATTTTAATGGATGATAGAAGGCCCTGAGATACATGTAGTGTATAAGTATCGTCCTGATTGGTCATTGTTTAGCATGTCAAAAGCTTGCTGGAAACTGATTGGCTAATAACGATCGCAAAAATTTGCATATCAAATTTTCCTTCTGTAAAACATTAGGACATAGGCCATAGATGATACATGCCAAAGGAGAGCTTCATAGCTTGTACGGTTCCTGAGAAACAGATTTTTAGCTTTGGCTCCGCCCCCTGGGGGCGTATGTCTACACAGATTGACGGGCTACCTCAGAATCATGTTGGCATCAAAGTTGTAAAGTGGCATTAGTGTAGGTTTAAGCATTCAAAAGTTACAGCTGTTAGAGTAAATTTGGGTGTGCCACGGTAAGATTAATTTGCATATGGCGGCCATATTGTTTAAAAAATTCTCAATTTTTTCGATAATTATTGAGCTTGGGACTCTGCTGAGTTGTTTGACACCAAATATGACAGGATTGGTCAATGACCCTAGGACAAGTTCTCAAAAGTAGGTTTTGCATATTATGCTAAATAGCAAAAAATCTAAGTGGGCGGAGCTTAGTGGTTCTATTGACCTTTTTGATTTGCCATTAACCAAGGAATCATATAATGCAAGAATTTTTGCTCTAGCTATCAGGGCGTAGGAGTTACGAGGCCAAACGCGTTGACCTTCGCCATAGCGCCCCCTTGAGGCCGATCGGGCTCATCTTTTGAATCTGAGTAGCGGTGAGAAGTACTACCATATGACCAAATCTCAGCCCTGTAGGCCTTACGGTTTCTTCTGCCCAATCACTTCTATGGCAGAAAAAGAATAAGAACTATAATAATAATAATAATAAATATAGCCGCAAGCGGCGATTTACGGGGTTCGAGCGTTACAGGCAAAGAGACCCCTGGAGGCCAGTTAGGCTTAAAACATGTTGCCGGTTGACCGGCATCGCCAAACTGGATGAGGATGACCAGCATGACCGTGAAGACCAAGCTAGATTACCAGCATGACTAATCTGGATGACAAACTTGTTGACCATATTGACCAAGCTGGAAGACCATAATGACCAAACTGGATGACCAGCATGGCAAAGGTGGTTGGCCAGTATGACCAAGCTGGAAGACCACCATTACTATGAGGACAAAGCTGAATGACCAGCAGGACCATACTGACCAATGTGAATGGCCAGCATGACCAAGCTGGATGGCCAGCATAACCAAGCTGGGTGACCAGCGTGACCATAAAGACCATAATGGCAATGCTAGATGAGTGGTGTGAGTAAACTAGTTGAAAAGCATTGATAAATTGAGCTGTAGTGTTCATCAGGTTTTATGTGGTGTCTTACTGCACTCTAGTGGGCATTTGGTGAAACAAATTCAGTTCTTAAATTGAAAAAACACAAGGCATAAAAAGGGCATATAAATAACCCATATATAGTATATAAGTTTTGACCTGATTAACATTCCGCCTGTTAAAAGCTTGCTGGAATGTGATTGGCTAATAGTGACCACAAAAGTGTCCATATCAAATTTTCATTTGGTGTACCATTAGTGCATGGGCCATAGATGATAATTGGCTAGGATGACCTTGATAGCTTGTATGGTTCTAGAGAAACAGCTATCGAGCATTGGCCCCGCCCCCTGGGGGGGTGTATGTCTACTTAAACTGACAGGGTATCTGAGAATCATGTAATAATCAAAGGACTGAAGTGGTATTAGTGTCAGGTTAAGCATTCAAAAGTTGTAAGTGTTAAAGACATTTTACTGCACCATGGTAGAACTCATTTGCATATGGCGGCCATATTGTTTATAAATGTAAAGATTTTTTTAATAATTATTGAGGAGTAAGCTCTGCTGAACTGTTTGACACCAAACATGTCATGATTGGTCAAGGATCCAAGGACAAGATCTCAAAATTAGGTTTTGCATATTATGCAAATTAAAAAAAAAATTAAGTGGGTGGAGCATAAACAAGAATGACCCAGGCGGCTGACCATCATGAACAAGAAGGATAAATATGTTCAATTAAGCAAGACAAGCAAGATTGAATAAGTTCAGCAGAGCTTTAATTTAGAATAATTCACCTGTAGCTGTTTCACCAAATGACCACTAGAGCGCAGCAAGAGACCACATATAACCTGCTGGAAATCTATCACTCTATCAGAAAGACAGAACATTCCCTATCAGTGTGTTTCTATTTATTAAAAAGAGAAGAAAAGTCTGATTGAGCTCCAAATTGGTACTCATGATCAAGTGGTCTGTATATACATGTATGTAAATTTGTGTGTTGATAGGGTCAAAGGTTCCTGACTTCTGACCATTTAGGCTTGAAAAAAGTGATAATACAGGCTTATGGCCTACAAAATGGCTGTTGCTCTTTGGCCATATTAGAGGCAAAAAATATCTGATTTGGCTCAAAATTTGCAATCAGGATCACAATATCAGTCTATATATGTATGTCAATTTCTGTGTCAATAGGGTCAAAGGTTCCTGACTTCTGTCCATTTAGATTTGAAAAAAGCGATAATACAGGCTTGAGGCCTACAAAATCGCTGTAGTTTTCCAGCCGTTGTAGAGGCAAAACATGTCCGATTTGGCTGAAAATTTGCAATCAAGATCAGATTATCAGTCTATATATGTGTATAAATTTGTGTGTTGATAGGGTGAAAGGCTCCTGTCTTCTGTCCATTTAGGTTGGAAAATAGCGATAAATAGAATAAATTGAAAATAGTTATTTTTTCACTGTAGTGCCTACTGAAAACTTATTTGGCTCATACTTGGCACATGTGCTTTAAATGTCATTGTTAATTAGTAGCTTCAACAGTTTTGGCATGTTTTAAACTTTGACAGAGTTTTGGCCAAATAACTCTGAAAAGGCTTTCACGTACATGTTTGATCAAGGTTAATGGGCCTAAAATAGTTAAAATATCAAGATTTTTTTGATAATTATTTACCTACTGGGTCTCAAGATTGCATCAAGACCAAATTTGTTTTGATTGATTAAGGACTTAAAGACAAGTTCGAAAAGAGCAATTTTTACTCTTTTGGCCACTGACGAAAATCTTTGCATTTTTGGTAAACACATGTAATTACAAAGTTGTAAAGGCTACAGGAAAGTATACAACTAAAAAAGAATAACAAGCCTAGGCCACTTGTACCTTTAGATATAACTGATTTTCTGCTATAGCGCCCCCTTGAGGCCAATCAACGCCATATTTTAATGGATGATAGAAGGCCCTGAGATACATGTAGGGTATAAGTATCGTCCTGATTGGTCATTGTTTAGCCTGTCAAAAGCTTGCTGGAATCTGATTGGCTAATAACGATCGCAAAAATTTGCATATCCAATTTTCCTTCTGTAACACATTAGGACATAGGCCATAGGTGATACATGCCAAAGGAGAGCTTCATAGATTGTACGGTTCCTGAGAAACAGATTTTAAGCTTTGGCTCCGCCCCCTGGGGGCGTATGTCTATACAGATTGACGGGCTACCTCAGAATCATGTTGGCATCAAAGTTGTAAAGTGGCATTAGTGTGGGTTTAAGCATTCAAAAGTTACAGCTGTTAGAGTAAATTTGGGTGTGCCACGGTAAGATTAATTTGCATATGGCGGCCATACTGTTTACAAATTTCACAATTTTTTCGATAATTATTGAGGTTGGGACTCTGCTGAGTTGTTTGACACCAAATATGACAGGATTGGTCAATGACCCTAGGACAAGTTCTCAAAAGTAGGTTTTGCATATTATGCTAAATAGCAAAAAATCTAAGTGGGCGGAGCTTAGTGGTTCTATTGACCTTTTTGATTTGCCATTAACCAAGGAATCATATAATGGAAGAATTTTTGCTCTAGCTATCAGGGCGTAGGAGTTACGAAGCCTAACGCGTTGACCTTCGCCATAGCGCCCCCTTGAGGCCGATCGGGCTGATCTTTTGAATCTGAGTAGCGGTGAGAAGTACTACCATATGACCAAGTCTCAGCCCTGTGGGCCTTACGGTTTCTTCTGCCCAATCACTTCTATGGCAGAAAAAGAATAAGAATAATAATAATAATAATAATAATAATAATAAATATAGCCGCAAGCGGCGATTTACGGGGTTCGAGCGTTACAGGCAAAGAGACCCCTGGAGGCCAGTTAGGCTTAAAACATGTTGCCGGTTGACCGGCATCGCCAAACTGGATGAGGATGACCAGCATGACCGTGAAGACCAAGCTAGATTACCAGCATGACTAATCTGGATGACAAACTTGTTGACCATATTGACCAAGCTGGAAGACCATAATGACCAAACTGGATGACCAGCATGGCAAAGGTGGTTTGCCAGTATGACCAAGCTGGAAGACCACCATTACTATGAGGACAAAGCTGAATGACCAGCAGGACCATAATGACCAATGTGAATGGCCAGCATGACCAAGCTGGATGGCCAGCATAACCAAGCTGGGTGACCAGATTGACCATAAAGACCATAATGGCAATGCTAGATGAGTGGTGTGAGTAAACTAGTTGAAAAGCATTGATAAATTGAGCTGTAGTGTTCATCAGGTTATATGTGGTGTCTTACTGCACTCTAGTGGGCATTTGGTGAAACAAATTCAGTTCTTAAATTGAAAAAACACAAGGCATAAAAAGGGCATATAAATAACCCGTATATAGTATATAAGTTTTGACCTGATTAACATTCCGCCTGTTAAAAGCTTGCTGGAATGTGATTGGCTAATAGTGACCACAAAAGTGTCCATATCAAATTTTCATTTGGTGTACCATTAGTGCATGGGCCATAGATGATAATTGGTTAGGATGACCTTGATAGCTTGTATGGTTCTAGAGAAACAGCTATCGAGCATTGGCCCCGCCCCCTGGGGGTGTATGTCTACTTAAACTGACAGGGTATCTGAGAATCATGTAATGATCAAAGGACTGAAGTGGTATTAGTGTCAGGTTAAGCATTCAAAAGTTATAAGTGTTAAAGACATTTTACTGCACCATGGTAGAACTCATTTGCATATGGCGGCCATATTGTTTATAAATGTAAATATTTTTTTAATAATTATTGAGGAGTAAGCTCTGCTGAACTGTTTGATACCAAACATGTCATGATTGGTCAAGGAGCCAAGGACAAGATCTCAAAAGTAAGTTTTGCATATTATGCAAATAAAAAAAAACAATAAGTGGGTGGAACATAAACAAGAATGACCCAGGTGGCTGACCAGCATGAACAAGAAGGATAAATATGTTCAATTAAGCAAGACAAGCAAGATTGAATAAGTTCAGCAGAGCTTTAATATAGAATAATTCACCTGTAGCTGTTTCACCAAATGACCACCAGAGCGCAGCAAGAGACCACATATAACCTGCTGGAAATCTATCACTCTATAAGTAAGACAGAACATTCCCTATCAGTGTGTTTCTATTTATTAAAAAGAGAAGAAAAGTCCGATTGGGCTCCAAATTAGTACTCATGATCAAGTGGTCTGTATATATATGTGTGTAAATTTGTGTGTTGATAGGGTCAAAGGTTCCTGACTTCTGTCCATTTAGGCTTGAAAAAAGCGATAATACAGGCTTTTGGCCTACAAAACGGCTGTTGCTCTTTGGCCATATTAGAGGCAAAAAATATCTGATTTGGCTCAAAATTTGCAATCAAGATCACAATACCAGTCTATATATGTATGTCAATTTCTGTGTTGATAGGATCAAAGATTCCTGACTTCTGTCCATTTAGATTTGAAAAAAGCGATAATACAGGCTTGAGGCCTACAAAATCGCTGTAGTTTTCCAGCCGTTGTAGAGGCAAAACATGTCCGATTTGGCTGACAATTTGCAATCAAGATCAGATTATCAGTCTATATATGTGTGTAAATTTGTGTGTTGATACGGTGAAAGGTTCCTGTCTTCTGTCCATTTAGGTTGGAAAATAGCGATAAATAGAATAAATTGAAAATAGTTATTTTTTCACTGTAGAGCCTACTGAAGACTTATTTGGCTCATACTTGGCACATGTGCTTGAAATGTCATTATTAATTAGTAGCTTCAACAGTTTTGGCCTGTTTAAAACTTTGACAGAGTTTTGGCCAAATAACTCTGAAAAGGCTTTCACGTACATGTTTGATCAAGGTTTATGGGCCTCAAATAGTTAAAATGTCGAGATTTTTTTGATAATTATTTACCTACAGGGTCTCAAGATTGCATCAAGACCAAATTTGTTTTGATTGATTAAGGACTTAAAGACAAGTTCGAAAAGTGCAATTTTTACTCTTTTGGCCACTGATGAAAATCTTTGCATTTTTGGTAAACACATGTAATTACAAAGTTGTAAAGGCTACAGCAAAGTATACAACTAAAAAAAATAACAAGCCTAGGCCACTTGTACCTTTAGATATAACTGATTTTCTGCTATAGCGCCCCCTTGAGGCCAATCAACGCCATATTTTAATGGATGATAGAAGGCCCTGAGATACATGTAGGGTATAAGTATCGTCCTGATTGGTCATTGTTTAGCATGTCAAAAGCTTGCTGGAATCTGATTGGCTAATAACGATCGCAAAAATTGGCATATCAAATTTTCCTTCTGTAAAACATTAGGACATAGGCCATAGATGATACCTGCCAAAGGAGAGCTACAAAGCTTGTATGGTTCCTGAGAAACAGATTTTTAGCTTTGGCTCCGCCCCCTGGGGGCGTATGTCTACACAGATTGACAGGCTACCTCAGAATCATGTTGGCATCAAAGTTCTAAAGTGGCATTAGTGTAGGTTTAAGCATTCAAAAGTTACAGCTGTTAGAGTAAATTTGGGTGTGCCACGGTAAGATTAATTTGCATATGGCGGCCATATTGTTTACAAATTTCACAATTTTTTCGATAATTATTGAGCTTGGGACTCTGCTGAGTTGTTTGACACCAAATATGACAGGATTGGTCAATGACCCTAGGACAAGTTCTCAAAAGTAGGTTTTGCATATTATGCTAAATAGCAAAAAATCTAAGTGGGCGGAGCTTATTGGTTCTATTGACCTTTTTGATTTGCCATTAACCAAGGAATCATATAATGCAAGAATTTTTGCTCTAGCTATCAGGGCGTGGCAGTTACGAGGCCTAACGCGTTGACCTTCGCCATAGCGCCCCCTTGAGGCCGATCGGGCTCATCTTTTGAATCTGAGTAGCGGTGAGAAGTACTACCATATGACCAAGTCTCAGCCCTGTAGGCCTTACGGTTTCTTCTGCCCAATCACTTCTATGGCAGAAAAAGAATAAGAATAATAATAATAATAATAATAATAATAATAATCAGAACAATTACAATAGGGTTTCTAGCACTACGTGCTCGAACCCCTAAATATAGCCGCAAGCGGCGATTTACGGGGTTCGAGCGTTACAGACAAAGAGGCCCCTGGAGGCCAGTTAGGCTTAAAACATGTTGCCGGTTGACCGGCATCACCAAACTGGATGACCAGCATGGCAAAGGTGTTTGGCCAGTATGACCAAGCTGGATGACCAGCATTGCTATGATGACAAAGCTGAATGACCAGCAGGACCATAATGACCAATGTGAATGACCACAATGACCTAGCTGGATGGGCAGCATAACCAAGCTAGGTGACCAGCATGACCATAAAGACCATAATGACAATGCTAGATGAGTGGTGTGAGTAAACTAGTTGAAATGCATTGATAAATTGAGCTGTAGTGTTCAGCAGGTTTTATGTGGTCTCTTGCTGCACTCTAGTGGGCATTCGGAGAGCCTAGCAGTGAGGCATGACAAGGGCACATATTAATAACCAATAATATCAATAATAGTACATAAGTTTTGACCTGATTAACATTCAGCCTGTCAAAAGCTTGCTGGAATGTGATTGGCTAATAGTGACCACAAAAGTGTCCATATCAAATTTTCATTTGGTGTACCATAGTGCATGGGCCATAGATGATAATTGGCAAGGACGACCTTGATAGCTTGTATGGTCCTAGAGAAACAGCTATCGAGCATTGGCTCCGCCCCCTGGGGGGGTGTATGTCTACTTAAACTGACAGGGTATCTGAGAATCATGTAATGATCAAAGGACTGAAGTGGTATTAGTGTCAGGTTAAGCATTCAAAAGTTATGTGTTAAAGACATTTTACTGCACCATGGTAGAACTCATTTGCATATGGCGGCCATATTGTTTATAAATGTAAAGATTTTTTTAATAATTATTGAGGAGTAAGCTCTGCTGAACTGTTTGACACCAAACATGTCATGATTGGTCAAGGATCCAAGGACAAGATCTCAAAAGTAGGTTTTGCATATTATGCAAATTTAAAAAAAAATTAAGTGTGTGGAGCATAAACAAGAATGACCCAGGCGGCTGACTAGCATGACCAAGAAGGATAAAGATCTTCAATTAAGCAAGACAAGCAAGATTGAATAAGTTCAGCAGAGCTTTAATTTAGAATAATTCAACTGTAACTGTTTCACCAAATGACCACCAGAGCGCAGCAAGAGACCACATATAACCTGCTGGAAATCTATCACTCTATCAGAAAGACAGAATATTCCCTATCAGTGTGTTTCTATTTATTAAAAAGAGAAGAAAAGTCCGATTGGGCTCCAAATTGGTACTCATGATCAAGTGGTCTGTATATACATGTATGTATATTTGTGTGTTGATAGGGTCAAAGGTTCCTGACTTCTGACCATTTAGGTTTGAAAAAAGTGATAATACAGGCTTATGGCCTACAAAATGGCTGTTGCTCTTTGGCCATATTAGAGGCAAAAAAATCTGATTTGGCTCAAAATTTGCAATCAAGATCACAATATCAGTCTATATATGTATGTCAATTTCTGTGTCAATAGGGTCAAAGGTTCCTGACTTCTGTCAATTTAGATTTGACAAAAGCGATAATACAGGCTTGAGGCCTACAAAATCGCTGTAGTTTTCCAGCCGTTGTAGAGGCAAAACATGTCCGATTTGGCTGAAAATTTGCAATCAAGATCAGATTATCAGTCTATATATGTGTATAAATTTGTGTGTTGATAGGGTGAAAGGTTCCTGTCTTCTGTCCATTTGGGTTGGAAAATAGCGATAAATAGAATAAATTGAAAATAGTTATTTTTTCACTGTAGAGCCTACTGAAGACTTATTTGGTTCATACTTGGCAAATGTGCTTCAAATGTCATTGTTAATTAGTAGCTTCAACAGTTTTGGCATGTTTTAAACTTTGACAGAGTTTTGGCCAAATAACTCTGAAAAGGCTTTCACGTACATGTTTGATCAAGGTTTATGGGCCTCAAATAGTTAAAATGTCAAGATTTTTTTGATAATTATTTACCTACAGGGTCTCAAGATTGCATCAAGACCAAAGTTATTTTGATTGATTAAGGACTTAAAGACAAGTTCGAAAAGAGCAATTTTTACTCTTTTGGCCACTGATGAAAATCTTTCCATTTTTGGTAAATACATGTAATTACAAAGTTGTAAAGGCTACAGCAAAGTATACAACTAAAAAAGAATAACAAGCCTAGGCCACTTGTACCTTTAGATATAACTGATTTTCTGCTATAGCGCCCCCTTGAGGCCAATCAACGCCATATTTTAATGGATGATAGAAGGCCCTGAGATACATGTAGGGTATAAGTATCGTCCTGATTGGTCATTGTTTAGCATGTCAAAAGCTTGCTGGAAACTGATTGGCTAATAACGATCGCAAAAATTTGCATATCAAATTTTCCTTCTGTAAAACATTAGGACATAGGCCATAGATGATACATGCCAAAGGAGAGCTTCATAGCTTGTACGGTTCCTGAGAAACAGATTTTTAGCTTTGGCTCCGCCCCCTGGGGGCGTATGTCTACACAGATTGACAGGCTACCTCAGAATCATGTTGGCATCAAAGGTCTAAAGTGGCATTAGTGTAGGTTTAAGCATTCAAAAGTTACAGCTGTTAGAGTAAATTTGGGTGTGCCACGGTAAGATTAATTTGCATATGGCGGCCATATTGTTTAAAAATTTCTCAATTTTTTCGATAATTATTGAGTTTGGGACTCTGCTGAGTTGTTTGACACCAAATATGACAGGATTGGTCAATGACCCTAGGACAAGTTCTCAAAAGTAGGTTTTGCATATTATGCTAAATAGCAAAAAATCTAAGTGGGCGGAGCTTAGTAGTTCTATTGACCTTTTTGATTTGCCATTAACCAAGGAATCATATTATGCAAGAACTTTTGCTCTAGCTATCAGGGCGTAGGAGTTACGAGGCCAAACGCGTTGACCTTCGCCATAGCGCCCCCTTGAGGCCGATCGGGCTCATCTTTTGAATCTGAGTAGCGGTGAGAAGTACTACCATATGACCAAGTCTCAGCCCTGTAGGCCTTACGGTTTCTTCTGCCCAATCACTTCTATGGCAGAAAAAGAATAAGAACTATAATAATAAATATAGCCGCAAGCGGCGATTTACGGGGTTCGAGCGTTACAGGCAAAGAGGCCCCTGGAGGCCAGTTAGGCTTAAAACCTGTTGCTGGTTGACCGTCATCACCAAACTGGATAACCAAGGTGGGTGACTATTATGACCATAAAGACCCAGGTGTTAGACCAGCATGACCATAAAGACCCAGCTGGTTGACCAGCATGACCAAAATACCCAGCTAGTTGACCAGAATGAAAATAAGGACCAAGCTGGTTGACTAGCATGACCATAATAACCATGCTAGATGAGTGATGTGAGTAAACTAGTTGTAAAAAGCATTGATAAATTGAGCTGTAGTGTTCAGCAGGTTTTATGTGGTGTCTTTCTGCACTCTAGTGGGCATTTGGTGAAACAACATCAGTTCTTAAATTGAAAAATACAAACCACATTAATCCTGATGGGAGCCTAGTGGTGAGGCATAAAAAGGCCACATATAAATAACTCACATATGGTGTATACGTTTTTACCTGATTAACATTCAGCCTGTCAAAAGCTTGCTGGAAAGTGATTGGCTAATAGTGACCACAAAAATGTATCAACATTTCCTTTGGTGTACCATTAGTGCATGGGCCATAGATGATAATTGGCAAGGATGACCTTGATAGCTTGTATGGTTCTAGAGAAACAGCTATCGAGCATTGGCTCCGCCCCCTGGGGGTGTATGTCTACTTACACTGACAGGGTATCTGAGAGTCATGTAATGATCAAAGGACTGAAGTGGTATTAGTGTCAGGTTAAGCATTCAAAAGTTATAAGTGTTAAAGACATTTTACTGCACCATGGAAAAACTAATTTGCATATGGCGGCCATATTGTTTATAAATGTAAAGATTTTGTTTAATAATTATTGAGGAGTAAGCTCTGCTGAACTGTTTGACACCAAACATGTCATGATTGGACAAGGAGGCAAAGACAAGTTCTCAAAAGTAGGTTTTGCATATTATGCAAATAAAAAATAAAAAATTGGGTGGAGCATAAACAAGAATGACCCAGGTGGCTGACCAGCATGACCAAGAAGGATACAGATGTTCAATTAAGCAAGACAAGCAAGATTAAATAAGTTCAGCAGAGCTTTTATTTAGAATAAATCAACTGTAACTGTTTCACCAAATGACCACCAGAGCGCAGCAAGAGACCACATATAACCTGCTGGAAATCTATCACTCTATAAGTAAGACAGAACATTCCCTATCAGTGTGTTTCTATTTATTAAAAAGAGAAGAAAAGTCCGATTGGGCTCCAAATTGGTACTCATGATCAAGTGGTCTGTATATATATGTTTGTAAATTTGTGTGTTGATAGGGTCAAAGGTTCCTGACTTCTGTCCATTTAGGCTTGAAAAAAGCGATAATACAGGCTTATGGCCTACAAAATGGCTGTTGCTCTTTGGCCATATTAGAGGCAAAAAATATCTGATTTGGCTCAAAATTTGCAATCAGGATCACAATATCAGTCTATATATGTATGTCAATTTCTGTGTCAATAGGGTCAAAGGTTCCTGACTTCTGTCCATTTAGATTTGAAAAAAGCGATAATACAGGCTTGAGGCCTACAAAATCGCTGTAGTTTTCCAGCCGTTGTAGAGGCAAAACATGTCCGATTTGGCTGAAAATTTGCAATCAAGATCAGATTATCAGTCTATATATGTGTATAAATTTGTGTGTTGATAGGGTGAAAGGTTCCTGTCTTCTGTCCATTTAGGTTGGAAAATAGCGATAAATAGAATAAATTGAAAATAGTTATTTTTTCACTGTAGAGCCTACTGAAGACTTATTTGGCTCATACTTGGCACATGTACTTCAAATGTCATTGTTAATTAGTAGCTTCAACAGTTTTGGAATGTTTTAAACTTTGACAGAGTTTTGGCCAAATAACTCTGAAAAGGCTTTCACGTACATGTTTGATCAAGGTTTATGGGCCTCAAATAGTTAAAATGTCATGATTTTTTTGATAATTATTTACCTACAGGGTCTCAAGATTGCATCAAGACCAAATTTGTTTTGATTGATTAAGGACTTAAAGACAAGTTCGAAAAGAGCAATTTTTACTCTTTTGGCCACTGATGAAAATCTTTGCATTTTTGGTAAACACATGTAATTACAAAGTTGTAAAGGCTACAGCAAAGTATACAACTAAAAAAGAATAACAAGCCTAGGCCACTTGTACCTTTAGATATAACTGATTTTCTGCTATAGCGCCCCCTTGAGGCCAATCAACGCCATATTTTAATGGATGATAGAAGGCCCTGAGATACATGGAGGGTATAAGTATCGTCCTGATTGGTCATTGTTTAGCCTGTCAAAAGCTTGCTGGAAACTGATTGGCTAATAACGATCGCAAAAATTTGCATATCAAATTTTCCTTCTGTAAAACATTAGGACATAGGCCATAGATGATACATGCCAAAGAGGAGCTTCATAGCTTGTACGGTTCCTGAGAAACAGATTTTTAGCTTTGGCTCCGCCCCCTGGAGGCGTATGTCTACACAGATTGACGGGCTACCTCAGAATCATGTTGGCATCAAAGTTCTAAAGTGGCATTAGTGTAGGTTTAAGCATTCAAAAGTTACAGCTGTTAGAGTAAATTTGGGTGTGCCACGGTAAGATTAATTTGCATATGGCGGCCATATTGTTTACAAATTTCACAATTTTTTCGATAATTATTGAGGTCGGGACTCTGCTGAGTTGTTTGACACCAAATATGACAGGATTGGTTAATGACCCTAGGACAAGTTCTCAAAAGTAGGTTTTGCATATTATGCTAAATAGCAAAAAATCTAAGTGGGCGGAGCTTAGTGGTTCTATTGACCTTTTTGATTTGCCATTAACCAAGGAATCATATAATGCTAGAATTTTTGCTCTAGCTATCAGGGCGTGGCAGTTACGAGGCCTAACGCGTTGACCTTCGCCATAGCGCCCCCTTGAGGCCGATTTGGCTCATCTTTTGAATCTGAGTAGCGGTGAGAAGTACTACCATATGACCAAGTCTCAGCCCTGTAGGCCTTACGGTTTCTTCTGCCCGATCACTTCTATGGCAGAAAAAGAATAAGAATAATAATAATAATAATAATAATAAATATAGCCGCAAGCGGCGATTTACGGGGTTCGAACGTCACAGGCAAAGAGGCCCCTGGAGGCCAGTTAGGCTTAAAACCTGTTGCTGGTTGACCGTCATCACCAAACTGGATAACCAAGCTGGGTAACCAGCGTGACCATAAAGACCAAAATGACAATGCTAGATGAGTGGTGTGAGTAAACTAGTTGAAAAGCATTGATAAATTGAGCTGTAGTGTTCATCAGGTTTTATGTGGTGTCTTGCTGCACTCTAGTGGGCATTTGGTGAAACAACTTCAGTTCTTAAATTCAAAAAACACAAGGCATAAAAAGGGCATATAAATAACCCATATATAGTGTATAAGTTTTGACCTGATAAACATTCTGCCTGTCAAAAGCTTGCTGGAATGTGATTGGCTAATAGTGACCACAAAAGTGTCCATATCAAATTTTCATTTGGTGTACCATTAGTGCATGGGCCATAGATGATAATTGCCAAGGATGACCTTGATAGCTTGTATGGTTGTAGAGAAACAGCTATCGAGCATTGGCCCCGCCCCCTGGGGGGGTGTATGTCTACTTAAACTCACAGGGTATCTGAGAATCATGTAATGATCAAAGGACTGAAGTGGTATTAGTGTCAGGTTAAGCATTCAAAAGTTATAAGTGTTAAAGACATTTTACTGCACCATGGTAAAACTAATTTGCAGATGGCGGCCATATTGTTTATAAATGTAAAGATTTTTTTTTAATAATTATTGAGGAGTAAGCTCTGCTGAACTGTTTGACACCAAACATGTCATGATTGGTCAAGGAGGCAAAGACAAGATCTCAAAAGTAGGTTTTGCATATTATGCAAATTAAAAAAAAATTAAGTGGGTGGAGCATAAATAAGAATGACCCAGGTGGTTGACTAGCATGACCAAGAAGGATAAATATGTTCAATTAAGCAAGACAAAAAAGATTAAATGAGTTCAGCAGAGCTTTAATTTAGAATAATTCAAATGTAGCTGTTTCACCAAATGACCACCAGAGCGCAGCAAGAGACCACGTATAACCTGCTGGAAATCTATCACTCTATAAGTAAGACAGAACATTCCCTATCAGTGTGTTTCTATTTATTAAAAAGAGAAGAAAAGTCCGATTGAGCTCCAAATTGGTACTCATGATCAAGTGGTCTGTATATACATGTATGTAAATTTGTGTGTTGATAGGGTCAAAGGTTCCTGACTTCTGACCATTTAGGTTTGAAAAAAGTGATAATACAGGCTTATGGCCTACAAAATGGCTGTTGCTCTTTTGCCATATTAGAGGCAAAAAATATCTGATTTGGCTCAAAATTTGCAATCAAGATCACAATATCAGTCTATATATGTATGTCAATTTCTGTGTCAATAGGGTCAAAGGTTCCTGACTTCTGTCCATTTAGATTTGAAAAAAGCGATAATACAGGCTTGAGGCCTACAAAATCGCTGTAGTTTTCCAGCCGTTGTAGAGGCAAAACATGTCCGATTTGGCTGAAAATTTGCAATCAAGATCAGATTATCAGTCTATATATGTGTATAAATTTGTGTGTTGATAGGGTGAAAGGTTCCTGTCTTCTGTCCATTTAGGTTGGAAAATAGCGATAAATAGAATAAATTGAAAATAGTTATTTTTTCACTGTAGAGCCTACTGAAGACTTATTTGGCTCATACTTGGCAAATGTGCTTCAAATGTCATTGTTAATTAGTAGCTTCAACAGTTTTGGCATGTTTTAAACTTTGACAGAGTTTTGGCCAAATAACTCTGAAAAGGCTTTCACGTACATGTTTGATCAAGGTTTATGGGCCTCAAATAGTTAAAATGTCAAGATTTTTTTGATAATTATTTACCTACAGGGTCTCAAGATTGCATCAAGACCAAATATGTTTTGATTGATTAAGGACTTAAAGACAAGTTCGAAAAGAGCAATTTTTACTCTTTTGGCCACTGATGAAAATCTTTGCATTTTTGGTAAACATATGTAATTACGAAGTTGTAAAGGCTACAGCAAAGTATACAACTAAAAAAGAATAACAAGCCTAGGCCACTTGTACCTTTAGATATAACTGATTTTCTGCTATAGCGCCCCCTTGAGGCCAATCAACGCCATATTTTAATGGATGATAGAAGACCCTGAGATACATGTAGGGTATAAGTATCGTCCTGATTGGTCATTGTTTAGCCTGTCAAAAGCTTGCTGGAATCTGATTGGCTAATAACGATTGCAACAATTTGCATATCAAATTTTCCTTCTGTACAACATTAGGACATAGGCCATAGATGATACATGCCAAAGGAGAGCTTCATAGTTTGTACGGTTCCTGAGAAACAGATTTTTAGCTTTGGCTCCGCCCCCTGGGGGCGTACGTCTACACAGATTGACTGGCTACCTCAGAATCATGTTGGCATCAAAGTTGTAAAGTGGCATTAGTGTAGGTTTAAGCATTCAAAAGTTACAGCTGTTAGAGTAAATTTGGGTGTGCCACGGTACGATTAATTTGCATATGGCGGCCATATTGTTTACAAATTTCACAATTTTTTTGATAATTATTGAGGATGGGACTCTGCTGAGTTGTTTGACACCAAATATGACAGGATTGGTCAATGACCCTAGGACAAGTTCTCAAAAGTAGGTTTTGCATATTATGCTAAATAGCAAAAAATCTAAGTGGGCGGAGCTTAGTGGTTCTATTGACCTTTTTGATTTGCCATTAACCAAGGAATCATATAATGCAAGAATTTTTGCTCTAGCTATCAGGGCGTGGCAGTTACGAGGCCTAACGCGTTGACCTTCGCCATAGCGCCCCCTTGAGGCCGATCGGGCTCATCTTTTGAATCTGAGTAGCGGTGAGAAGTACTACCATATGACCAAGTCTCAGCCCTGTAGGCCTTACGGTTTCTTCTGCCCGATCACTTCTATGGCAGAAAAAGAATAAGAATAAATATAGCCGCAAGCGGCGATTTACGGGGTTCGAGCGTTACAGGCAAAGAGGCCCCTGGAGGCCAGTTAGGCTTAAAACCTGTTGCTGGTTGACCGTCATCACCAAACTGGATAACCAAGGTGGGTGACTATTATGACCATAAAGACCCAGGTGTTAGACCAGCATGACCATAAAGACCCAGCTGGTTGACCAGCATGACCAAAATACCCAGCTAGTTGACCAGAATGAAAATAAGGACCAAGCTGGTTGACTAGCATGACCATAATAACCATGCTAGATGAGTGATGTGAGTAAACTAGTTGTAAAAAGCATTGATAAATTGAGCTGTAGTGTTCAGCAGGTTTTATGTGGTGTCTTTCTGCACTCTAGTGGGCATTTGGTGAAACAACATCAGTTCTTAAATTGAAAAATACAAACCACATTAATCCTGATGGGAGCCTAGTGGTGAGGCATAAAAAGGCCACATATAAATAACTCACATATGGTGTATACGTTTTTACCTGATTAACATTCAGCCTGTCAAAAGCTTGCTGGAAAGTGATTGGCTAATAGTGACCACAAAAATGTATCAACATTTCCTTTGGTGTACCATTAGTGCATGGGCCATAGATGATAATTGGCAAGGATGACCTTGATAGCTTGTATGGTTCTAGAGAAACAGCTATCGAGCATTGGCTCCGCCCCCTGGGGGTGTATGTCTACTTACACTGACAGGGTATCTGAGAGTCATGTAATGATCAAAGGACTGAAGTGGTATTAGTGTCAGGTTAAGCATTCAAAAGTTATAAGTGTTAAAGACATTTTACTGCACCATGGAAAAACTAATTTGCATATGGCGGCCATATTGTTTATAAATGTAAAGATTTTGTTTAATAATTATTGAGGAGTAAGCTCTGCTGAACTGTTTGACACCAAACATGTCATGATTGGACAAGGAGGCAAAGACAAGTTCTCAAAAGTAGGTTTTGCATATTATGCAAATAAAAAATAAAAAATTGGGTGGAGCATAAACAAGAATGACCCAGGTGGCTGACCAGCATGACCAAGAAGGATACAGATGTTCAATTAAGCAAGACAAGCAAGATTAAATAAGTTCAGCAGAGCTTATATTTAGAATAAATCAACTGTAACTGTTTCACCAAATGACCACCAGAGCGCAGCAAGAGACCACATATAACCTGCTGGAAATCTATCACTCTATAAGTAAGACAGAACATTCCCTATCAGTGTGTTTCTATTTATTAAAAAGAGAAGAAAAGTCCGATTGGGCTCCAAATTGGTACTCATGATCAAGTGGTCTGTATATATATGTTTGTAAATTTGTGTGTTGATAGGGTCAAAGGTTCCTGACTTCTGTCCATTTAGGCTTGAAAAAAGCGATAATACAGGCTTATGGCCTACAAAATGGCTGTTGCTCTTTGGCCATATTAGAGGCAAAAAATATCTGATTTGGCTCAAAATGTATGTCAATTTCTGTGTCAATAGGGTCAAAGGTTCCTGACTTCTGTCCATTTAGATTTGAAAAAAGCGATAATACAGGCTTGAGGCCTACAAAATCGCTGTAGTTTTCCAGCCGTTGTAGAGGCAAAACATGTCCGATTTGGCTGAACATTTGCAATCAAGATCAGATTATCAGTCTATATATGTGTATAAATTTGTGTGTTGATAGGGTGAAAGGTTCCTGTCTTCTGTCCATTTAGGTTGGAAAATAGCGATAAATAGAATAAATTGAAAATAGTTATTTTTTCACTGTAGAGCCTACTGAAGACTTATTTGGCTCATACTTGGCACATGTACTTCAAATGTCATTGTTAATTAGTAGCTTCAACAGTTTTGGAATGTTTTAAACTTTGACAGAGTTTTGGCCAAATAACTCTGAAAAGGCTTTCACGTACATGTTTGATCAAGGTTTATGGGCCTCAAATAGTTAAAATGTCATGATTTTTTTGATAATTATTTACCTACAGGGTCTCAAGATTGCATCAAGACCAAATTTGTTTTGATTGATTAAGGACTTAAAGACAAGTTCGAAAAGAGCAATTTTTACTCTTTTGGCCACTGATGAAAATCTTTGCATTTTTGGTAAACACATGTAATTACAAAGTTGTGAAGGCTACAGCAAAGTATACAACTAAAAAAGAATAACAAGCCTAGGCCACTTGTACCTTTAGATATAACTGATTTTCTGCTATAGCGCCCCCTTGAGGCCAATCAACGCCATATTTTAATGGATGATAGAAGGCCCTGAGATACATGTAGGGTATAAGTATCGTCCTGATTGGTCATTGTTTAGCATGTCAAAAGCTTGCTGGAATCTGATTGGCTAATAACGATCGCAAAAATTTGCATATCAAATTTTCCTTCTGTAAAACATTAGGACATAGGCCATAGATGATACATGTCAAAGGAGAGCTTCATAGCTTGTACGGTTCCTGAGAAACAGATTTTTAGCTTTGGCTCCGCCCCCTGGGGGCGTATGTCTACACAGATTGACGGGCTACCTCAGAATCATGTTGGCATCAAAGTTGTAAAGTGGCATTAGTGTAGGTTTAAGCATTCAAAAGTTACAGCTGTTAGAGTAAATTTGGGTGTGCCACGGTAAGATTAATTTGCATATGGCGGCCATATTGTTTACAAATTTCACAATTTTTTTGATAATTATTGAGGTTGGGACTCTGCTGAGTTGTTTGACACCAAATATGACAGGATTGGTCAATGACCCTAGGACAAGTTCTCAAAAGTAGGTTTTGCATATTATGCTAAATAGCAAAAAATCTAAGTGGGCGGAGCT
Source organism: Astyanax mexicanus (assembly GCF_023375975.1). Taxonomy (NCBI): domain Eukaryota; kingdom Metazoa; phylum Chordata; class Actinopteri; order Characiformes; family Acestrorhamphidae; genus Astyanax; species Astyanax mexicanus. The sequence continues at coordinate 3,258,743 of NC_064411.1, forward strand.
TAGTGGTTCTATTGACCTTTTTGATTTGCCATTAACCAAGGAATCATATAATGCAAGAATTTTTACTCTAGCTGTCAGGGCGTAGGAGTTACGAGGCCAAACGCGTTGACCTTCGCCATAGCGCCCCCTTGAGGCCGATCGGGCTCATGTTTTGAATCTGAGTAGCGGTGAGAAGTACTACCATATGACCAAGTCTCAGCCCTGTAGGCCTTACGGTTTCTTCTGCCCGATCACTTCTATGGCAGAAAAAGAATAAGAATAATAATAATAATAATAATCAGAACAATTACAATAGGGTTTCTAGCACTACGTGCTCGAACCCCTAATAATAATCAGAACAATTACAATAGGGTTTCTAGCACTACGTGCTCGAACCCCTAATAATAATAATAATCAGAACAATTACAATAGGGTTTCTAGCACTACGTGCTCGAACCCCTAAATATAGCCGCAAGCGGCGATTTACGGGGTTCGAGCGTCACAGGCAAAGAGGCCCCTGGAGGCCAGTTAGGCTTAAAACCTGTTGCTGGTTGACCGTCATCACCAAACTGGATAACCAAGCTGGGTAACCAGCGTGACCATAAAGACCAAAATGACAATGCTAGATGAGTGGTGTGAGTAAACTAGTTGAAAAGCATTGATAAATTGAGCTGTAGTGTTCATCAGGTTTTATGTGGTGTCTTGCTGCACTCTAGTGGGCATTTGGTGAAACAACTTCAGTTCTTAAATTCAAAAAACACAAGGCATAAAAAGGGCATATAAATAACCAATATATAGTGTATAAGTTTTGACCTGATAAACATTCTGCCTGTCAAAAGCTTGCTGGAATGTGATTGGCTAATAGTGACCACAAAAGTGTCCATATCAAATTTTCATTTGGTGTACCATTAGTGCATGGGCCATAGATGATAATTGGCAAGGATGACCTTGATAGCTTGTATGGTTGTAGAGAAACAGCTATCGAGCATTGGCCCCGCCCCCTGGGGGGGTGTATGTCTACTTAAACTCACAGGGTATCTGAGAATCATGTAATGATCAAAGGTCTGAAGTGGTATTAGTGTCAGGTTAAGCATTCAAAAGTTATAAGTGTTAAAGACATTTTACTGCACCATGGTAAAACTAATTTGCATATGGCGGCCATATTGTTTATAAATGTAAAGATTTTTTTTTATAATTATTGAGGAGTAAGCTCTGCTGAACTGTTTGACACCAAACATGTCATGATTGGTCAAGGAGGCAAAGACAAGATCTCAAAAGTAGGTTTTGCATATTATGCAAATTAAAAAAAAATTAAGTGGGTGGAGCATAAATAAGAATGACCCAGGTGGCTGACCAGCATGACCAAGAAGGATACAGATGTTCAATTAAGCAAGACAAGCAAGATTAAATAAGTTCAGCAGAGCTTTTATTTAGAATAAATCAACTGTAACTGTTTCACCAAATGACCACCAGAGCGCAGCAAGAGACCACATATAACCTGCTGGAAATCTATCACTCTATAAGTAAGACAGAACATTCCCTATCAGTGTGTTTCTATTTATTAAAAAGAGAAGAAAAGTCCGATTGGGCTCCAAATTGGTACTCATGATCAAGTGGTCTGTATATATATGTTTGTAAATTTGTGTGTTGATAGGGTCAAAGGTTCCTGACTTCTGTCCATTTAGGCTTGAAAAAAGCGATAATACAGGCTTATGGCCTACAAAATGGCTGTTGCTCTTTGGCCATATTAGAGGCAAAAAATATCTGATTTGGCTCAAAATTTGCAATCAGGATCACAATATCAGTCTATATATGTATGTCAATTTCTGTGTCAATAGGGTCAAAGGTTCCTGACTTCTGTCCATTTAGATTTGAAAAAAGCGATAATACAGGCTTGAGGCCTACAAAATCGCTGTAGTTTTCCAGCCGTTGTAGAGGCAAAACATGTCCGATTTGGCTGAAAATTTGCAATCAAGATCAGATTATCAGTCTATATATGTGTATAAATTTGTGTGTTGATAGGGTGAAAGGTTCCTGTCTTCTGTCCATTTAGGTTGGAAAATAGCGATAAATAGAATAAATTGAAAATAGTTATTTTTTCACTGTAGAGCCTACTGAAGACTTATTTGGCTCATACTTGGCACATGTACTTCAAATGTCATTGTTAATTAGTAGCTTCAACAGTTTTGGAATGTTTTAAACTTTGACAGAGTTTTGGCCAAATAACTCTGAAAAGGCTTTCAAGTACATGTTTGATCAAGGTTTATGGGCCTCAAATAGTTAAAATGTCATGATTTTTTTGATAATTATTTACCTACAGGGTCTCAAGATTGCATCAAGACCAAATTTGTTTTGATTGATTAAGGACTTAAAGACAAGTTCGAAAAGAGCAATTTTTACTCTTTTGGCCACTGATGAAAATCTTTGCATTTTTGGTAAACACATGTAATTACAAAGTTGTAAAGGCTACAGCAAAGTATACAACTAAAAAAGAATAACAAGCCTAGGCCACTTGTACCTTTAGATATAACTGATTTTCTGCTATAGCGCCCCCTTGAGGCCAATCAACGCCATATTTTAATGGATGATAGAAGGCCCTGAGATACATGGAGGGTATAAGTATCGTCCTGATTGGTCATTGTTTAGCCTGTCAAAAGCTTGCTGGAAACTGATTGGCTAATAACGATCGCAAAAATTTGCATATCAAATTTTCCTTCTGTAAAACATTAGGACATAGGCCATAGATGATACATGCCAAAGGAGAGCTTCATAGCTTGTACGGTTCCTGAGAAACAGATTTTTAGCTTTGGCTCCGCCCCCTGGAGGCGTATGTCTACACAGATTGACGGGCTACCTCAGAATCATGTTGGCATCAAAGGTCTAAAGTGGCATTAGTGTAGGTTTAAGCATTCAAAAGTTACAGCTGTTAGAGTAAATTTGGGTGTGCCACGGTAAGATTAATTTGCATATGGCGGCCATATTGTTTACAAATTTCACAATTTTTTTGATAATTATTGAGGTTGGGACTCTGCTGAGTTGTTTGACACCAAATATGACAGGATTGGTCAATGACGATAGGACAAGTTCTCAAAAGTAGGTTTTGCATATTATGCTAAATAGCAAAAAATCTAAGTGGGCGGAGCTTAGTGGTTCTATTGACCTTTTTGATTTGCCATTAACCAAGGAATCATATAATGCAAGAATTTTTGCTCTAGCTATCAGGGCGTGGCAGTTACGAGGCCTAACGCGTTGACCTTCGCCATAGCGCCCCCTTGAGGCCGATTTGGCTCATCTTTTGAATCTGAGTAGCGGTGAGAAGTACTACCATATGACCAAGTCTCAGCCCTGTAGGCCTTACGGTTTCTTCTGCCCGATCACTTCTATGGCAGAAAAAGAATAAGAATAATAATAATAATAATAATAATAAATATAGCCGCAAGCGGCGATTTACGGGGTTCGAGCGTCACAGGCAAAGAGGCCCCTGGAGGCCAGTTAGGCTTAAAACCTGTTGCTGGTTGACCGTCATCACCAAACTGGATAACCAAGCTGGGTAACCAGCGTGACCATAAAGACCAAAATGACAATGCTAGATGAGTGGTGTGAGTAAACTAGTTGAAAAGCATTGATAAATTGAGCTGTAGTGTTCATCAGGTTTTATGTGGTGTCTTGCTGCACTCTAGTGGGCATTTGGTGAAACAACTTCAGTTCTTAAATTCAAAAAACACAAGGCATAAAAAGGGCATATAAATAACCCATATATAGTGTATAAGTTTTGACCTGATAAACATTCTGCCTGTCAAAAGCTTGCTGGAATGTGATTGGCTAATAGTGACCACAAAAGTGTCCATATCAAATTTTCATTTGGTGTACCATTAGTGCATGGGCCATAGATGATAATTGGCAAGGATGACCTTGATAGCTTGTATGGTTGTAGAGAAACAGCTATCGAGCATTGGCCCCGCCCCCTGGGGCGGTGTATGTCTACTTAAACCCACAGGGTATCTGAGAATCATGTAATGATCAAAGGACTGAAGTGGTATTAGTGTCAGGTTAAGCATTCAAAAGTTATAAGTGTTAAAGACATTTTACTGCACCATGGTAAAACTAATTTGCATATGGCGGCCATATTGTTTATAAATGTAAAGATTTTTTTTTATAATTATTGAGGAGTAAGCTCTGCTGAACTGTTTGACACCAAACATGTCATGATTGGTCAAGGAGGCAAAGACAAGATCTCAAAAGTAGGTTTTGCATATTATGCAAATTAAAAAAAAATTAAGTGGGTGGAGCATAAATAAGAATGACCCAGGTGGCTGACTAGCATGACCAAGAAGGATAAATATGTTCAATTAAGCAAGACAAAAATGATTAAATAAGTTCAGCAGAGCTTTAATTTAGAATAATTCAAATGTAGCTGTTTCACCAAATGACCACCAGAGCGCAGCAAGAGACCACATATAACCTGCTGGAAATCTATCACTCTATAAGTAAGACAGAACATTCCCTATCAGTGTGTTTCTATTTATTAAAAAGAGAAGAAAAGTCCGATTGGGCTCCAAATTGGTACTCATGATCAAGTGGTCTGCATATATATGTGTGTAAATTTGTGTGTTGATAGGGTCAAAGGTTCCTGACTTCTGTCCATTTAGGTTTGAAAAAAGCGATAATACAGGCTTATGGCCTACAAAATGGCTGTTGCTCTTTGGCCATATTAGAGGCAAAAAATATCTGATTTGGCTCAAAATTTGCAATCAAGATCACAATATCAGTCTATATATGTATGTCAATTTCTGTGTCGATAGGGTCAAAGGTTCCTGACTTATGTCCATTTAGGTTTGAAAAAAGCGATAATACAGGCTTGAGGCCTACAAAATCGCTGTAGTTTTCCAGCCGTTGTAGAGGCAAAACATGTCCGATTTGGCTGAAAATTTGCAATCAAGATCAGATTATCAGTCTATATATGTGTATAAATTTGTGTGTTGATAGGGTGAAAGGTTCCTGTCTTATGTCCATTTAGGTTGGAAAATAGCGATAAATAGAATAAATTGAAAATAGTTTTTTTTTCACTGTAGAGCCTACTGAAGACTTATTTGGCTCATACTTGGCAAATGTGCTTGAAATGTCATTGTTAATTAGTAGCTTCAACAGTTTTGGCATGTTTTAAACTTTGACAGAGTTTTGGCCAAATAACTCTGAAAAGGCTTTCACGTACATGTTTGATCAAGGTTTATGGGCCTCAAATAGTTAAAATGTCAAGATTTTTTGATAATTATTTACCTACAGGGTCTCAAGATTGCATCAAGACCAAATTTGTTTTGATTGATTAAGGACTTAAAGACAAGTTCGAAAAGAGCCATTTTTACTCTTTTGGCCACTGATGAAAATCTTTGCATTTTTGGTAAACACATGTAATTACAAAGTTGTAAAGGCTACAGCAAAGTATACAACTAAAAAAGAATAACAAGCCTAGGCCACTTGTACCTTCAGATAAAACTGATTTTCTGCTATAGCGCCCCCTTGAGGCCAATCAACGCCATATTTTAATGGATGATAGAAGGCCCTGAGATACATGTAGGGTATAAGTACCGTCCTGATTCGTCATTGTTTAGCATGTCAAAAGCTTGCTGGAATCTGATTGGCTAATAACGATCGCAAAAATTTGCATATCAAATTTTCCTTTTGTAAAACATTAGGACATAGGCCATAGATGATACATGCCAAAGGAGAGCTTCATAGCTTGTACGGTTCCTGAGAAACAGATTTTTAGCTTTGGCTCCGCCCCCTGTGGGCTTATGTCTACACAGATTGACGGGCTACCTCAGAATCATGTTGGCATCAAGGTTTTAAAGTGGCATTAGTGTAGGTTTAAGCATTCAAAAGTTACAGCTGTTAGAGTAAATTTAGGTGTGCCACGGTAAGATTAATTTGCATATGGCGGCCATATTGTTTACAAATTTCACAATTTTTTCGATAATTATTGAGGTTGGGACTCTGCTGAGTTGTTTGACACCAAATATGACAGGATTGGTCAATGACCCTAGGACAAGTTCTCAAAAGTAGGTTTTGCATATTATGCTAAATAGCAAAAAATCTAAGTGGGCGGAGCTTAGTGGTTCTATTGACCTTTTTGATTTGCCATTAACCAAGGAATCATATAATGCAAGAATTTTTGCTCTAGCTATCAGGGCGTAGGAGTTACGAGGCCAAACGCGTTGACCTTCGCCATAGCGCCCCCTTGAGGCCGATCGGGCTCATCTTTTGAATCTGAGTAGCGGTGAGAAGTACTACCATATGACCAAGTCTCAGCCCTGTAGGCCTTACGGTTTCTTCTGCCCAATCACTTCTATGGCAGAAAAAGAATAAGAATAATAATAATAAATATAGCCGCAAGCGGCGATTTACGGGGTTCGAGCGTTACAGACAAAGAGGCCCCTGGAGGCCAGTTAGGCTTAAAACATGTTGCCTGTTGACCGGCATCACCAAACTGGATGACCAGCATGGCAAAGGTGTTTGGCCAGTATGACCAAGCTGGATGACCAGCATTGCTATGATGACAAAGCTGAATGACCAGCAGGACCATAATGACCAATGTGAATGACCACAATGACCTAGCTGGATGGGCAGCATAACCAAGCTAGGTGACCAGCGTGACCATAAAGACCATAATGACAATGCTAGATGAGTGGTGTGAGTAAACTAGTTGAAATGCATTGATAAATTGAGCTGTAGTGTTCAGCAGGTTTTATGTGGTCTCTTGCTGCACTCTAGTGGGCATTCGGAGAGCCTAGCAGTGAGGCATGACAAGGGCACATATTAATAACCAATAATATCAATAATAGTACATAAGTTTTGACCTGATTAACATTCAGCCTGTCAAAAGCTTGCTGGAATGTGATTGGCTAATAGTGACCACAAAAGTGTCCATATCAAATTTTCATTTGGTGTACCATTAGTGCATGGGCCATAGATGATAATTGGCAAGGACGACCTTGATAGCTTGTATGGTTCTAGAGAAACAGCTATCGAGCATTGGCTCCGCCCCCTGGGGGGTTGTATGTCTACTTAAACTGACAGGGTATCTGAGAATCATGTAATGATCAAAAGACTGAAGTGGTATTAGTGTCAGGTTAAGCATTCAAAAGTTATAAGTGTTAAAGAGATTTTACTGCACCATGGTAGAACTCATTTGCATATGGCGGCCATATTGTTTATAAATGTAAAGATTTTTTTTAATAATTATTGAGGAGTAAGCTCTGCTGAACTGTTTGACACCAAACATGTCATGATTGGTCAAGGATCCAAGGACAAGATCTCAAAAGTAGGTTTTGCATATTATGCAAATTAAAAAAAAAATTAAGTGGGTGGAGCATAAACAAGAATGACCCAGGCGGCTGACTAGCATGAACAAGAAGGATAAATATGTTCAATTAAGCAAGACAAGCAAGATTGAATAAGTTCAGCAGAGCTTTAATTTAGAATAATTCACCTGTAGCTGTTTCACCAAATGACCACCAGAGCGCAGCAAGAGACCACATATAACCTGCTGGAAATCTATCACTCTATCAGAAAGACAGAACATTCCCTATCAGTGTGTTTCTATTTATTAAAAAGAGAAGAAAAGTCCGATTGGGCTCCAAATTGGTATTCATGATCAAGTGGTCTGTATATACATGTATGTAAATTTGTGTGTTGATAGGCTCAAAGGTTCCTGACTTCTGACCATTTAGGTTTGAAAAAAGTGATAATACAGGCTTATGGCCTACAAAATGACTGTTGCTCTTTGGCCATATTAGAGGCAAAAAATATCTGATTTGGCTCAAAATTTGCAATCAAGATCACAATATCAGTCTATATATGTATGTAAATTTCTGTGTCGATAGGGTCAAAGGTTCCTGGCTTCTGTCCATTTAGATTTGAAAAAAGCGATAATACAGGCTTGAGGCCTACAAAATCGCTGTAGTTTTCCAGCCGTTGTAGAGGCAAAACATGTCCGATTTGGCTGAAAATTTGCAATCAAGATCAGATTATCAGTCTATATATGTGTATAAATTTGTGTGTTGATAGGGTGAAAGGTTCCTGTCTTCTGTCCATTTAGGTTGGAAAATAGCGATAAATAGAATAAATTGAAAATAGTTATTTTTTCACTGTAGAGCCTACTGAAGACTTATTTGGCTCATACTTGGCACATGTGCTTGAAATGTCATTGTTAATTAGTAGCTTCAACAGTTTTGGCATGTTTTAAACTTTGACAGAGTTTTGGCCAAATAACTCTGAAAAGGCTTTCACGTACATGTTTGATCAAGGTTTATGGGCCTCAAATAGTTAAAATGTCAAGATTTTTTTGATAATTATTTACCTACAGGGTTTCAAGATTGCATCAAGACCAAATTTGTTTTGATTGATTAAGGACTTAAAGACAAGTTCGAAAAGAGCAATTTTTACTCTTTTGGCCACTGATGAAAATCTTTCCATTTTTGGTAAATACATGTAATTACAAAGTTGTAAAGGCTACAGCAAAGTATACAACTAAAAAAGAATAACAAGCCTAGGCCACTTGTACCTTTAGATATAACTGATTTTCTGCTATAGCGCCCCCTTGAGGCCAATCAACGCCATATTTTAATGGATGATAGAAGGCCCTGAGATACATGTAGGGTATAAGTATCGTCCTGATTGGTCATTGTTTAGCATGTCAAAAGCTTGCTGGAAACTGATTGGCTAATAACGATCGCAAAAATTTGCATATCAAATTTTCCTTCTGTAAAACATTAGGACGTAGGCCATAGATGATACATGCCAAAGGAGAGCTTCATAGCTTGTACGGTTCCTGAGAAACAGATTTTTAGCTTTGGCTCCGCCCCCTGGGGGCGTATGTCTACACAGATTGACGGGCTACCTCAGAATCATGTTGGCATCAACGGTCTACAGTGGCATTAGTGTAGGTTTAAGCATTCAAAAGTTACAGCTGTTAGAGTAAATTTGGGTGTGCCACGGTAAGATTAATTTGCATATGGCGGCCATATTGTTTACAAATTTCACAATTTTTTTGATAATTATTGAGGTTGGGACTCTGCTGAGTTGTTTGACACCAAATATGACAGGATTGGTCAATGACCCTAGGACAAGTTCTCAAAAGTAGGTTTTGCATATTATGCTAAATAGCAAAAAATCTAAGTGGGCGGAGCTTAGTGGTTCTATTGACCTTTTTGATTTGCCATTAACCAAGGAATCATATAATGCAAGAATTTTTGCTCTAGCTATCAGGGCGTGGCAGTTACGAGGCCTAACGCGTTGACCTTCGCCATAGCGCCCCCTTGAGGCCGATCGGGCTCATCTTTTGAATCTGAGTAGCGGTGAGAAGTACTACCATATGACCAAGTCTCAGCCCTGTAGGCCTTACGGTTTCTTCTGCCCGATCACTTCTATGGCAGAAAAAGAATAAGAATAATAATAATAATAATAATAATAATAATAATCAGAACAATTACAATAGGGTTTCTAGCACTACGTGCTCGAACCCCTAATAAATATAGCCGCAAGCGGCGATTTACGGGGTTCGAGCGTTACAGGCAAAGAGACCCCTGGAGGCCAGTTAGGCTTAAAACATGTTGCCGGTTGACCGGCATCGCCAAACTGGATGAGGATGACCAGCATGACCGTGAAGACCAAGCTAGATTACCAGCATGACTAATCTGGATGACAAACTTGTTGACCATATTGACCAAGCTGGAAGACCATAATGACCAAACTGGATGACCAGCATGGCAAAGGTGGTTGGCCAGTATGACCAAGCTGGAAGACCACCATTACTATGAGGACAAAGCTGAATGACCAGCAGGACCATAATGACCAATGTGAATGGCCAGCATGACCAAGCTGGATGGCCAGCATAACCAAGCTGGGTGACCAGCGTGACCATAAAGACCATAATGGCAATGCTAGATGAGTGGTGTGAGTAAACTAGTTGAAAAGCATTGATACATTGAGCTGTAGTGTTCATCAGGTTTTATGTGGTGTCTTACTGCACTCTAGTGGGCATTTGGTGAAACAAATTCAGTTCTTAAATTGAAAAAACACAAGGCATAAAAAGGGCATATAAATAACCCGTATATAGTATATAAGTTTTGACCTGATTAACATTCCGCCTGTTAAAAGCTTGCTGGAATGTGATTGGCTAATAGTGACCACAAAAGTGTCCATATCAAATTTTCATTTGGTGTACCATTAGTGCATGGGCCATAGATGATAATTGGCTAGGATGACCTTGATAGCTTGTATGGTTCTAGAGAAACAGCTATCGAGCATTGGCCCCGCCCCCTGGGGGGGTGTATGTCTACTTAAACTGACAGGGTATCTGAGAATCATGTAATGATCAAAGGACTGAAGTGGTATTAGTGTCAGGTTAAGCATTCAAAAGTTATAAGTGTTAAAGACATTTTACTGCACCATGGTAGAACTCATTTGCATATGGCGGCCATATTGTTTATAAATGTAAAGATTTTTTTAATAATTATTGAGGAGTAAGCTCTGCTGAACTGTTTGACACCAAACATGTCATGATTGGTCAAGGATCCAAGGACAAAATCTCAAAAGTAGGTTTTGCATATTATGCAAATTAAAAAAAAAATTAAGTGGGTGGAGCATAAACAAGAATGACCCAGGTGGCTGACCAGCATGAACAAGAAGGATAAATATGTTCAATTAAGCAAGACAAGCAAGATTGAATAAGTTCAGCAGAGCTTTAATTTAGAATAATTCACCTGTAGCTGTTTCACCAAATGACCACCAGAGCGCAGCAAGAGACCACATATAACCTGCTGGAAATCTATCACTCTATAAGTAACACAGAACATTCCCTATCAGTGTGTTTCTATTTATTAAAAAGAGAAGAAAAGTCCGATTGGGCTCCAAATTGGTAATCATGATCAACTGGTCTGTATATATATGTGTGTAAATTTGTGTGTTGATAGGGTCAAATGTTCCTTACTTCTGACCATTTAGGTTTGAAAAAAGTGATAATACAGGCTTATGGCCTACAAAATGGCTGTTGCTCTTTGGCCATATTAGAGGCAAAAAATATCTGATTTGGCTCAAAATTTGCAATCAAGATCACAATATCAGTCTATATATGTATGTAAATTTCTGTGTCAATAGGGTCAAAGGTTCCTGACTTCTGTCCATTTAGATTTGAAAAAAGCGATAATACAGGCTTGAGGCCTACAAAATCGCTGTAGTTTTCCAGCCGTTGTAGAGGGAAAACATGTCCGATGTGGCTGAAAATTTGCAATCAAGATCAGATTATCAGTCTATATATGGTTATAAATTTGTGTGTCGATAGGGTGAAAGGTTCCTGTCTTCTGTCCATTTAGGTTGGAAAATAGCGATAAATAGAATAAATTGAAAATAGTTATTTTTTCACTGTAGAGCCTACTGAAGACTTATTTGGCTCATACTTGGCACATTTGCTTCAAATGTCATTGTTAATTAGTAGCTTCAACAGTTTTGGCACGTTTAAAACTTTGACAGAGTTTTGGCCAAATAACTCTGAAAAGGCTTTCACGTACATGTTTGATCAAGGTTTATGGGCCTCAAATAATTAAAATGTCAAGATTTTTTTGATAATTATTTACCTACAGGGTCTCAAGATTGCATCAAGACCAAATTTGTTTTGATTGATTGAAGACTTAAAGACAAGTTCGAAAAGAGTCATTTTTACTCTTTTGGCCACTGATGAAAATCTTTGCATTTTTGGTAAACACATGTAATTACAAAGTTGTAAAGGCTACAGCAAAGTATACAACTCAAAAAGAATTACAAGCCTAGGCCACTGGTACCTTTAGATATAACTGATTTTCTTCTATAGCGCCCCCTTGAGGCCAATCAAAGCCATATTTTAATGGATGATAGAAGGCCCTCATATACATGTAGGGTATAAGTATCTTCCTGATTGGTCATTGTTTAGCCTGTCAAAAGCTGGCTGGAATCTGATTGGCTAATAGCGATCACAAAAATTTGCTTATCAAACTTTCCTTCAGTAAAACATTAGGACATAGGCCATAGATGATACATGCCAAACGAGAACTTCATAGCTTGTACGGTTCCTGAGAAACAGATTTTTAGCTTTGGCTCCGCCCCCTGGGGGCGTATGTCTACACAGATTGATGGGCTACCTCAGAGTCATGTTGGCATCATAGGTCTAAAGTGGCATTAGTGTAGGTTTAAGCATTCAAAAGTTACAGCTGTTAGAGTAAATTTGGGTGTGCCACGGTAAGATTAATTTGCATATGGCGGCCATATTGTTTGCAAATTTCACAATTTTTTTGATAATTATTGAGGTTGGGACTCTGCTGAGTTGTTTGACACCAAATATGACAGGATTGGTCAATGACCCTAGGACAAGTTCTCAAAAGTAGGTTTTGCATATTATGCTAAATAGCAAAAAATCTAAGTGGGCGGAGCTTAGTGGTTCTATTGACCTTTTTGATTTGCCATTAACCAAGGAATCATATAATGCAAGAATTTTTGCTCTAGCTATCAGGGCGTGGGAGTTACGAGGCCTAACGCGTTGACCTTCGCCATAGCGCCCCCTTGAGGCCGATCGGGCTCATCTTTTGAATCTGAGTAGCGGTGAGAAGTACTACCATATGACCAAGTCTCAGCCCTGTAGGCCTTACGGTTTCTTCTGCCCGATCACTTCTATGGCAGAAAAAGAATAAGAATAATAATCGGAACAATTACAATAGGGTTTCTAGCACTACGTGCTCGAACCCCTAATAATAATAATCAGAACAATTACAATAGGGTTTCTAGCACTACGTGCTCGAACCCCTAATAATAATCAGAACAATTACAATAGGGTTTCTAGCACTACATGCTCGAACCCCTAATAATCAGAACAATTACAATAGGGTTTCTAGCACTACGTGCTCGAACCCCTAATAATAATAATAATAAATAATCAGAACAATTACAATAGGGTTTCTAGCACTACGTGCTCGAACCCCTAAATATAGCCGCAAGCGGCGATTTACGGGGTTCGAGCGTCACAGGCAAAGAGGCCCCTGGAGGCCAGTTCGGCTTAAAACCTGTTGCTGGTTGACCGTCATCACCAAACTGGATAACCAAGCTGGGTAACCAGCGTGACCATAAAGACCAAAATGACAATGCTAGATGAGTGGTGTGAGTAAACTAGTTGAAAAGCATTGATAAATTGAGCTGTAGTGTTCATCAGGTTTTATGTGGTGTCTTGCTGCACTCTAGTGGGCATTTGGTGAAACAACTTCAGTTCTTAAATTCAAAAAACACAAGGCATAAAAAGGGCATATAAATAACCCATATATAGTGTATAAGTTTTGACCTGATAAACATTCTGCCTGTCAAAAGCTTGCTGGAATGTGATTGGCTAATAGTGACCACAAAAGTGTCCATATCAAATTTTCATTTGGTGTACCATTAGTGCATGGGCCATAGATGATAATTGGCAAGGATGACCTTGATAGCTTGTATGGTTGTAGAGAAACAGCTATCGAGCATTGGCCCCGCCCCCTGGGGGGGTGTATGTCTACTTAAACTCACAGGGTATCTGAGAATCATGTAATGATCAAAGGTCTGAAGTGGTATTAGTGTCAGGTTAAGCATTCAAAAGTTATAAGTGTTAAAGACATTTTACTGCACCATGGTAAAACTAATTTGCATATGGCGGCCATATTGTTTATAAATGTAAAGATTTTTTTTTTATAATTATTGAGGAGTAAGCTCTGCTGAACTGTTTGACACCAAACATGTCATGATTGGTCAAGGAGGCAAAGACAAGATCTCAAAAGTAGGTTTTGCATATTATGCAAATTAAAAAAAAATAAAGTGGGTGGAGCATAAATAAGAATGACCCAGGTGGCTGACTAGCATGACCAAGAAGGATAAATATGTTCAATTAAGCAAGACAAAAATGATTAAATAAGTTTAGAATAATTCAAATGTAGCTGTTTCACCAAATGACCACCAGAGCGCAGCAAGAGACCACATATAACCTGCTGGAAATCTATCACTCTATAAGTAAGACAGAACATTCCCTATCAGTGTGTTTCTATTTATTAAAAAGAGAAGAAAAGTCCGATTGGGCTCCAAATTGGTACTCATGATTAAGTGGTCTGCATATATATGTGTGTAAATTTGTGTGTTGATAGGGTCAAAGGTTCCTGACTTCTGTCCATTTAGGTTTGAAAAAAGCGATAATACAGGCTTATGGCCTACAAAATGGCTGTTGCTCTTTGGCCATATTAGAGGCAAAAAATATCTGTTTTGGCTCAAAATTTGCAATCAAGATCACAATATCGGTCTATATATGTATGTCAATTTCTGTGTCGATAGGGTCAAAGGTTCCTGACTTATGTCCATTTAGGTTTGAAAAAAGCGATAATACAGGCTTGAGGCCTACAAAATCGCTGTAGTTTTCCAGCCGTTGTAGAGGGAAAACATGTCCGATTTGGCTGAAAATTTGCAATCAAGATCAGATTATCAGTCTATATATGTGTATAAATTTGTGTGTTGATAGGGTGAAAGGTTCCTGTCTTCTGTCCATTTAGGTTGGAAAATAGCGATAAATAGAATAAATTGAAAATAGTTATTTTTTCACTGTAGAGCCTACTGAAGACTTATTTGGCTCATACTTGGCAAATGTGCTTCAAATGTCATTGTTAATTAGTAGCTTCAACAGTTTTGGCATGTTTTAAACTTTGACAGAGTTTTGGCCAAATAACTCTGAAAAGGCTTTCACGTACATGTTTGATCAAGGTTTATGGGCCTCAAATAGTTAAAATGTCAAGATTTTTTTGATAATTATTTACCTACAGGGTCTCAAGATTGCATCAAGACCAAAGTTATTTTGATTGATTAAGGACTTAAAGACAAGTTCGAAAAGAGCAATTTTTACTCTTTTGGCCACTGATGAAAATCTTTCCATTTTTGGTAAATACATGTAATTACAAAGTTGTAAAGGCTACAGCAAAGTATACAACTAAAAAAGAATAACAAGCCTAGGCCACTTGTACCTTTAGATATAACTGATTTTCTGCTATAGCGCCCCCTTGAGGCCAATCAACGCCATATTTTAATGGATGATAGAAGGCCCTGAGATACATGTAGGGTATAAGTATCGTCCTGATTGGTCATTGTTTAGCATGTCAAAAGCTTGCTGGAAACTGATTGGCTAATAACGATCGCAAAAATTTGCATATCAAATTTTCCTTCTGTAAAACATTAGGACATAGGCCATAGATGATACATGCCAAAGGAGAGCTTCATAGCTTGTACGGTTCCTGAGAAACAGATTTTTAGCTTTGGCTCCGCCCCCTGGGGGCGTATGTCTACACAGATTGACGTGCTACCTCAGAATCTTGTTGGCATCATAGGTCTAAAGTGGCATTAGTGTAGGTTTAAGCATTCAAAAGTTACAGCTGTTAGAGTAAATTTGGGTGTGCCACGGTAAGATTAATTTGCATATGGCGGCCATATTGTTTACAAATTTCACAATTTTTTTGATAATTATTGAGGTTGGGACTCTGCTGAGTTGTTTGACACCAAATATGACAGGATTGGTCAATGACCCTAGGACAAGTTCTCAAAAGTAGGTTTTGCATATTATGCTAAATAGCAAAAAATCTAAGTGGGCGGAGCTTAGTGGTTCTATTGACCTTTTTGATTTGCCATTAACCAAGGAATCATATAATGCAAGAATTTTTGCTCTAGCTATCAGGGCGTGGCAGTTACGAGGCCAAACGCGTTGACCTTCGCCATAGCGCCCCCTTGAGGCCGATCGGGCTCATCTTTTGAATCTGAGCAGCGGTGAGAAGTACTACCATATGACCAAGTCTCAGCCCTGTAGGCCTTACGGTTTCTTCTGCCCGATCACTTCTATGGCAGAAAAAGAATAAGAATAATAATAATAATAATAATAATAATAATAATAATCAGAACAATTACAATAGGGTTTCTAGCACTACGTGCTCGAACCCCTAAATATAGCCGCAAGCGGCGATTTACGGGGTTCGAGCGTCACAGGCAAAGAGGCCCCTGGAGGCCAGTTAGGCTTAAAACCTGTTGCTGGTTGACCGTCATCACCAAACTGGATAACCAAGCTGGGTAACCAGCGTGACCATAAAGACCAAAATGACAATGCTAGATGAGTGGTGTGAGTAAACTAGTTGAAAAGCATTGATAAATTGAGCTGTAGTGTTCATCAGGTTTTATGTGGTGTCTTGCTGCACTCTAGTGGGCATTTGGTGAAACAACTTCAGTTCTTAAATTCAAAAAACACAAGGCATAAAAAGGGCATATAAATAACCCATATATAGTGTATAAGTTTTGACCTGATAAACATTCTGCCTGTCAAAAGCTTGCTGGAATGTGATTGGCTAATAGTGACCACAAAAGTGTCCATATCAAATTTTCATTTGGTGTACCATTAGTGCATGGGCCATAGATGATAATTGGCAAGGACGACCTTGATAGCTTGTATGGTTGTAGAGAAACAGCTATCGAGCATTGGCCCCGCCCCCTGGGGCGGTGTATGTCTACTTAAACACCCAGGGTATCTGAGAATCATGTAATGATCAAAGGACTGAAGTGGTATTAGTGTCAGGTTAACCATTCAAAAGTTATGTGTTAAAGACATTTTACTGCACCGTGGTAGAACTCATTTGCATATGGCGGCCATATTGTTTATAAATGTAAAGATTTTTTAAATAATTATTGAGGAGTAAGCTCTGCTGAACTGTTTGACACCAAACATGTCATGATTGGTCAAGGATCCAACGACAAGATCTCAAAAGTAGGTTTTGCATATTATTCAAATTAAAAAAAAAATTAAGTGGGTGGAGCATAAACAAGAATGACCCAGGCGGCTGACCAGCATGAACAAGAAGGATAAATATGTTCAATTAAGCAAGACAAGCAAGATTGAATAAGTTCAGCAGAGCTTTAATTTAGAATAATTCACCTGTAGCTGTTTCACCAAATGACCACCAGAGCGCAGCAAGAGACCACATATAACCTGCTGGAAATCTATCACTCTATAAGTAAGACAGAACATTCCCTATCAGTGTGTTTCTATTTATTAAAAAGAGAAGAAAAGTCCGATTGGGCTCCAAATTGGTATTCATGATCAAGTGGTCTGTATATACATGTATGTAAATTTGTGTGTTGATAGGGTCAAAGGTTCCTGACTTCTGACCATTTAGGCTTGAAAAAAATGATAATACAGGCTTATGGCCTACAAAATGGCTGTTGCTCTTTGGCCATATTAGAGGCAATAAATATCTGATTTGGCTCAAAATTTGCAATCAAGATCACAATATCAGTCTATATATGTATGTCAATTTCTGTGTCGATAGGTTCAAAGGTTCCTGACTTCTGTCCATTTAGATTTGAAAAAAGCGATAATACAGGCTTGAGGCCTACAAAATCGCTGTAGTTTTCCAGCTGTTGTAGAGGCAAAACATGTCCGATTTGGCTGAAAATTTGCAATCAAGATCAGATTATCAGTCTATATACGTGTATAAATGTGTGTGTTGATAGGGTGAAAGGTTCCTGTCTTCTGTCCATTTAGGTTGGAAAATAGCGATAAATAGAATAAATTGAAAATAGTTATTTTTTCACTGTAGAGCCTACTGAAGACTTATTTGGCTCATACTTGGCACATGTGCTTCAAATGTCATTGTTAATTAGTAGCTTCAACAGTTTTGGCATGTTTTAAACTTTGACAGAGTTTTGGCCAAATAACTCTGAAAAGGCTTTCACGTACATGTTTGATCAAGGTTTATGGGCCTCAAATAGTTAAAATTTCAAGATTTTTTTGATAATTATTTACCTACAGGGTCTCAAGATTGCAGCGAGACCAAATTTGTTTTGATTGATTAAGGACTTAAAGACAAGTTCGAAAAGAGCAATTTTTACTCTTTTGGCCACTGATGAAAATCTTTGCATTTTTGGTAAACATATGTAATTACAAAGTTGTAAAGGCTACAGCAAAGTATACAACTAAAAAAGAATAACAAGCCTAGGCCACTTGTACCTTTAGATATAACTGATTTTCTGCTATAGCGCCCCCTTGAGGCCAATCAACGCCATATTTTAATGGATGATAGAAGGCCCTGAGATACATGTAAGCTATAAGTATCGTCCTGATTGGTCATTGTTTAGCCTGTCAAAAGCTTGCTGGAATCTGATTGGCTAATAATGATCGCAAAAATTTGCATATCAAATTTTCCTTCTGTAAAACATTAGGACATAGGCCATAGATGATACCTGCCAAAGGAGAGCTTCATAGCTTGTACGCTTCCTGAGAAACAGATTTTTAGCTTTGGCTCCGCCCTCTGGGGGCGTATGTCTACACAGATTGACGGGCTACCTCCGAATCATGTTGACATCAAAGTTGTAAAGTGGCATTAGTGTAGGTTTAAGCATTCAAAAGTTACAGCTGTTAGAGTAAATTTGGGTGTGCCACGGTAAGATTAATTTGCATATGGCGGCCATATTGTTTAAAAATTTCTCAATTTTTTCGATAATTATTGAGGTTGGGACTCTGCTGAGTTGTCTGACACCAAATATGACAGGATTGGTCAATGACCCTAGGACAAGTTCTCAAAAGTAGGTTTTGCATATTATGCTAAATAGCAAAAAATCTAAGTGGGCGGAGCTTAGTGGTTCTATTGACCTTTTTGATTTGCCATTAACCAAGGAATCATATAATGCAAGAATTTTTGCTCTAGC
Source organism: Astyanax mexicanus (assembly GCF_023375975.1). Lineage (NCBI taxonomy): Eukaryota > Metazoa > Chordata > Actinopteri > Characiformes > Acestrorhamphidae > Astyanax > Astyanax mexicanus. The sequence continues at coordinate 3,277,487 of NC_064411.1, forward strand.
TATCAGGGCGTAGGAGTTACGAGGCCAAACGCGTTGACCTTCGCCATAGCGCCCCCTTGAGGCCGATCGGGACTCATTTCATGCTGCAGAGTAGGGGTCTAAAGTACTACCACATGACCAAGTCTCAGCTCTCTAGGCCTTACGGTTTGTTCTGTGCAATCACTTCTAGGTCAGAAAAAGCAGGGGAAGCGATTATAAATACCAATATAGCCGCAAGCGGCGATTTACGGGGTTCGAGCGTTACAGGCAAAGAGACCTCTGGAGGCCAGTTAGGCTTAAAACATGTTGCCGGTTGACCGGCATCGCCAAACTGGATGAGGATGACCAGCATGACCGTGAAGACCAAGCTAGATTCCCAGCATGACTAATCTGGATGACAAACTTGTTGACCATATTGACCAAGCTGGAAGACCATAATGACCAAACTGGATGACCAGCATGGCAAAGGTGGTTGGCCAGTATGACCAAGCTGGAAGACCACCATTACTATGAGGACAAAGCTGAATGACCAGCAGGACCATAATGACCAATGTGAATGGCCAGCATGACCAAGCTGGATGGCCAGCATAACCAAGCTGGGTGACCAGCGTGACCATAAAGACCATAATGGCAATGCTAGATGAGTGGTGTGAGTAAACTAGTTGAAAAGCATTGATAAATTGAGCTGTAATGTTCATCAGGCTTTATGTGGTGTCTTACTGCACTCTAGTGGGCATTTGGTGAAACAAATTCAGTTCTTAAATTAAAAAAACACAAGGCATAAAAAGGGCATATAAATAACCCGTATATAGTATATAAGTTTTGACCTGATTAACATTCCACCTGTTAAAAGCTTGCTGGAATGTGATTGGCTAATAGTGACCACAAAAGTGTCCATATCAAATTTTCATTTGGTGTACCATTAGTGCATGGGCCATAGATGATAATTGGCTAGGATGACCTTGATAGCTTGTATGATTCTAGAGAAACAGCTATCGAGCATTGGCCCCGCCCCCTGGGGGGGTGTATGTCTACTTAAACTGACAGGGTATCTGAGAATCATGTAATGATCAAAGGACTGAAGTGGTATTAGTGTCAGGTTAAGCATTCAAAAGTTATAAGTGTTAAAGACATTTTACTGCACCATGGTAGAACTCATTTGCATATGGCGGCCATATTGTTTATAAAAGTAAAGATTTTTTTTAATAATTATTGAGGAGTAAGCTCTGCTGAACTGTTTGACAGCAAACATGTCATGATTGGTCAAGGATCCAAGGACAAGATCTCAAAAGTAGGTTTTGCATATTATGCAAATTTAAAAAAAATTAAGTGAGTGGAGCATAAACAAGAATGACCCAGGCGGCTGACTAGCATGACCAAGAAGGATAAAGATCTTCAATTAAGCAAGACAAGCAAGATTGAATAAGTTCAGCAGAGCTTTAATTTAGAATAATTCAACTGTAACTGTTTCACCAAATGACCACCAGAGCGCAGCAAGAGACCACATATAACCTGCTGGAAATCTATCACTCTATCAGAAAGACAGAATATTCCCTATCAGTGTGTTTCTATTTATTAAAAAGAGAAGAAAAGTCCGATTGGGCTCCAAATTGGTACTCATGATCAAGTGGTCTGTCTATACATGTATGTAAATTTGTGTGTTGATAGGGTCAAAGGTTCCTGACTTCTGACCATTTAGGTTTGAAAAAAGTGATAATACAGGCTTATGGCCTACAAAATGGCTGTTGCTCTTTGGCCATATTAGAGGCAAAAAATATCTGATTTGGCTCAAAATATGCAATCAAGATCACAATATCAGTCTATATATGTATGTCAATTTCTGTGTCAATGGGGTCAAAGGTTCCTGACTTCTGTCAATTTAGATTTGAAAAAAGCGATAATACAGGCTTGAGGCCTACAAAATCGCTGTAGTTTTCCAGCCGTTGTAGAGGCAAAACATGTCCGATTTGGCTGAAAATTTGCAATCAAGATCACAATATCAGTCTATATATGTGTATAAATTTGTGTGTTGATAGGGTGAAAGGTTCCTGTCTTCTGTCCATTTAGGTTAGAAAATAGCGATAAATAGAATAAATTGAAAATAGTTATTTTTTCACTGTAGAGACTACTGAAGACTTATTTGGCTCATACTTGGCACATGTACTTCAAATGTCATTGTTAATTAGTAGCTTCAACAGTTTTGGCATGTTTTAAACTTTGACAGAGTTTTGGCCAAATAACTCTGAAAAGGCTTTCACGTACATGTTTGATCAAGGTTTATGGGCCTCAAGTAGTTAAAATGTCAAGATTTTTTTGATAATTATTTACCTACAAGGTCTCAAGATTGCATCAAGACCAAATTTGTTTTGATTGATTAAGGACTTAAAGACAAGTTCGAAAAGAGCAATTTTTACTCTTTTGGCCACTGATGAAAATGTTTGCATTTTTGGTAAACATATGTAATTACAAAGTTGTAAAGGCTACAGCAAAGTATAGAACTAAAAAAGAATAACAAGCCTAGGCCACTTGTACCTTTAGATATAACTGATTTTCTGCTATAGCGCCCCCTTGAGGCCAATCAACGCCATATTTTAATGGATGATAGAAGGCCCTGAGATACATGTAGGGTATAAGTATCGTCCTGATTGGTCATTGTTTAGCCTGTCAAAAGCTTGCTGGAATCTGATTGGCTAATAACGATCGCAAAAATTTGCATATCAAATTTTCCTTCTGTAAAACATTAGGACATAGGCCATAGATGATACATGCCAAAGGAGAGCTTCATAGCTTGTACGCTTCCTCAGAAACAGATTTTTAGCTTTGGCTCCGCCCCCTGGGGGCGTATGTCTACACAGATTGACGGGCTACCTCAGAATCATGTTGGCATCAAAGCTGTAAAGTGGCATTAGTGTAGGTTTAAGCATTCAAAAGTTACAGCTGTTAGAGTAAATTTGGGTGTGCCACGGTAAGATTAATTTGCATATGGCGGCCATATTGTTTACAAATTTCACAATTTTTTCGATAATTATTGAGGTTGGGACTCTGCTGAGTTGTTTGACACCAAATATGACAGGATTGGTCAATGACCCTAGGACAAGTTCTCAAAAGTAGGTTTTGCATATTATGCTAAATAGCAAAAAATCTAAGTGGGCGGAGCTTAGTGGTTCTATTGACCTTTTTGATTTGCCATTAACCAAGGAATCATATAATGCAAGAATTTTTGCTCTAGCTATCAGGGCGTAGGAGTTACGAGGCCAAACGCGTTGACCTTCGCCATAGCGCCCCCTTGAGGCCGATCGGGCTCATCTTTTGAATCTGAGTAGCGGTGAGAAGTACTACCATATGACCAAGTCTCAGCCCTGTAGGCCTTACGGTTTCTTCTGCCCAATCACTTCTATGGCAGAAAAAGAATAAGAACTATAATAATAATAATAATAATAATAATAATCAGAACAATTACAATAGGGTTTCTAGCACTACGTGCTCGAACCCCTAAATATAGCCGCAAGCGGCGATTTACGGGGTTCGAGCGTCACAGGCAAAGAGGCCCCTGGAGGCCAGTTAGGCTTAAAACATGTTGCCGGTTGACCGGCATCACCAAACTGGATGACCAGCATGGCAAAGGTGGTTTGCCAGTATGACCAAGCTGGATGACCAGCATTGCTATGATGACAGAGCTGAATGACCAGCAGGACCATAATGACCAATGTGAATGGCCAGCATGACCAAGCTGGATGGCCAGCATAACCAAGCTGGGTGACCAGCGTGACCATAAAGACCATAATGGCAATGCTAGATGAGTGGTGTGAGTAAACTAGTTGAAAAGCTTTGATAAATTGAGCTGTAGTGTTCATCAGGTTTTATGTGGTGTCTTACTGCACTCTAGTGCGCATTTGGTGAAACAAATTCAGTTCTTAAATTGAAAAAACACAAGGCATAAAAAGGGCATATAAATAACCCGTATATAGTATATAAGTTTTGACCTGATTAACATTCCGCCTGTTAAAAGCTTGCTGGAATGTGATTGGCTAATAGTGACCACAAAAGTGTCCATATCAAATTTTCATTTGGTGTACCATTAGTGCATGGGCCATAGATGATAATTGGCTAGGATGACCTTGATAGCTTGTATGGTTCTAGAGAAACAGCTATCGAGCATTGGCCCCGCCCCCTGGGAGTGTATGTCTACTTAAACTGACAGGGTATCTGAGAATCATGTAATGATCAAAGGACTGAAGTGGTATTAGTGTCAGGTTAAGCATTCAAAAGTTATAAGTGTTAAAGACATTTTACTGCACCATGGTAGAACTCATTTGCATATGGCGGCCATATTGTTTATAAATGTAAAGGTTTTTTTAATAATTATTGAGGAGTAAGCTCTGCTGAACTGTTTGACACCAAACATGTCATGATTGGTCAAGGATCCAAGGACAAGATCTCAAAAGTAGGTTTTGCATATTATGCAAATTTAAAAAAAAATTAAGTGTGTGGAGCATAAACAAGAATGACCCAGGTGGCTGACCATCATGAACAAGAAGGATAAATATGTTCAATTAAGCAAGACAAGCAAGATTGAATAAGTTCAGCAGAGCTTTAATTTAGAATAATTCAAATGTAACTGTTTCACCAAATGACCACCAGAGCGCAGCAAGAGACCACATATAACCTGCTGGAAATCTATCACTCTATAAGTAAGACAGAACATTCCCTATCAGTGTGTTTCTATTTATTAAAAAGAGAAGAAAAGTCCGATTGGGCTCCAAATTGGTACTCATGATCAACTGGTCTGTATATACATGTATGTAAATTTGTGTGTTGATAGGGTCAAATGTTCCTTACTTCTGACCATTTAGGTTTGAAAAAAGTGATAATACAGGCTTATGGCCTACAAAATGGCTGTTGCTCTTTGGCCATATTAGAGGCAAAAAATATCTGATTTGGCTCAAAATTTGCAATCATGATCACAATATCAGTCTATATATGTATGTCAATTTCTGTGTCAATAGGGTCAAAGGTTCCTGACTTCTGTCAATTTAGATTTGAAAAAAGCGATAATACAGGCTTGAGGCCTACAAAATCGCTGTAGTTTTCCAGCCGTTGTAGAGGCAAAACATGTCCGATTTGGCTGAAAATTTGCAATCAAGATCAGATTATCAGTCCATATATGTGTATAAATTTGTGTGTTGATAGGGTGAAAGGTTCATGTCTTCTGTCCATTTAGGTTGGAAAATAGCGATAAATGGAATAAATTGAAAATAGTTATTTTTTCACTGTAGAGCCTACTGAAGACTTATTTGGCTCATACATGGCACATGTGCTTCAAATGTCATTGTTAATTAGTAGCTTCAACAGTTTTGGCATGTTTTAAACTTTGACAGAGTTTTGGCCAAATAACTCTGAAAAGGCTTTCACGTACATGTTTGATCAAGGTGTTGGGGCCATAAAAAGTGAAAATTCTAACATTTTTTTGATAATTATTTACCTACACGGTCTCAAGATTGTGAAAAGACCAATTTGATTTAATTGGTTGAATATCCAGGGACTAGTTCAAAAAGTGCAATTTTTACTCTACTGGCCACTGATGCAAAACAATACATTTTTGGTAAAGACATGTAATTACAAAGTTGTAAAGGTTACAGCAAAGCATAAAACTCAAAAAGAATAACAAGCCTAGGCCACTTGTACCTTTAGATATAACTGATTTTCTGCTATAGCGCCCCCTAGAGGCCAATCAACGCCATATTTTAATGGATGATAGAAGGCCCTCATATACATGTACAATATAAGTATCGTCCTGATTGGTGATTGTTTAGCCTGTCAAAAGCTTGCTGTAATCTGATTGGCTAATAGCGACCACAAAAATTCACACATCAAAATATCCTTCAGTAGTCCATTAGGACATAGGCCACAGAGGATACATGCCAAACGAGAGCTTGATAGCTTGTACGGTTCCTGAGAAACAGATTTTTAGCTTTGGCTCCGCCCCCTGGGGGCGTATGTCTACACAGATTGACGGGCTACCTCAGAATCATGTTGGCATCAAAGTTGTAAAGTGGCATTAGTGTAGGTTTAAGCATTCAAAAGTTACAGCTGTTAGAGTAAATTTGGGTGTGCCACGGTAAGATTAATTTGCATATGGCGGCCATATTGTTTACAAATTTCACAATTTTTTTGATAATTATTGAGGTTGGGACTCTGCTGAGTTGTTTGACACCAAATATGACAGGATTGGTCAATGACCCTAGGACAAGTTCTCAAAAGTAGGTTTTGCATATTCTGCTAAATAGCAAAAAATCTAAGTGGGCGGAGCTTAGTGGTTCTATTGACCTTTTTGATTTGCCATTAACCAAGGAATCATATAATGCAAGAATTTTTGCTCTAGCTATCAGGGCGTAGGAGTTACGAGGCCAAACGCGTTGACCTTCCCCATAGCGCCCCCTTGAGGCCGATCGGGCTCATCTTTTGAATCTGAGTAGCGGTGAGAAGTACTACCATATGACCAAGTCTCAGCCCTGTAGGCCTTACGGTTTCTTCTGCCCAATCACTTCTATGGCAGAAAAAGAATAAGAACTATAATAATAATAATAATAATCAGAACAATTACAATAGGGTTTCTAGCACTACGTGCTCGAACCCCTAAATATAGCCGCAAGCGGCGATTTACGGGGTTCGAGCGTTACAGGCAAAGAGACCCCTGGAGGCCAGTTAGGCTTAAAACATGTTGCCGGTTGACCGGCATCGCCAAACTGGATGAGGATGACCAGCATGACCGTGAAGACCAAGCTAGATTACCAGCATGACTAATCTGGATGACAAACTTGTTGACCATATTGACCAAGCTGGAAGACCATAATGACCAAACTGGATGACCAGCATGGCAAAGGTGGTTGGCCAGTATGACCAAGCTGGAAGACCACCATTACTATGAGGACAAAGCTGAATGACCAGCAGGACCATAATGACCAATGTGAATGGCCAGCATGACCAAGCTGGATGGCCAGCATAACCAAGCTGGGTGACCAGCGTGACCATAAAGACCATAATGGCAATGCTAGATGAGTGGTGTGAGTAAACTAGTTGAAAAGCATTGATAAATTGAGCTGTAGTGTTCATCAGGTTTTATGTGGTGTCTTACTGCACTCTAGTGCGCATTTGGTGAAACAAATTCAGTTCTTAAATTGAAAAAACACAAGGCATAAAAAGGGCATATAAATAACCCGTATATAGTATATAAGTTTTGACCTGATTAACATTCCGCCTGTTAAAAGCTTGCTGGAATGTGATTGGCTAATAGTGACCACAAAAGTGTCCATATCAAATTTTCATTTGGTGTACCATTAGTGCATGGGCCATAGATGATAATTGGCTAGGATGACCTTGATAGCTTGTATGGTTCTAGAGAAACAGCTATCGAGCATTGGCCCCGCCCCCTGGGGGTGTATGTCTACTTAAACTGACAGGGTATCTGAGAATCATGTAATGATCAAAGGACAGAAGTGGTATTAGTGTCAGGTTAAGCATTCAAAAGTTATAAGTGTTAAAGACATTTTACTGCACCATGGTAGAACTCATTTGCATATGGCGGCCATATTTTTTATAAATGTAAAGATTTTTTTAATAATTATTGAGGAGTAAGCTCTGCTGAACTGTTTGACACCAAACATGTCATGATTGGTCAAGGATGCAAGGACAAGATCTCAAAAGTAGGTTTTGCATATTATGCAAATTTAAAAAAAATTAAGTGGGTGGAGCATAAACAAGAATGACCCAGGCGGCTGACCAACATGAACAAGAAGGATAAATATGTTCAATTAAGCAAGACAAGCAAGATTGAATAAGTTCAGCAGAGCTTTAATTTAGAATAATTCACCTGTAGCTGTTTCACCAAATGACCACCAGAGCGCAGTAAGAGACCACATATAACCTGCTGGAAATCTATCACTCTATAAGTAAGACAGAACATTCCCTATCAGTGTGTTTCTATTTATTAAAAAGAGAAGAAAAGTCTGATTGGGCTCCAAATTGGTACTCATGATCAAGTGGTCTGTATATACATGTATGTAAATTTGTGTGTTGATAGGGTCAAAGGTTCCTGACTTCTGACCATTTAGGTTTGAAAAAAGTGATAATACAGGCTTATGGCCTACAAAATGGCTGTTGCTCTTTGGCCATATTAGAGGCAAAAAATATCTGATTTGGCTCAAACTTTGCAGTCATGATCAGGTGGTCTGTATATACATGTATGTAAATTTGTGTGTTGATAGGGTCAAAGGTTCCTGACTTCTGACTATTTAGGTTTGAAAAAAGTGATAATACAGGCTTATGGCCTACAAAATGGCTGTAGCTCTTTGGCCATATTAGAGGCAAAAAATATCTGATTTGGCTCAAAATTTGCAATCAGGATCACAATATCAGTCTATATATGTATGTCAATTTCTGTGTCAATAGGGTCAAAGGTTCCTGACTTCTGTCCATTTAGATTTGAAAAAAGCGATAATACAGGCTTGAGGCCTACAAAATCGCTGTAGTTTTCCAGCCGTTGTAGAGGCAAAACATGTCCGATTTGGCTGAAAATTTGCAATCAAGATCAGATTATCAGTCTATATATGTGTATAAATTTGTGTGTTGATAGGGTGAAAGGTTCCTGTCTTCTGTCCATTTAGGTTGGAAAATAGCGATAAATAGAATAAATTGAAAATAGTTATTTTTTCACTGTAGAGCCAACTGAAGACTTATTTGGCTCATACTTGGCACATGTACTTCAAATGTCATTGTTAATTAGTAGCTTCAACAGTTTTGGAATGTTTTAAACTTTGACAGAGTTTTGGCCAAATAACTCTGAAAAGGCTTTCACGTACATGTTTGATCAAGGTTTATGGGCCTCAAATAGTTAAAATGTCATGATTTTTTTGATAATTATTTACCTACAGGGTCTCAAGATTGCATCAAGACCAAATTTGTTTTGATTGATTAAGGACTTAAAGACAAGTTCGAAAAGAGCAATTTTTACTCTTTTGGCCACTGATGAAAATCTTTGCATTTTTGGTAAACACATGTAATTACAAAGTTGTAAAGGCTACAGCAAAGTATACAACTAAAAAAGAATAACAAGCCTAGGCCACTTGTACCTTTAGATATAACTGATTTTCTGCTATAGCGCCCCCTTGAGGCCAATCAACGCCATATTTTAATGGATGATAGAAGGCCCTGAGATACATGGAGGGTATAAGTATCGTCCTGATTGGTCATTGTTTAGCCTGTCAAAAGCTTGCTGGAAACTGATTGGCTAATAACGATCGCAAAAATTTGCATATCAAATTTTCCTTCTGTAAAACATTAGGACATAGGCCATAGATGATACATGCCAAAGGAGAGCTTCATAGCTTTTACGGTTCCTGAGAAACAGATTTTTAGCTTTGGCTCCGCCCCCTGGAGGCGTATGTCTACACAGATTGACGGGCTACCTCAGAATCATGTTGGCATCAAAGGTCTAAAGTGGCATTGGTGTAGGTTTAAGCATTCAAAAGTTACAGCTGTTAGAGTAAATTTGGGTGTGCCACGGTAAGATTAATTTGCATATGGCGGCCATTTTGTTTACAAATTTCACAATTTTTTTGATAATTATTGAGGTTGGGACTCTGCTGAGTTGTTTGACACCAAATATGACAGGATTGGTCAATGACCCTAGGACAAGTTCTCAAAAGTAGGTTTTGCATATTATGCTAAATAGCAAAAAATCTAAGTGGGCGGAGCTTAGTGGTTCTATTGACCTTTTTGATTTGCCATTAATCAAGGAATCATATAATGCAAGAATTTTTGCTCTAGCTATCAGGGCGTGGCAGTTACGAGGCCTAACGCGTTGACCTTCGCCATAGCGCCCCCTTGAGGCCGATTTGGCTCATCTTTTGAATCTGAGTAGCGGTGAGAAGTACTACCATATGACCAAGTCTCAGCCCTGTAGGCCTTACGGTTTCTTCTGCCCGATCACTTCTATGGCAGAAAAAGAATAAGAATAATAATAATAATAATAATAATAATAATAATAATAATAATAATAATAATCAGAACAATTACAATAGGGTTTCTAGCACTACGTGCTCGAACCCCTAAATATAGCCGCAAGCGGCGATTTACGGGGTTCGAGCGTTACAGGCAAAGAGACCCCTGGAGGCCAGTTAGGCTTAAAACATGTTGCCGGTTGACCGGCTTCGCCAAACTGGATGAGGATGACCAGCATGACCGTGAAGACCAAGCTAGCATGACTAATCTGGATGACAAACTTGTTGACCATATTGACCAAGCTGGAAGACCATAACGACCAAACTGGATGAGCAGCATGGCAAAGGTGGTTGGCCAGTATGACCAAGCTGGAAGACCACCATTACTATGAGGACAAAGCTGAATGACCAGCAGGACCATAATGACCAATGTGAATGGCCAGCATGACCAAGCTGGATGGCCAGCATAACCAAGCTGGGTGACCAGCGTGACCATAAAGACCATAATGGCAATGCAAGATTAGTGGTGTGAGTAAACTAGTTGAAAAGCATTGATAAATTGAGCTGTAGTGTTCATCAGGTTTTATGTGGTGTCTTACTGCACTCTAGTGGGCATTTGGTGAAACAAATTCAGTTCTTAAATTGAAAAAACACAAGGCATAAAAAGGGCATATAAATAACCCGTATATAAGTTTTGACCTGATTAGCATTCCGCCTGTTAAAAGCTTGCTGGAATGTGATTGGCAAATAGTGACCACAAAAGTGTCCATATCAAATTTTTATTTGGTGTACCACTAGTGCATGGGCCATAGATGATAATTGGCAAGGATGACCTTGATAGCTTGTATGGTTCTAGAGAAACAGCTATCTAGCATTGGCCCCGCCCCCTGGGGGTGTATGTCTACTTAAACTGACAGGGTATCTGAGAATCATGTATTGATCAAAGGACTGAAGTGGTATTAATGTCAGGTTAAGCATTCAAAAGTTATAAGTGTTAAAGACATTTTACTGCACCATGGTAGAACTAATTTGCATATGGCGGCCATATTGTTTACAAATGTAAAGATTTTTTAAATAATTATTGATGAGTAAGCTCTGCTGAACTGTTTGACACCAAACATGTCATGATTGGTCAAGGAGCCAAGGACAAGATCTTAAAAGTATGTTTTGCATTTTATGCTAATTTAAAAATTAAGTGGGTGGAGCATAAACAAGAATGACCCAGGTGGCTGAGCAGCATGACCAAGAAGGATAAAGATGTTCAATTAAGCAAGACAAGCAAGATTGAATAAGTTCAGCAGAGCTTTAATTTAGAATAATTCACCTGTAGCTGTTTCACCAAATGACCACCAGAGCGCAGCAATAGACCACATATAACCTGCTGGAAATCTATCACTCTATAAGTAAGACAGAACATTCCCTATCAGTGTGTTTCTATTTATTAAAAAGAGAAGAAAAGTCCTATTGGGCTCCAAATTGGTACTCATGATCAAGTGGTCTGTATATACATGTATGTAAATTTGTGTGTTGATAGGGTCAAAGGTTCCTGACTTCTGACCATTTAGGTTGGAAAAAAGTGATAATACAGGCTTATGGCCTACAAAATGGCTGTTGCTCTTTGGCCATATTAGAGGCAAAAAATATCTGATTTGGCTCAAAATTTGCAATCAGGATCACAATATCAGTCTATATATGTATGTCAATTTCTGTGTCAATAGGGTCAAAGGTTCCTGACTTCTGTCCATATAGATTTGAAAAAAGCGATAATACAGGCTTGAGGCCTACAAAATCGCTGTAGTTTTCCAGCCGTTGTAGAGGCAAAACATGTCCGATTTGGCTGAAAATTTGCAATCAAGATCAGATTATCAGTCTATATATGTGTATAAATTTGTGTGTTGATAGGGTGAAAGGTTCCAGTCTTCTGTCCATTTAGGTTGGAAAATAGCGATAAATAGAATAAATTGAAAATAGTTATTTTTTCACTGTAGAGCCTACTGAAGACTTATTTGGCTCATACTTGGCACATGTACTTCAAATGTCATTGTTAATTAGTAGCTTCAACAGTTTTGGCATGTTTTAAACTTTGACAGAGTTTTGGCCAAATAACTCTGAAAAGGCTTTCACGTACATGTTTGATCAAGGTTTATGGGCCTCAAATAGTTAAAATGTCAAGATTTTTTTGATAATTATTTACCTACAGGGTCTCAAGATTGCATCAAGACCAAATTTGTTTTGATTGATTAAGGACTTAAAGACAAGTTCGAAAAGAGCAATTTTTACTCTTTTGGCCACTGATGAAAATCTTTGCATTTTTGGTAAACATATGTAATTACAAAGTTGTAAAGGCTACAGGAATGTATACAAATAAAAAAGAATAACAAGCCTAGGCCACTTGTACCTTTAGATATAACTGATTTTCTGCTATAGCGCCCCCTTGAGGCCAATCAACGCCATATTTTAATGGATGATAGAAGGCCCTGAGATACATGTAGGGTATAAGTATCGTCCTGATTGGTCATTGTTTAGCCTGTCAAAAGCTTGCTGGAAACTGATTGGCTAATAACGATCCCAAAAATTTGCATATCAAATTTTCCTTCTGTAAAACATTAGTACATAGGCCATAGATGATACATGCCAAAGGAGAGCTTCATAGCTTGTACGGTTCCTGAGAAACAGATTTTTAGCTTTGGCTCCGCCCCCTGGGGGCGTATGTCTACACAGGTTGACATGCTACCTCAGAATCATGTTGGCATCATAGAACTAAAGTGGCTTTAGTGTCGGTTTAAGCATTCAAAAGTTACAGCTGTTAAAGTAAATTTGGGTGTGCCACGGTAAGATTAATTTGCATATGGCGGCCATATTTTTTGCAAATTTCTCAATTTTTTCGATAATTATTGAGGTTGGGACTCTGCTGAGTTGTTTGACACCAAATATGACAGGATTGGTCAATGACCCTAGGACAAGTTCTCAAAAGTAGGTTTTGCATATTATGCTAAATAGCAAAAAATCTAAGTGGGCGGAGCTTAGTGGTTCTATTGACCTTTTTGATTTGCCATTAACCAAGGAATCATACCGTGCAAGAATTTTTGCTCTAGCTATCAGGGCGTGGGAGTTACAAGGCCAAACGCGTTGACCTTCGCCATAGCGCCCCCTTGAGGCCGATCGGGCTCATCTTTTGAATCTGAGTAGCGGTGAGAAGTACTACCATATGACCAAGTCTCAGCCCTGTAGGCCTTACGGTTTCTTCTGCCCAATCACTTCTATGGCAGAAAAAGAATAAGAACTATAATAAATATAGCCGCAAGCGGCGATTTACGGGGTTCGAGCGTCACAGGCAAAGAGACCCCTGGAGGCCAGTTAGGCTTAAAACATGTTGCCGGTTGACCGGCATCGCCAAACTGGATGAGGATGACCAGCATGACCGTGAAGACCAAGCTAGATTACCAGCATGACTAATCTGGATGACAAACTTGTTGACCATATTGACCAAGCTGGAAGACCATAATGACCAAACTGGATGACCAGCATGGCAAAGGTGGTTGGCCAGTATGACCAAGCTGGAAGACCACCATTACTATGAGGACAAAGCTGAATGACCAGCAGGACCATAATGACCAATGTGAATGGCCAGCATGACCAAGCTGGATGGCCAGCATAACCAAGCTGGGTGACCAGCGTGACCATAAAGACCATAATGGCAATGCTAGATGAGTGGTGTGAGTAAACTAGTTGAAAAGCATTGATAAATTGAGCTGTAGTGTTCATCAGGTTTTATGTGGTGTCTTACTGCACTCTAGTGGGCATTTGGTGAAACAAATTCAGTTCTTAAATTGAAAAAACACAAGGCATAAAAAGGGCATATAAATAACCCGTATATAGTATATAAGTTTTGACCTGATTAACATTCCGCCTGTTAAAAGCTTGCTGGAATGTGATTGGCTAATAGTGACCACAAAAGTGTCCATATCAAATTTTCATTTGGTGTACCATTAGTGCATGGGCCATAGATGATAATTGGCTAGGATGACCTTGATAGCTTGTATGGTTCTAGAGAAACAGCTATCGAGCATTGGCCTCGCCCCGTAGGGGTGTATGTCTACTTAAACTGACAGGGTATCTGAGAATCATGTAATGATCAAAGGACTGAAGTGGTATTGTGTCAGGTTAAGCATTCAAAAGTTATAAGTGTGAAAGACATTTTACTGCACCATGGTAGAACTCAGTTGCATATGGCGGCCATATTGTTTATAAATGTAAAGATTTTTTTAATAATTATTGAGGAGTAAGCTCTGCTGAACTGTTTGACACCAAACATGTCATGATTGGTCAAGGATCCAAGGACAAGATCTCAAAAGTAGGTTTTGCATATTATGCAAATTAAAAAAAAATTAATTGGGTGGAGCATAAACAAGAATGACCCAGGCGGCTGACCATCATGAAGAAGAAGGATAAATATGTTCAATTAAGCAAGACAAGCAAGATTGAATAAGTTCAACAGAGCTTTAATTTAGAATAATTCACCTGTAGCTGTTTCACCAAATGACCACCAGAGCGCAGCAAGAGACCACATATAACCTGCTGGAAATCTATCACTCTATAAGTAAGACAGAACAATCCCTATCAGTGTGTTTCTATTTATTAAAAAGAGAAGAAAAGTCCGATTGGGCTCCAAATTGGTACTCATGATCAAGTCGTCTGTATATATATGTGTGTAAATTTGTGTGTTGATAGGGTCAAAGGTTCCTGACTTCTGTCCATTTAGGCTTGAAAAAAGCGATAATACAGGCTTATGGCCTACAAAATGGCTGTTGCTCTTTGGCCATATTAGAGGCAAAAAATATCTGATTTGGCTCAAAATTTGCATTCAAGATCACAATATGAGTCTATATATGTATGTCAATTTATGTGTCGATAGGGTCAAAGGTTCCTGACTTCTGTCCATTTAGATTTGAAAAAAGCGATAATACAGGCTTGAGGCCTACAAAATCGCTGTAGTTTTCCAGCCGTTGTAGAGGCAAAACAAGTCCGATTTGGCTGAAAATTTGCAATCAAGATCAGATTATCAGTCTATATATGTGTATAAATTTGTGTGTTGATAGGGTGAAAGGTTCCTGTCTTCTGTCCACTTAGGTTGGAAAATAGCGATAAATAGAATAAATTGAAAATAGTTATTTTTTCACTGTAGAGCCTACTGAAGACTTATTTGGCTCATACTTGGCAAATGTGCTTCAAATGTCATTGTTAATTAGTAGCTTCAACAGTTTTGGCATGTTTTAAACTTTGACAGAGTTTTGGCCAAATAACTCTGAAAAGGCTTACACGTACATGTTTGATCAAGGTTTATGGGCCTCAAATAGTTAAAATGTCAAGATTTTTTTGATAATTATTTACCTACAGGGTCTGAAGATTGCATCAAGACCTAATTTGTTTTGATTGATTAAGGACTTAAAGACAAGTTCGAAAAGAGCAATTTTTACTCTTTTGGCCACTGATGAAAATCTTTGCATTTTTGGTATACACATGTAATTACAAAGTTGTAAAGGCTACAGCAAAGTATACAACTAAAAAAGAATAACAAGCCTAGGCCACTTGTACCTTTAGATATAACTGATTTTCTGCTATAGCGCCCCCTTGAGGCCAATCAACGCCATATTTTAATGGATGATAGAAGGCCCTGAGATACATGTAGGGTATAAGTATCGTCCTGATTGGTCATTGTTTAGCATGTCAAAAGCTTGCTGGAATCTGATTGGCTAATAACGATCGCAAAAATTTGCATATCAAATTTTCCTTCTGTAAAACATTAGGACATAGGCCATAGATGATACATGCCAAAGGAGAGCTTCATAGCTTGTACGGTTCCTGAGAAACAGATTTTTAGCTTTGGCTCCGCCCCCTGGGGGCGTATGTCTACACAGATTGACGGGCTACCTCAGAATCATGTTGGCATCAAAGTTGTAAAGTGGCATTAGTGTAGGTTTAAGCATTCAAAAGTTACAGCTGTTAGAGTAAATTTGGGTGTGCCACGGTAAGATTAATTTGCATATGGCGGCCATATAGTTTACAAATTTCACAATTTTTTTGATAATTATTGAGGTTGGGACTCTGCTGAGTTGTTTGACACCAAATATGACAGGATTGGTCAATGACCCTAGGACAAGTTCTCAAAAGTAGGTTTTTCATATTATGCTAAATAGCAAAAAATCTAAGTGGGCGGAGCTTAGTGGTTCTATTGACCTTTTTGATTTGCCATTAACCAAGGAATCATATAATGCAAGAATTTTTGCTCTAGCTATCAGGGCGTAGGAGTTACGAGGCCAAACGCGTTGACCTTCGCCATAGCGCCCCCTTGAGGCCGATCGGGCTCATCTTTTGAATCTGAGTAGCGGTGAGAAGTACTACCATATGACCAAGTCTCAGCCCTGTAGGCCTTACGGTTTCTTCTGCCCAATCACTTCTATGGCAGAAAAAGAATAAGAATAATAATAATAATAATAATAATAATAATAATCAGAACAATTACAATAGGGTTTCTAGCACTACGTGCTCGAACCCCTAATAATAATAAATATAGCCGCAAGCGGCGATTTACGGGGTTCGAGCGTTACAGGCAAAGAGGCCCCTGGAGGCCAGTTAGGCTTAAAACCTGTTGCTGGTTGACCGTTATCACCAAACTGGATAACCAAGGTGGGTGACCATTATGACCATAAAGACCCAGGTGTTAGACCAGCATGACCATAAAGACCCAGCTGGTAGACCAGCATGACCATAAAGACCCAGCTGATTGACCAGCATGAACATAAAGACCCAGCTGGTTGACCAGCATGACCAAAATACCCAGCTAGTTGACCAGAATGAAAATAAGAACCAAGCTGGTTGACTAGCATGACCATAATAACCATGCTAGATGAGTGATGTGAGTAAACTAGTTGTAAAAAGCATTGATAAATTGAGCTGTAGTGTTCAGCAGGTTTTATGTGGTGTCTTTCTGCACTCTAGTGGGCATTTGGTGAAACAACATCAGTTCTTAAATTGAAAAATACAAACCACATTAATCCTGATGGGAGCCTAGTGGTGAGGCATAAAAAGGCCACATATAAATAACTCACATATGGTGTATACGTTTTTACCTGATTAACATTCAGCCTGTCAAAAGCTTGCTGGAAAGTGATTGGCTAATAGTGACCACAAAAATGTATCAACATTTCCTTTGGTGTACCATTAGTGCATGGGCCATAGATGATAATTGGCAAGGATGACCTTGATAGCTTGTATGGTTCTAGAGAAACAGCTATCGAGCATTGGCTCCGCCCCCTGGGGGTGTATGTCTACTTACACTGACAGGGTATCTGAGAGTCATGTAATGATCAAAGGACTGAAGTGGTATTAGTGTCAGGTTAAGCATTCAAAAGTTATAAGTGTTAAAGACATTTTACTGCACCATGGAAAAACTAATTTGCATATGGCGGCCATATTGTTTATAAATGTAAAGATTTTGTTTAATAATTATTGAGGAGTAAGCTCTGCTGAACTGTTTGACACCAAACATGTCATGATTGGACAAGGAGGCAAAGACAAGTTCTCAAAAGTAGATTTTGTATATTATGCAAATTAAAAAAAAAAAATTGGGTGGAGCATAAACAAGAATGACCCAGGTGGCTGACCAGCATGACCAAGAAGGATACAGATGTTCAATTAAGCAAGACAAGCAAGATTAAATAAGTTCAGCAGAGCTTTTATTTAGAATAATTCAACTGTAACTGTTTCACCAAATGACCACCAGAGCGCAGCAAGAGACCACATATAACCTGCTGGAAATCTATCACTCTATAAGTAAGACAGAACATTCCCTATCAGTGTGTTTCTATTTATTAAAAAGAGAAGAAAAGTCCGATTGGGCTCCAAATTGGTACTCATGATCAAGTGGTCTGTATATATATGTATGTAAATTTGTGTGTTGATAGGGTCAAAGGTTCCTGACTTCTGACCATTTAGGCTTGAAAAAAGCGATAATACAGGCTTATGGCCTACAAAATGGCTGTTGCTCTTTGGCCATATTAGAGGCAAAAAATATCTGATTTAGCTCAAAATTTGCAATCAGGATCACAATATCAGTCTATATATGTATGTCGATTTCTGTGTCAATAGAGTTAAAGGTTCCTGACTTCTGTCCATTTAGATTTGAAAAAAGCGATAATACAGGCTTGAGGCCTACAAAATCGCTGTAGTTTTCCAGCCGTTGTAGAGGCAAAATATGTCCGATTTGGCTGAAAATTTGCGATCAAGATCAGATTATCAGTCTATATATATGTATAAATTTGTGTGTTGATAGGGTGAAAGGTTCCTGTCTTCTGTCCATTTAGGTTGGAAAATAGCGATAAATAGAATAAATTGAAAATAGTTATTTTTTCACTGTAGAGCCTACTGAAGACTTATTTGGCTCATACTTGGCACATGTACTTCAAATGTCATTGTTAATTAGTAGCTTCAACAGTTTTGGCATGTTTTAAACTTTGACAGAGTTTTGGCCAAATAACTCTGAAAAGGCTTTCACGTACATGTTTGATCAAGGTTTATGGGCCACAAATAGTTAAAATGTCAAGATTTTTTTGATAATTATTTACCTACAGGGTCTCAAGATTGCATCAAGACCAAATTTGTTTTGATTGATTAAGGACTTAAAGACAAGTTCGAAAAGAGCAATTTTTACCCTTTTGGCCACTGATGAAAATGTTTGCATTTTTGGTAAACACATGTAATTACAAAGTTGTAAAGGCTACAGCAAAGTATACAACTAAAAAAGAATAACAAGCCTAGGCCACTTGTACCTTTAGATATAACTGATTTTCTGCTATAGCGCCCCCTTGAGGCCAATCAACGCCATATTTTAATGGATGATAGAAGGCCCTGAGATACATGTAGGGTATAAGTATCGTCCTGTTTGGTCATTGTTTAGCCTGTCAAAAGCTTGCTGGAATCTGATTGGCTAATAACGATCGCAAAAATTTGCATATCAAATTTTCCTTCTGTAAAACATTAGGACATAGGCCATAGATGATACATGCCAAAGGAGAGCTTCATAACTTGTACGGTTCCTGAGAAACAGATTTTTAGCTTTGGCTCCGCCCCCTGGGGGCGTATGTCTACACAGATTGACATGCTACCTCAGAATCATGTTGGCATCATAGGTCTAAAGTGGCATTAGTGTAGGTTTAAGCATTCAAAAGTTACAGCTGTTAAAGTAAATTTGGTTGTGCCACGGTAAGATTAATTTGAATATGGCGGCCATATTTTTTGCAAATTTCAAGATTTTTTTAATAATTATTGAGGTTGGGACTCTGCTGAGTTGTTTGACACCAAACATGTCAGGATTGGTCAATGAGTTTAGGACAAGTTCTCAAAAGTAGGTTTTGCATATTATGCTAAATAGCAAAAAATCTAAGTGGGCGGAGCTTAGTGGTTCTATTGACCTTTTTGATTTGCCATTAACCAAGGAATCATATAATGGAAGAATTTTTGATCTAGCTATCAGGGCGTAGGAGTTACGAGGCCTAACGCGTTGACCTTCGCCATAGCGCCCCCTTGAGGCCGATCGGGCTCATCTTTTGAATCTGAGTAGCGGTGAGAAGTACTACCATATGACCAAGTCTCAGCCCTGTAGGCCTTACGGTTTCTTCTGCCCAATCACTTCTATGGCAGAAAAAGAATAAGAACTATAATAATAATCAGAACAATTACAATAGGGTTTCTAGCACTACGTGCTCGAACCCCTAATAATAATAATAAATATAGCCGCAAGCGGCGATTTACGGGGTTCGAGCGTTACAGGCAAAGAGACCCCTGGAGGCCAGTTAGGCTTAAAACATGTTGCCGGTTTACCAGCATTGCCAAACTGGAGGAGGATGACCAGCATGACCGTGAAGATTACCAGCATGACTAATCTGGATGACAAACTTGTTGACCATATTGACCAAGCTGGAAGACCATAATGACCAAACTGGATGACCAGCATGGCAAAGGTGGTTGGCCAGTATGACCAAGCTGGAAGACCACCATTACTATGAGGACAAAGCTGAATGACCAGCAGGACCATAATGACCAATGTGAATGGCCAGCATGACCAAGCTGGATGGCCAGCATAACCAAGCTGGGTGACCAGCGTGACCATAAAGACCATAATGGCAATGCTAGATGAGTGGTGTGAGTAAACTAGTTGAAAAGCATTGATAAATTGAGCTGTAGTGTTCATCAGGTTTTATGTGGTGTCTTACTGCACTCTAGTGCGCATTTGGTGAAACAAATTCAGTTCTTAAATTGAAAAAACACAAGGCATAAAATGGCATATAAATAACCCGTATATAGTATATAAGTTTTGACCTGATTAACATTCCGCCTGTTAAAAGCTTGCTGGAATGTGATTGGCTAATAGTGACCACAAAAGTGTCCATATCAAATTTTCATTTGGTGTACCATTAGTGCATGGGCCATAGATGATAATTGGCTAGGATGACCTTGATAGCTTGTATGGTTCTAGAGAAACAGCTATCGAGCATTGGCCCCGCCCCCTGGGGGGGTGTATGTCTACTTAAACTGACAGGGTATCTGAGAATCATGTAATGATCAAAGGACTGAAGTGGTATTAGTGTCAGGTTAAGCATTCAAAAGTTATAAGTGTTAAAGACATTTTATTGCACCATGGTAGAACTCATTTGCATATGGCGGCCATATTTTTTATAAATGTAAAGATTTTTTTAATAATTATTGAGGAGTAAGCTCTGCTGAACTGTTTGACACCAAACATGTCATGATTGGTCAAGGAGGCAAAGACAAGATCTCAAAAGTAGGTTTTGCATATTATGCAAATAAAAAAAAATTAATTGGGTGGAGCATAAACAAGAATTACCCAGGTGGCTGAGCAGCATGACCAAGAAGGATAAATATGTTTAATTAAGCAAGACAAGGAAGATTAAATAAGTTCAGCAGAGCTTTAATTGAGAATAATTCACCTGTAGCTGTTTCACCAAATGACCACCAGAGCGCAGCAAGAGACCACATATAACCTGCTGGAAATCTATCACTCTATCAGAAAGACAGAACATTCCCTATCAGTGTGTTTCTATTTATTAAAAAGAGAAGAAAAGTCCGATTGGGCTCCAAATTGGTACTCATGATCAAGTGGTCTGTATATACATGTATGTAAATTTGTGTGTTGATAGGGTCAAAGGTTCCTGACTTCTGACCATTTAGGTTTGAAAAAAGTGATAATACAGGCTTATGGCCTACAAAATGGCTGTTGCTCTTTGGCCATATTAGAGGCAAAAAATATCTGATTTGGCTCAAAATTTGCAATCAGGATCACAATATCAGTCTATATATGTATGTCAATTTCTGTGTCAATAGGGTCAAAGGTTCCTGACTTCTGTCCATTTAGATTTGAAAAAAGCGATAATACAGGCTTGAGGCCCACAAAATCGCTGTAGTTTTCCAGCCGTTGTAGAGGCAAAACATGTCCGATTTGGCTGAAAATTTGCAATCAAGATCAGATTATCAGTCTATATATGTGTATAAATTTGTGTGTTGATAGGGTGAAAGGTTCCTGTCTTCTGTCCATTTAGGTTGGAAAATAGCGATAAATAGAATAAATTGAAAATAGTTATTTTTTCACTGTAGAGCCTACTGAAGACTTATTTGGCTCATACTTGGCACATGTGCTTCAAATGTCATTGTTAATTAGTAGCTTCAACAGTTTTGGCATGTTTTAAACTTTGACAGAGTTTTGGCCAAATAACTCTGAAAAGGCTTTCACGTACATGTTTGATCAAGGTTTATGGGCCTCAAGTAGTTAAATTGTCAAGATTTTTTTGATAATTATTTACCTACAGGGTCTCAAGATTGCATAAAGACCAAATTTGTTTTGATTGATTAAGGACTTAAAGACAAGTTCGAAAAGAGCAATTTTTACTCTTTTGGCCATTGATGAAAATCTTTGCATTTTTGGTAAATACATGTAATTACAGAGTTGTAAAGGCTACAGCAAAGTATACAACTAAAAAAGAATAACAAGCCTAGGCCACTTGTACCTTTAGATATAACTGATTTTCTGCTATGGTGCCCCCTTGAGGCCAATCAACGCCATATTTTAATGGATGATAGAAGGCCCTGAGATACATGTAGGGTATAAGTATCGTCCTGATTGGTCATTGTTTAGCATGTCAAAAGCTTGCTGGAATCTGATTGGCTAATAACGATCGCAAAAATTTGCATATCAAATTTTCCTTCTGTAAAACATTAGGACATAGGCCATAGAGTATACATGCCAAAGGAGAGCTTCGTAGCTTGTACGGTTCCTGAGAAACAGATTTTTAGCTTTGGCTCCGCCCCCTGGAGGCGTATGTCTACACAGATTGACGGGCTACCTCAGAATCATGTTGGCATCAAAGGTCTAAAGTGGCATTAGTGTAGGTTTAAGCATTCAAAAGTTACAGCTGTTAGAGTAAATTTGGGTGTGCCACGGTAAGATTAATTTGCATATGGCGGCCATATTGTTTACAAATTTCACAATTTTTTTGATAATTATTGAGGTTGGGACTCTGCTGAGTTGTTTGACACCAAATATGACAGGATTGGTCAATGACCCTAGGACAAGTTCTCAAAAGTAGGTTTTGCATATTATGCTAAATAGCAAAAAATCTAAGTGGGCGGAGCTTAGTGGTTCTATTGACCTTTTTGATTTGCCATTAACCAAGGAATCATACATGCAAGAATTTTTGCTCTAGCTATCAGGGTGTAGGAGTTACGAGGCCAAACGCGTTGACCTTCGCCATAGCGCCCCCTTGAGGCCGATCGGGCTCATGTTTTGAATCTGAGTAGCGGTGAGAAGTACTACCATATGACCAAGTCTCAGCCCTGTAGGCCTTATGGTTTCTTCTGCCCGATCACTTCTATGGCAGAAAAAGAATAAGAATAATAATAATAACGAGTTGTCCCCCTGTCACAGGGGGACGTAGGGCCCTCGCACAACAGCGTAAATCGTACCGGGCCAAACCGAGAAACCGGTAAAAGTAATTTTGAGGTCTTAATTGAGTGTGCCAATTTTCAAGAGTTTTCTATCCAAATAAACATGTGAAATATCCAATAAAAATACAGGTGGCGCTATACCGCTGTTAAAACACATGTATTTAAAATTCTAATTCTAGATCAAACAACAGCCTCAGATAAGCAGGCCAGTCAAATTTTGTGAGCTTTTATCTCTTATAACTTCCTCAAAACACCTAGCATTACCTAGGTGTCAACCTCCTGTTTTGATGTGGGATTTCAAAAATTCAACCATCTGCCATTTCCTCCTCGTTTGAGATATCGACTATTCCTTCACAATTTATCATCAGATATGTTCAATGTTTATTTTTACCAAATACCAAGAGAATTCATCAAATTTGCTAGGAGTAGTTTGACAATGTACACAAAAAATGTGTGTAAAATGCAGATATTTCAAAATGGCCGACTTCCTGTTGGGCGGAGTCAGTCCTACCAATGCTGAAAATGTGTGTAATGATGTCTTTTGTGTTTTTGCCAAGTTTCATGAATTTTCAATAATCTGTTTTCTGACCATGTCATGGTTTCACTTTGGTTTAGTGTTGCGTCTCTAGTGACTCAATTGCTCGCCATTGGGTCACCGTTTTACCGATCAACTAATCCTTTGGCAATTATCATCAAATATGTCTGTTGTTCATTTACAGCGAAATAAGAGGTAATCTGACAAAGACTTTAGGAGCAGTTTAAATGAGTTTGTGAAAAATGTGCAAAAATATTACAAATTCCAATATGGCCGACTTCCTGTTGGGCGGAGCTAATACAAGCCAATTGCAAATATGTGCAGGGTCATACTATCTACGATCCTACCAAAATTTGAGAAGATTAGACAAATTTTGACACATCCACAGCTAATTTATTAAATGAACAAATTAGGGGGCGCTGTACAGTCCGCTAGCTATACATGAAAAAATTGTCAAAATATTTGTAAAGTGTTATGAGGTCTTATGCAATCTGTCAATTTTCAAGAGGTTTTGAGCATTCCCGTAATGTCAAATATGCATTGAAACCTAGGTGGCGCTATAGAGCCAATGAAATACGTATATATGAAATTTTAATTTCAGATCAAAGTACTGCTTAAATCAAGCAGGCCTGTAAATTTTTGAGAGTTTTCAACCTTTTTAACCTCCTCAAACACCTACTAACACCAGAATGTATTCACTTCCTGTTTTAACGGGGCATCTCAAGCAATTCAACTGTCCGCTATTTCGTCCTCGTTTAAGATATCGACTATTCCTTCGCAATTTACAATCAAGTATGTTAGTAGTTTATTACAGACAAATATCAAGAGTATTCAACAAATTCCCTAGGAGGAGTTCGACAAAGTATGCAAAAAATGTGTGTAAAATGCACTTTTTTCAAAATGGCCGACTTCCTGTTGGGCGGAGTCAGTCTTACCAATGATAAAAACGTGTCTTATGATGTCTCTTGTGTTTTTGCCAAGTTTCATGAATTTTCAATCATCTGTGTTATGACCGTGTCATGGTTTCACTTTTGTTTAGTGTTGCTTCTCCATTAAATTAATTGCCTGCCATTACGTCATCGTTTCAGCTATCGACTATTCCTTCGCAATTTATCACCACGTATGTCTGGAGCCTACCCACGCCCAATTTAGAGATAATCTGACAAAGACTCTAGGAGGAGTTTGAATGAGTTCGTGAAAAATGTGTAAAAATTCCACAAATTTCAAAATGGCCGACTTCCTGTTGGGCGGAGCTAATACCAGCCAATGGGTAATATGTGCGGGATGATACTCTCTATGTTGTTGCCAAAAATCTAGAATATTGGAGAAATTTTGAGACAGCTACAGCTAATTTAATGGCCTAAATAAAATAGGGGGCGCTGTAGAGTCCTCTAGCTACACATGAGAAAAACGACAAAATATTTCTAAATCATTTCAAAGACTTATTGAATCTGCCAATTATCAAGAGGCTGAGAGCTTTTTATAAATGTGATATAAAATAGGTGGCGCTAGAGAGCTGATGAAACACGAATTTACGAAATTCCAACTGAAGGTCAAAGTTTGGCCTAAGCTAAATAGCTCTGTAAAATTTTAGGAGTTTTCAAACATCTTAACCCCTCCGAAACCCAGCGGGAAACTTTTTATTTTGCAACTTCCTGTCAAAATGGCCGACTTCCTGTTGGGCAGAGTCAAATAAATCAAATTGATCCTTGTTCTTTATGAGGAGGTCAATGAGCGTACCAAAGTTGGTGTACATTGGACAAACTTCATCCCAGACACTGCTTACGTTTGGGGGCGCTATAGAGCTCCTGAACCACGCCTAAGTCCAGCCTCTATGGAACTTTTAAATTTTCACCGAGCTTGAGGCCTGTGCCAAAATGCGTGAGTTTTCGAGTATTGGAAATGCCTCAAAAATGGACGCAAAGAGGCAGAATAATAATAATAATAATAATAATAATAATAATAATAATAATAATAATAATAATAAACGGACCAAAAACAATAGGGCTTTGCACCTCCGGTGCAGGCTTCGCCTGCGCCTTCGGTGCTCGGGCCCTAATAATAATAAATATAGCCGCAAGCGGCGATTTACGGGGTTCGAGCGTCACAGGCAAAGAGGCCCCTGGAGGCCAGTTAGGCTTAAAACCTGTTGCTGGTTGACCGTCATCACCAAACTGGATAACCAAGCTGGGTAACCAGCGTGACCATAAAGACCATAATGACAATGCTAGATGAGTGGTGTGAGTAAACTAGTTGAAAAGCATTGATAAATTGAGCTGTAGTGTTCATCAGGTTTTATGTGGTGTCTTGCTGCACTCTAGTGGGCATTTGGTGAAACAAATTCAGTTCTTAAATTGAAAAAACACAAGGCATAAAAAGGGCATATAAATAACCCATATATAGTGTATAAGTTTTGACCTGATTAACATTCCGCCTGTTAATACAGCGATAATAGCGATAATACAGGCTTGAGGCCTACAAAATCGCTGTAGTTTTCCAGCCGTTGTAGAGGCAAAACATGTCCGATTTGGCTGAAAATTTGCAATCAAGATCAGATTATCAGTCTATATATGTGTATAAATTTGTGTGTTGATAGGGTGAAAGGTTCATGTCTTCTGTCCATTTAGGTTGGAAAATAGCGATAAATGGAATAAATTGAAAATAGTTATTTTTTCACTGTAGAGCCTACTGAAGACTTATTTGGCTCATACATGGCACATGTGCTTCAAATGTCATTGTTAATTAGTAGCTTCAACAGTTTTGGCATGTTTTAAACTTTGACAGAGTTTTGGCCAAATAACTCTGAAAAGGCTTTCACGTACATGTTTGATCAAGGTGTTGGGGCCATAAAAAGTTAAAATTCTAACATTTTTTTGATAATTATTTACCTACACGGTCTCAAGATTGTGAAAAGACCAAAGTTGATTTAATTGGTTGAATATCCAGGGACTAGTTCAAAAAGTGCAATTTTTACTCTACTGGCCACTGATGCAAAACAATACATTTTTGGTAAAGACATGTAATTACAAAGTTGTAAAGGTTACAGCAAAGCATAAAACTCAAAAAGAATAACAAGCCTAGGCCACTTGTACCTTTAGATATAACTGATTTTCTGCTATAGCGCCCCCTAGAGGCCAATCAACGCCATATTTTAATGGATGATAGAAGGCCCTCATATACATGTACAATATAAGTATCGTCCTGATTGGTGATTGTTTAGCCTGTCAAAAGCTTGCTGTAATCTGATTGGCTAATAGCGACCACAAAAATTCACACATCAAAATATCCTTCAGTAGTCCATTAGGACATAGGCCACAGAGGATACATGCCAAACGAGAGCTTGATAGCTTGTACGGTTCCTGAGAAACAGATTTTTAGCTTTGGCTCCGCCCCCTGGGGGCGTATGTCTACACAGATTGACGGGCTACCTCAGAATCATGTTGGCATCAAAGTTGTAAAGTGGCATTAGTGTAGGTTTAAGCATTCAAAAGTTACAGCTGTTAGAGTAAATTTGGGTGTGCCACGGTAAGATTAATTTGCATATGGCGGCCATATTGTTTACAAATTTCACAATTTTTTCGATAATTATTGAGGTTGGGACTCTGCTGAGTTGTTTGACACCAAATATGACAGGATTGGTCAATGACCCTAGGACAAGTTCTCAAAAGTAGGTTTTGCATATTCTGCTAAATAGCAAAAAATCTAAGTGGGCGGAGCTTAGTGGTTCTATTGACCTTTTTGATTTGCCATTAACCAAGGAATCATATAATGCAAGAATTTTTGCTCTAGCTATCAGGGCGTAGGAGTTACGAGGCCAAACACGTTGACCTTCCCCATAGCGCCCCCTTGAGGCCGATCGGGCTCATCTTTTGAATCTGAGTAGCGGTGAGAAGTACTACCATATGACCAAGTCTCAGCCCTGTAGGCCTTACGGTTTCTTCTGCCCAATCACTTCTATGGCAGAAAAAGAATAAGAACTATAATAATAATAAATATAGCCGCAAGCGGCGATTTACGGGGTCCGAGCAACACGGGAAAAGAGGCCCCCGAAGGTCAGTTAGGCTAAAAACACATTGCTGGTGGACCAGCGTGACCAAACGGGACGAACAGCTTGCTGGTTGCTAAGCTGTTGCTAAGTGGTTGCTAGGTGGTTGCTAAGCAGTGGCTAGGTGGTTGCTAAGGTGTTACTATGGTTTCCGTGGTGGTTGCTATGGTGTTGCTAAGTGGTTGCTAGGTGGTCACTAAGTGGTTGCTAAGGTGTTGCTATGGTATCCTTGGTGGTTGCTATGGTGTTGCTAAGTGGTTGCTAGGTGGTTGCTAAGCAGTTGCTAGGTGGTTGCTAAGGTGTTGCTATGGTATCTGTGGTGGTTGCTATGGTGTTGCTAAGTGGTGGCTAAGCTAGTGCTAAGTGGTTGCTAGGTGGTTGCTAAGGTGTTGCTAAGTGGTTGCTAGGTGGTTGCTAAGGTGTTGCTAAGTGCTTGCTAGGTGGTTGCTAGGGTGTAGATGATAATTGCCAAGGCTGAGCCTGATAGCTTGTATGGTTGTAGAGAAACAGCTATGTAACATTGGCTCCGCCCCCTGTGGTGTATGTCTACATAAACTGATATGGAATCTGAGAATCATGTGATGATCAAAGGACTGAAGTGGTATTAATGTCAGTTTGAGAATTCAAAAGTTATAAGTGTTAAAAGAAACTTCGCTGCACCATGGTAGATCTAATTTGCATGTGGCGGCCATATTGTTTAAGAAATTTCAAGATTTTAAAAATAATTATTGAGGCTTATGCTCTGCTGAGCTGTTTGACACCAAACATGTCATGATTGGTCAATAAGACAAGGGTAAGTTCTCAAAAGTAGGTTTTGCATATTATGCAAATTTACAAAAAAATTAAGTGGGTGGAGCAAGAACAAGAATGAACAATGAGGCTGATCAGCATGATCAAGAAGAATAAAGATGTTCATCCATCAAGACAAGCAAGATCAAATGAGCTATAGAGAACAGCAGAGCTTTAATTTACCATTATTAACCTGTAGCTGTTTCACCAAATGACCACCAGAGTGCAGCAAGAGACTTCATTTAACCTGCTGAAAATTTCTCACTATAACAATGCAGTGCAAAGAAAAGTCTGATTTGGCTCAGAATTGGTAGTCAGGATCATATGGTCTGTCTTTATAAGAATGTAAGTTTTTGTGATGATAGGGTCAAGGGTTCTTGTCTTGTGTCCATTTAGGTTTGAAAAAAGCGATAAAATTGGCTCTAGAACTGCAAAATCTCTTTTTGGCCATTGTAGAAGGAAAAAATATCCAATTTGGAATCAAGATCATATTGTCAGTCTATATATGTATGTACATTTATGTGCTGATAGGGTGAAAGGTTCCTGTCTTCTGTTCATTTAGGTTTGAAAATAGCAATAAATGGTATAAATGCACAATAGTTAATTTATCACTGTAGAGCCTCCTGAAGACTCATTTATATTAGCATATATTTAGCATTTAAGTACTTTCTATATACCTCTAGTGATTACCATGTGTGAAAGGGTAAATGTACTATTTTTATAATAATGAAGGTCTATTCTATTGTGTTTTTTATGTTAAGGTATTCCTTTTTGAGTAACTGCTTTTAAGGTTTGGTAGTCACCCAGAGGGTTTTTTGAACTGTTGATGCCTTATTGGTGGAAATGTATATTTCTGACACATCGCTCTTGTTATCGACTACACATTTACATTAAACCTGAAAAACAAACAGGCGTTATAGGGTCATGAAGTTATACAAATGATAAAGTATACAAATACACTAAAGTTTTGAAGTGTGCAATAATGGAGGTTATAAATGGTCATAAATGTTATGATTGTTTGATGTATGTTGAATGTAATGCTCATGTATTCTTAGGTAAAACACATGTAAGCTAATATAGTACTTTTTTACCTTTAGAAGTTTTGGGCTATTTTGGTTGTTTAATATTTCTGATTTTGTTTATACAACAGTACATAATGTTCAGCCTTGTAGGTTTTTTTTAAGTAAGCTTGCCTATATAGCCTGATAATTATTATTTTCTTTAAGTTAAAATATTTTATAAAGATATATATAAAATCAAACATATAAAACATATTAAAAAAACATATAAAACCCAAAAAATACAAAATGTATAAAATTGCATTTAAATTGGATTAATTTTTACTTTTACAGTTAAAATTCTCAAACATGCAGAATAGACCTTTTTGACAAGTGAACATAATAAAACAGGTTGCAATTATGTCTATGTAAAATTAAGATACAATTAAGCCATATGTAATTTTTATATCCAGAAGCAGGCGTTGTCATATGTTTTTACTTTTAAGCTATAAATATGTTTTGAACAGTTCTGTCAAATCTGACACAGAGGACCAAATAATTAGTCCTGAAGTTTCAGAAAGTGAAGTTCATGTTTTGTAGCATTTCATGGCATTAGGAGGCTGATCAATAACAGAAGATGGCTTTCATTCTCATTGCAAACTGGTATGTTTTGCAGATTCTTCTGGGTGAAGAAACAGGTTCATGTTTGTAATTCTGTGAACTTCTGCATAATACGTCTATGTATGTTAGGGATGCAATGGTATGTTGCACACATGGTTCGGTTTGTATCATGGTTTATAAAGCACACTAAGAGTAAAATGTTTATATATTTATATAATTTAAGCTACAAGATGCAGTAGGCTTTTTACCTATGTTAAATGTCCAATAGGACGTGTATTGATAAGGTAATAGGTAGATTTAACTTAATCTTGGTTACTTTTAATGAATTTAACCTTTTTTATATTACCCTTTTATCTGTCCTTTTATTTTAAATTCTTATCAAACATTAATTTTTCATCACTTAATAGTATTTTCTTTTAATGTTTATTAGGTTTGCTCTGTTTTGGTTTGTTGAAGGATTATTTTGTTGTTGTTGTTGTTCAATTCCTGTTTGTTGTAAATGCTCAGGCACAGTGAACATAAGGGTCACTCTCAATGTGCCTTGCAGTCAAGGTAAAGTCTGATTGATTTTGCGTCAAATGATGGGGTTGCGTGATTTCTCTTCCCCCAGAGCTCACCACAAACCAATATTTTCATAACCACACCATGTATTTGATTATCTAAAACGCATATGTACATGTTCGAGACAGAGAGCAATTAAAAACAATTCCATAAAGCTGATAACTCACCCCATGTTTTGCTTCAATGACCTTATCTAGAGTCTATTGTCGCTCCCAACTCGTCAACAGCAAAAATCAACTTCTTGTGTGTGGACACGAACATGCGTGGAACAAAAAATCCACCAAAAGATATATTGCAGGTGTTGGAGAAGTTACAAGTTACAGCCATTTCTTGGTGTATTCTGAATGGCATACTACATATTACTTCAGTACTCAATCTGCCTACCCTGATGGTGTACTACTGCGCTCCTATTTCTGGAGTGTGCATGGAGAGCTATCTTCGTGGTGTACTGTATCCCACCATGCATTGCGACTCGCTTCTCCAGCTGCTTCAGAAAAAAGACAAGATGGCGGAGAAATATATATTTTTTTTTATTATTTTTTTTTATTAAGGCATATTCATTATTTACTACACTAAAGAAAGTAATGGCTCACCGCTGCCGAACATCTCTGCAGCCTGCTGACGCAGGCGAGCCCTTCAGCTGTCTGCTGCTACAGCGGATAATGGAGGGGCCTGGCAGGGGTGAGACATTACTTTCCTTAATGTAGTAAATAATTCCCTTTGTTTTAATAAATTGTTTTGATAATTTAATAAATAATTCCCTGTGCTCCGATATATATTTTTATTTAATAAATAATTCCCACAGTTTTTATAATATGGATTGCTATTTGACCATATGACCATAAATGAATAAAGAAATGGTTGATTAAACGTTAAATAAATATAAAAAATTTGATTTAATTAATTAAATAATGTATTTATTTAAATATGAAAACGAAGCATAAATAATTTAATGTAACATTTTTTTTATTAGTTTATTGTGGAATATATATATATATATATATATATATATATATATATATATATATATATATATATATATATATATATATATATATATATATCATTACATGTTTAACTTAAAATGTTTAAAATTATTTAAATATGTATTTAATTATTTCATGGGCCGTTGCACTATGAAATAATTAAATCTGTCAACATCAATCATCAAACTCAGTGGGCGGGCACAACTCCCACCTATTCAAACTAATTGGTTAGATGGTGAGAGCAGCTCTAGCGCTCTTTTACCTTTTCTGACTGCGGGCAAACCAGTCTCCACTTCCAAATGCTTGGTCAAACTAGCCCTAGTTTCCTAGATCGCGCATACAGGAAAGATTACAGCAATAGCGTGTGGAGATACACAGAATAAAAGTCAATAAAGGTCAATTGCACTTAGTCCTGATAGTAGATTCCTTATAGGTGTCACATTATGTCAAGATATCAAAATAAAGGCCCTTTCCATTATAACAATTGTTATTTTACTTTATGTTTAGACATGTATTGAAATGAATCTGTTATCACAGATTAATTGCACTTAGTCCTAGTGTTACTCACTTAATATAAGCACTTTAAATCATAACAAAAATACTATTTTACTCTTGGTTTAAACTGTTTTTGAAATGACTCCAGCTGCTTTCACAGATAAATTCTACCTAAATATCCTTCACTATTAATAAATAGCACTGTTAATTTAATAAATAATTCAGTCAGTTTTTATAAATAGTTCTGTTTTAAGTTTTAAAAATATGTTTTTTTCATAAGTAATTCCAATAAATCGTTCTCTTAATTTAATAAATAATTTCCTCAGTTTCTATAAATAGTCCTCTTAATTTAATAATTCCCTACGTTTTAATAAATTGTTCTCTTAATTTCATAAATAATTCCCTGCGTTTTAATAAATTGTTTTGTTCATTTAATAAATTATTCCCCAAGTTTTAATAAATAATCTGTTAACCTAATAATTTTCTCAGTTTTAATAAACCATTCTTTTAACAATTCTTTTAAAATTGTACACATCTTAAACTTGGTTGTACATGTACATTTACTATGAGATACTTTAATTCTTGAGTAGATAACAAATACACGCAAAATAGCAAGGTAAAATCCAACAAAAACATACAAACACACAGGGTATTTTGGCCACAATAAGAAAACAAATGCAGTATTGTGCATTTGTAGCCATTTACCCTCCTGTTATGTTACGGGTTAAACTGACATGTTTTTTAGTTTGAAGATTTAGGAAAAATTGTTAAAAGTTGTTTTTTTTTTTTACTTCTTCTGCTTGCCTTGGTTAATGAAATGAACATATTATATGAAATGGTTAATCTCACGTATTTGCAACCACCCCTGCAAAAACTAAAACTAAAACAAAATTGCAATGTTATGTTTTAATGTTTAATGTGTTTTAAAAGTAAAAAAAAATAGGGAAACAAATTTGAATATGTATTTTATATGTAAAACTAGTGAATTATCCTAATATCCTAATTACCTGTTTGGGGAACAGCACTGACCTCATTTTTATTGAGTAATTAGCAATGGAGTTAGTAATGAAAGATTCACACTGCTTGTTAGGATTTTTTAAATTATCTTTGGATAATTAAACATGCAATTACATTAAATTAAATTAAATTAAATTAAATTAAATAAATTCAGTAAGTTTCAAACCCAAACATCATGGAGCGATTTTACCTTTATAATGCTTAGGGCTAAACAATCAGACAAATTAGACAAATAAGTACATGAACCAAGCTTTTATTATTAAAGACAGAATACCATAAAAAAACGGTTTAATCACAAATCAGACATATAAACTTTAAACCAGATCAAAATATTAGAACATATTAGTAATAACGAAAGGCTATCAAATAACTGTAAGTATCGTCAACCGATTAATAGTCAAACTTAACATTTTAACTTAACCAAAAACAACAAAAACAACAACAACAACTAAGTATTAATTATTTATATTATTAATCTTAAAGTACATTTAAAACAAACATTTGCAAACAGAAACTAACTGGTCTAATTAAATAATAAGAAGAATGGAAAATAATAAATACTATAATAAAATTCAAACTGTACTTATAAACACCAACCATAAACTATAAACACTATAAAACTATTTACATGTACTCACATTTCCGTTAGCGAGTTCTGGTCTTGTACTGCACAGCTTTGCTCCGCGCTGCTTTACTCCGCGCTGCTAAACTCACCGGCCGTGGCCTCTTCCTCTGCTGCGCAGAGAGCCTCTGTGTCAGGCTGTAGCAACTCAATCACCCGAAGCTCATTGTCAAACGACACTGAGATCTGAGATTGTTCAAGGAAGTGCTCCTCGATTTCCTCTACGTTTAGCAAGCTCTGGAGGTTGTAGCGCTTGATATAAGCTTCCAGTGCCCGATTGCTGACAGACAGCGTATGCCGCTCCTGCTGCCCTGCGACCTTAATTGTTCCCGAGAGCAGCCTGAGAAACATATTCCCCTTCTGCATCATGCGGCAGTTCTGACACCGGTGGAACTTGGTAGAGTCTTTAAAAGTGTCCTGTCTACTGCCGCACTGTGGGCACTTCATGGTAGCTCTGATTTCCAGTGCTAGAATAGCTCCAGCTACTGACATCAGCTGGGCATCCTCGGAGCTACCGGACGCCTCGGACACCGGAAGGTCTGCCACAACTGTGCACTCAGTGGCTAATGTGGTGGTGAGTTGGACTTTCCCGTTGAAGACCCGCGTAGACAGGCGAGAGAAGGCGTAGGACTTCAAATTCTGTACCTTCTCAATATGCTTCTCCCAGAGCTGCAGCTGAAGTTCCGCTGTGCCGTCCGAAATGCGGCAGCTCCTCACCTCCCGGTCTGTACCTCGTACCTTCACTGTAGAAGAGGATGGGCTGACACTGAACACCTTGCATTCAACTAGGCTGACCTGTAGGCAGAGATAATAAGGGCAACCGAAATGAACTGTCAGTGTGGCAAAAAAAATGTTCAAACATTACTAGCAATACATGGAGTGTATAGAGTATTTACCGTTTTCCCAGCAGGCATCGCACTAACTTCACGCAGGGTTGTTTTTTCATCCGCGGGGGGATGTCTTGCGGCGAACGGCACAGTGGTCACCGTCACGTCTGTTTTGTAGTTTAGCAGGACGTCGTAGTCCGATGTTCCCTTCAAACCTGGACAACAAATAAACAAACAAATATATTAGGACGTTGCATAGATAAACAGCGATATATTTCTGTATGAGAACATCACTCACTTAGGGTTTTCCTGACGTTTGTTAAGCGCAAAGGGGTCCCGTTCTGTTGCGCTTGCAGAAACCTCTGCCTTTTACCCGGGCTGAATACGACGGCGTCGTGGAATTCCTCCCGGTCGGTCTGGATCACTGCATTAAAGAACTCGGAGCTGGTTGCAGAAAATTTAATCGGGGAAACCTGGTGGATGAATCCAGATAGCGTCTCAGTCTCGATCTTGGGCTGTTTTGTCGGACTTGCCATCTTTTGCTTTGAGGAAAGAAGCGTCCTGGGTCCTTCTATCTAGACAGCGCGTGGCAGTATGGAGTAAGCGCCCTGCAGCTACACTTATAACATTCGTTTAGACATGCCCAGACTTATCGTTGTCATGTCCAGACAACGTTTTTTCTTTAGCAAATCTAGACAAGGTACTGTTGATAAGCCTGGGCATGTCCAAACTAAGGTTAAAAGTGTACCTTCATACTGTTATGCGCTGCCTAGATAGAAGGAGCGCACTGTCGTTATCTGAGGATGCCTCTTCCAGGCAAAAGATGGCCCAGCAAACAGCTTAAGACAGAGATTGAGACACTATCTTGGTTTATCCACCAGGTTTATAAAATTACGTTTTCTGCGATTAGCACAGATTTGTTTGATGCAATGTTCCCGACCGACCGGGAGTAGTTCCACCACTCCGTCATATTCAGCCCCGGTAAAAGGCAGTGGTTTCTAAAGGCTGAAAAGAACGGGACCCCTTTGCTCTTAACAAACGTGAAGAAACCCCTAAGTGAGGGTTGTTCTCATACAGAAATGTAGCGATGTTTACGCCGTCCTAATGAGTTTGTTTATTGTTCATGTTTAAAGGGCACATGGGATCTCGGTATTGTTCTAAACAACAGACGTGACCGTGACCATTCTGTCGTTCGCCACAAGACATCCCCCGGCCCATGAAAAAACAAGCCTGAGCTAAGACAGCGCGATGCCTGTTGGCAAAACGGTAAATACTCTACACACTGTATGTATTGCCAAGTTTACTTTAAACAATTTTCTTTGCCACACTGACAATTGATTTCTGTTTGCCATATTCTCTCTGCGTACAGGTGAGCCTAGTTGAAGCCAAGGTGTTTAGTGTCAGCTCATCCACTACTACGGACCCGGAGATGAGCAGCTGCCACATTTCAGAGGGCACAACGGAACTTGAGCTCCAGCTCTGCGAGGAACACATCCAAAAGGTCCAGAGTTAAAGTAGTATGCCTTCTCGGGTCTTCAGTGAAAAAGTGCACCTGACCATCTCCTTAGCCACGGAGTTATTAATAATATTATTATTTTTTGTTTTGTTGTACATTTTTTTTATTTGATAATGTTAAATTTGACTATTAGTCACGATAATTACAGTTATTTGTTAGCCTGATGTAGTTTTTAATATGTTATAATATTTTAATCTGGTTTTGAAGTTTTTATGTGTTGTGATTGAGCCCTATTTTGTTGTATTTTGTCTTGAAAAATAAAGGCATTGTTAGTTTGCTGATTTGTGTAATTTGTCAGATTTTGCGCCCTAAGCATTACGAATGAAAATTGTAACGGCTACATGACGTTTGCATCTATGCCTTTTTTTCTATACACTTTTCACATGTAATGCCAGAAATTGTGGTATAGGTTTGATGTCACAATAATAATTTGAAGTAGCCAAAACCATAATTCATTCATTTATTTATTAATTCTTTCATTGTCAAACCCGCTTAACATCAGGTATCTGACATATCAAACTGCAAGCCAAATCTATATATATATATATATATATATATATATATATATATATATATATATATATATATATATATATCATAATTAAAGCATCAGACCCAAGTGCCATAATTTACTTTAACTATGGGTTTATTTGAAACAATGTACA
Source organism: Astyanax mexicanus (assembly GCF_023375975.1). Lineage (NCBI taxonomy): Eukaryota > Metazoa > Chordata > Actinopteri > Characiformes > Acestrorhamphidae > Astyanax > Astyanax mexicanus. The sequence continues at coordinate 3,314,158 of NC_064411.1, forward strand.
ATTTAGGTAGCAGGCAAAAAACAAACAAAAAAAAAAAAACATGCCCATGCTTTTAAAACATAATAAGATCCATATCTTGATAGTATCCATATATTGATAGTTAACTAGTCCTTTCCTACTAAAGAGTGTTTCCTGATTTAGTGCTAGTATGGGTTTATGCTATGTACACAATAAATAAAACCTGTCTATCCTCTATTAAGATTAAATAAAGGCGCAAGTGGCAATTGCGGATTCAAGCACTCATGGTACAACTCAGGTCTACTAAGCATTTACAAAAAATGTCTCTGTGTTATTCAGACCCAAAGTTACAGCCAAAAATGGCTGTAAAAAATAGCTTTGCTGATGTCCTTTAGCATCTACTAATTAGGGTAATTAGGATAATTATAGTGGTTGGATTACATAAACTTATCCTCCATTATTAGTCGATTAGTCTAGTCTTATGATTTGGTCTTTGTAGGTGTTAGCATACTTGGCCAATACAGTATTTTGATTCTGTCATTATGGCATATTTTGTTAAATATATTATGGCACACAATAAAAGAATATCTTGGTTGAGTATAAGTAATATTATGTACCTGCAAGGTCCACTATGAATGTTTGCACACGTTTTACAATACTGCCCCCTTGAAGTGAAATCTTTATTAAAATGTTTTATTTAAGGGCGATCACAAATGGTTGTCATATAAATACTATTTAAATTTCATGAAGATTGGTCAATGTTAACCACTTCATATGAATACTGAAATTTGATTGGCAAATGGCAGGTACTCTATTTGCTGTATAGCCTACGTTGTTATTAGAAATTCACTCTTAGGGATAAAGCATGCAAAAAAATCAGCCGCATGGCCTTATAGTCTCTGAGAAACAGTTATTTATATGTCATGAGAACTTTATGAGGCCTTAAGCGTTGATACTTGTATAGCTGTTATATGGCCAAATTGGTTTATGCTCATTATATGGCGTTGGAAAGTCTTACTATAGTTTGGGCTCCATACGATGTTTTGTAATTGTTTTAATGACAGAAATGACTAATTTGAGTTGTATATTTATTGAGTTAATAATATTTATAATATAATATAATAATAACTTTATATTATTAGTAACTTATTTTTTTTTAGAAGAATTCATTTGAATAGTTTGCACATGACATAGCTGCTCCATTGTGTGTAGGTGAACATTTTTGTTCATGACTGAACTTAAAATTCTATGAATTTTAGTGCATGTTTTATGTGATTTTTAGGATAAAGTTTTGTTTGGGAGATATAAGCAAAAAAACATTTCTAATGATTTGTGGCAGCACCTTGGGCTAATTAGTAAGTCATTTCATGCCAAGATTGTTTCTTTTTAATAATTCATTATTATTTTATTGTTGGGAATAAAATTATCAAATGTTTTCCACTGATCATTAATATTTAAGTTTTTTAGGTACGTAGTTAACAGCTTCACTGTCCGGGCTTTTATTTTGAAATAGCGCTGATCAGCAAGTCATTTCCTGTCAGCAGCGGACGTTCGGCCTTTCTAAATTGCGTTTCTGCAGGTAAGACCAATTGTTCTGAGCTCTGATGATAATGTGATAAATTTGTGTATTTTATTGTTGTATAGGGAGGTGAATGTCATGTAATAGCGATTTTTACTTCTCTTAACAGTCCGTGAAGTTGGGTTGTTTGTATTTGGGCGTAGTGAGGTCGTATTATATAGCTAGTTTTATAACGAGGCTCAAGTTCGCTTCAGCAGCGTCTAGAGTTCAGTTCCACCTTAAATGCTCACATGCGGCCGCCTGTAGATGGAGGATTTTAAAAGTCAAAAGGCATGTTGAGGCAAAACGATGTACAAACGCTTTGAACAAAACGACAAGAAAGATGTTCCAAGTTTAACTTAGATTTGAATAGAGTGTTAATAAAATAAGATAATAAAAGAGAATATAACATAAAATATTTATTCCCTTAGGGGAAAATTGACTGTTTCAAGCATGTTATATACAGACATACACAAGTACACACGTGTCAGGAAAAAAAGAAAAAAAAATAAAATATAATAAATAGACCTGTAGTTGGTAGTTTAGTTTTTGGTGATGCGGCAAAGTGCAGAAGATAAACGGGTAGCATTCAGAAAGCTGGTAAAATACATTAATATTCTTGCACGATGATTTAAGATGTCAAGTGTTTTGATCATGCACCTTATTATTTTTTAATGTTTGCGTTTATTATATTTATTGAGTCATTTAACTTTTACCCATGTGCGCTCAGGGAAGATAATCTAATGCAGTAATCAAATGTATTTTAAAAATGTGCAAAAATTGCCCATATTCAATGTATGTCTAACATTTAGCTTTATTTGGCGAACATGAATTCAGTGTAGTAAAAAGTGCTCTTTAGCTAAAATGTATTTTGCACTCTTGGAAATATGTATGTCAATTATTTGAACAAAGCATCCCTTGAGTAAAGATAATGTGCTGTGAACACTCATGAATTAGTGTATTTATTTATTTTTATTTAAACCCACTGTGCTATTTGCACCAAAATGCCGAGTGGTACTCTAAAATGACTAACGTAAACACCCACACCATAAGGACCTTTGAGGGCATATTTCCATTGTTTTACCCAGCGAAACAAATGTATCCATAGGTACAGTAAGCAAGAATGTGCCTTTTAATTAATATATTCATTATTTTTGTTTTAAGAGAAGTAAAAATATAGAGACTTATAATAATAAGCAGGTGTTTTGAATCACCTAATTACTCTCCTGGAGGTAACAAGGCCAGGCACTGTGCATAAAGAAAATGTATAATTTACCCTCTACAACTTGTGTTTCTAGGCCTATACAAATGTTGTCAATTAGTATTTGTTAAATAATATATATCACAGGAAATAAGTAGAATATGTAGGCTACCTTAATAGATATTTTTAAAATGAGAACATTAATTGCTATTATGAAAAAAACTAAGAGAATAAAACCACGACTTGAACGATTTGAACTAGGCTTCCATCTGAGCTTTGCTACCCTGTCAAACTGTGCTACTGTGCTACTGCCCATATTCAAACATGCTTTCGGAAGGATGTTTGGAAAGCCTGAATCAATATATCAGCAAACAGTTTAGAGTTATTAGGGATTATAACCCATTTTTTTTTAATTGCTTACTTATTACTTTTATTATCAATTGTCATTTACGCATTTGTAATACTCAGGCCGATAATGGTAAGGGGTTTCCAATTGTTTAATGCACTCAAGAAGAACAGAAATGCGGCTTAAAGCCCATCCTGGACTGGACTGCTCTAAAGCTTCTGTAAAGCTGTTTAGTTTTGAGAAAGTCATTGGCCTCGAATACGTTACGTAAGCAACACATCTCCACACATTTGTGGAGATGTATTGGCAAACACCACTTTGCAGTGTATATATATATATATATATATATATATATATATATATATATATATATATACATATATATATATATATATATGTATGTATGTATGTATGTATGTATGTATGTATGTATGTATGTATACACAGACACACACTGCAATGTGGGGTTTGCCAATATTATGCAGCCCTAGATGGTACAGGGTGCATGGGAAATCTGAAGGTTAGCATATGCACATTGTGGTGACTATGCTGAAAATGTAATTTGCAGCATTTATTATTTCAATACAAGTGAGGGGGAATGAACATTGTCAAATATTGCTGTAGTTATCAAAATGCAATATGCCAATAAAAGAGGAAAAACAGCTGCATCATACATGCTTCTGAATTCTTTATTTTATTTAGCCTGTTCTGTAGTTGTATTCGGAAGCAGAATGCATTTTAAAAGTAACTTTCCCAACACTGATTATAGTCAATATTATGGGTGCTTTATTTAATTGTATAAGATATGAATATACTAGAAGATTCAAATTTAGTATTTGTTTTACAAAATTATTTAATCATTCTAGCTTGTACTAAAGGCAAATTTTTAAGATACTTAAACTAAGGATAGTTTGTATATAAATGTTTTCCACTGTTTCAGAAAACGGGTATATGGCATTATAATTCCTATTCAAATGTGAGTGCTTGGTTATTTTAAAAAAATATATTTGTAAATAATCTGACAATAATTAACATTTTTGTCCCCTGTCTTTGTGTATTTGTTTTCTGGGAATGACTTGTGGATCGACACTTCTATTGCTTCCTCAGTTGAAGGTATGTTTTATGTGAAGTGAAGTATTTTACTTTGATGATCTAAATGACTACTGTAGCTGTGTAGCTTTATGCAGAGGATTAATACCTTATCTTCACAGGATGACACTTACAACATCATCTTGTGGAAATTGACAAAGCTTTATTTGTGCAATGCATTTTCAAAACAAATGATTGAGTATTTTTTGCAGTGCTGATTGTTTAAACTCTAGTGTAGTGTAGGGTTTCAGCAGAAATTACACGTAAAACTGATGCTCAAGGGAATAACAAGTAGCTGGTATTGCAAAATCATAAAACACATGATGACTGGCTCATTGACTTCAGCTGCTGTGCTGCAATGGAAGAAGCAAGAAGACTTGGAGAGAAGGCTGCAGAAACAACTCAGAAGACACACACACACACACTCAAATAGTTAAGCTAATAAACAGAATGATTCAGCTTATATGCAAAGTTAATATGTACTAACAATATTGTAGTCTGGTAAAACATATGTAAAACTACTGTTTGGTATTTTTTTCTAGGTGACCCCATAAGTGGTACTGCTTTAGATATTCAATATGCATACTGTATGATATGCTTCATGTATTTACCAGATTTTACAATTAATTTATTTGAGGCTGAAGGTGTCATTAATTTACAGCTGACCAGCTTGTAAAATTGTCCTCTCTGTATATGAATATAGACTTTAACATTGCTGAAGTGACTACACTGCAGAATTATTTTGTAATGTTTTGTTTCTAATGGTTTTGAAAACATGCAGATGCATTTTGTAGTAGGTTGATTTGCTGTTGTTTGAAAAAGGTTTAATTGACACAGTTTTTAATGTATTGAGGTCTTGAAATGGAAAAATTACCCTTTTTTTGTGGATATGTTGAATACAAATGAAAGTAACTATTTTTGCATATTGCTATTATTTGACGCTCAGTAAAATACAATGTTTTTCTCCCCTAGATGCCCCGTACCAAGGCTTCACGGCGCTCGTCGGCGGCGAAGGAGAGGATGGCGGTCCAGCGTGGTCGAGCTGCTGGCATGGCTGTGGTTCCGACTGACAGGGTTATGCCTTTACCCCTTGACAAAAAGGTCCTGACTGACTCTGTTCCTGTGAACCACAGCTCACCAGTTTTGGAGGCCACTGTTAAAAGTGACTCATCAGTGACTGACGGGGTTAGGCCTCATCCCCATACCCAAAAGGCTCTGACTGATGGGCCTTTTGCCCATGAAAAAAAGGTCCAAAACTTGCCTTCTCCCATTGAGAAGCTGCACCAAATACAATGCAAAAACCCTGTCAAACTGCCTCTGGCTGAAAATGCGTATCAAACTGCCTATCAAACTGCCTCTGGCTCAAAATCTTACAAGCTAACTCTGCCAAAAAACTCTGATAAACCTGCCTCTGGCTCAAAATGTCCTGAAAATGTTGGTATAATCCAGACATCTTCATCTGTGTGTGTTCTGAGTCCCCAGAGATTGACCGTGAGTGGCTCCTTCAACCAGCAGCATCCACAGTTTGGTAGGAACAGTAACAAGCAATGTGTTGCTAATAGTGTTACAGCCATACTGATGTCTAAGTTGAAGAATGTGTTAACCTGGACTGCAACAGATGTGGATAATGTCCTCCTGAATGGCGACAAACTGTATAGCAGCATAAGAGATGCAGGCAGGATTCATGATGATTCAGGTTACTTGTTTATTAGAGACTTGCCCACGGAGTACACACTTAATGGTCACAGGTTTGCACTGAATTGCAGTGATGACATGTTTGTTGGACTGTTTGGTGTTACTGATTATGGAGAAATGGAGAATGTCTACATGTCACATGATGAAGCTATTGTAAGAGTGCTATCTCAGTTTGATGCTTGTCTATTTACAATAAAAGTGAATACATGTGCTATCATCAAACAAGATTCTTGGTATGCCATAATTGACTCGCATGCACGAAACACACACGGTGCACTGGATGGTACAGGTACAAGTTTACTAGCCTGTCATGCTAACTTGGAATCTGTTCTAGATCACATTACAATCCTGGGTTTGTCATTGCAAGCAGAAGGTGAGCCGTTTGAAGTAACTGGTGTTGTAGTGGTTTCAAATTACATGGGGCAGCAGACTTCTGAAGCACAAACGCAGGTAACTGAGGGTGTAAATGTGAGGAATGAACTGAAAGATGCTGCAGATAAAATGAACACTGTGAAAGACAGGGTAAGCAACAGGCTGCTCTATAGTGAAGCTGTAAAAGCTAAACATGATGTGTGCAAAATTCAACGTCTGAAAGCAAATAGTGAACCGCAGGTTACAGCAGAAAGGAAAGCTAAACATGTGACAAGTTCAGCCAATCAGGTTCTCACAAGTGACTCTGATGTCATGTTTATGAGCGAGACTCCAAGCGAAAGCTTTCAGTATGGTCCAATAACAGTGCAGCAACAAAAAAACCTGTGTCTGAAACTCAATGTTGTGTACAATGAATCTAGACAGAAGCAACTGGGTGAATTGACTTCAGTAGGAGAACCTTGTAAAACGCAGAGGATAACAGGGGATGGTAATTGCTTCTTTAGATGTCTGGCTTTTGCAATCACTGGGAGTGAAACAGAGCACTTAAAAATCAGACGTACTGTTGTGAGACACATGGAGAAAAATGAGGCTTGTTATGTTCGGCATCTCAGAGAAGGGTACTGCTCTCTTTCTGATTATATTAGGACCTCCAGAATCAAATATACTGGAACATGGGCCACAGAGGTTGAACTTCAAGCTGCTGCAGATCTACTTGAAGTAGATATTTTCACATACACTAACAGTAAATGGTTGAAGTTCAGTACACACTATGATTCAGGTGCTCGCAACCATCAACAGTCTGGAATTTATCTGAAACACTGTAATGAGTCACATTATGAAGTGGTAATGTGCATGAAAGTAAGTGACAGTGAGTGTTCTGGACTGTGTTCAGCCCGCTGTAGGAACCTACAACCTGAATCTGCATCAAGCCGTCGCAAACTTCAAAGTATGAAAAGACAGTATGAAACAAATGAACAAAACAAAGAGGACAAAGTTAGGAAAATTATGACAAAGTACCATGAAAATGAGGATTTCCGGAATTGTGTTAAAAAAAGAGCAGTTGAGCAATATTCATGCAGTGACCAATACAGGCAATGCAAAAAATCTGAAAGTGTCAAAAAATATTCTGAAAATGAAGATTACAGGAATCACCTTAAAAAAACAAGTAAACGTAAATATGCCACAGATCACGAATACAGAGAATATAAAAAAGCTTCACGTATAATCAAATACAATACAGACGAGGAACGTAGGGAACATGAAAAACGTTCCAGTGTGCTGAGGTATAAAACGGATGAGGAACACAGAGAAAGTGTAAAAACAAACAGTGTTATGAAATATAGAACAGATGAGGAACACAGAGAAATTGTAAAAATGAACAGTGTTATGAAATATAGAACAGATGTGGAACACAGAGAAATTGTAAAAACGAACAGTGTTATGAAATATAGAACAGATGAGGAACACAGAGAAATTGTAAAAACGAACAGTGTTATGAAATATAGAACAGATGAGGAACACAGAGAAATTGTAAAAACGAACAGTGTTATGAAATATAGAACAGATGAGGAACACAGAGAAATTGTAAAAACGAACAGTGTTATGAAATATAGAACAGATGAGGAACACAGAGAAATTGTAAAAACGAACAGTGTTATGAAATATAGAACAGATGAGGAACACAGAGAAATTGTAAAAACGAACAGTGTTATGAAATATAGAACAGATGAGGAACACAGAGAAATTGTAAAAACGAACAGTGTTATGAAATATAGAACAGATGAGGAACACAGAGAAATTGTAAAAACGAACAGTGTTATGAAATATAGAACAGATGAGGAACACAGAGAAATTGTAAAAACGAACAGTGTTATGAAATATAGAACAGATGAGGAACACAGAGAGCATGTAAAGCAGATTTCCATTTTAAAATACAAAACAGACAGCTCATTTGCTGAGGTTGTGAAAAACAAAAACATAGAGAGAAGACACACAAATAAAAACAAAAGAAAAGACATTGAGTATGTAATTGAACAGTTCAAAAACAAAATAAGCACAGGTCCAGAATACGTGTGTGCGGTTTGTCACAGAGCTCTGTTCAAACACCAAGTCATACGATGTCGAAAACATGAATATTTGAAAAAAGATCCAGCAGTTGCATGTATAGCGGAAAGGTGTGTCACTGAGGATTATTTGCATATTTGCAATGAGAGCTGTGATGTACATTGTGCCATTAAAACTGGTCCAGCTGGTTCTCTTTGGGTTTGTTATACTTGTCACAGAAAGATTTGTAATGCAAAAATGCCAGAACAGAGTGTTGTGAATAATCTTTCATTGGATCCAGTCCCTCATGAATTGCAAACATTAAATTCATTGGAATGTCATTTGATTGCTATGCATATACCATTCATGAAGATTGTGCCACTGCCAAAAGGATCACAGAGCTCTGTCGTAGGCCCAATAACCTGTGTGCCATCAAATGTAGCTGATGCAGCTGAGCTTTTACCAAGATCAGAAAATGCTGATCTCATGATCCGTGTGAAATTGAAAAGAAAGTTGACATACAAGGGGCATTATAAGTATGAATTTGTCCACCCAGAGAAAATTCAAAATGCACTGATGTACCTCAAAAACCATAACAAATTCTACAGTGATGTTAAATTCAACAATGATTGGATTAATCCACTGAGCAACACTGCAGAAGCAGATGAGTGTGATGACCAAAGTGAACAAGCTGGTAATGAGGAACACACTGAGCATACCAATGAGGATGAGAACATTGATGAAACTCTTCTTGACCGACAACAGCATGGCATGTTTATGGATACTTGTTTACAACCTGTTGATGTAGCACAAGAGGTTCTGGATCAGCATTTTGATGGAATCATGTCTGTAGCACCTGCAGAAGGAAATAATCCAGTCAGGCTATTAACTGATGAGTCAAACGAGGCCAAATGCTTCCCAGTTCTGTTCCCTAAAGGCACAGGTACTTTTCATGAGACAAGACCAGAAAGGCTGACATTATGTCAATATTTAAACTCAAGAATACTCAATGCAGATGGAAGATTTGCTAAAAACTTGGACTTTATCTTTTATGGCCAGTATTTGTCAGAACTAAATCAGGTTGTATCAAATGTATCAATCGCATTGAGAAAAGGACATTCCACACAGAAATCAGAAGTTACTTCAGAAATGTTGACAAACCATGAATCCTTACGACGCATTTTACATTTTGATGAAGGCTATAAATTCTTAAAACCTATCAGAGGTACTCCAGTGTTCTGGCAAAGCGTGCAGAAAGATTTGTTTGCAATGGTCAGACAACTAGGAATTCCAACCTGGTTTGCTTCGTTTTCCTCTGCTGACCTCCGGTGGCCAGAACTCATGCAAACAATCCTGAAACAAGAAGGAAAACATGTATCAGCTGATGAGCTTGATTGGTCAGAGAGATGTCACCTGCTGAAAAGTAACCCTGTGACTGCTGCTAGAATGTTTGACCATCGATTTCACTGTTTCCTTAAAGATGTCATCATGTCTGAAGCCAAACCAATTGGAGAGATCACTGATTTTTTCATGAGAGTTGAGTTCCAGAATCGTGGTTCACCTCACACTCATTGTCTTTTCTGGGTAAAAGATGCTCCACAGATAGACAGAGATGATGATGTGCGTGTTTGTCAGTTTATTAATCAGTATGTCACATGTGAATTGCCTTCAGATGAGGACAGAGAAATGCATGACATAGTGTCACAAGTTCAGATGCACAGCAAGAGACACTCAAAAACATGCAAAAAAAAGGGAACGACATGCAGATTTAACTTTCCACGTCCTCCAAGTAACAGAACATTTATTACACGATGTAAGACTGAAGAACATAAAAATGAAAATAATGATGAAAATGAAAAAGCTAGCAAATCCACAAAGACGATGGAAGTAGAATTAGCAAGTACAATATTAAAAGGAGTCAGAAATGCTTTATTAAATACTGAGGCCACATTTGACTCTGTTGACTCTTTATTTGCTTCCCTTGATATAAATCAAGAAATCTTTGAAGCAGCATATCAAACAATGACCAAGAAAACCAGTGTTGTGTTGAAGAGGAAACCATGTGATGTTTGGGTGAATCAGTATAACACACATCTTCTGAAAGCATGGAATGCAAATATGGACATACAGTTTGTAGTCGATGCATATTCCTGTATTGTTTATATCATCTCATACATATCAAAAGCAGAGAGAGAAATGGGGCTGTTGTTGTCACATGCACAAAAAGAAGCGTCAGAGCAAGGCAATCTTGATGCTAAACAAGCTATGCGCAAACTTGGCAGTGTTTTCTTGCATAATCGTGAAGTTTCAGCTCAAGAAAGTGTGTATCGTCTTACGAATATGAAATTAAAACAGGCATCTCGCAAAGTGCAATTTGTTCCAACTGGTGACACAATCAGAATGAGTCTTCCACTAAATGTCATACAGAGGAAAGCTCAGTGCGGCGATGATGACGGTGACAATATTTGGATGTATAGCATTTCTGACAGATATAAGAACAGACCTAAAAGCAAGGAATTTGAAGAAATGTGTTTGGCAAGGTTTGCATCAGAATATAGAATATTGTCTAAATCGGAACATTCATCCAGTGACAGCATCAAACTTTTGAAAGGATCAGGATTTGCCAAGAAAAGGTCACGAACAGAAGCTGCTGTGATTCGATATGCCCGTTTCTCACCAACAAAAAATCCAGAGAAATATCATGAAAGCATTTTAGAGTTGTTTTTGCCTCACTACCTCAAATCACAACTAAAACCATCCACTTTCCAGACATATCAAGAGTTTTATGAAACTGGGTCTGTGAAATATTCTGATAATGAACTTGTCTCAGTGAAAGTCACAGTAGACACAAATATGGCCATGATTGAAAAAGAGAGTGACTCCATAGACAAAGCTCAGGAAGACCTAGATGCACATGGTCCAATGGAAGATGCATGGGCACAACTTTGTCCAGAGACTGAGCGTGAACGTTTAGAATGCATTGAGCAGAAACAGAAGGAAACTCCAGAAATAACTGAAAACAATGACATTATACCTGACCTTTTTCCCAAGGAAATCTATTCATTACAGGATAATTCTCATAACATGCCAAAGGAAGAAGCCATGGCTCTACTACGTTCAATGAATGAGACACAGTCCCAGATATTTTATAAAATCCGACACTGGTGTTTACAAAAGGCACGTGGTGACACTCCAGAACCCTTTCATGTGTTTATATCAGGCCCTGGAGGTGTAGGGAAATCTATGCTGATTAAAGCAATACATTATGAAGCACATCGTATCCTATCTCGCTTATCAAATAATCCTGATGACACACGTGTGTTACTGACAGCTCCAACTGGTGTAAGTGCTTATAACATTAATGCTGCAACAATACATACTTCTTTAGCTATTGGTACAGATGTAAAGCTACCATATCAACCACTGGGAGATGAGAAAATTAATTCTCTGAGAACAAAGTTGGGAAACCTGGATATATTAATTATTGATGAAATTTCAATGGTTGATCACAAACTCCTTGCATATGTTCATGGCAGACTGAGGCAGATCAAACAAACTGGAGATTATTCACCTTTTGGAAAGGTTTCTATCATCGCAGTTGGAGACTTTTATCAGCTCAATCCAGTTAAGGGTAAAGCTTTATATGCTGATCATGTGGGAATGAATCTGTGGCAAGACCATTTTGCTTTGGCTGAGTTGAGTCAGATAATGAGACAGAAAGATGTGGAATTCGCACAGTTGCTCAATCGATTAAGGAAACGACAGAAGTCTCATCCATTGCTGGAAAAAGATATAAGTATGCTGAAACAGTGTGAAACTGGTGAAGAACACATGACTTCCAATTTGCATATTTATGCCACAAATAATGAAGTTGATGACCACAATAGAGAAATGCTTCACAAGACATGCAAAGATACTATAGTTATTCGAGCACAAGATTATGAGAGAGACCCGAAAACTGGACACTTTCAAAAAGTAAAGGGCCACCACAGCAATGTTTGCAAGACATGTCTTTCACGATCACTTCACATTGCAGTTAATGCAAGAGTCATGCTCCTTAAAAACATTGATGTTTCAGATGGACTTGTGAATGGTGCTTTTGGTACAGTTAGTGATATACATTTTAATCCTGGAGAAGATTTCCCATCAAAAGTATATGTGACATTTGACAATGAAAGAGCTGGTAGAGGCTTACGAGCAAAACGGCCTTCCTTAAAACCAGGACTGGAAAAGGCTACACCAATTGAACCAGAAGAAGAGAGAGTCACAAGAAGTGGTGGCATACGACGACAGTTTCCCCTGAAATTATCTTGGGCTTGCACTATTCACAAAGTACAAGGTCTAACTGTGGATAAAGCTGTTGTGTCACTTAAAAAGATATTTGCACCTGGACAAGCATATGTGGCATTAAGTCGTGTGACTTCTCTGGAAGGTCTCATTATAGAAGATTTCAAGGAAACAGCTATTTATGCAAAACCTGATATAGAAAGTTTCATGCAAACTATGCCCGCATTTGTGGAGCCACTTAGAGAAACACATCTGTCATCATTATCATGTAAAGTACTTCTGCACAATGTTCAAGGGTTGTCATGTCACCTGGAAGACATAAAACAAGACAAAAGGTATATGGAAGCTGATATTATTTGCATGACAGAAACATGGATACAGTCAAGTCATACTGAAAATGATCTACAAATAAGTGGATTTTCATTCTGCAACAGCCCAAGGTCTGTTTCATATGACAAAAGTGAGGAACTCTTTGCTAAGTTGCAAGAAAAAGAACATGGTGGTGTTGGTGTGTATTACAAAACACAGATCAACTGTAGTTTTGTTGATTTACCCTGTATGAACATAGAGTGCATGCAGTTTACTATTCCCCACCTGAACTCAACAGCTGCAATTGTGTATAGACCACCTTCATACAGTTTAAAAGCATTTGTTAACAAGCTGTCAAATGTAATCAGTGTCATTGACACGTTTGCAGGAGGAAAAATTATTATGGGTGACTTCAATGAAAACCTTTTTGTGTCCAATACAGTGAGTGAAATGATGCAGCATAATGGCTTCACTGAAATTGTGAAAGATGCAACCACTGAAAATGGCACTTTAATTGATCATATCTATATTAAAGACATTGCAAATGAGAGTATATGTGTTTCTGTAATGCCTACTTATTTCAGCTATCATGAATGTGTTGTCTTAAATTTCTCGTATTAAAGGTTAGGTAATGACTAGTATATGGAGAGCAGTCCCATAAGATTCGTCCACCACCTGGGGGGTGGGGGTGGGGGAGACAGGGGTATGACAAAAAGCTGGACGGCCCCTGTGGGAAGTGGGTATAGGCTAGAGCTGAGGTGCCCTATTAACTGGTTTACAGCATACTGTATTTTTCGCACTATAAGGCGCACTTTCAACAAATATTAAGGTGCACCGGATTATAAGGTGCATTATGTGACACTGGTAAGAAACAGTGTAAAAAAAAAACATGTTTTCCTTCTAATTCAGAGCAACTAACCTAACCAAACAAAACTAATTCTTACAACAGCAAAAAATCTGAAGAGTCAGATAAGTTAAACAAGTGCTGGACGCTATTCTATTTGGGTGAGTAAAGCACTTCTGTTTTTTTTTTACAGTAAGCTTAGATTTCCAGACTTCCCCAGGAACCCTGCGTGTTCTATTAAACCAGGGAGATATTACCTACCTCTTCATCTCATGTAGCTTGTTTTAACATTGTAAAGGCTCTGGCTACAGGCCAATATACTCGCCTCTGAACGGGCAAAAAGCTAAAGTTTACCGCAGTTAGCACCTAATGCTAATACTGCTGGATAACTAAACTGAAACTCCTGTATAATGCTGTATTCAGCAGAGTGGCTTCACTGCTTCTTAATACTTGAATGGTAAAATTCATACATAAGGAGCACTGGATCTGTAAGTGCGCCTTATAGTGCGAAAAATATGGTACTTAATATTACTTTAATTATGTAGTTTGCCCTAAAACTTGCAGAGGGTTGCTTGAACACACAAAATGTGTATATTGTTACATGTACTGCGTCGATTTCTAAAAATCATTTGCTGGCAATCACTATAGGGCACCTCAGCTCTATTTTGTTTTTATTTATTTTATTTTTTTGAGATAGAGCTTTGTGCAAGATATATTTAATATTACAAATTATGCATGTCTTAAAATTTTATTTGTTTATAATATGTAAATGTATGTTATGTAATATATATGCACTTGTTAAAAATCATCCAAGACCTCCAACATTACAGCAACAGTCACAAAGCTGTCCACTGACTCCAAGCACCAAAGACGACATCTATGCAGTTGCAGCATTCTTTATAAAAGGTAACTAGATATACATAGCCAACTCTCTGCATAGAAAGTCTTTTCACATGACATTTAATAGTTCTCATACATATTTTCTTGTCCCTTCTCATTCTCAGAGACAGCGTTGCCAGTCTGAAAATGACACAACTAAGCCAAGTTGGGGCTCCAGTCAACAGAGAATGCTCAAACTGAAGGTGGTGCAGTAGTCTGGACAAAGATTCATCATACCCAGAGTGTGCAGTATTCACCAAAGTTTCAGTATCTCACACCAAGATATCATCCATGCAGCTGCAGCATTCTTCATATCAGGTAAGTCAAATATATAGACAATTCTCTGTATAGATAATGTTTTCACACAACATTTAATAGTGCTCACACAGGTCTTCTTGTTCGTTCTCTTTCTTAGAGACAACTTTGCCAGTCTGAAAATGAGACAACTAAGCCAAGTAGAGGCTCCAGTCAACAGAGAATGCATAAACTGGAAGTGGTGCAACAGTATGGGCCATGATTCATAATACCCAGACTGTGCTGTATTCCCAAAAGCTTCAGTATCTTACACCAAGATATCATCCATGCAGTTGCAGCATTCTTCATATAAGGTAAGTCAAATATATAGACAATTTTCAGCATAGAAATTGTTTTCATTTAATAGTGCTCACACATGTCTTCTTGTCCCTTCTCATTCTCAGAGACAACGTTGCCAGTGTGTGACAGCTAAGCCAAGTTGAGACTCCAGTCAATAGAAGATGCTTAAACTGGAAGTGGTGCAGTAGTCTGGGTGAGGATTCATCATACCCAGAGTGTGCTGTATTCCCCTAAGTCTCTCACACCAAGATATCATTCATGCAGCATTCCTCATATAAGGAAACTTTAAATACACTCGCAATTCTCTGCATAGCTAATCTTTTCTCAAGACATTTTTTATTTCTCACACATTTCTTCTTGTTCTTTCTCTCTGTCTCTGCCAGTCTGTGAATAAGACAACTAAGCCAGGCTGATGCTACAATGAACAACAGATGTCTAAACCGGAACAGGTGCTCTACTGTGGACAATGACTCATTATAGCCAAATTGAACTGTAATCGCGAAGGCTAACTCACACTACATCGACCTATGCATGGACAAGTATTCCACTTACTTCACTTTAATTTCCTCTTGGATGCATCCTTTGCACTTGGACTATTGGACTATTACTCTATGACAACTCCCAACTCTACTACTGTATTCAAGCTGGCATGCTAACAATACATCTGTTTTATGTACACTATATAATAATGTTTAATCATACCTGTTAATGTTTTTATGTATTTCATTTTGCTACTGTCCAAACAAAATCACATTTCTCCAAAATAGTTAGTTTACAGAAAAAAGGAAAAACAATCCCAATGTGAAACAAAATGTAGTCAAATTGTGTCATATTTTACACAATGAACATAGATTGGTATTTGTCTAATCATAAAGAAATATGTATATAATATAAACAGAAGCAGTGGGGAAAAATAATCACTGCAGGGGAAAAATGTTACTATGTAGGCAGATGTTTTTTTTGTGGACAGCAGTAATATTCATATATATCCTGCACAAAGCTCTATCAATTTATTATTCATACCACAAGTTGTTTTATTATTTATTTATTTTGTGTGTGTGTGTGTGTTTGGGGGGGATGGGTGTGGGGTGGGGGGTTTATTGAATTATATATGGGATTGTGTATATACAATGAATATATGATTAAATAAAAGAAATCCTAAAACAACAGATTTGAAAAGGTCTTTAAATAATATTATTTTTAAAAAGCAGATGGATTAAAGTACTGTTCATGTATATATGAATATTACATCTTCATTCAACATAAGAACAGTGTGATCCATTAAATTACCTTTATTTAAAATTGTAATGATCACTAACATATTTTACCAGGACTTTCTGGACACACAATTATCTTATTAATTATATATATATATATATATATATATATATATATATATATATATATATATATATATATATATATTATTTTTATAATAACTTCTAATAAAGAAGAATTTGAGATTATTTAGAATTCCTCTATGGTGTCCATTACAGACTTGTGTTCACTTCCCTCTACTGATCAGTGGGTACAAATTTATTAATATCCTAATATATTAATAGCTCTTACTAAATGTGGACTGCATTCCTCTACTCACTATAGATGTATAGCATATGTTTACATACATTTGTATGATTACATATGTATTAAACACTGTATTTCATATTTCTAAAAAGTTACTATAGCATTTGCTATGGTACCCTCCAGCATTTTGTGTAAATAATAATGCATATAGCATCTCTGGTTAGAAGCTACCTGCATTTCATACTCTCTGTACCTGCACACTAAAAGCAACACTAAACTTCAGTCTAATGCAATGTAACCTTATAAATGAGGAAATAATGATACAACATATCGCCTTTATAGAAACATTTTCTATCTGTATTGATATTAAATTATTGTCTAGACCTAATGGTCTTTTTATGTTTTGTAAATGCTTTCACATACCAACCTGTGGGAATTTAAATTGATCTATGCCTTTTATTACATTGATGAGAACATATTTGAACTGCCACTACAGTCAGCTCAAACATGCAAGCTATCATTACTCCACAAAGGTATAACTGCAAAATTTGTATTAATTGTATTATTTAAAATTAGGTACCCCGTAAATTCCAATTCATGCATAGCCAGCAATCAGGAACACTGGTCAACTAAGCAGCTGCATGGACAAAAGGTTGTTATCTTGTGTGTTTTAGGAGAAAAATTAGTTTCCTTACATTGCCGTTGGTTTTGTAAACCCACACTAAAGCTGCTGATTGCAAATCCATCAACCCTGTTTGGCTTTCTGAAATGGCTGATCTCCCACATGTTTTTTTAAAAGAAGCATGACGCTTTCATATGCCCTAATACCATGATGATATATTCAAACATCACAATTTCTCAAAGCCAGAACCAGTGAAATTGACGTGTTTGAACATAAGTCAACAATCATGGGGTTAGTGTGTATATAAAATTAAAACTTTTACTAAGTAATAGGGACAGGAAAGTTTTCAGAGCACTACAATACTATACAAGGGTTTCTGGACACACAATCAAAAAGGTGTGAGACTATAAAGTAAGGCACTGCTGTTGTGAAATAAACACAGAGCAGCAGAAAGGTGTAAAAAATATGGGTAAAAAACGCTGAGAGCGGAGTTCTCCTGCAATAATCTATTTTAAGACTTAACACATGTTAAAAACACACCGCACCACCAGGAATGCAACAATATCAGTGCCAGACAGAACTAAGAGGGAGTGGACCAGTGAACTAATGACAGGCAGCATATAAAACTGAATCAACCTGAATAAAATGTATCCATTACCACCCTCTAGTGGACATTCAGCCTAAATCTGCTTATGTGCCGCTCTTATTAAATGCAGATATAATTTACTGTTTTTCAATAGCTAATTTTCATGTTACTCCCTATGGTAACATTCTGAATTCCATGGTAACATTTGCACTGCTCTAGGCCCGGTGTCTGTACCTTGTCTGTACACACTAGAAGTTCACTAAAACAATTAGTCTCATGTTATCTTCTAAATAATTAAATGAAAAAAAAAAACTATGAATTTCTATCACACCATGTATTCATATTAAACTATTACCCAGGCCGAACTGTCGGACATTGCAAATCTCTCAGTACCTAATCTCTCAGTAACCAATCATCAAAGCATGACCAAGATGGATGACCAACTTAAACATAAAGATCAAGCTGGTTGACTAGCATGACCATCATAACCACGCTAGATGAGTGGTGTAACTAAACTAGTTGAAAAGCATTGATAAACTGAGCTGTAGTATTCATCAGGTTTTATGTGGTCTCTTGCTGCACTCTAGTGGTCATTTGGTGAAACAGCACCAGATCTTAAATTGAAAAATACAATCCACATTAATCCTGATGAGAGCCTAGTAGTGAGAAATAAAAATGCCACATACAAATAATCCACAAATAGTGTATATGTTTTAAAATGATTAACATTCAGCCTGTAAAAAGCTTGCTGGAAAGTCATTGGCTAATAGTGACCACAAGAACATATCAAATTTTCCTTTGGTGTACCACTAGTGCATGGGCCGTAGATGATAATTGCCAAGGTTGAGCTTGAAACCTTGTAAGGTTCTAGAGAAACACTTATCTAGCATTGGCCCCGCCCCTTGGGGGTGTATGTCTACTTAAACTGACAGGGTATCTGAGAATCATGTAATGATCAAATGACTGAACTGGTATTAGTGTCAGGTTAAGCATTCAAAAGTTATAAGTGTTAAAGACATTTTACTGCACCATGGTGAAACTAATTTGCATATGGCGACCATATTGTTTACAAATGTAAAGATTTTTTAAATAATTATTGAGGAGTAAGCTCTGCTGAACTGTTTGACACCAAACATGTCATGATTGGTCAAGGAGCCAAGGACAAGATCTCAAAAGTAAGTTTTGCATATTATGCAAATTAAAAAAACATTAAGTGAGTGAAGCATAAACAAGAATGACCCAGGTGGGGGAGCAGCATGACCAAGAAGGATAAAGATGTTCAATTAAGCAAGACAAGCAAGATTGAATAAGTTCAGCAGAGCTTTAATTTAGAATAATTCACCTGTAGCTGTTTCACCAAATGACCACCAGAGCGCAGCAAGAGACCACATATAACCTGCTGGAAATCTATCACTCTATAAGTAAGACAGAACATTCCCTATCAGTTTGTTTCTATTTATTAAAAAGAGAAGAAAAGTCAGATTGGGCTCCAAATTGGTACTCATGATCAAGTGGTCTGTATATACATGTATGTAAATTTGTGTGTTGATAGGGTCAAAGGTTCCTGACTTCTGACCATTTAGGTTTGAAAAAAGTGATAATACAGGCTTATGGCCTACAAAATGGCTGTTGCTCTTTGGCCATATTAGAGGCAAAAAATATCTGATTTGGCTCAAAATTTGCAATCAGGATCACAATATCAGTCTATATATGTATGTCAATTTCTGTGTCAATAGGGTCAAAGGTTCCTGACTTCTGTCCATTTAGATTTGAAAAAAGCGATAATACAGGCTTGAGGCCTACAAAATCGCTGTAGTTTTCCAGCCGTTGTAGAGGCAAAACATGTCCGATTTGGCTGAAAATTTGCAATCAAGATCAGATTATCAGTCTATATATGTGTATAAATTTGTGTGTTGATAGGGTGAAAGGTTCCTGTCTTCTGTCCATTTAGGTTGGAAAATAGCGATAAATAGAATAAATTGAAAATAGTTTTTTTTTCACTGTAGAGCCTTCTGAAGACTTATTTGGCTCATACTTGGCACATGTACTTCAAATGTCATTGTTAATTAGTAGCTTCAACAGTTTTGGCATGTTTTAAACTTTGACAGAGTTTTGGCCAAATAACTCTGAAAAGGCTTTCACGTACATGTTTGATCAAGGTTTATGGGCCTCAAATAGTTAAAATGTCAAGATTTTTTTGATAATTATTTACCTACAGGGTCTCAAGATTGCATCAAGACCAAATTTGTTTTGATTGATTGAGGACTTAAAGACAAGTTCGAAAAGAGCAATTTTTACTCTTTTGGCCACTGATGAAAATCTTTGCATTTTTGGTAAACATATGTAATTACAAAGTTGTAAAGGCTACAGCAAAGTATACAACTAAAAAAGAATAACAAGCCAAGGCCACTTGTACCTTTAGATATAACTGATTTTCTGCTATAGCGCCCCCTTGAGGCCAATCAACGCCATATTTTAATGGATGATAGAAGGCCCTGAGATACATGTAGGGTATAAGTATCGTCCTGATTGGTCATTGTTTAGCCTGTCAAAAGCTTGCTGGAATCTGATTGGCTAATAACGATTGCAAAAATTTGCATATCAAATTTTCCTTCTGTAAAACATTAGGACATAGGCCATAGATGATACATGCCAAAGGAGAGCTTCATAGCTTGTACGGTTCCTGAGAAACAGATTTTTAGCTTTGGCTCCGCCCCCTGGGGGCGTATGTCTACACAGATTGACGGGCTACCTCAGAATCATGTTGGCATCAAAGTTGTAAAGTGGCATTAGTGTAGGTTTAAGCATTCAAAAGTTACAGCTGTTAGAGTAAATTTGGGTGTGCCACGGTAAGATTAATTTGCATATGGCGGCCATATTGTTTAAAAATTTCTCAATTTTTTCGATAATTATTGAGGTTGGGACTCTGCTGAGTTGTTTGACACCAAATATGACAGGATTGGTCAATGACCCTAGGACAAGTTCTCAAAAGTGGGTTTTGCATATTATGCTAAATAGCAAAAAATCTAAGTGGGCGGAGCTTAGTGGTTCTATTGACCTTTTTGATTTGCCATTAACCAAGGAATCATATAATGCAAGAATTTTTGCTCTAGCTATCAGGGCGTAGGAGTTACGAGGCCAAACGCGTTGACCTTCGCCATAGCGCCCCCTTGAGGCCGATCGGGCTCATCTTTTGAATCTGAGTAGCGGTGAGAAGTACTACCATATGACCAAGTCTCAGCCCTGTAGGCCTTACGGTTTCTTCTGCCCAATCACTTCTATGGCAGAAAAAGAATAAGAACTATAATAATAAATATAGCCGCAAGCGGCGATTTACGGGGTTCGAGCGTTACAGGCAAAGAGACCCCTGGAGGCCAGTTAGGCTTAAAACATGTTGCCGGTTGACCGGCATCGCCAAACTGGATGAGGATGACCAGCATGACCGTGAAGACCAAGCTAGATTACCAGCATGACTAATCTGGATGACAAACTTGTTGACCATATTGACCAAGCTGGAAGACCATAATGACCAAACTGGATGACCAGCATGGCAAAGGTGGTTGGCCAGTATGACCAAGCTGGAAGACCACCATTACTATGAGGACAAAGCTGAATGACCAGCAGGACCATAATGACCAATGTGAATGGCCAGCATGACCAAGCTGGATGGCCAGCATAACCAAGCTGGGTGACCAGCGTGACCATAAAGACCATAATGGCAATGCTAGATGAGTGGTGTGAGTAAACTAGTTGAAAAGCATTGATAAATTGAGCTGTAGTGTTCATCAGGTTTTATGTGGTGTCTTACTGCACTCTAGTGGGCATTTGGTGAAACAAATTCAGTTCTTAAATTGAAAAAACACAAGGCATAAAAAGGGCATATAAATAACCCGTATATAGTATATAAGTTTTGACCTGATTAACATTCCGCCTGTTAAAAGCTTGCTGGAATGTGATTGGCTAATAGTGACCACAAAAGTGTCCATATCAAATTTTCATTTGGTGTACCATTAGTGCATGGGCCATAGATGATAATTGGCTAGGATGACCTTGATAGCTTGTATGGTTCTAGAGAAACAGCTATCGAGCCTTGGCCCCGCCCCCTGGGGGTGTATGTCTACTTAAACTGACAGGGTATCTGAGAATCATGTAATGATCAAAGGACTGAAGTGGTATTAGTGTCAGGTTAAGCATTCAAAAGTTATAAGTGTTAAAGACATTTTACTGCACCATGGTAGAACTCATTTGCATATGGCGGCCATATTGTTTATAAATGTAAAGATTTTTTAAATAATTATTGAGGAGTAAGCTCTGCTGAACTGTTTGACACCAAACATGTCATGATTGGTCAAGGATCCAAGGACAAGATCTCAAAAGTAGGTTTTGCATATTATGCAAATTTTAAAAAAAATTAAGTGGGTGGAGCATAAACAAGAATGACCCAGGCGTCTGACTAGCATGACCAAGAAGGATAAAGATCTTCAATTAAGCAAGACATGCAAGATTGAATAAGTTCAGCAGAGCTTTAATTTAGAATAATTCACCTGTAGCTGTTTCACCAAATGACCACCAGAGCGCAGCAAGAGACCACATATAACCTGCTGGAAATCTATCACTCTATCAGAAAGACAGAACATTCCCTATCAGTGTGTTTCTATTTATTAAAAAGAGAAGAAAAGTCCGATTGGGCTCCAAATTGGTACTCATGATCAAGTGGTCTGTATATACATGTATGTAAATTTGTGTGTTGATAGGGTCAAAGGTTCCTGACTTCTGTCCATTTAGGTTTGAAAAAAGCGATAATACAGGCTTATGGCCTACAAAATGGCTGTTGCTCTTTGGCCATATTAGAGGCAAAAAATATCTGATTTGGCTCAAAATTTGCAGTCAGGATCACAATATCAGTCTATATATGTATGTCAATTTCTGTGTCGATAGGGTCAAAGGTTCCTGACTTCTGTCCATTTAGATTTGAAAAAAGCGATAATACAGGCTTGAGGCCTACAAAATCGCTGTAGTTTTCCAGCCGTTGTAGAGGCAAAACATGTCCGATTTGGCTGAAAATTTGCAATAAAGATCAGATTATCAGTCTATATATGTGTATAAATTTGTGTGTTGATAGGGTGAAAGGTTCCAGTCTTCTGTCCATTTAGGTTGGAAAATAGCGATAAATAGAATAAATTGAAAATAGTTATTTTTTCACTGTAGAGCCTACTGAAGACTTATTTGGCTCATACTTGGCACATGTACTTCAAATGTCATTGTTAATTAGTAGCTTCAACAGTTTTGGCATATTTTAAACTTTGACAGAGTTTTGGCCAAATAACTCTGAAAAGGCTTTCACGTACATGTTTGATCAAGGTTTATGGGCCTCAAATAGTTAAAATGTCAAGATTTTTTTGATAATTATTTACCTACAGGGTCTCAAAATTGCATCAAGACCAAATTTGTTTTGATTGATTAAGGACTTAAAGACAAGTTCGAAAAGAGCCATTTTTACTCTTTTGGCCACTGATGAAAATCTTTGCATTTTTGGTAAATACATGTAATTACAAAGTTGTAAAGGCTACAGCAAAGTATACAACTAAAAAAGAATAACAAGCCTAGGCCACTTGTACCTTTAGATATAACTGATTTTCTGCTATAGCGCCCCCTTGAGGCCAATCAACGCCATATTTTAATGGATGATAGAAGGCCCTGAGATACATGTAGGGAATAAGTATCGTCCTGATTGGTCATTGTTTAGCATGTCAAAAGCTTGCTGGAATCTGATTGGCTAATAACGATCGCAAAAATTTGCATATCAAATTTTCCTTCTGTAAAACATTAGGACATAGGCCATAGATGATACATGCCAAAGGAGAGCTTCATAGCTTGTACGGTTCCTGAGAAACAGATTTTTAGCTTTGGCTCCGCCCCCTGGGGGCGTATGTCTACACAGATTGACGGGCTACCTCAGAATCATGTTGGCATCAAAGGTCTAAAGTGGCATTAGTGTAGGTTTAAGCATTCAAAAGTTACAGCTGTTAGAGTAAATTTGGGTGTGCCACGGTAAGATTAATTTGCATATGGCGGCCATATTGTTTACAAATTTCACAATTTTTTTGATAATTATTGAGGTTGGGACTCTGCTGAGTTGTTTGACACCCAATATGACAGGATTGGTCAATGACCCTAGGACAAGTTCTCAAAAGTAGGTTTTGCATATTATGCTAAATAGCAAAAAATCTAAGTGGGCGGAGCTTAGTGGTTCTATTGACCTTTTTGATTTGCCATTAACCAAGGAATCATATAATGCAAGAATTTTTGCTCTAGCTATCAGGGCGTGGCAGTTACGAGGCCTAACGCGTTGACCTTCGCCATAGCGCCCCCTTGAGGCCGATTTGGCTCATCTTTTGAATCTGAGTAGCGGTGAGAAGTACTACCATATGACCAAGTCTCAGCCCTGTAGGCCTTACGGTTTCTTCTGCCCGATCACTTCTATGGCAGAAAAAGAATAAGAATAATAATAATAATAATAATAATAATAATAATAATAATAATAATAATCAGAACAATTACAATAGGGTTTCTAGCACTACGTGCTCGAACCCCTAAATATAGCCGCAAGCGGCGATTTACGGGGTTCGAGCGTTACAGCCAAAGAGACCCCTGGAGGCCAGTTGGGCTTAAAACATGTTGCCGGTTGACCGGCATCGCCAAACTGGATGAGGATGACCAGCATGACCGTGAAGACCAAGCTAGATTACCAGCATGACTAATCTGGATGACAAACTTGTTGACCATATTGACCAAGCTGGAAGACCATAATGACCAAACTGGATGACCAGCATGGCAAAGGTGGTTGGCCAGTATGACCAAGCTGGAAGACCACCATTACTATGAGGACAAAGCTGAATGACCAGCAGGACCATAATGACCAATGTGAATGGCCAGCATGACCAAGCTGGATGGCCAGCATAACCAAGCTGGGTGACCAGCGTGACCTTAAAGACCATAATGGCAATGCTAGATGAGTGGTGTGAGTAAACTAGTTGAAAAGCATTGATAAATTGAGCTGTAGTGTTCATCAGGTTTTATGTGGTGTTTTACTGCACTCTAGTGGGCATTTGGTGAAACAAATTCAGTTCTTAAATTGAAAAAACACAAGGCATAAAAAGGGCATATAAATAACCCGTATATAGTATATAAGTTTTGACCTGATTAACATTCCGCCTGTTAAAAGCTTGCTGGAATGTGATTGGCTAATAGTGACCACAAAAGTGTCCATATCAAATTTTCATTTGGTGTACCATTAGTGCATGGGCCATAGATGATAATTGGCTAGGATGACCTTGATAGCTTGTATGGTTCTAGAGAAACAGCTATCGAGCATTGGCCCCGCCCCCTGGGGGGGGTGTATGTCTACTTATACTGACAGGGTATCTGAGAATCATGTAATGATCAAAGGACTGAAGTGGTATTAGTGTCAGGTTAAGCATTCAAAAGTTATAAGTGTTAAAGACATTTTACTGCACCATGGTAGAACTCATTTGCATATGGCGGCCATATTGTTTATAAATGTAAAGATTTTTTTAATAATTATTGAGGAGTAAGCTCTGCTGAACTGTTTGACACCAAACATGTCATGATTGGTCAAGGGTCCAAGGACAAGATCTCAAAAGTAGGTTTTGCATATTATGCAAATTAAAAAAAAAATTAAGTGGGTGGAGCATAAACAAGAATGACCCAGGTGGCTGACCATCATGAACAAGAAGGATAAATATGTTCAATTAAGCAAGACAAGCAAGATTGAATAAGTTCAGCAGAGCTTTAATTTAGAATAATTCACCTGTAGCTGTTTCACCAAATGACCACCAGAGCGCAGCAAGAGACCACATATAACCTGCTGGAAATCTATCACTCTATAAGTAAGACAGAACATTCCCTATCAGTGTGTTTCTATTTATTAAAAAGAGAAGAAAAGTCAGATTGGGCTCCAAATTGGTACTCATGATCAAGTGGTCTGTATATATATGTATGTAAATTTGTGTGTTGATAGGGTCAAAGGTTCCTGACTTCTGACCATTTAGGTTTGAAAAAAGTGATAATACAGGCTTATGGCCTACAAAATGGCTGTTGCTCTTTGGCAATATTAGAGGCAAAAAATATCTGATTTGGCTCAAAATTTGCAATCAGGATCACAATATCAGTCTATATATGTATGTCAATTTCTGTGTCAATAGGGTCAAAGGTTCCTGACTTCTGTCCATTTAGATTTGAAAAAAGCGATAATACAGGCTTGAGGCCTACAAAATTGCTGTAGTTTTCCAGCCGTTGTAGAGGCAAAACATGTCCGATTTGGCTGAAAATTTGCAATCAAGATCAGATTATCAGTCTATATATGTGTATAAATTTGTGTGTTGATAGGGTGAAAGGTTCCTGTCTTCTGTCCATTTAGGTTGGAAAATAGCGATAAATAGAATAAATTGAAAATAGTTATTTTTTCACTGTAGAGCCTACTGAAGACTTATTTGGCTCATACTTGGCACATGTACTTCAAATGTCATTGTTAATTAGTAGCTTCAACAGTTTTGGCATGTTTTAAACTTTGACAGAGTTTTGGCCAAATAACTCTGAAAAGGCTTTCACGTACATGTTTGATCAAGGTTTATGGGCCTCAAATAGTTAAAATGTCAAGATTTTTTTGATAATTATTTACCTACAGGGTCTCAAGATTGCATCAAGACCAAATTTGTTTTGATTGATTAAGGACTTAAAGACAAGTTCGAAAAGAGCAATTTTTACTCTTTTGGCCACTGATGAAAATCTTTGCATTTTTGGTAAACATATGTAATTACAAAGTTGTAAAGGCTACAGCAAAGTATACAACTAAAAAAGAATAACAAGCCTAGGCCACTTGTACCTTTATATATAACTGATTTTCTGCTATAGCGCCCCCTTGAGGCCAATCAACGCCATATTTTAATGGATGATAGAAGGCCCTGAGATACATGTAGGGTATAAGTATCGTCCTGATTGGTCATTGTTTAGCCTGTCAAAAGCTTGCTGGAATCTGATTGGCTAATAACGATCGCAAAAATTTGCATATCAAATTTTCCTTCTGTTAAACATTAGGACATAGGCCATAGATGATACATGCCAAAGGAGAGCTTCATAGCTTTTACGCTTCCTGAGAAACAGATTTTTAGCTTTGGCTCCGCCCCCTGGGGGCGTATGTCTACACAGATTGACATGCTACCTCAGAATCATGTTGGCATCATAGGTCTAAAGTGGCATTAGTGTCGGTTTAAGCATTGAAAAGTTACAGCTGTTAAAGTAAATTTGGGTGTGCCACGGTAAGATTAATTTGCATATGGCGGCCATATTTTTTGCAAATTTCAAGATTTTTTTAATAATTATTGAGGTTGGGACTCTGCTGAGTTGTTTGACACCAAACATGTCAGGATTGGTCAATGAGTTTAGGACAAGTTCTCAAAAGTAGGTTTTGCATATTATGCTAAATAGCAAAAAATCTAAGTGGGCGGAGCTTAGTGGTTCTATTGACCTTTTTGATTTGCCATTAACCAAGGAATCATATAATGCAAGAAGTTTTGCTCTAGCTATCAGGGCGTAGGAGTTACGGGGCCAAACGCGTTGACCTTCGCCATAGCGCCCCCTTGAGGCCGATCAGGCTCATCTTTTGAATCTGAGTAGCGGTGAGAAGTACTACCATATGACCAAGTCTCAGCCCTGTAGGCCTTACGGTTTCTTCTGCCCAATCACTTCTATGGCAGAAAAAGAATAAGAATAATAATAAATATAGCCGCAAGCGGCGATTTACGGGGTTCGAGCGTTACAGGCAAAGAGACCCCTGGAGGCCAGTTAGGCTTAAAACATGTTGCCGGTTGACCGGCATCGCCAAACTGGATGAGGATGACCAGCATGACCGTGAAGACCAAGCTAGATTACCAGCATGACTAATCTGGATGACAAACTTGTTGACCATATTGACCAAGCTGGAAGACCATAATGACCAAACTGGATGACCAGCATGGCAAAGGTGGTTGGCCAGTATGACCAAGCTGGAAGACCACCATTACTATGAGGACAAAGCTGAATGACCAGCAGGACCATAATGACCAATGTGAATGGCCAGGATGACCAAGCTGGATGGCCAGCATAACCAAGCTGGGTGACCAGCGTGACCATAAAGACCATAATGGCAATGCTAGATGAGTGGTGTGAGTAAACTAGTTGAAAAGCATTGATAAATTGAGCTGTAGTGTTCATCAGGTTTTATGTGGTGTCTTACTGCACTCTAGTGGGCATTTGGTGAAACAAATTCAGTTCTTTAATTGAAAAAACACAAGGCATAAAAAGGGCATATAAATAACCCGTATATAGTATATAAGTTTTGACCTGATTAACATTACGCCTGTTAAAAGCTTGCTGGAATGTGATTAGCTAATAGTGACCACAAAAGTGTCCATATCAAATTTTCATTTGGTGTACCATTAGTGCATGGGCCATAGATGATAATTGGCTAGGATGACCTTGATAGCTTGTATGGTTCTAGAGAAACAGCTATCGAGCATTGGCCCCGCCCCCTGGGGGGGTGTATGTCTACTTAAACTGACAGGGTATCTGAGAATCATGTAATGATCAAAGGACTGAAGTGGTATTAGTGTCAGGTTAAGCATTCAAAAGTTATAAGTGTTAAAGACATTTTACTGCACCATGGTAGAACTCATTTGCATATGGCGGCCATATTGTTTATAAATGTTAAGACTTTTTTAATAATTATTGAGGAGTAAGCTCTGCTGAACTGTTTGACACCAAACATGTCATGATTGGTCAAGGAGCCAAGGACAAAGGATCTCAAAAGTAAGTTTTGCATATTATGCAAATAAAAAAAAAATTAAGTGGGTGGAGCATAAACAAGAATGACCCAGGTGGCTGACTAGCATGACCAAGAAGGATAAAGATCTTCAATTAAGCAAGACAAGCAAGATTGAATAAGTTCAGCAGAGCTTTAATTTAGAATAATTCACCTGTAGCTGTTTCACCAAATGACCACCAGAGCGCAGCAAGAGACCACATATAACCTGCTGGAAATCTATCACTCTATCAGAAAGACAGAACATTCCCTATCAGTGTGTTTCTATTTATTAAAAAGAGAAGAAAAGTCCGATTGGGCTCCAAATTGGTACTCATGATCAAGTGGTCTGTATATACATGTATGTAAATTTGTGTGTTGATAGGGTCAAAGGTTCCTGACTTCTGACCATTTAGGTTTGAAAAAAGTGATAATACAGGCTTATGGCCTACAAAATGGCTGTTGCTCTTTGGCCATATTAGAGGCAAAAAATATCTGATTTGGCTCAAAATTTGCAATCTTGATCAAGTGGTCTGTATATACATGTATGTAAATTTGTGTGTTGATAGAGTCAAAGGTTCCTGACTTCTGTCCATTTAGATTTGAAAAAAGCGATAATACAGGCTTGAGGCCTACAAAATCGCTGTAGTTTTCCAGCCGTTGTAGAGGCAAAACATGTCCGATTTGGCTGAAAATTTGCAATCAAGATCAGATTATCAGTCTATATATGTGTATAAATTTGTGTGTTTATACGGTGAAAGGTTCCTGTCTTCTGTCCATTTAGGTTGGAAAATAGCGATAAATAGAATAAATTGAAAATAGTTATTTTTTCACTGTAGAGCCTACTGAAGACTTATTTGGCTCATACTTGGCACATGTGCTTCAAATGTCATTGTTAATTAGTAGCTTCAACAGTTTTGGCATGTTTTAAACTTTGACAGAGTTTTTGCCAAATAACTCTGAAAAGGCTTTCACGTACATGTTTGATCAAGGTTTATGGGCCTCAAGTAGTTAAAATGTCAAGATTTTTTTGATAATTATTTACCTACAGGGTCTCAAGATTGCATCAAGACCAAATTTGTTTTGATTGATTAAGCACTTAAAGACAAGTTCGAAAAGAGCAATTTTTACTATTTTGGCCACTGATGAAAATCTTTGCATTTTTGGTAAACACCTGTAATTACAAAGTTGTAAAGGCTAAAGCAAAGTATACAACTAAAAAAGAATAACAAGCCTAGGCCACTTGTACCTTTAGATATAACTGATTTTCTGCTATAGCGCCCCCTTGAGGCCAATCAACGCCATATTTTAATGGATGATAGAAGGCCCTGAGATACATGTAGGGTATAAGTATCGTCCTCATTGGTCATTGTTTAGCATGTCAAAAGCTTGCTGGAATCTGATTGGCTAATAACGATCGCAAAAATTTGCATATCAATTTTTCCTTCTGTAAAACATTAGGACATAGGCCATAGATGATACATGCCAAAGGAGAGCTTCATAGCTTGTACGGTTCCTGAGAAACAGATTTTTAGCTTTGGCTCCGCCCCCTGGGGGCGGATGTCTACACAGATTGACGGGCTACCTCAGAATCATGTTGGCATCAAAGTTGTAAAGTGGCATTAGTGTAGGTTTAAGCATTCAAAAGTTACAGCTGTTAGAGTAAATTTGGGTGTGCCACGGTAAGATTCATTTGCATATGGCGGCCATATTGTTTAAAAATTTCTCAGTTTTTTTGATAATTATTGAGGTTGGGACTCTGCTGAGTTGTTTGACAACAAATATGACAGGATTGGTCAATGACCCTAGGACAAGTTCTCAAAAGTAGGTTTTGCATATTATGCTAAATAGCAAAAAATCTAAGTGGGCGGAGCTTAGTGGTTCTATTGACCTTTTTGATTTGCCATTAACCAAGGAATCATATAATGCAAGAATTTTTGATCTAGCTATCAGGGCGTGGGAGTTACGAGGCCAAACGCGTTGACCTTCGCCATAGCGCCCCCTTGAGGCCGATCGGGCTCATCTTTTGAATCTGAGTAGCGGTGAGAAGTACTACCATATGACCAAGTCTCAGCCCTGTAGGCCTTACGGTTTCTTCTGCCCAATCACTTCTATGGCAGAAAAAGAATAAGAATAAATATAGCCGCAAGCGGCGATTTACGGGGTTCGAGCGTTACAGGCAAAGAGACCCCTGGAGGCCAGTTAGGCTTAAAACATGTTGCCGGTTGACCGGCATCGCCAAACTGGATGAGGATGACCAGCATGACCGTGAAGACCAAGCTAGATTACCAGCATGACTAATCTGGATGACAAACTTGTTGACCATATTGACCAAGCTGGAAGACCATAATGACCAAACTGGATGACCAGCATGGCAAAGGTTGGTTGGCCAGTATGACCAAGCTGGAAGACCACCATTACTATGAGGACAAAGCTGAATGACCAGCAGGACCATAATGACCAATGTGAATGGCCAGCATGACCAAGCTGGATGGCCAGCATAACCAAGCTGGGTGACCAGCGTGACCATAAAGACCATAATGGCAATGCTAGATGAGTGGTGTGAGTAAACTAGTTGAAAAGCATTGATAAATTGAGCTGTAGTGTTCATCAGGTTTTATGTGGTGTCTTACTGCACTCTAGTGGGCATTTGGTGAAACAAATTCAGTTCTTAAATTGAAAAAACACAAGACATAAAAAGGGCATATAAATAACCCGTATATATTATATAAGTTTTGACCTGATTAACATTCCGCCTGTTAAAAGCTTGCTGGAATGTGATTGGCTAATAGTGACCACAAAAGTGTCCATATCAAATTTTCATTTGGTGTACCATTAGTGCATGGGCCATAGATGATAATTGGCTAGGATGACCTTGATAGCTTGTATGGTTCTAGAGAAACAGCTATCGAGCATTGGCCCCGCCCCCTGGGGGTGTATGTCTACTTAAACTGACAGGGTATCTGAGAATCATGTAATGATCAAAGGACTGAAGTGGTATTAGTGTCAGGTTAAGCATTCAAAAGTTATAAGTGTTAAAGACATTTTACTGCACCATGGTAGAACTCATTTGCATATGGCGGCCATATTGTTTATAAATGTAAAGATTTTTTTAATAATTATTGAGGAGTAAGCTCTGCTGAACTGTTTGACACCAAACATGTCATGATTGGTCAAGGATCCAAGGACAAGATCTCAAAAGTAGGTTTTGCATATTATGCAAATTTAAAAAAAAATTAAGTGTGTGGAGCATAAACAAGAATGATCCAGGTGGCTGACCAGCATGAACAAGAAGGATAAATATGTTCAATTAAGCAAGACAAGCAAGATTGAATAAGTTCAGCAGAGCTTTAATTTAGAATAATTCAAATGTAACTGTTTCACCAAATGACCACCAGAGCGCAGCAAGAGACCACATATAACCTGCTGGAAATCTACCACTCTATAAGTAAGACAGAACATTCCCTATCAGTGTGTTTCTATTTATTAAAAAGAGAAGAAAAGTCCGATTGGGCTCCAAATTGGTACTCATGATCACGTGGTCTGTATATACATGTATGTAAATTTGTGTGTTGATAGGGTCAAAGGTTCCTGACTTCTGACCATTTAGGTTTGAAAAAAGTGATAATACAGGCTTATGGCCTACAAAATGGCTGTTGCTCTTTGGCCATATTAGAGGCAAAAAATATCTGATTTGGCTCAAAATTTGCAATCCAGATCACAATATCAGTCTATATATGTATGTCAATTTCTGTGTCAATAGGGTCAAAGGTTCCTGACTTCTGTCCATTTAGATTTGAAAAAAGCGATAATATAGGCTTGAGGCCTACAAAATCGCTGTAGTTTTCCAGCCGTTGTAGAGGCAAAACATGTCCGATTTGGCTGAAAATTTGCAATCAAGATCAGATTATCAGTCTATATATGTGTATAAATTTGTGTGTTGATAGGGTGAAAGGTTCCTGTCTTCTGTCCATTTAGGTTGGAAAATAGCGATAAATAGAATAAATTGAAAATAGTTATTTTTTCACTGTAGAGCCTACTGAAGACTTATTTGGCTCATACTTGGCACATGTACTTCAAATGTCATTGTTAATTAGTAGCTTCAACAGTTTTGGCACGTTTTAAACTTTGACAGAGTTTTGGCCAAATAACTCTGAAAAGGCTTTCACGTACATGTTTGATCAAGGTTTATGGGCCTCAAGTAGTTAAAATGTCAAGATTTTTTTGATAATTATTTACCTACAGGGTCTCAAGATTGCATCAAGACCAAATTTGTTTTGATTGATTAAGGACTTAAAGACAAGTTCGAAAAGAGCAATTTTTACTCTTTTGGCCACTGATGAAAATCTTTGCATTTTTGGTAAACACATGTAATTACAAAGTTGTAAAGGCTACAGCAAAGTATACAACTAAAAAAGAATAACAAGCCTAGGCCACTTGTACCTTTAGATATAACTGATTTTCTGCTATAGCGCCCCCTTGAGGCCAATCAACGCCATATTTTAATGGATGATAGAAGGCCCTGAGATACATGTAGTGTATAAGTATCGTCCTGATTGGTCATTGTTTAGCATGTCAAAAGCTTGCTGGAATTTGATTGGCTAATAACGATCGCAAAAATTTGCATATCAAATTTTCCTTCTGTAAAACATTAGGACATAGGCCATAGATGATATATGTCAAAGGAGAGCTTCATAGCTTGTACGATTCCTGAGAAACAGATTTTTAGCTTTGGCTCCGCCCCCTGGGGGCGTATGTCTACATAGATTGACGGGCTACCTCAGAATCATGTTGGCATCAAAGTTGTAAAGTGGCATTAGTGTAAGTTTACGCATTCAAAAGTTACAGCTGTTAGAGTAAATTTGGGTGTGCCACGGTAAGATTAATTTGCATATGGCGGCCATATTGTTTACAAATTTCACAATTTTTTCGATAATTATTGAGGTTGGGACTCTGCTGAGTTGTTTGACACCAAATGTGACAGGATTGGTCAATGACCCTAGGACAAGTTCTCAAAAGTAGGTTTTGCATATTATGCTAAATAGCAAAAAATCTAAGTGGGCGGAGCTTAGTGGTTCTATTGACCTTTTTGATTTGCCATTAACCAAGGAATCATATAATGCAAGAATTTTTGCTCTAGTTATCAGGGCGTAGGAGTTACGAGGCCAAATGCGTTGACCTTCGCCATAGCGCCCCCTTGAGGCCGATCGGGCTCATCTTTTGAATCTGAGTAGCGGTGAGAAGTACTACCATATGACCAAGTCTCAGCCCTGTAGGCCTTACGGTTTCTTCTGCCCAATCACTTCTATGGCAGAAAAAGAATAAGAACTATAATAATAATAATAATAATAATAATAATCAGAACAATTACAATAGGGTTTCTAGCACTACGTGCTCGAACCCCTAATAATAAATATAGCCGCAAGCGGCGATTTACGGGGTTCGAGCGTTACAGGCAAAGAGACCCCTGGAGGCCAGTTAGGCTTAAAACATGTTGCCGGTTGACCGGCATCGCCAAACTGGATGAGGATGACCAGCATGACCGTGAAGACCAAGCTAGATTACCAGCATGACTAATCTGGATGACAAACTTGTTGACCATATTGACCAAGCTGGAAGACCATAATGACCAAACTGGATGACCAGCATGGCAAAGGTGGTTGGCCAGTATGACCAAGCTGGAAGACCACCATTACTATGAGGACAAAGCTGAATGACCAGCAGAACCATAATGACCAATGTGAATGGCCAGCATGACCAAGCTGGATGGCCAGCATAACCAAGCCGGGTGACCAGCGTGACCATAAAGACCATAATGGCAATGCTAGATGAGTGGTGTGAGTAAACTAGTTGAAAAGCATTGATAAATTGAGCTGTAGTGTTCATCAGGTTTTATGTGGTGTCTTACTGCACTCTAGTGCGCATTTGGTGAAACAAATTCAGTTCTTAAATTGAAAAAACACAAGGCATAAAAAGGGCAAATAAATAACCCGTATATAGTATATAAGTTTTGACCTGATTAACATTCCGCCTGTTAAAAGCTTGCTGGAATGTGATTGGCTAATAGTGACCACAAAAGTGTCCATATCAAATTTTCATTTTGTGTACCATTAGTGCATGGGCCATAGATGATAATTGGCTAGGATGACCTTGATAGCTTGTATGGTTCTAGAGAAACAGCTATCGAGCATTGGCTCCGCCCCCTGGGGGTGTATGTCTACTTAAACTGACAGGGTATCTGAGAATCATGTAATGATCAAAGGACTGAAGTGGTATTAGTGTCAGGTTAAGCATTCAAAAGTTATAAGTGTTAAAGACATTTTACTGCACCATGGTAGAACTCATTTGCATATGGCGGCCATATTGTTTATAAATGTAAAGATTTTTTTAATAATTATTGAGGAGTAAGCTCTGCTGAACTGTTTGACACCAAACATGTCATGATTGGTCAAGGATCCAAGGACAAGATCTCAAAAGTAGGTTTTGCATATTATGCAAATTTTAAAAAAAATTAAGTGGGTGGAGCATAAACAAGAATGACCCAGGCGGCTGACCAACATGAACAAGAAGGATAAATATGTTCAATTAAGCAAGACAAGCAAGATTGAATAAGTTCAGCAGAGCTTTAATTTAGAATAATTCACCTGTAGCTGTTTCACCAAATGACCACCAGAGCGCAGCAAGAGACCACATATAACCTGCTGGATATATATCACTCTATCAGAAAGACAGGACATTCCCTATCAGTGTGTTTCTATTTATTAAAAAGAGAAGAAAAGTCCGATTGGGCTCCAAATTGGTACTCATGATCAAGTGGTCTATATGTACATGTATGTAAATTTGTGTGTTGATAGGGTCAAAGGTTCCTGACTTCTGACCATTTAGGTTTGAAAAAAGTGATAATACAGGCTTATGGCCTACAAAATGGCTGTTGCTCTTTGGCCATATTAGAGGCAAAAAATATCTGATTTGGCTCAAAATTTGCAATCAGGATCACAATATCAGTCTATATATGTATGTCAATTTCTGTGTCAATAGGGTCAAAGGTTCCTGACTTCTGTCCATTTAGATTTGAAAAAAGCGATAATACAGGCTTGAGGCCTACAAAATCGCTGTAGTTTTCCAGCCGTTGTAGAGGCAAAACATGTCCGATTTGGCTGAAAATTTGCAATCAAGATCAGATTATCAGTCTATATATGTGTCTAAATTTGTGTGTTGATAGGGTGAAAGGTTCCTGTCTTCTGTCCATTTAGGTTGGAAAATAGCGATAAACAGAATAAATTGAAAATAGTTATTTTTTCACTGTAGAGCCTACTGAAGACTTATTTGGCTCATACTTGGCAAATGTACTTCAAATGTCATTGTTAATTAGTAGCTTCAACAGTTTTGGCATGTTTTAAACTTTGACAGAGTTTTGGCCAAATAACTCTGAAAAGGCTTTCACGTACATGTTTGATCAAGGTTTCTGGGCCTCAAATAGTTAAAATGTCAAGATTTTTTCGATAATTATTTACCTACAGGGTCTCAAGATTGCATCAAGACCAAATTTGTTTTGATTGATTAAGGACTTAAAGACAAGTTCGAAAAGAGCAATTTTTACTCTTTTGGCCACTGATGAAAATCTTTGCATTTTTGGTAAACATATGTAATTACAAAGTTGTAAAGGCTATAGCAAAGTATACAACTATAAAAGAATAACAAGCCTAGGCCACTTGTTCCTTTAGATATAACTGATTTTCTGCTATAGCGCCCCCTTGAGGCCAATCAACGCCATATTTTAATGTATGATAGAAGGCCCTGAGATACATGTAGGGTATAAGTATCGTCCTGATTGGTCATTGTTTAGCCTGTCAAAAGCTTGCTGGAATCTGATTGGCTAATAACGTTCGCAAAAATTTGCATATCAAATTTTCCTTCTGTAAAACATTAGGACATAGGCCATAGATGATACTTGCCAAAGGAGAGCTTCATAGCTTGTACGCTTCCTGAGAAACAGATTTTTAGCTTTGGCTCCGCCCCCTGGGGGCGTATGTCTACACAGATTGACGGGCTACCTCAGAATCAAGGTGGCATCAAAGTTGTAAAGTGGCATTAGTGTAGGTTTAAGCATTCAAAAGTTACAGCTGTTAGAGTAAATTTGGGTGTGCCACGGTAAGATTAATTTGCATATGGCGGCCATATTGTTTAAAAAATTCTCAATTCTTTCGATAATTATTGAGGATGGGACTCTGCTGAGTTGTTTGACACCAAATATGACAGGATTGGTCAATGACCCTAGGACAAGTTCTCAAAAGTAGGTTTTGCATATTATGCTAAATAGCAAAAAATCTAAGTGGGCGGAGCATAGTGGTTCTATTGACCTTTTTGATTTGCCATTAACCAAGGAATCATATAATGCAAGAATTTTTGCTTTAGCTATCAGGGCGTGGGAGTTACGAGGCCAAACGCGTTGACCTTCGCCATAGCGCCCCCTTGAGGCCGATCGGGCTCATCTTTTGAATCTGAGTAGCGGTGAGAAGTACTACCATATGACCAAGTCTCAGCCCTGTAGGCCTTACGGTTTCTTCTGCCCAATCACTTCTATGGCAGAAAAAGAATAAGAACTATAATAATAAATATAGCCGCAAGCGGCGATTTACGGGGTTCGAGCGTTACAGTCAAAGAGGCCCCTGGAGGCCAGTTAGGCTTAAAACATGTTGCTGGTTGACCGGCATCACCAAACTGGATGACCAGCATGGCAAAGGTGTTTGGCCAGTATGACCAAGCTGGATGACCAGCATTGCTATAATGACAAAGCTGAATGACCAGCAGGACCATAATGACCAATGTGAATGACCAGAATTACCTAGCTGGATGGGCAGCATAACCAAGCTAGGTGAACAGCGTGACCATAAAGACCACAATGACAATGCTAGATGAGTGGTGTGAGTAAACTAGTTGAAATGCATTGATAAATTGTGCTGTAGTGTTCAGCAGGTTTTATGTGGTCTCTTGCTGCACTCTAGTGGGCATTCGGAGAGCCTAGCAGTGAGGCATAAAAGGGCACATATCAATAACCAATAATATCA
The DNA here is from genome assembly GCF_023375975.1 of Astyanax mexicanus. Lineage (NCBI taxonomy): Eukaryota > Metazoa > Chordata > Actinopteri > Characiformes > Acestrorhamphidae > Astyanax > Astyanax mexicanus. The sequence goes on from NC_064411.1 coordinate 3,351,991, forward strand.
ATAATAGTGTATAAGTTTTGACCTGATTAACATTTAGCCTGTTAAAAGCTTACTGGAATGCGATTGGCTTATAGTGACCACAAAAGTGTCCATATCAAATTTTCATTTGGTGTACCATTAGTGCTTGGGCCATAGATGATAATTGGCAAGGATGACCTTGATAGCTTGTATGGTTCTAGAGAAACAGCTATCGAGCATTGGCTCCGCCCCCTGGGGGGGTGTATGTCTACTTAAACTGACAGGGTATCTGAGAATCATGTAATGATCAAAGGACTGAAGTGGTATTAGTGTCAGGTTAAGCATTCAAAAGTTATAAGTGTTAAAGACATTTTACTGCACCATGGTAGAACTCATTTGCATATGGCGGCCATATTGTTTATAAATGTAAAGATTTTGTTTAATAATTATTGAGGAGTAAGCTCTGCTGAACTGTTTGACACCAAACATGTCATGATTGGTCAAGGATCCAAGGACAAGATCTCAAAAGTAGGTTTTGCATATTATGCAAATTTTAAAAAAAATTAAGTGGGTGGAGCATAAACAAGAATGATCCAGGCGGCTGACCAGCATGAACAAGAAGGATAAATATGTTCAATTAAGCAAGACAAGCAAGATTGAATAAGTTCAGCAGAGCTTTAATTTAGAATAATTCACCTGTAGCTGTTTCACCAAATGACCACCAGAGCGCAGCAAGAGACCACATATAACCTGCTGGAAATCTATCACTCTATCAGAAAGACAGAACATTCCCTATCAGTGTGTTTCTATTTATTAAAAAGAGAAGAAAAGTCCGATTGGGCTCCAAATTGGTACTCATGATCAAGTGGTCTGTATATACATGTATGTAAATTTGTGTGTTGATAGGGTCAAAGGTTCCTGACTTCTGACCATTTAGGTTTGAAAAAAGTGATAATACAGGCTTATGGCCTACAAAATGGCTGTTGCTCTTTGGCCATATTAGAGGCAAAAAATATCTGATTTGGCTCAAAATTTGCAATCAGGATCACAATATCAGTCTATATATGTATGTCAATTTCTGTGTCAATAGGGTCAAAGGTTCCTGACTTCTGTCCATTTAGATTTGAAAAAAGCGATAATACAGGCTTGAGGCCTACAAAATCGCTGTAGTTTTCCAGCCGTTGTAGAGGCAAAACATGTCCGATTTGGCTGAAAATTTGCAATCAAGATCAGATTATCAGTCTATATATGTGTATAAATTTGTGTGTTGATAGGGTGAAAGGTTCCTGTCTTCTGTCCATTTAGGTTGGAAAATAGCGATAAATAGAATAAATTGAAAATAGTTATTTTTTCACTGTAGAGCCTACTGAAGACTTATTTGGCTCATACTTGGCAAATGTGCTTCAAATGTCATTGTTAATTAGTAGCTTCAACAGTTTTGGCATGTTTTAAACTTTGACAGAGTTTTGGCCAAATAACTCTGAAAAGGCTTTCACGTACATGTTTGATCAAGGTTTATGGGCCTCAAATAGTTAAAATGTCAAGATTTTTTTGATAATTATTTACCTACAGGGTCTCAAGATTGCATCAAGACCAAATTTGTTTTGATTGATTAAGGACTTAAAGACAAGTTCGAAAAGAGCAATTTTTACTCTTTTGGCCACTGATGAAAATCTTTCCATTTTTGGTAAATACATGTAATTACAAAGTTGTAAAGGCTACAGCAAAGTATACAACTAAAAAAGAATAACAAGCCTAGGCCACTTGTACCTTTAGATATAACTGATTTTCTGCTATAGCGCCCCCTTGAGGCCAATCAACGCCATATTTTAATGGATGATAGAAGGCCCTGAGATACATGTAGGGTATAAGTATCGTCCTGATTGGTCATTGTTTAGAATGTCAAAAGCTTGCTGGAAACTGATTGGCTAATAACGATCGCAAAAATTTGCATATCAAATTTTCCTTCTGTAAAACATTAGGACATAGGCCATAGATGATACATGCCAAAGGAGAGCTTCATAGCTTGTACGGTTCCTGAGAAACAGATTTTTAGCTTTGGCTCCGCCCCCTGGGGGCGTATGTCTACACAGATTGACGGGCTACCTCAGAATCATGTTGGCATCAAAGTTCTAAAGTGGCATTAGTGTAGGTTTAAGCATTTAAAAGTTACAGCTGTTAGAGTAAATTTGGGTGTGCCCCGGTAAGATTAATTTGCATATGGCGGCCATATTGTTTACAAATTTCACAATTTTTTTGATAATTATTGAGGTTGGGACTCTGCTGAGTTGTTTGACACCAAATATGACAGGATTGGTCAATGACCCTAGGACAAGTTCTCAAAAGTAGGTTTTGTATATTATGCTAAATAGCAAAAAATCTAAGTGGGCGGAGCTTAGTGGTTCTATTGACCTTTTTGATTTGCCATTAACCAAGGAATCATATAATGCAAGAATTTTTGCTCTAGCTATCAGGGCGTGGCAGTTACGAGGCCTAACGCGTTGACCTTCGCCATAGCGCCCCCTTGAGGCCGATCGGGCTCATCTTTTGAATCTGAGTAGCGGTGAGAAGTACTACCATATGACCAAGTCTCAGCCCTGTAGGCCTTACGGTTTCTTCTGCCCGATCACTTCTATGGCAGAAAAAGAATAAGAATAATAATAATAATAATAAATATAGCCGCAAGCGGCGATTTACGGGGTTCGAGCGTTACAGGCAAAGAGACCTCTGGAGGCCAGTTAGGTTTAAAACATGTTGCCGGTTGACCGGCATCGCCAAACTGGATGAGGATGACCAGCATGACCGTGAAGACCAAGCTAGATTACCAGCATGACTAATCTGGATGACAAACTTGTTGACCATATTGACCAAGCTGGAAGACCATAATGACCAAACTGGATGACCAGCATGGCAAAGGTGGTTGGCCAGTATGACCAAGCTGGAAGACCACCATTACTATGAGGACAAAGCTGAATGACCAGCAGGACCATAATGACCAATGTGAATGGCCAGCATGACCAAGCTGGATGGCCAGCATAACCAAGCTGGGTGACCAGCGTGACCATAAAGACCATAATGGCAATGCTAGATGAGTGGTGTGAGTAAACTAGTTGAAAAGCATTGATAAATTGAGCTGTAGTGTTCATCAGGTTTTATGTGGTGTCTTACTGCACTCTAGTGCGCATTTGGTGAAACAAATTCAGCTCTTAAATTGAAAAAAACACAAGGCATAAAAAGGGCATATAAATAACCTGTATATAGTATATAAGTTTTGACCTGATTAACATTCCGCCTGTTAAAAGTTTGCTGGAATGTGATTGGCTAATAGTGACCACAAAAGTGTCCATATCAAATTTTCATTTGGTGTACCATTAGTGCATGGGCCATAGATGATAATGGGCTAGGATGACCTTGATAGCTTGTATGGTTCTAGAGAAACAGCTATCGAGCATTGGCCCCGCCCCCTGGGGGGGTGTATGTCTACTTAAACTGACAGGGTATCTGAGAATCATGTAATGACCAAAGGACTGAAGTGGTATTAGTGTCAGGTTAAGCATTCAAAAGTTATAAGTGTTAAAGAGATTTTACTGCACCATGGTAGAACTCATTTGCATATGGCGGCCATATTGTTTATAAATGTAAAGATTTTTTTAATAATTATTGAGGAGTAAGCTCTGCTGAACTGTTTGACACCAAACATGTCATGATTGGTCAAGGATCCAAGGACAAGATCTCAAAAGTAGGTTTTGCATATTATGCAAATTAAAAAAAAAATTAAGTGGGTGGAGCATAAACAAGAATGACCCAGGCGGCTGACCAGCATGAACAAGAAGGATAAATATGTTCAATTAAGCAAGACAAGCAAGATTGAATAAGTTCAGCAGAGCTTTAATTTAGAATAATTCACCTGTAGCTGTTTCACCAAATGACCACCAGAGCGCAGCAAGAGACCACATATAACCTGCTGGAAATCTATCACTCTATCAGAAAGACAAAACATTCCCTATCAGTGTGTTTCTATTTATTAAAAACAGAAGAAAAGTCCGATTGGGCTCCAAATTGGTACTCATGATCAAGTGGTCTGTATATACATGTATGTAAATTTGTGTGTTGATAGGGTCAAAGGTTCCTGACTTTTGACCATTTAGGTTTGAAAAAAGTGATAATACAGGCTTATGGCCTACAAAATGGCTGTTGCTCTTTGGCCATATTAGAGGCAAAAAATATCTGATTTGGCTCAAAATTTGCAATCAGGATCACAATATCAGTCTATATATGTATGTCAATTTCTGTGTCAATAGGGTCAAAGGTTCCTGACTTCTGTCCATTTAGATTTGAAAAAAGCGATAATACAGGCTTGAGGCCTACAAAATCGCTGTAGTTTTCCAGCCGTTGTAGAGGCAAAACATGTCCGATTTGGCTGAAAATTTGCAATCAAGATCAGATTATCAGTCTATATATGTGTATAAATTTGTGTGTTGATAGGGTGAAAGGTTCATGTCTTCTGTCCATTTAGGTTGGAAAATAGCGATAAATGGAATAAATTGAAAATAGTTATTTTTTCACTGTAGAGCCTACTGGAGACTTATTTGGCTCATACATGGCACATGTGCTTCAAATGTCATTGTTAATTAGTAGCTTCAACAGTTTTGGCATGTTTTAAACTTTGACAGAGTTTTGGCCAAATAACTCTGAAAAGGCTTTCACGTACATGTTTGATCAAGGTGTTGGGGCCATAAAAAGTTAAAATTCTAACATTTTTTTGATAATTATTTACCTACACGGTCTCAAGATTGTGAAAAGACCAAAGTTGATTTAATTGGTTGAATATCCAGGGACTAGTTCAAAAAGTGCAATTTTTACTCTACTGGCCACTGATGCAAAACAATACATTTTTGGTAAAGACATGTAATTACAAAGTTGTAAAGGTTACAGCAAAGCATAAAACTCAAAAAGAATAACAAGCCTAGGCCACTTGTACCTTTAGATATAACTGATTTTCTGCTATAGCGCCCCCTAGAGGCCAATCAACGCCATATTTTAATGGATGATAGAAGGCCCTCATATACATGTACAATATAAGTATCGTCCTGATTGGTGATTGTTTAGCCTGTCAAAAGCTTGCTGTAATCTGATTGGCTAATAGCGACCACAAAAATTCACACATCAAAATATCCTTCGGTAATCCATTAGGACATAGGCCACAGAGGATACATGCCAAACGAGAGCTTGATAGCTTGTACGGTTCCTGAGAAACAGATTTTTAGCTTTGGCTCCGCCCCCTGGGGGCGTATGTCTACACAGATTGACGGGCTACCTCAGAATCATGTTGGCATCAAAGTTGTAAAGTGGCATTAGTGTAGGTTTAAGCATTCAAAAGTTACAGCTGTTAGAGTAAATTTGGGTGTGCCACGGTAAGATTAATTTGCATATGGCGGCCATATTGTTTACAAATTTCACAATTTTTTCGATAATTATTGAGGGTGGGACTCTGCTGAGTTGTTTGACACCAAATATGACAGGATTGGTCAATGACCCTAGGACAAGTTCTCAAAAGTAGGTTTTGCATATTCTGCTAAATAGCAAAAAATCTAAGTGGGCGAAGCTTAGTGGTTCTATTGACCTTTTTGATTTGCCATTAACCAAGGAATCATATAATGCAAGAATTTTTGCTCTAGCTATCAGGGCGTAGGAGTTACGAGGCCAAACACGTTGACCTTCCCCATAGCGCCCCCTTGAGGCCGATCGGGCTCATCTTTTGAATCTGAGTAGCGGTGAGAAGTACTACCATATGACCAAGTCTCAGCCCTGTAGGCCTTACGGTTTCTTCTGCCCAATCACTTCTATGGCAGAAAAAGAATAAGAACTATAATAATAATAATAATAATAATAATCAGAACAATTACAATAGGGTTTCTAGCACTACGTGCTCGAACCCCTAATAATAATAATAATCAGAACAATTACAATAGGGTTTCTAGCACTACGTGCTCGAACCCCTAATAATAATCAGAACAATTACAATAGGGTTTCTAGCACTACGTGCTCGAACCCCTAATAATAATAATAATAATCAGAACAATTACAATAGGGTTTCTAGCACTACGTGCTCGAACCCCTAATAATCAGAACAATTACAATAGGGTTTCTAGCACTACGTGCTCGAACCCCTAATAATAATAATAATAATAATAATCAGAACAATTACAATAGGGTTTCTAGCACTACGTGCTCGAACCCCTAATAATAATAATCAGAACAATTACAATAGGGTTTCTAGCACTACGTGCTCGAACCCCTAAATATAGCCGCAAGCGGCGATTTACGGGGTTCGAGCGTTACAGGCAAAGAGACCCCTGGAGGCCAGTTAGGCTTAAAACATGTTGCCGGTTCACCGGCATCGCCAAACTGGATGAGGATGACCAGCATGACCGTGAAGACCAAGCTAGATTACCAGCATGACTAATCTGGATGACAAACTTGTTGACCATATTGACCAAGCTGGAAGACCATAATGACCAAACTGGATGACCAGCATGGCAAAGGTGGTTGGCCAGTATGACCAAGCTGGAAGACCACCATTACTATGAGGACAAAGCTGAATGACCAGCAGGACCATAATGACCAATGTGAATGGCCAGCATGACCAAGATGGGTGACCAGCGTGACCATAAAGACCATAATGGCAATGCTAGATGAGTGGTGTGAGTAAACTAGTTGAAAAGCATTGATAAATTGAGCTGTAGTGTTCATCAGGTTTTATGTGGTGTCTGACTGCACTCTAGTGCGCATTTGGTGAAACAAATTCAGTTCTTAAATTGAAAAAACACAAGGCATAAAAAGGGCATATAAATAACCCGTATATAGTATATAAGTTTTGACCTGATTAACATTCCACCTGTTAAAAGCTTGCTGGAATGTGATTGGCTAATAGTGACCACAAAAGTGTCCATATCAAATTTTCATTTGGTGTACCATTAGTGCATGGGCCATAGATGATAATTGGCTAGGATGACCTTGATAGCTTGTATGGTTCTAGAGAAACAGCTATCGAGCATTGGCCCCGCCCCCTGGGGGGGTGTATGTCTACTTAAACTGACAGAGTATCTGAGAATCATGTAATGATCAAAGGACTGAAGTGGTATTAGTGTCAGGTTAAGCATTCAAAAGTTATAAGTGTTAAAGACATTTTACCGCACCATGGTAGAACTCATTTGCATATGGTGGCCATATTGTTTATAAATGTAAATATTTTTTTAATAATTATTGAGGAGTAAGCTCTGCTGAACTGTTTGACACCAAACATGTCATGATTGGTCAAGGATCCAAGGACAAGATCTCAAAAGTAGGTTTTGCATATTATGCAAATTTAAAAAAAAATTAAGTGGGTGGAGCATAAACAAGAATGACCCAGGCAGCTGACCAGCATGAACAAGAAGGATAAATATGTTCAATTAAGCAAGACAAGCAAGATTAAATAAGTTCAGCAGAGCTTTAATTTAGAATAATTCACCTGTAGCTGTTTCACCAAATGACCACCAGAGCGCAGCAAGAGACCACATATAACCTGCTGGAAATCTATCACTCTATCAGAAAGACAGAACATTCCCTATCAGTGTGTTTCTATTTATTAAAAAGAGAAGAAAAGTCCGATTGGGCTCCAAATTGGTACTCATGATCAAGTGGTCTGTATATACATGTATGTAAATTTGTGTTGATAGGGTCAAAGGTTCCTGACTTCTGACCATTTAGGTTTGAAAAAAGCGATAATACAGGCTTATGGCCTACAAAATGGCTGTTGCTCTTTGGCCATATTAGAGGCAAAAAATATCTGATTTGGCTCAAAATTTGCAATCAGGATCACAATATCAGTCTATATATGTATGTCAATTTCTGTGTCAATAGGGTAAAAGGTTCCTGACTTCTGTCCATTTAGATTTGAAAAAAGCGATAATACAGGCTTGAGGCCTACAAAATCGCTGTAGTTTCCCAGCCGTTGTAGAGGCAAAACATGTCCGATTTGGCTGAAAATTTGCAATCAAGATCAGATTATCAGTCTATATATGTGTATAAATTTGTGTGTTGATAGGGTGAAAGGTTCCTGTCTTCTGTCCATTTAGGTTGGAAAATAGCGATAAATAGAATAAATTGAAAATAGTTATTTTTTCACTGTAGAGCCTACTGAAGACTTATTTGGCTCATACTTGGCACATGTACTTCAAATGTCATTGTTAATTAGTAGCTTCAACAGTGTTGGCATGTTTTAAACTTTGACAGAGTTTTGGCCAAATAACTCTGAAAAGGCTTTCACGTACATGTTTGATCAAGGTTTATGGGCCTCAAATAGTTAAAATGTCAAGATTTTTTTGATAATTATTTACCTACAGGGTCTCAAGATTGCATCAAGATCAAATTTGTTTTGATTGATTAAGGACTTAAAGACAAGTTCGAAAAGAGCAATTTTTACTCTTTTGGCCACTGATGAAAATCTTTGCATTTTTGGTAAACATATGTAATTACAAAGTTGTAAAGGCTACAGCAAAGTATACAACTAAAAAAGAATAACAAGCCTAGGCCACTTGTACCTTTAGATATAACTTATTTTCTGCTATAGCGCCCCCTTGAGGCCAATCAACGCCATATTTTAATGGATGATAGAAGGCCCTGAGATACATGTAGGGTATAAGTATCGTCCTGATTGGTCATTGTTTAGCCTGTCAAAAGCTTGCTGGAAACTGATTGGCTAATAACGATCGCAAAAATTTGCATATCAAATTTTCCTTCTGTAAAACATTAGGACATAGGCCATAGATGATACATGCCAAAGGAGAGCTTCATAGCTTGTACGGTTCCTGAGAAACAGATTTTTAGCTTTGGCTCCGCCCCCTGTGGGCGTATGTCTACACAGATTGACGGGCTACCTCAGAATCATGTTGGCATCAAAGTTGTAAAGTGGCATTAGTGTAGGTTTAAGCATTCAAAAGTTACAGCTGTTAGAGTAAATTTGGGTGTGCCACGGTAAGATTAATTTGCATATGGCGGCCATATTGTTTACAAATGTCACAATTTTTTCGATTATTATTGAGGTTGGGACTCTGCTGAGTTGTTTGACACCAAATATGACAGGATTGGTCAATGACCCTAGGACAAGTTCTCAAAAGTAGGTTTTGCATATTATGCTAAACAACAAAAAATCTAAGTGGGCGGAGCTTAGTGGTTCTATTGACCTTTTTGATTTGCCATTAACCAAGGAATCATATAATGCAAGAATTTTTGCTCTAGCTATCAGGGCGTAGGAGTTACGAGGCCAAACGCGTTGACCTACGCCATAGCGCCCCCTTGAGGCCGATCGGGCTCATCTTTTGAATCTGAGTAGCGGTGAGAAGTACTACCATATGACCAAGTCTCAGCCCTGTAGGCCTTACGGTTTCTTCTGCCCGATCACTTCTATGGCAGAAAAAGAATAAGAACTATAATAATAATAATAATCAGAACAATTACAATAGGGTTTCTAGCACTACGTGCTCGAACCCCTAATAATCAGAACAATTACAATAGGGTTTCTAGCACTACGTGCTCGAACCCCTAATAATCAGAACAATTACAATAGGGTTTCTAGCACTACGTGCTCGAACCCCTAATAATAATAATAATAATAATAATAATAATAATAATCAGAACAATTACAATAGGGTTTCTAGCACTACGTGCTCGAACCCCTAATAATCAGAACAATTACAATAGGGTTTCTAGCACTACGTGCTCGAACCCCTAATAATAATAATAATCAGAACAATTACAATAGGGTTTCTAGCACTACGTGCTCGAACCCCTAATAATAATAATAATCAGAACAATTACAATAGGGTTTCTAGCACTACGTGCTCGAACTGTATATCTGTATATACATGTATGTAAATTTGTGTGTTGATAGGGTCAAAGGTTCCTGACTTCTGACCATTTAGGTTTGAAAAAAGTGATGATAGAGGCTTATGGCCTACAAAATGGCTGTTGCTCTTTGGCCATATTAGAGGCAAAAAATATCTGATTTGGCTCAAAATTTGCAATCAGGATCACAATATCAGTCTATATATGTAAGTCAATTTCTGTGTCAATAGGGTCAAAGGTTCCTGACTTCTGTCCATTTAGATTTGAAAAAAGCGATAATACAGGCTTGAGGCCTACAAAATCGCTGTAGTTTTCCAGCCGTTGTAGAGGCAAAACATGTCCGATTTGGCTGAAAATTTGGAATCAAGATCAGATTATCAGTCTATATATGTGTATAAATTTGTGTGTTGATAGGGTGAAAGGTTCCTGTCTTCTGTCCATTTAGGTTGGAAAATAGCGATAAATAGAATAAATTGAAAATAGTTATTTTTTCCCTGTAGAGCCTACTGAAGACTTATTTGGCTCATACTTGGCACATGTACTTCAAATGTCATTGTTAATTAGTAGCTTCAACAGTTTTGGCATGTTTTAAACTTTGACAGAGTTTTGGCCAAATAACTCTGAAAAGGCTTTCACGTACATGTTTGATCAAGGTTTATGGGCCTCAAATAGTTAAAATGTCAAGATTTTTTTGATAATTATTTACCTACAGGGTCTCAAGATTGCATCAAGACCAAATTTGTTTTGATTGATTAAGGACTTAAAGACAAGTTCGAAAAGAGCAATTTTTACTCTTTTGGCCACTGATGAAAATCTTTGCATTTTTGGTAAACATATGTAATTACAAAGTTGTAAAGGCTACAGCAAAGTATACAACTAAAAAAGAATAACAAGCCTAGGCCACTTGTACCTTTAGATATAACTTATTTGCTGCTATAGCGCCCCCTTGAGGCCAATCAACGCCATATTTTAATGGATGATAGAAGGCCCTGAGATACATGTAGGGTATAAGTATCGTCCTGATTGGTCATTGTTTAGCCTGTCAAAAGCTTGCTGGAATCTGATTGGCTAATAACGATTGCAAAAATTTGCATATCAAATTTTCCTTCTTTAAAACATTAGGACATAGGCCATAGATGATACATGCCAAAGGAGAGCTTCATAGCTTGTAAGGTTCCTGAGAAACAGATTTTTAGCTTTGGCTCCGCCCCCTGGGGGCGTATGTCTACACAGATTGACGGGCTACCTCAGAATCATGTAGGCATCAAAGTTGTAAAGTGGCATTAGTGTAGGTTTAAGCATTCAAAAGTTACAGCTGTTAGAGTAAATTTGGGTGTGCCACGGTAAGATTAATTTGCATATGGTGGCCATATTGTTTAAAAATTTCTCAATTTTTTCGATAATTATTGAGGATGGGACTCTGCTGAGTTGTTTGACACCAAACATGACAGGATTGGTCAATGACCCTAGGACAAGTTCTCAAAAGTAGGTTTTGCATATTATGCTAAATAGCCAAAAATCTAAGTGGGCGGAGCTTAGTGGTTTTATTGACCTTTTTGATTTGCCATTAACCAAGGAATCATATAATGCAAGAATTTTTGCTCTAGCTATCAGGGCGTAGGAGTTACGGGGCCAAACGCGTTGACCTTCGCCATAGCGCCCCCTTGAGGCCGATCGGGCTCATCTTTTGAATCTGAGTAGCGGTGAGAAGTACTACCATATGACCAAGTCTCAGCCCTGTAGGCCTTACGGTTTCTTCTGCCCAATCACTTCTATGGCAGAAAAAGAATAAGAACTATAATAAATATAGCCGCAAGCGGCGATTTACGGGGTTCGAGCGTTACAGGCAAAGAGACCCCTGGAGGCCAGTTAGGCTTAAAACATGTTGCCGGTTGACCGGCATCGCCAAACTGGATGAGGATGACCAGCATGACCGTGAAGACCAAGCTAGATTACCAGCATGACTAATCTGGATGACAAACTTGTTGACCATATTGACCAAGCTGGAAGACCATAATGACCAAACTGGATGACCAGCATGGCAAAGGTGGTTGGCCAGTATGACCAAGCTGGAAGACCACCATTACTATGAGGACAAAGCTGAATGACCAGCAGGACCATAATGACCAATGTGAATGGCCAGCATGACCAAGCTGGATGGCCAGCATAACCAAGCTGGGTGACCAGCGTGACCATAAAGACCATAATGGCAATGCTAGATGAGTGGTGTGAGTAAACTAGTTGAAAAGCTTTGATAAATTGAGCTGTAGTGTTCATCAGGTTTTATGTGGTGTCTTACTGCACTCTAGTGCGCATTTGGTGAAACAAATTCAGTTCTTAAATTGAAAAAACACAAGGCATAAAAAGGGCATATAAATAACCCGTATATAGTATATAAGTTTTGACCTGATTAACATTCCGCCTGTTAAAAGCTTGCTGGAATGTGATTGGCTAATAGTGACCACAAAAGTGTCCATATCAAATTTTCATTTGGTGTACCATTAGTGCATGGGCCATAGATGATAATTGGCTAGGATGACCTTGATAGCTTGTATGGTTCTAGAGAAACAGCTATCGAGCATTGGCCCCGCCCCCTGGGAGTGTATGTCTACTTAAACTGACAGGGTATCTGAGAATCATGTAATGATCAAAGGACTGAAGTGGTATTAGTGTCAGGTTAAGCATTCAAAAGTTATAAGTGTTAAAGACATTTTACTGCACCATGGTAGAACTCATTTGCATATGGCGGCCATATTGTTTATAAATGTAAAGGTTTTTTTAATAATTATTGAGGAGTAAGCTCTGCTGAACTGTTTGACACCAAACATGTCATGATTGGTCAAGGATCCAAGGACAAGATCTCAAAAGTAGGTTTTGCATATTATGCAAATTTAAAAAAAAATTAAGTGTGTGGAGCATAAACAAGAATGACCCAGGTGGCTGACCATCATGAACAAGAAGGATAAATATGTTCAATTAAGCAAGACAAGCAAGATTGAATAAGTTCAGCAGAGCTTTAATTTAGAATAATTCAAATGTAACTGTTTCACCAAATGACCACCAGAGCGCAGCAAGAGACCACATATAACCTGCTGGAAATCTATCACTCTATAAGTAAGACAGAACATTCCCTATCAGTGTGTTTCTATTTATTAAAAAGAGAAGAAAAGTCCGATTGGGCTCCAAATTGGTACTCATGATCAACTGGTCTGTATATACATGTATGTAAATTTGTGTGTTGATAGGGTCAAATGTTCCTTACTTCTGACCATTTAGGTTTGAAAAAAGTGATAATACAGGCTTATGGCCTACAAAATGGCTGTTGCTCTTTGGCCATATTAGAGGCAAAAAATATCTGATTTGGCTCAAAATTTGCAATCATGATCACAATATCAGTCTATATATGTATGTCAATTTCTGTGTCAATAGGGTCAAAGGTTCCTGACTTCTGTCAATTTAGATTTGAAAAAAGCGATAATACAGGCTTGAGGCCTACAAAATCGCTGTAGTTTTCCAGCCGTTGTAGAGGCAAAACGTCCGATTTGGCTGAAAATTTGCAATCAAGATCAGATTATCAGTCTATATATGTGTATAAATTTGTGTGTTGATAGGGTGAAAGGTTCATGTCTTCTGTCCATTTAGGTTGGAAAATAGCGATAAATGGAATAAATTGAAAATAGTTATTTTTTCACTGTAGAGCCTACTGAAGACTTATTTGGCTCATACATGGCACATGTGCTTCAAATGTCATTGTTAATTAGTAGCTTCAACAGTTTTGGCATGTTTTAAACTTTGACAGAGTTTTGGCCAAATAACTCTGAAAAGGCTTTCACGTACATGTTTGATCAAGGTGTTGGGGCCATAAAAAGTTAAAATTCTAACATTTTTTTGATAATTATTTACCTACACGGTCTCAAGATTGTGAAAAGACCAAAGTTGATTTAATTGGTTGAATATCCAGGGACTAGTTCAAAAAGTGCAATTTTTACTCTACTGGCCACTGATGCAAAACAATACATTTTTGGTAAAGACATGTAATTACAAAGTTGTAAAGGTTACAGCAAAGCATAAAACTCAAAAAGAATAACAAGCCTAGGCCACTTGTACCTTTAGATATAACTGATTTTCTGCTATAGCGCCCCCTAGAGGCCAATCAACGCCATATTTTAATGGATGATAGAAGGCCCTCATATACATGTACAATATAAGTATCGTCCTGATTGGTGATTGTTTAGCCTGTCAAAAGCTTGCTGCAATCTGATTGGCTAATAGCGACCACAAAAATTCACACATCAAAATATCCTTCAGTAGTCCATTAGGACATAGGCCACAGAGGATACATGCCAAACGAGAGCTTGATAGCTTGTACGGTTCCTGAGAAACAGATTTTTAGCTTTGGCTCCGCCCCCTGGGGGCGTATGTCTACACAGATTGACGGGCTACCTCAGAATCATGTTGGCATCAAAGTTGTAAAGTGGCATTAGTGTAGGTTTAAGCATTCAAAAGTTACAGCTGTTAGAGTAAATTTGGGTGTGCCACGGTAAGATTAATTTGCATATGGCGGCCATATTGTTTACAAATTTCACAATTTTTTCGATAATTATTGAGGTTGGGACTCTGCTGAGTTGTTTGACACCAAATATGACAGGATTGGTCAATGACCCTAGGACAAGTTCTCAAAAGTAGGTTTTGCATATTCTGCTAAATAGCAAAAAATCTAAGTGGGCGGAGCTTAGTGGTTCTATTGACCTTTTTGATTTGCCATTAACCAAGGAATCATATAATGCAAGAATTTTTGCTCTAGCTATCAGGGCGTAGGAGTTACGAGGCCAAACACGTTGACCTTCCCCATAGCGCCCCCTTGAGGCCGATCGGGCTCATCTTTTGAATCTGAGTAGCGGTGAGAAGTACTACCATATGACCAAGTCTCAGCCCTGTAGGCCTTACGGTTTCTTCTGCCCAATCACTTCTATGGCAGAAAAAGAATAAGAACTATAATAATAATAATAATAATAATAATCAGAACAATTACAATAGGGTTTCTAGCACTACGTGCTCGAACCCCTAAATATAGCCGCAAGCGGCGATTTACGGGGTTCGAGCGTTACAGGCAAAGAGACCCCTGGAGGCCAGTTAGGCTTAAAACATGTTGCCGGTTGACCGGCATCGCCAAACTGGATGAGGATGACCAGCATGACCGTGAAGACCAAGCTAGATTACCAGCATGACTAATCTGGATGACAAACTTGTTGACCATATTGACCAAGCTGGAAGACCATAATGACCAAACTGGATGACCAACATGGCAAAGGTGGTTGGCCAGTATGACCAAGCTGGAAGACCACCATTACTATGAGGACAAAGCTGAATGACCAGCAGGACCATAATGACCAATGTGAATGGCCAGCATGACCAAGTTGGATGGCCAGCATAACCAAGCTGGGTGACCAGCGTGACCATAAAGACCATAATGGCAATGCTAGATGAGTGGTGTGAGTAAACTAGTTGAAAAGCATTGATAAATTGAGCTGTAGTGTTCATCAGGTTTTATGTGGTGTCTTACTGCACTCTAGTGCGCATTTGGTGAAACAAATTCAGTTCTTAAATTGAAAAAACACAAGGCATAAAAAGGGCATATAAATAACCCGTATATAGTATATAAGTTTTGACCTGATTAACATTCCACCTGTTAAAAGCTTGCTGGAATGTGATTGGCTAATAGTGACCACAAAAGTGTCCATATCAAATTTTCATTTGGTGTACCATTAGTGCATGGGCCATAGATGATAATTGGCCAGGATGACCTTGATAGCTTGTATGGTTCTAGAGAAACAGCTATCGAGCATTGGCCCCGCCCCCTGGGGGGGTGTATGTCTACTTGAACTGACAGGGTATCTGAGAATCATGTAATGATCAAAGGACTGAAGTGGTATTAGTGTCAGGTTAAGCATTCAAAAGTTATAAGTGTTAAAGACATTTTACTGCACCATGGTAGAACTCATTTGCATATGGCGGCCATATTGTTTATAAATGTAAAGATTTTTTTTATAATTATTGAGGAGTAAGCTCTGCTGAACTGTTTGACACCAAACATGTCATGATTGGTCAAGGATCCAAGGACAAGATCTCAAAAGTAGGTTTTGCATATTATGCAAATTTAAAAAAAAATTAAGTGGGTGGAGCATAAACAAGAATGACCCAGGCGGCTGACCAGCATGAACAAGGAGGATAAATATGTTCAATTTAGCAAGACAAGCAAGATTGAATAAGTTCAGCAGAGCTTTAATTAAGAATAATTCACCTGTAGCTGTTTCACCAAATGACCACCAGAGCGCAGCAAGAGACCACATATAACCTGCTGGAACTCTATCACTATCAGAAAGACAGAACATTCCCCATCAGTGTGTTTCTATTTATTAAAAAGAGAAGAAAAGTCCGATTGGGCTCCAAATTGGTACTCATGATCAAGTGGTCTGTATATACATGTATGTAAATTTGTGTGTTGATAGGGTCAAAGGTTCCTGACTTCTGACCATTTAGGTTTGAAAAAAGTGATAATACAGGCTTATGGCCTACAAAATGGCTGTTGCTCTTTGGCCATATTAGAGGCAAAAAATATCTGATTTGGCTCAAAATTTGCAATCAGGATCACAATAGCAGTCTATATATGTATGTCAATTTCTGTGTCAATAGGGTCAAAGGTTCCTGACTTCTGTCCATTTAGATTTGAAAAAAGCGATAATACAGGCTTGAGGCCTACAAAATCGCTGTAGTTTTCCAGCCGTTGTAGAGGCAAAACATGTCCGATTTGGCTGAAAATTTGCAATCAAGATCAGAGTATCAGTCTATATATGTGTATAAATTTGTGTGTTGATAGGGTGAAAGGTTCCTGTCTTCTGTCCATTTAGGTTGGAAAATAGCGATAAATAGAATAAATTGAAAATAGTTATTTTTTCACTGTAGAGCCTACTGAAGACTTATTTGGCTCATACTTGGCACATGTACTTCAAATGTCATTGTTAATTAGTAGCTTCGACAGTTTTGGCATGTTTTAAACTTTGACAGAGTTTTGGCCAAATAACTCTGAAAAGGCTTTCACGTACATGTTTGATCAAGGTTTATGGGCCTCAAATAGTTAAAATGTCAAGATTTTTTTGATAATTATTTACCTACAGGGTCTCAAGATTGCATCAAGACCAAATTTGTTTTGATTGATTGAGGACTTAAAGACAAGTTCGAAAAGACCAATTTTTACTCTTTTGGCCACTGATGAAAATCTTTGCATTTTTGGTAATTATATGTAATTACAAAGTTGTAAAGGCTACAGCAAAGTATACAAATAAAAAAGAATAACAAGCCTAGGCCACTTGTACCTTTAGATATAACTGATTTTCTGCTATAGCGCCCCCTTGAGGCCAATCAACGCCATATTTTAATGGATGATAGAAGGCCCTGAGATACATGTAGGGTATAAGTATCGTCCTGATTGGTCATTGTTTAGCCTGTCAAAAGCTTGCTGGAATCTGATTGGCTAATAACAATTGCAAAAATTTGCATATCAAATTTTCCTTCTGTAAAACATTAGGACATAGGCCATAGATGATACATGCCAAAGGAGAGCTTCATAGCTTGTACGGTTCCTGAGAAACAGATTTTTAGCTTTGGCTCCGCCCCCTGGGGGCGTATGTCTACACAGATTGACGGGCTACCTCAGAATCATGTTCGCATCAAAGTTGTACAGTGGCATTAGTGTAGGTTTAAGCATTCAAAAGCTACAGCTGTTAGAGTAAATTTGGGTGTGCCACGGTAAGATTAATTTGCATATGGCGGCCATATTGTTTACAAATTTCACAATTTTTTCGATAATTATTGAGGTTGGGACTCTGCTGAGTTGTTTGACACCAAATATGACAGGATTGGTCAATGACCCTAGGACAAGTTCTCAAAAGTAGGTTTTGCATATTATGCTAAATAGCAAAAAATCTAAGTGGGCGGAGCTTAGTGGTTCTATTGACCTTTTTGATTTGCCATTAACAAAGGAATCATATAGTGCAAGAATTTTTGCTCTAGCTATCAGGGCGTGGCAGTTACGAGGCCTAACGCGTTGACCTTCGCCATAGCGCCCCCTTGAGACCGATCGGGCTCATCTTTTGAATCTGAGTAGCGGTGAGAAGTACTACCATATGACCAAGTCTCAGCCCTGTAGGCCTTACGGTTTCTTCTGCCCAATCACTTCTATGGCAGAAAAAGAATAAGAACTATAATAATAATAATAATAATAATAATAATCAGAACAATTACAATAGGGTTTCTAGCACTACGTGCTCGAACCCCTAATAATCAGAACAATTACAATAGGGTTTCTAGCACTACGTGCTCGAACCCCTAATAATAATAAATATAGCCTCAAGCGGCGATTTACGGGGTTCGAGCGTCACAGGCAAAGAGGCCCCTGGAGGCCAGTTAGGCTTAAAACCTGTTGCTGGTTGACCGTCATCACCAAACTGGATAACCAAGCTGGGTAACCAGCGTGACCATAAAGACCATAATGACAATGCTAGATGAGTGGTGTGAGTAAACTAGTTGAAAAGCATTGATAAATTGAGCTGTAGTGTTCATCAGGTTTTATGTGGTGTCTTGCTGCACTCTAGTGGGCATTTGGTGAAACAACTTCAGTTCTTAAATTAAAAAAACACAAGGCATAAAAAGGGCATATAAATAACCCATATATAGTGTATAAGTTTTGACCTGATAAACATTCTGCCTGTCAACAGCTTGCTGGAATGTGATTGGCTAATAGTGACCACAAAAGTGTCCATATCAAATTTTCATTTGGTGTACCATTAGTGCATGGGCCATAGATGATAATTGGCAAGGATGACCTTGATAGCTTGTATGGTTGTAGAGAAACAGCTATCGAGCATTGGCTCTGCCCCCTGGGGGTGTATGTCTACTTAAACTCACAGGGTATCTGAGAATCATGTAATGATCAAAGGACTGAAGTGGTATTAGTGTCAGGTTAAGCATTCAAAAGTTATAAGTGTTAAAGACATTTTACTGCACCATGGTAAAACTAATTTGCATATGGCGGCCATATTGTTTATAAATGTAAAGATTTTTTTTAATAATTATTGAGGAGTAAGCTCTGCTGAACTGTTTGACACCAAACATGTCATGATTGGTCAAGGAGGCAAAGACAAGATCTCAAAAGTAGGTTTTGCATATTATGCAAATTTAAAAAAAAATTAAGTGGGTGGAGCATAAACAAGAATGACCCAGGCGGCTGACTAGCATGAACAAGAAGGATAAATATGTTCAATTAAGCAAGACAAGCAAGATTGAATAAGTTCAGCAGAGCTTTAATTTAGAATAATTCACCTGTAGCTGTTTCACCAAAAGACCACCAGAGCGCAGCAAGAGACCACATATAACCTGCTGGAAATCTATCACTCTATAAGTAAGACAGAACATTCCCTATCAGTGTGTTTCTATTTATTAAAAAGAGAAGAAAAGTCCGATTGGGCTCCAAATTGGTAGTCATGATCAAGTGGTCTGCATATATATGTGTGTAAATTTGTGTGTTGATAGGGTCAAAGGTTCCTGACTTCTGTCCATTTAGGTTTGAAAATAGCGATAATACAGGCTTATGGCCTACAAAATGGCTGTTGCTCTTTGGCCATATTAGAGGCAAAAAATATCTGATTTGGCTCAAAATTTGCAATCAAGATCACAATATCAGTCTATATATGTATGTAAATTTCTGTGTCAATAGGGTCAAAGGTTCCTGACTTCTGTCCATTTAGATTTGAAAAAAGCGATAATACAGGCTTGAGGCCTACAAAATTGCTGTAGTTTTCCAGCCGTTGTAGAGGGAAAACATGTCCGATTTGGCTGAAAATTTGCAATCAAGATCAGATTATCAGTCTATATATGTGTATAAATTTGTGTGTTGATAGGGTGAAAGGTTCCTGTCTTCTGTCCATTTAGGTTGGAAAATAGCGATAAATAGAATAAACTGAAAATAGTTATTTTTTCACTGTAGAGCCTACTGAAGACTTATTTGGCTCATACTTGGCACATGTGCTTCAAATGTCATTGTTAATTAGTAGCTTCAACAGTTTTGGCATGTTTTAAACTTTGACAGAGTTTTGGCCAAATAACTCTGAAAAGGCTTTCACGTACATGTTTGATCAAGGTTTATGGGCCTCAAATAGTTAAAATGTCAAGATTTTTTTGATAATTATTTACCTACAGGGTCTCAAGATTGCATCAAGACCAAATTTGTTTTGATTGATTAAGGACTTAAAGACAAGTTCGAAAAGAGCAATTTTTACTCTTTTGGCCACTGATGAAAATCTTTGCATTTTTGGTAAATACATGTAATTACAAAGTTGTAAAGGCTACAGCAAAGTATAAAATTCAAAAAGAATAACAAGCCTAGGCCACTTGTACCTTTAGATATAACAGATTTTCTGCTATAGCGCCCCCTTGAGGCCAATCAACGCCATATTTTAATGGATGATAGAAGGCCCTCATATACATGTAGGGTATAAGTATCGTCCTGATTGGTGATTGTTTAGCCTGTCAAAAGCTTGCTGGAAGCTGATTGGCTAATAGCGATCGCAAAAATTTGCATATCAAATTTTCCTTCTGTGAAACATTAGAACATAGGACATAGATGATACATGCCAAAGAAGAGCTTCGTAGCTTGTACGGTTCCTGAGAAACAGATTTTTAGCTTTGGCTCCGCCCCCTGGAGGCTTATGTTTACACAGATTGACACTCTACCTCAGAATCATGTTGGCATCAAAGCTCTAAAGTGGCATTAGTGTAGGTTTAAGCATTCAAAAGTTACAGCTGTTAGAGTAAATTTGGGTGTGCTACGGTAAGATTAATTTGCATATGGCGGCCATATTGTTTACAAATTTCACAATTTTTTCGATAATTATTAAGGTTGGGACTCTGCTGAGTTGTTTGACACCAAATATGGCAGGATTGGTCAATGACCCTAGGACAAGTTCTCAAAAGTAGGTTTTGCATATTATGCTAAATAGCAAAAAATCTAAGTGGGCGGAGCTTAGTGGTTCTATTGACCTTTTTGATTTGCCATTAACCAAGGAATCATATAATGCAAGAATTTTTGCTCTAGCTATCAGGGCGTGGGAGTTACGAGGCCAAACGCGTTGACCTTCGCCATAGCGCCCCCTTGAGGCCGATCGGGCTCATCTTTTGAATCTGAGTAGCGGTGAGAAGTACTACCATATGACCAAGTCTCAGCCCTGTAGGCCTTACGGTTTCTTCTGCCCAATCACTTCTATGGCAGAAAAAGAATAAGAATAATAATAATAATAAATATAGCCGCAAGCGGCGATTTACGGGGTTCGAGTGTTACAGGCAAAGAGACCCCTGGAGGCCAGTTAGGCTTAAAACATGTTGCCGGTTGACCGGCATCGCCAAACTGGTTGAGGATGACCAGCATGACTGTGAAGACCAAGCTAGATTACCAGCATGACTAATCTGGATGACAAACTTGTTGAACATATTGACCGAGCTGGAAGACCATAATGACCAAACTGATGACCAGCATGGCAAAGGTGGTTGGCCAGTATGACCAAGCTGGAAGACCACCATTACTATGAGGACAAAGCTGAATGGCCATCAGGACCATAATGACCAATGTGAATGGCCAGCATGACCAAGCTGGATGGC
Organism: Astyanax mexicanus; assembly: GCF_023375975.1. Classification (NCBI taxonomy): domain Eukaryota; kingdom Metazoa; phylum Chordata; class Actinopteri; order Characiformes; family Acestrorhamphidae; genus Astyanax; species Astyanax mexicanus. Next base: position 3,373,546 of record NC_064411.1, read on the forward strand.
CAGCATAACCAAGCTGGGTGACCAGCGTGACCATAAAGACCATAATGGCAATGCTAGATGAGCGGTGTTAGTACACTAGTTGAAAAGCATTGATAAATTGAGCTGTAGTGTTCATCAGGTTTTATGTGGTGTCTTACTGCACTCTAGTGGGCATTTGGTGAAACAAATTCAGTTCTTAAATTGAAAAAACACAAGGCATAAAAAGGGCATATAAATAACCCGTATATAGTATATAAGTTTTGACCTGATTAACATTCCGCCTGTTAAAAGCTTGCTGGAATGTGATTGGCTAATAGTGACCACAAAAGTGTCCATATCAAATTTTCATTTGGTGTACCATTAGTGCATGGGCCATAGATGATAATTGGCAAGGACGACCTTGATAGCTTGTATGGTTCTAGAGAAACAGCTATCGAGCATTGGCTCCGCCCCCTGGGGGGGTGTATGTCTACTTAAACTGACAGGGTATCTGAGAATCATGTAATGATCAAAGGACTGAAGTGGTATTAGTGTCAGGTTAAGCATTCAAAAGTTATAAGTGTTAAAGAGATTTTACTGCACCATGGTAGAACTCATTTGCATATGGCGGCCATATTGTTTATAAATGTAAAGATTTTTTTAATAATTATTGAGGAATAAGCTCTGCTGAACTGTTTGATACCAAACATGTCATGATTGGTCAAGGAGCCAAGGACAAGATCTCAAAAGTAGGTTTTGCATATTATGCAAATAAAAAAAAAAATTAAGTGGGTGGAACATAAACAAGAATGACCCAGGTGGCTGACTAGCATGACCAAGAAGGATAAAGATCTTCAATTAAGCAAGACAAGCAAGATTAAATAAGTTCAGCAGAGCTTTAATTTAGAATAATTCACCTGTAGCTGTTTCACCAAATGACCACCAGAGCGCAGCAAGAGACCACATATAACCTGCTGGAAATCTATCACTCTATCAGAAAGACAGAACATTCCCTATCAGTGTGTTTCTATTTATTAAAAAGAGAGGAAAAGTCCGATTGGGCTCAAAATTGGTAGTCATGATCAAGTGGTCTGTATATATATGTGTGTAAATGTGTGTGTTGATAGGGTCAAAGGTTCCTGACTTCTGTCCATTTAGGCTTGAAAAAAGCGATAATACAGGCTTATGGCCTACAAAATGGCTGTTGCTCTTTGGCCATATTGGAGGCAAAAAATATCTGATTTGGCTCAAAATTTGCAATCAAGATCACAATATCAGTCTATATTTGTATGTAAATTTCTGTGTCGATAGGGTCAAAGGTTCCTGACTTCTGTCCATTTAGGTTTGAAAAAAGCGATAATACAGGCTTGAGGCCTACAAAATCGCTGTAGTTTTCCAGCCGTTGTAGAGGGAAAACATGTCCGATGTGGCTGAAAATTTGCAATCAAGATCAGATTATCAGTCTATATATGTGTATAAATTTGTGTGTTGATAGGGTCAAAGGTTCCTGTCTTCTGTCCATTTAGGTTGGAAAATAGCGATAAATAGAATAAATTGAAAATAGTTAATTTGTCACTGTAGAGCCTACTGAAGACTTATTTGGCTCATACTTGGCACATGTGCTTGAAATGTCATTGTTAATTAGTAGCTTCAACAGTTTTGACCTGTTTAAAACTTTGACAGAGTTTTGGCCAAATAACTCTGAAAAGGCTTTCACGTACATGTTTGATCAAGGTTTATGGGCCTCAAATAGTTAAAATGTCAAGATTTTTTTGATAATTATTTACCTACAGAGTCTCAAGATTGCATCAAGACCAAATTTGTTTTGATTGATTAAGGACTTAAAGACAAGTTCGAAAAGAGCAATTTTTACTCTTTTGGCCACTGATGAAAATCTTTGCATTTTTGGTAAACATATGTAATTACAAAGTTGTAAAGGCTACAGCAAAGTATACAAATAAAAAAGAATAACAAGCCTAGGCCACTTGTACCTTTAGATATAACTGATTTTCTGCTATAGCGCCCCCTTGAGGCCAATCAACGCCATATTTTAATGGATGATAGAAGGCCCTGAGATACATGTAGGGTATAAGTATCGTCCTGATTGGTCATTGTTTAGCATGTCAAAAGCTTGCTGGAATCTGATTGGCTAATAACGATCGCAAAATTTTGCATATCAAATTTTCGTTCTGTAAAACATTAGGACATAGGCCATAGATGATACATGCCAAAGGAGAGCTTCATAGCTTGTACGGTTCCTGAGAAACAGATTTTTAGCTTTGGCTCCGCCCCCTGGGGGCGTATGTCTACACAGATTGACGGGCTACCTCAGAATCATGTTGGCATCAAAGGTCTAAAGTGGCCTTAGTGTAGGTTTAAGCATTCAAAAGTTACAGCTGTTAGAGTAAATTTGGGTGTGCCACGGTAAGATTAATTTGCATGTGGCGGCCATATTGTTTACAAATTTCACAATTTTTTTGATAATTATTGAGGTTGGGACTCTGCTGAGTTGTTTGTCACCAAATATGACAGGATTGGTCAATGACCCTAGGACAAGTTCTCAAAAGTAGGTTTTGCATATTATGCTAAATAGCAAAAAATCTAAGTGGGCGGAGCTTAGTGGTTCTATTGACCTTTTTGATTTGCCATTAACCAAGGAATCATATAGTCCAAGAATTTTTGCTCTAGCTTTCAGGGCGTGGCAGTTACGAGGCCTAACGCGTTGACCTTCGCCATAGCGCCCCCTTGAGGCCGATTTGGCTCATCTTTTGAATCTGAGTAGCGGTGAGAAGTACTACCATATGACCAAGTCTCAGCCCTGTAGGCCTTACGGTTTCTTCTGCCCGATCACTTCTATGGCAGAAAAAGAATAAGAATAATAATAATAATAATAATAATAATAATAATAATAATCAGAACAATTACAATAGGGTTTCTAGCACTACGTGCTCGAACCCCTAATAATCAGAACAATTACAATAGGGTTTCTAGCACTACGTGCTCGAACCCCTAATAATCAGAACAATTACAATAGGGTTTCTAGCACTACGTGCTCGAACCCCTAATAAATATAGCCGCAAGCGGCGATTTACGGGGTTCGAGCGTTACAGGCAAAGAGGCCCCTGGAGGCCAGTTAGGCTTAAAACCTGTTGCTGGTTGACCGTCATCACCAAACTGGATAACCAAGGTGGGTGACCATTATGACCATAAAGACCCAGGTGTTAGACCAGCATGACCATAAAGACCCAGCTGGTAGACCAGCATGACCATAAAGACCCAGCTGATTGACCAGCATGAACATAAAGACCCAGCTGGTTGACCAGCATGACCAAAATACCCAGCTAGTTGACCAGAATGAAAATAAGGACCAAGCTGGTTGACTAGCATGACCATAATAACCATGCTAGATGAGTGATGTGAGTAAACTAGTTGTAAAAGGCATTGATAAATTGAGCTGTAGTGTTCAGCAGGTTTTATGTGGTGTCTTTCTGCACTCTAGTGGGCATTTGGTGAAACAACATCAGTTCTTAAATTGAAAAATACAAACCACATTAATCCTGATGGGAGCCTAGTGATGAGGCATAAAAAGGCCACATATAAATAACTCACATATGGTGTATACGTTTTTACCTGATTAACATTCAGCCTGTCAAAAGCTTGCTGGAAAGTGATTGGCTAATAGTGACCACAAAAATGTATCAACATTTCCTTTGGTGTACCATTAGTGCATGGGCCATAGATGATAATTGGCAAGGATGACCTTGATAGCTTGTATGGTTCTAGAGAAACAGCTATCGAGCATTGGCTCCGCCCCCTGGGGGTGTATGTCTACTTACACTGACAGGGTATCTGAGAGTCATGTAATGATCAAAGGACTGAAGTGGTATTAGTGTCAGGTTAAGCATTCAAAAGTTATAAGTGTTAAAGACATTTTACTGCACCATGGAAAAACTAATTTGCATATGGCGGCCATATTGTTTATAAATGTAAAGATTTTGTTTAATAATTATTGAGGAGTAAGCTCTGCTGAACTGTTTGACACCAAACATGTCATGATTGGACAAGGAGGCAAAGACAAGTTCTCAAAAGTAGGTTTTGCATATTATGCAAATTAAAAAAAAAAAATTGGGTGGAGCATAAACAAGAATGACCCAGGTGGCTGACCAGCATGACCAAGAAGGATACAGATGTTCAATTAAGCAAGACAAGCAAGATTAAATAAGTTCAGCAGAGCTTTTATTTAGAATAATTAAACTGTAACTGTTTCACCAAATGACCACCAGAGCGCAGCAAGAGACCACATATAACCTGCTGGAAATCTATCACTCTATAAGTAAGACAGAACATTCCCTATCAGTGTGTTTCTATTTATTAAAAAGAGAAGAAAAGTCCGATTGGGCTCCAAATTGGTACTCATGATCAAGTGGTCTGTATATATATGTTTGTAAATTTGTGTGTTGATAGGGTCAAAGGTTCCTGACTTCTGTCCATTTAGGCTTGAAAAAAGCGATAATACAGGCTTATGGCCTACAAAATGGCTGTTGCTCTTTGGCCATATTAGAGGCAAAAAATATCTGATTTGGCTCAAAATTTGCAATCAGGATCACAATATCAGTCTATATATGTATGTCAATTTCTGTGTCAATAGGGTCAAAGGTTCCTGACTTCTGTCCATTTAGATTTGAAAAAAGCGATAATACAGGCTTGAGGCCTACAAAATCGCTGTAGTTTTCCAGCCGTTGTAGAGGCAAAACATGTTCGATTTGGCTGAAAATTTGCAATCAAGATCAGATTATCAGTCTATATATGTGTATAAATTTGTGTGTTGATAGGGTGAAAGGTTCCTGTCTTCTGTCCATTTAGGTTGGAAAATAGCGATAAATAGAATAAATTGAAAATAGTTATTTTTTCACTGTAGAGCCTACTGAAGACTTATTTGGCTCATACTTGGCACATGTACTTCAAATGTCATTGTTAATTAGTAGCTTCAACAGTTTTGGCATGTTTTAAACTTTGACAGAGTTTTGGCCAAATAACTCTGAAAAGGCTTTCACGCACATGTTTGATCAAGGTTTATGGGCCTCAAATAGTTAAAATGTCAAGATTTTTTTGATAATTATTTACCTACAGGGTCTCAAGATTGCATCAAGACCAAATTTGTTTTGATTGATTAAGGGCTTAAAGACAAGTTCGAAAAGAGCAATTTTTACTCTTTTGGCCACTGATGAAAATCTTTGCATTTTTGGTAAACACATGTAATTATAAAGGTGTAAAGGCTACAGCAAAGTATACAACTAAAAAAGAATAACAAGGCTAGGCCACTTGTACCTTTAGATATAACTGATTTTCTGCTATAGCGCCCCCTTGAGGCCAATCAACGCCATATTTTAATGGATGATAGAAGGCCCTGAGATACATGTAGGGTATAAGTATCGTCCTGATTGGTCATTGTTTAGCCTGTCAAAAGCTTGCTGGAATCTGATTGGCTAATAACGATCGCAAAAATTTGCATATCAAATTTTCCTTCTGTAAAACATTAGGACATAGGCCATAGATGATACATGCCAAAGGAGAGCTTCATAGCTTGTACGGTTCCTGAGAAACAGATTTTTAGCTTTGGCTCCGCCCCCTGGGGGCGTATGTCTACACAGATTGACATGCTACCTCAGAATCATGTTGGCATCAATGTTGTAAAGTGGCATTAGTGTAGGTTTAAGCATTCAAAAGTTACAGCTGTTAGAGTAAATTTGGGTGTGCCACAGTAAGATTAATTTGCATATGGCGGCCATATTCTTTACAAATTTCAAAATTTTTTCGATAATTATTGAGGTTGGGACTCTGCTGAGTTGTTTGACACCAAATATGACAGGATTGGTCAATGACCCTAGGACAAGTTCTCAAAAGTAGGTTTTGCATATTATGCTAAATAGCAAAAAATCTAAGTGGGCGGAGCTTAGTGGTTCTATTGACCTTTTTGATTTGCCATTTACCACGGAATCATATAATGCAAGAATTTTTGCTCTAGCTATCAGGGCGTAGGAGTTACGGGGCCAAACGCGTTGACCTACGCCATAGCGCCCCCTTGAGGCCGATCGGGCTCATCTTTTGAATCTGAGTAGCGGTGAGAAGTACTACCATATGACCAAGTCTCAGCCCTGTAGGCCTTACGGTTTCTTCTGCCCAATCACTTCTATGGCAGAAAAAGAATAAGAACTATAATAAATATAGCCGCAAGCGGCGATTTACGGGGTTCGAGCGTTACAGGCAAAGAGACCCCTGGAGGCCAGTTAGGCTTAAAACATGTTGCCGGTTGACCGGCATCGCCAAACTGGATGAGGATGACCAGCATGACCGTGAAGACCAAGCTAGATTACCAGCATGACTAATCTGGATGACAAACTTGTTGACCATATTGACCAAGCTGGAAGACCATAATGACCAAACTGGATGACCAGCATGGCAAAGGTGGTTGGCCAGTATGAACAAGCTGGAAGACCACCATTACTATGAGGACAAAGCTGAATGACCAGCAGGACCATAATGACCAATGTGAATGGCCAGCATGACCAAGCATGATGGCCAGCATAACCAAGCTGGGTGACCAGCGTGACCATGAAGACCATAATGGCAATGCTAGATGAGTGGTGTGAGTAAACTAGTTGAAAAGCATTGATAAATTGAGCTGTAGTGTTCATCAGGTTTTATGTGGTGTCTTACTGCACTCTAGTGGGCATTTGGTGAAACAAATTCAGTTCTTAAATTGAAAAAACACAAGGCATAAAAGGGCATATAAATAACCCGTATATAGTATATAAGTTTTGACCTGATTAACATTCCGCCTGTTAAAAGCTTGCAGGAATGTGATTGGCTAATAGTGACCACAAAAGTGTCCATATCAAATTTTCATTTGGTGTACCATTAGTGCATGGGCCATAGATGATAATTGGCTAGGATGACCTTGATAGCTTGTATGGTTCTAGAGAAACAGCTATCGAGCATTGGCCCCGCCCCGTAGGGGTGTATGTCTACTTAAACTGACAGGGTATCTGAGAATCATGTAATGATCAAAGGACTGAAGTGGTATTAGTGTCAGGTTAAGCATTCAAAAGTTATAAGTGTTAAAGACATTTTACTGCACCATGGTAGAACTCATTTGCATATGGCGGCCATATTGTTTATAAATGTAAAGATTTTTTTAATAATTATTGAGGAGTAAGCTCTGCTGAACTGTTTGACACCAAACATGTCATGATTGGTCAAGGATCCAAGGACAAGATCTCAAAAGTAGGTTTTGCATATTATGCAAATTTAAAAAAAATTAAGTGGGTGGAGCATAAACAAGAATGACCCAGGTGGCAGAGAAGCATGAACAAGAAGGATAAATATGTTCAATTAAGCAAGACAAGCAAGATTGAATAAGTTCAGCAGAGCTTTAATTTAGAATAATTCATCTGTAACTGTTTCACCAAATGACCACCAGAGCGCAGCAAGAGACCACATATAACCTGCTGGAAATCTATCACTCTATCAGAAAGACAGAACATTCCCTATCAGTGTGTTTCTATTTATTAAAAAGAGAAGAAAAGTCCGATTGGGCTCCAAATTGGTACTCATGATCAAGTGGTCTGTATATACATGTATGTAAATTTGTGTGTTGATAGGGTCAAAGGTTCCTGACTTCTGACCATTTAGGTTTGAAAAAAGTGATAATACAGGCTTATGGCCTACAAAATGGCTGTTGCTCTTTGGCCATATTAGAGGCAAAAAATATCTGATTTGGCTCAAAATTTGCAATCAGGATCACAATATCAGTCTATATATGTATGTCAATTTCTGTGTCAATAGGGTCAAAGGTTCCTGACTTCTGTCCATTTAGATTTGAAAAAAGCGATAATACAGGCTTGAGGCCTACAAAATCGCTGTAGTTTTCCAGCCGTTGTAGAGGCAAAACATGTCCGATTTGGCTGAAAATTTGCAATCAAGATCAGATTATCAGTCTATATATGTGTATAAATTTGTGTGTTGATAGGGTGAAAGGTTCCTGTCTTCTGTCCATTTAGGTTGGAAAATAGCGATAAATAGAATAAATTGAAAATAGTTATTTTGTCACTGTAGAGCCTACTGAAGACTTATTTGGCTCATACTTGGCACATGTACTTCAAATTTCATTGTTAATTAGTAGCTTCAACAGTTTTGGCATGTTTTAAACTTTGACAGAGTTTTGGCCAAATAACTCTGAAAAGGCTTTCACGTACATGTTTGATCAAGGTTTATGGGCCTCAAATAGTTAAAATGTCAAGATTTTTTTGATAATTATTTACCTACAGGGTCTCAAGATTGCATCAAGACCAAATTTGTTTTGATTGATTAAGGACTTAAAGACAAGTTCGAAAAGAGCAATTTTTACTCTTTTGGCCACTGATGAAAATCTTTGCATTTTTGGTAAACATATGTAATTACAAAGTTGTAAAGGCTACAGCAAAGTATACAACTAAAAAAGAATAACAAGCCTAGGCCACTTGTACCTTTAGATATAACTGATTTTCTGCTATAGCGCCCCCTTGAGGCCAATCAACGCCATATTTTAATGGATGATAGAAGGCCCTGAGATACATGTAGGGTATAAGTATCGTCCTGATTGGTCATTGTTTAGCCTGTCAAAAGCTTGCTGGAATCTGATTGGCTAATAACGATCGCAAAAATTTGCATATCAAATTTTCCTTCTGTAAAACATTAGGACATAGGCCATAGATGATACATGCCAAAGGAGAGCTTCATAGCTTGTACGGTTCCTGAGAAACAGATTTTTAGCTTTGGCTCCGCCCCCTGGGGGCGTATGTCTACACAGATTGATGGGCTACCTCAGAATCATATTGGCATCAAAGTTGTAAAGTGGCATTAGTGTAGGTTTAAGCATTCAAAAGTTACAGCTGTTAGAGTAAATTTGGGTGTGCCACGGTAAGATTAATTTGCATATGGCGGCCATATTGTTTAAAAAATTCTCAATTTTTTCGATAATTATTGAGGTTGGGACTCTGCTGAGTTGTATGACACCAAATATGACAGGATTGGTCAATGACCCTAGGACAAGTTCTCAAAAGTAGGTTTTGCATATTATGCTAAATAGCAAAAAATCTAAGTGGGCGGAGCTTAGTGGTTCTATTGACCTTTTTGATTTGCCATTAACCAAGGAATCATATAATGCAAGAATTTTTGCTCTAGCTATCAGGGCGTAGGAGTTACGAGGCCAAACGCGTTGACCTTTGCCATAGCGCCCCCTTGAGGCCGATCGGGCTCATCTTTTGAATCTGAGTAGCGGTGAGAAGTACTACCATATGACCAAGTCTCAGCCCTGTAGGCCTTACGGTTTCTTCTGCCCAATCACTTCTATGGCAGAAAAAGAATAAGAACTATAATAATAATAATAATAATAATAATCAGAACAATTACAATAGGGTTTCTAGCACTACGTGCTCGAACCCCTAATAATAAATATAGCCGCAAGCGGCGATTTACGGGGTTCGAGCGTTACAGGCAAAGAGACCCCTGGAGGCCAGTTAGGCTTAAAACATGTTGCCGGTTGACCGGCATCGCCAAACTGGATGAGGATGACCAGCATGACCGTGAAGACCAAGCTAGATTACCAGCATGACTAATCTGGATGACAAACTTGTTGACCATATTGACCAAGCTGGAAGACCATAATGACCAAACTGGATGACCAGCATGGCAAAGGTGGTTGGCCAGTATGACCAAGCTGGAAGACCACCATTACTATGAGGACAAAGCTGAATGACCAGCAGGACCATAATGACCAATGTGAATGGCCAGCATGACCAAGCTGGATGGCCAGCATAACCAAGCTGGGTGACCAGCGTGACCATAAAGACCATAATGGCAATGCTAGATGAGTGGTGTGAGTAAACTAGTTGAAAAGCATTGATAAATTGAGCTGTAGTGTTCATCAGGTTTTATGTGGTGTCTTGCTGCACTCTAGTGTGCATTTGGTGAAACAAATTCAGTTCTTAAATTGAAAAAACACAAGGCATAAAAAGGGCATATAAATAACCCGTATATAGTATATAAGTTTTGACCTGATTAACATTCCGCCTGTTAAAAGCTTGCTGGAAAGTGATTGGCTAATAGTGACCACAAAAGTGTCCATATCAAATTTTCATTTGGTGTACCATTAGTGCATGGGCCATAGATGATAATTGGCTAGGATGACCTTGATAGCTTGTATGGTTCTAGAGAAACAGCTATCGAGCATTGGCCCCGCCCCCCTGGGGGTGTATGTCTACTTAAACTGACAGGGTATCTGAGAATCATGTAATGATCAAAGGACTGAAGTGGTATTAGTGTCAGGTTAAGCATTCAAAAGTTATAAGTGTTACAGACATTTTACTGCACCATGGTAGAACTCATTTGCATATGGCGGCCATATTGTTCATAAATGTAAAGATTTTTTTAATAATTATTGAGGAGTAAGCTCTGCTGAACTGTTTGACACCAAACATGTCATGATTGGTCAAGGATCCAAGGACAAGATCTCAAAAGTAGGTTTTGCATATTATGCAAATTAAAAAAAAAATGAAGTGGGTGGAGCATAAACAAGAATGACCCAGGCGGCTGACCAGCATGAACAAGAAGGATAAATATGTTCAATTAAGCAAGAGTGAATAAGTTCAGCAGAGCTTTAATTTAGAATAATTCACCTGTAGCTGTTTCACCAAATGACCACCAGAGCGCAGCAAGAGACCACATATAACCTGCTGGATATATATCACTCTATCAGAAAGACAGAACATTCCCTATCAGTGTGTTTCTATTTATTAAAAAGAGAAGAAAAGTCCGATTGGGCTCCAAATTGGTACTCATGATCAAGTGGTCTATATATACATGTATGTAAATTTGTGTGTTGATAGGGTCAAAGGTTCCTGACTTCTGACCATTTAGGTTTGAAAAAAGTGATAATACAGGCTTATGGCCTACAAAATGGCTGTTGCTCTTTGGCCATATTAGAGGCAAAAAATATCTGATTTGGCTCAAAATTTGCAATCAGGATCACAATATCAGTCTATATATGTATGTCAATTTCTGTGTCAATAGGGTCAAAGGTTCCTGACTTCTGTCCATTTAGATTTGAAAAAAGCGATAATACAGGCTTGAGGCCTACAAAATCGCTGTAGTTTTCCAGCCGTTGTAGAGGCAAAACATGTCCGATTTGGCTGAAAATTTGCAATCAAGATCAGATTATCAGTCTATATATGTGTCTAAATTTGTGTGTTGATAGGGTGAAAGGTTCCTGTCTTCTGTCCATTTAGGTTGGAAAATAGCGATAAACAGAATAAATTGAAAATAGTTATTTTTTCACTGTAGAGCCTACTGAAGACTTATTTGGCTCATACTTGGCAAGTGTACTTCAAATGTCATTGTTAATTAGTAGCTTCAACAGTTTTGGCATGTTTTAAACTTTGACAGAGTTTTGGCCAAATAACTCTGAAAAGGCTTTCACGTACATGTTTGATCAAGGTTTCTGGGCCTCAAATAGTTAAAATGTCAAGATTTTTTCGATAATTATTTACCTACAGGGTCTCAAGATTGCATCAAGACCAAATTTGTTTTGATTGATTAAGGACTTAAAGACAAGTTCGAAAAGAGCAATTTTTACTCTTTTGGCCACTGAGGAAAATCTTTGCATTTTTGGTAAACATATGTAATTACAAAGTTGTAAAGGCTACAGCAAAGTATACAACTAAAAAAGAATAACAAGCCTAGGCCACTTGTACCTTTAGATATAACTGATTTTCTGCTATAGCGCCCCCTTGAGGCCAATCAACGCCATATTTTAATGGATGATAGAAGGCCCTGAGATACATGTAGGTTATAAGTATCGTCCTGATTGGTGATTGTTTAGCCTGTCAAAAGCTTGCTGGAATCTGATTGGCTAATAGCGATCGCAAAAATTTGCATATCAAATTTTCCTTCTGTGAAACATTAGAACATAGGCCATAGATGATACATGCCAAAGGAGAGCTTCGTAGCTTGTACGGTTCCTGAGAAACAGATTTTTAGCCTTGGCTCCGCCCCCTGGAGGCGTATGTCTACACAGATTGACACTCTACCTCAGAATCATGTTGGCATCAAAGCTCTAAAGTGGCATTAGTGTAGGTTTAAGCATTCAAAAGTTACAGCTGTTAGAGTAAATTTGGGTGTGCTACGGTAAGATTAATTTGCATATGGCGGCCATATTGTTTACAAATTTCACAATTTTTTCGATAATTATTAAGGTTGGGACTCTGCTGAGTTGTTTGACACCAAATATGGCAGGATTGGTCAATGACCCTAGGACAAGTTCTCAAAAGTAGGTTTTGCATATTATGCTAAATAGCAAAAAATCTAAGTGGGCGGAGCTTAGTGGTTCTATTGACCTTTTTGATTTGCCATTAACCAAGGAATCATATAATGCAAGAATTTTTGCTCTAGCTATCAGGGCGTGGGAGTTACGAGGCCAAACGCGTTGACCTTCGCCATAGCGCCCCCTTGAGGCCGATCGGGCTCATCTTTTGAATCTGAGTAGCGGTGAGAAGTACTACCATATGACCAAGTCTCAGCCCTGTAGGCCTTACGGTTTCTTCTGCCCAATCACTTCTATGGCAGAAAAAGAATAAGAATAATAATAATAAATATAGCCGCAAGCGGCGATTTACGGGGTTCGAGCGTTACAGGCAAAGAGACCCCTGGAGGCCAGTTAGGCTTAAAACATGTTGCCGGTTGACCGGCATCGCCAAACTGGATGAGGATGACCAGCATGACCGTGAAGACCAAGCTAGATTACCAGCATGACTAATCTGGTTGACAAACTTGTTGACCATAATGACCAAACTGGATGACCAGCATGGCAAAGGTGGTTGGCCAGTATGACCAAGCTGGAAGACCACCATTACTATGAGGACAAAGCTGAATGACCAGCAGGACCATAATGACCAATGTGAATGGCCAGCATAACCAAGCTGGGTGACCAGCGTGACCATAAAGACCATAATGGCAATGCTAGATGAGTGGTGTGAGTAAACTAGTTGAAAAGCATTGATAAATTGAGCTGTAGTGTTCATCAGGTTTTATGTGGTGTCTTACTGCACTCTAGTGGGCATTTGGTGAAACAAATTCAGTTCTTAAATTGAAAAAACACAAAGCATAAAAAGGGCATATAAATAACCCGTATATAGTATATAAGTTTTGACCTGATTAACATTCCGCATGTTAAAAGCTTGCTGGAATGTGATTGGCTAATAGTGACCACAAAAGTGTCCATATCAAATTTTCATTTGGTGTACCATTAGTGCATGGGCCATAGATGATAATTGGCTAGGATGACCTTGATAGCTTGTATGGTTCTAGAGAAACAGCTATCGAGCATTTGCCCCGCCCCCTGGGGGGGGTGTATGTCTACTTAAACTGACAAGGTATCTGAGAATCATGTAATGATCAAAGGACTGAAGTGGTATTAGTGTCAGGTTAAGCATTCAAAAGTTATAAGTGTTAAAGACATTTTACTGCACCATGGTAGAACTCATTTGCATATGGCGGCCATATTGTTTATAAATGTAAAGATTTTTTAAATAATTATTGAGGAGTAAGCTCTGCTGAACTGTTTGACACCAAATATGTCATGATTGGTCAAGGATCCAAGGACAAGATCTCAAAAGTAGGTTTTGCATATTATGCAAATTTAAAAAAAAATTAAGTGGGTGGAGCATAAACAAGAATGACCCAGGCGGCTGACCAGCATGAACAAGGAGGATAAATATGTTCAATTTAGCAAGACAAGCAAGATTGAATAAGTTCAGCAGAGCTTTAATTAAGAATAATTCACCTGTAGCTGTTTCACCAAATGACCACCAGAGCGCAGCAAGAGACCACATATAACCTGCTGGAACTCTATCACTCTATCAGAAAGACAGAACATTCCCCATCAGTGTGTTTCTATTTATTAAAAAGAGAAGAAAAGTCCGATTGGGCTCCAAATTGGTTCTCATGATCAAGTGGTCTGTATATACATGTATGTAAATTTGTGTGTTGATAGGGTCAAAGGTTCCTGACTTCTGACCATTTAGGTTTGAAAAAAGTGATAATACAGGCTTATGGCCTACAAAATGGCTGTTGCTCTTTGGCCATATTAGAGGCAAAAAATATCTGATTTGGCTCAAAATTTGCAATCAGGATCACAATAGCAGTCTATATATGTATGTCAATTTCTGTGTCAATAGGGTCAAAGGTTCCTGACTTCTGTCCATTTAGATTTGAAAAAAGCGATAATACAGGCTTGAGGCCTACAAAATCGCTGTAGTTTTCCAGCCGTTGTAGAGGCAAAACATGTCCGATTTGGCTGAAAATTTGCAATCAAGATCAGAGTATCAGTCTATATATGTGTATAAATTTGTGTGTTGATAGGGTGAAAGGTTCCTGTCTTCTGTCCATTTAGGTTGGAAAATAGCGATAAATAGAATAAATTGAAAATAGTTATTTTTTCACTGTAGAGCCTACTGAAGACTTATTTGGCTCATACTTGGCACATGTACTTCAAATGTCATTGTTAATTAGTAGCTTCGACAGTTTTGGCATGTTTTAAACTTTGACAGAGTTTTGGCCAAATAACTCTGAAAAGGCTTTCACGTACATGTTTGATCAAGGTTTATGGGCCTCAAATAGTTAAAATGTCAAGATTTTTTTGATAATTATTTACCTACAGGGTCTCAAGATTGCATCAAGACCAAATTTGTTTTGATTGATTAAGGACTTAAAGACAAGTTCGAAAAGAGCAATTTTTACTCTTTTGGCCACTGATGAAAATCTTTGCATTTTTGGTAAACATATGTAATTACAAAGTTGTAAAGGCTACAGCAAAGTATACAACTAAAAAAGAATAACAAGCCTAGGCCACTTGTACCTTTAGATATAACTGATTTTCTGCTATAGCGCCCCCTTGAGGCCAATCAACGCCATATTTTAATGGATGATAGAAGGCCCTGAGATACATGTAGGGTATAAGTATCGTCCTGATTGGTCATTGTTTAGCATGTCAAAAGCTTGCTGGAATCTGATTGGCTAATAACGATCGCAAAAATTTGCATATCAAATTTTCCTTTTGTAAAACATTAGGACATAGGCCATAGATGATACATGTCAAAGGAGAGCTTCATAGCTTGTACGGTTCCTGAGAAACAGATTTTTAGCTTTGGCTCCGCCCCCTGGGGGCGTATGTCTACACAGATTGACGGGCTACCTCAGAATCATGTTGGCATCAAAGTTGTAAAGTGGCATTAGTGTAGGTTTAAGCATTCAAAAGTTACAGCTGTTAGAGTAAATTTGGGTGTGCCACGGTAAGATTAATTTGCATATGGCGGCCATATTGTTTAAAAATTTCTCAATTTTTTTGATAATTATTGAGGTTGGGACTCTGCTGAGTTGTTTGACACCAAATATGACAGGATTGGTCAATGACCCTAGGACAAGTTCTCAAAAGTAGGTTTTGCATATTATGCTAAATAGCAAAAAATCTAAGTGGGCGGAGCTTAGTGGTTCTATTTGCCATTAACCAAGGAATCATATAATGCAAGAATTTTTGCTCTAGCTATCAGGGCGTAGGAGTTACGAGGCCAAACGCGTTGACCTTCGCCATAGCGCCCCCTTGAGGCCGATCGGGCTCATCTTTTGAATCTGAGTAGCGGTGAGAAGTACTACCATATGACCAAGTCTCAGCCCTGTAGGCCTTACGGTTTCTTCTGCCCAATCACTTCTATGGCAGAAAAAGAATAAGAATAATAATAAATATAGCCGCAAGCGGCGATTTACGGGGTTCGAGCGTTACAGGCAAAGAGACCCCTGGAGGCCAGTTAGGCTTAAAACATGTTGCCGGTTGACCGGCATCGCCAAACTGGATGAGGATGACCAGCATGACCGTGAAGACCAAGCTAGATTACCAGCATGACTAATCTGGATGACAAACTTGTTGACCATATTGACCAAGCTGGAAGACCATAATGACCAAACTGGATGACCAGCATGGCAAAGGTGGTTGGCCAGTATGACCAAGCTGGAAGACCACCATTACTATGAGGACAAAGCTGAATGACCAGCAGGACCATAATGACCAATGTGAATGGCCAGCATGACCAAGCTGGATGGCCAGCATAACCAAGCTGGGTGACCAGCGTGACCATAAAGACCATAATGGCAATGCTAGATGAGTGGTGTGAGTAAACTAGTTGAAAAGCATTGATAAATTGAGCTGTAGTGTTCATCAGGTTTTATGTGGTGTCTTGCTGCACTCTAGTGTGCATTTGGTGAAACAAATTCAGTTCTTAAATTGAAAAAACACAAGGCATAAAAAGGGCATATAAATAACCCGTATATAGTATATAAGTTTTGACCTGATTAACATTCCGCCTGTTAAAAGCTTGCTGGAAAGTGATTGGCTAATAGTGACCACAAAAGTGTCCATATCAAATTTTCATTTGGTGTACCATTAGTGCATGGGCCATAGATGATAATTGGCTAGGATGACCTTGATAGCTTGTATGGTTCTAGAGAAACAGCTATCGAGCATTGGCCCCGCCCCCCTGGGGGTGTATGTCTACTTAAACTGACAGGGTATCTGAGAATCATGTAATGATCAAAGGACTGAAGTGGTATTAGTGTCAGGTTAAGCATTCAAAAGTTATAAGTGTTACAGACATTTTACTGCACCATGGTAGAACTCATTTGCATATGGCGGCCATATTGTTCATAAATGTAAAGATTTTTTTAATAATTATTGAGGAGTAAGCTCTGCTGAACTGTTTGACACCAAACATGTCATGATTGGTCAAGGATCCAAGGACAAGATCTCAAAAGTAGGTTTTGCATATTATGCAAATTAAAAAAAAAATGAAGTGGGTGGAGCATAAACAAGAATGACCCAGGCGGCTGACCAGCATGAACAAGAAGGATAAATATGTTCAATTAAGCAAGAGTGAATAAGTTCAGCAGAGCTTTAATTTAGAATAATTCACCTGTAGCTGTTTCACCAAATGACCACCAGAGCGCAGCAAGAGACCACATATAACCTGCTGGATATATATCACTCTATCAGAAAGACAGAACATTCCCTATCAGTGTGTTTCTATTTATTAAAAAGAGAAGAAAAGTCCGATTGGGCTCCAAATTGGTACTCATGATCAAGTGGTCTATATATACATGTATGTAAATTTGTGTGTTGATAGGGTCAAAGGTTCCTGACTTCTGACCATTTAGGTTTGAAAAAAGTGATAATACAGGCTTATGGCCTACAAAATGGCTGTTGCTCTTTGGCCATATTAGAGGCAAAAAATATCTGATTTGGCTCAAAATTTGCAATCAGGATCACAATATCAGTCTATATATGTATGTCAATTTCTGTGTCAATAGGGTCAAAGGTTCCTGACTTCTGTCCATTTAGATTTGAAAAAAGCGATAATACAGGCTTGAGGCCTACAAAATCGCTGTAGTTTTCCAGCCGTTGTAGAGGCAAAACATGTCCGATTTGGCTGAAAATTTGCAATCAAGATCAGATTATCAGTCTATATATGTGTCTAAATTTGTGTGTTGATAGGGTGAAAGGTTCCTGTCTTCTGTCCATTTAGGTTGGAAAATAGCGATAAACAGAATAAATTGAAAATAGTTATTTTTTCACTGTAGAGCCTACTGAAGACTTATTTGGCTCATACTTGGCAAGTGTACTTCAAATGTCATTGTTAATTAGTAGCTTCAACAGTTTTGGCATGTTTTAAACTTTGACAGAGTTTTGGCCAAATAACTCTGAAAAGGCTTTCACGTACATGTTTGATCAAGGTTTCTGGGCCTCAAATAGTTAAAATGTCAAGATTTTTTCGATAATTATTTACCTACAGGGTCTCAAGATTGCATCAAGACCAAATTTGTTTTGATTGATTAAGGACTTAAAGACAAGTTCGAAAAGAGCAATTTTTACTCTTTTGGCCACTGAGGAAAATCTTTGCATTTTTGGTAAACATATGTAGTTACAAAGTTGTAAAGGCTATAGCAAAGTATACAACTAAAAAAGAATAACAAGCCTAGGCCACTTGTACCTTTAGATATAACTGATTTTCTGCTATAGCGCCCCCTTGAGGCCAATCAACGCCATATTTTAATGGATGATAGAAGGCCCTGAGATACATGTAGGGTATAAGTATCGTCCTGATTGGTCATTGTTTAGCATGTCAAAAGCTTGCTGGAAACTGATTGGCTAATAACGATCGCAAAAATTTGCATATCAAATTTTCCTTCTGTAAAACATTAGGACATAGGCCATAGATGATACATGCCAAAGGAGAGCTTCATAGCTTGTACGGTTCCTGAGAAACAGATTTTTAGCTTTGGCTCCGCCCCCTCGGGGCGTATGTCTACACAGATTGACGGGCTACCTCAGAATCATGTTGGCATCAACGGTCTAAAGTGGCATTAGTGTAGGTTTAAGCATTCAAAAGTTACAGCTGTTAGAGTAAATTTGGGTGTGCCACGGTAAGATTAATTTGCATATGGCGGCCATATTGTTTACAAATTTCACAATTTTTTTGATAATTATTGAGGTTGGGACTCTGCTGAGTTGTTTGACACCAAATATGACAGGATTGGTCAATGACCCTAGGACAAGTTCTCAAAAGTAGGTTTTGCATATTATGCTAAATAGCAAAAAATCTAAGTGGGCGGAGCTTAGTGGTTCTATTGACCTTTTTGATTTGCCATTAACCAAGGAATCATATAGTGCAAGAATTTTTGCTCTAGCTATCAGGGCGTGGCAGTTACGAGGCCTAACGCGTTGACCTTCGCCATAGCGCCCCCTTGAGGCCGATCGGGCTCATCTTTTGAATCTGAGTAGCGGTGAGAAGTACTACCATATGACCAAGTCTCAGCCCTGTAGGCCTTACGGTTTCTTCTGCCCGATCACTTCTATGGCAGAAAAAGAATAAGAATAATAATAATAATAATAATAATAATAATAATAATAATTACAATAGGGTTTCTAGCACTACGTGCTCGAACCCCTAATAATAATAATAATAATCAGAACAATTACAATAGGGTTTCTAGCACTACGTGCTCGAACCCCTAATAATAATAATCAGAACAATTACAATAGGGTTTCTAGCACTACGTGCTCGAACCCCTAATAATAATAATCAGAACAATTACAATAGGGTTTCTAGCACTACGTGCTCGAACCCCTAATAATAATAATAATAATAAATATAGCCGCAAGCGGCGATTTACGGGGTTCGAGCGTTACAGGCAAAGAGACCCCTGGAGGCCAGTTAGGCTTAAAACATGTTGCCGGTTGACCGGCATCGCCAAACTGGATGAGGATGACCAGCATGACCGTGAAGACCAAGCTAGATTACCAGCATGACTAATCTGGATGACAAACTTGTTGACCATATTGACCAAGCTGGAAGACCATAATGACCAAACTGGATGACCAGCATGGCAAAGGTGGTTGGCCAGTATGACCAAGCTGGAAGACCACCATTACTATGAGGACAAAGCTGAATGACCAGCAGGACCATAATGACCAATGTGAATGGCCAGCATGACCAAGCTGGATGGCCAGCATAACCAAGCTGGGTGACCAGCGTGACCATAAAGACCATAATGGCAATGCTAGATGAGTGGTGTGAGTAAACTAGTTGAAAAGCATTGATAAATTGAGCTGTAGTGTTCATCAGGTTTTATGTGGTGTCTTGCTGCACTCTAGTGCGAATTTGGTGAAACAAATTCAGTTCTTAAATTGAAAAAACACAAGGCATAAAAAGGGCATATAAATAACCCGTATATAGTATATAAGTTTTTACCTGATTAACATTCCGCCTGTTAAAAGCTTGCTGGAATGTGATTGGCTAATAGTGACCACAAAAGTGTCCATATCAAATTTTCATTTGGTGTACCATTAGTGCATGGACCATAGATGATAATTGGCTAGGATGACCTTGATAGCTTGTATGGTTCTAGAGAAACAGCTATCGAGCATTGGCCCCGCCCCCTGGGGGGGTGTATGTCTACTTAAACTGACAGGGTATCTGAGAATCATGTAATGATCAAAGGACTGAAGTGGTATTAGTGTCAGGTTAAGCATTCAAAAGTTATAAGTGTTAAAGACATTTTACTGCACCATGGTAGAACTCATTTGCATATGGTGGCCATATTGTTTATAAATGTAAAGATTTTTTTAATAATTATTGAGGAGTAAGCTCTGCTGAACTGTTTGACACCAAACATGTCATGATTGGTCAAGGATCCAAGGACAAGATCTCAAAAGTAGGTTTTGCATATTATGCAAATTTAAAAAAAATTAAGTGGGTGGAGCATAAACAAGAATGACCCAGGCGGCTGACCAACATGAACAAGAAGGATAAATATGTTCAATTAAGCAAGACAAGCAAGATTGAATAAGTTCAGCAGAGCTTTAATTTAGAATAATTCACCTGTAGCTGTTTCACCAAATGACCACCAGAGCGCAGCAAGAGACCACATATAACCTGCTGGAAATCTACCACTCTATCAGAAAGACAGAAAATTCCCTATCAGTGTGTTTCTATTTATTAAAAAGAGAAAAAAAGTCCGATTGGGCTCCAAATTGGTATTCATGATCAAGTGGTCTGTATATACATGTATGTAAATTTGTGTGTTGATAGGGTCAAAGGTTCCTGACTTCTGACCATTTAGGTTTGAAAAAAGTGATAATACAGGCTTATGGCCTACAAAATGGCTGTTGCTCTTTGGCCATATTAGAGGCAAAAAATATCTGATTTGGCTCAAAATTTGCAATCAAGATCACAATATCAGTCTATATATGTATGTCAATTTCTGTGTCGATAGGGTCAAAGGTTCCTGACCTCTGTCCATTTAGATTTGAAAAAAGCGATAATACAGGCTTGAGGCCTACAAAATCGCTGTAGTTTTCCAGCTGTTGTAGAGGCAAAACATGTCCGATTTGGCTGAAAATTTGCAATCAAGATCAGATTATCAGTCTATATACGTGTATAAATTTGTGTGTTGATAGGGTGAAAGGTTCCTGTCTTCTGTCCATTTAGGTTGGAAAATAGCGATAAATAGAATAAATTGAAAATAGTTATTTTTTCACTGTAGAGCCTACTGACGACTTATTTGGCTCATACTTGGCACATGTGCTTCAAATGTCATTGTTAATTAGTAGCTTCAACAGTTTTGGCATGTTTTAAACTTTGACAGAGTTTTGGCCAAATAACTCTGAAAAGGCTTTCACGTACATGTTTGATCAAGGTTTATGGGCCTCAAATAGTTAAAATGTCAAGATTTTTTTGATAATTATTTACCTACAGGGTCTCAAGATTGCATCAAGACCAAATTTGTTTTGATTGATTAAGGACTTAAAGACAAGTTCGAAAAGAGCAGTTTTTACTCTTTTGGCCACTGATGAAAATCTTTGCATTTTTGGTAAACACATGTAATTACACAGTTGTAAAGGCTACAGCAAAGTATACAACTAAAAAAGAATAACATGCCTAGGCCACTTGTACCTTTAGATATAACTGATTTTCTGCTATAGCGCCCCCTTGAGGCCAATCAACGCCATATTTTAATGGATGATAGAAGGCCCTGAGATACATGTAGGGTATAAGTATCGTCCTGATTGGTCATTGTTTAGCATGTCAAAAGCTTGCTGGAATCTGATTGGCTAATAACGATCGCAAAAATTTGCATATCAAATTTTCCTTCTGAAAAACATTAGGACATAGGCCATAGATGATACATGTCAAAGGAGAGCTTCATAGCTTGTACGGTTCCTGAGAAACAGATTTTTAGCTTTGGCTCCGCCCCCTGGGGGTGTATGTCTACACCGATTGACAGGCTACCTCAGAATAATGTAAGGATCAAAGGTCTAAAGTGGTATTAGTGTCGGTTTAAGCATTCAAAAGTTACAGCTGTTAGAGTAAATTTGGGTGTGCCACGGTAAGAGTAATTTAAATATGGCGGCCATATTGTTCACAAATTTCAAGATTTTTTTGATAATTATTGAGGTTGGGACTCTGCTAAGTTGTTTGACACCAAATATGATAGGATGGGTCAATGCCCCTAGAACAAGTTCTCAAAAGTAGGTTTTGCATATTATGCTAAATAGCAAAAAATCTAAGTGGGCGGAGCTTAGTGGTTCTATTGACCTTTTTGATTTGCCATAAACCAAGGAATCATAAAACGAAAGAATTTTTCGTCTAGCTATCAGGGCGTGAGAGTAACGAGGCAAAACGCGTTTTGCTTCGCCATAGCGCCCCCTTGAGGCCGTTCGGGCTCATCTTTTGAATCTGAGTAGCGGTGAGAAGTACTACCATATGACCAAGTCTCAGCCCTGTAGGCCTTATGGTTTCTTCTGCCCAATCACTTCTATGGCAGAAAAAGAATAAGAATAAATATAGCCGCAAGCGGCGATTTACGGGGTTCGAGCGTTACAGGCAAAGAGACCCCTGGAGGCCAGTTAGGCTTAAAACATGTTGCCGGTTGACCGGCATCGCCAAACTGGATGAGGATGACCAGCATGACCGTGAAGACCAAGCTAGATTACCAGCATGACTAATCTGGATGACAAACTTGTTGACCATATTGACCAAGCTGGAAGACCATAATGACCAAACTGGATGACCAGCATGGCAAAGGTGGTTGGCCAGTATGACCAAGCTGGAAGACCACATTACTATGAGGACAAAGCTGAATGACCAGCAGGACCATAATGACCAATGTGAATGGCCAGCATGACCAAGCTGGATGGCCAGCATAACCAAGCTGGGTGACCAGCGTGACCATAAAGACCATAATGGCAATGCTAGATGAGTGGTGTTAGTAAACTAGTTGAAAAGCATTGATAAATTGAGCTGTAGTGTTCATCAGGTTTTATGTGGTGTCTTACTGCACTCTAGTGCGCATTTGGTGAAACAACTTCAGTTTTAAATTGAAAAAACACAAGGCATAAAAAGGGCATATAAATAACCCGTATATAGTATATAAGTTTTGACCTGATTAACATTCCGCCTGTTAAAAGCTTGCTGGAATGTGATTGGCTAATAGTGACCACAAAAGTGTCCATATCAAATTTTCATTTGGTGTACCATTAGTGCATGGGCCATAGATGATAATTGGCTAGGATGACCTTGATAGCTTGTATGGTTCTAGAGAAACAGCTATCGAGCATTGGCCCCGCCCCCTGGGGGGGTGTATGTCTACTTAAACTGACAGGGTATCTGAGAATCATGTAATGATCAAAGGACTGAAGTGGTATTAGTGTCAGGTTAAGCATTCAAAAGTTATAAGTGTTAAAGACATTTTACTGCACCATGGTAAAACTAATTTGCATATGGCGGCCATATTGTTTATAAATGTAAAGATTTTTTTTTATAATTATTGAGGAGTAAGCTCTGCTGAACTGTTTGACACCAAACATGTCATGATTGGTCAAGGAGGCAAAGACAAGATCTCAAAAGTAGGTTTTGCATATTATGCAAATTAAAAAAAAATTAAGTGGGTGGAGCATAAATAAGAATGACCCAGGTGGCTGACTAGCATGACCAAGAAGGATAAATATGTTCAATTAAGCAAGACAAAAATGATTAAATAAGTTCAGCAGAGCTTTAATTTAGAATAATTCAAATGTAGCTGTTTCACCAAATGACCACCAGAGCGCAGCAAGAGACCACATATAACCTGCTGGAAATCTATCACTCTATAAGTAAGACAGAACATTCCCTATCAGTGTGTTTCTATTTATTAAAAAGAGAAGAAAAGTCCGATTGGGCTCCAAATTGGTACTCATGATTAAGTGGTCTGCATATATATGTGTGTAAATTTGTGTGTTGATAGGTTCAAAGGTTCCTGACTTCTGTCCATTTAGGTTTGAAAAAAGCGATAATACAGGCTTATGGCCTACAAAATGGCTGTTGCTCTTTGGCCATATTAGAGGCAAAAAATATCTGTTTTGGCTCAAAATTTGCAATCAAGATCACAATATCAGTCTATATATGTATGTCAATTTCTGTGTCGATAGGGTCAAAGGTTCCTGACTTATGTCCATTTAGGTTTGAAAAAAGCGATAATACAGGCTTGAGGCCTACAAAATCGCTGTAGTTTTCCAGCCGTTGTAGAGGGAAAACATGTCCGATTTGGCTGAAAATTTGCAATCAAGATCAGATTATCAGTCTATATATGTGTATAAATTTGTGTGTTGATAGGGTGAAAGGTTCCTGTCTTCTGTCCATTTAGGTTGGAAAATAGCGATAAATAGAATAAATTGAAAATAGTTATTTTTTCACTGTAGAGCCTACTGAAGACTTATTTGGCTCATACTTGGCAAATGTGCTTCAAATGTCATTGTTAATTAGTAGCTTCAACAGTTTTGGCATGTTTTAAACTTTGACAGAGTTTTGGCCAAATAACTCTGAAAAGGCTTTCACGTACATGTTTGATCAAGGTTTATGGGCCTCAAATAGTTAAAATGTCAAGATTTTTTTGATAATTATTTACCTACAGGGTCTCAAGATTGCATCAAGACCAAAGTTATTTTGATTGATTAAGGACTTAAAGACAAGTTCGAAAAGAGCAATTTTTACTCTTTTGGCCACTGATGAAAATCTTTCCATTTTTGGTAAATACATGTAATTACAAAGTTGTAAAGGCTACAGCAAAGTATACAACTAAAAAAGAATAACAAGCCTAGGCCACTTGTACCTTTAGATATAACTGATTTTCTGCTATAGCGCCCCCTTGAGGCCAATCAACGCCATATTTTAATGGATGATAGAAGGCCCTGAGATACATGTAGGGTATAAGTATCGTCCTGATTGGTCATTGTTTAGCATGTCAAAAGCTTGCTGGAAACTGATTGGCTAATAACGATCGCAAAAATTTGCATATCAAATTTTCCTTCTGTAAAACATTAGGACATAGGCCATAGATGATACATGCCAAAGGAGAGCTTCATAGCTTGTACGGTTCCTGAGAAACAGATTTTTAGCTTTGGCTCCGCCCCCTGGGGGCGTATGTCTACACAGATTGACGGGCTACCTCAGAATCATGTTGGCATCAACGGTCTAAAGTGGCATTAGTGTAGGTTTAAGCATTCAAAAGTTACAGCTGTTAGAGTAAATTTGGGTGTGCCACGGTAAGATTAATTTGCATATGGCGGCCATATTGTTTACAAATTTCACAATTTTTTTGATAATTATTGAGGTTGGGACTCTGCTGAGTTGTTTGACACCAAATATGACAGGATTGGTCAATGACCCTAGGACAAGTTCTCAAAAGTAGGTTTTGCATATTATGCTAAATAGCAAAAAATCTAAGTGGGCGGAGCTTAGTGGTTCTATTGACCTTTTTGATTTGCCATTAACCAAGGAATCATATAGTGCAAGAATTTTTGCTCTAGCTATCAGGGCGTGGCAGTTACGAGGCCTAACGCGTTGACCTTCGCCATAGCGCCCCCTTGAGGCCGATCGGGCTCATCTTTTGAATCTGAGTAGCGGTGAGAAGTACTACCATATAACCAAGTCTCAGCCCTGTAGGCCTTACGGTTTCTTCTGCCCGATCACTTCTATGGCAGAAAAAGAATAAGAATAATAATAATAATAAATATAGCCGCAAGCGGCGATTTACGGGGTTCGAGCGTCACAGGCAAAGAGGCCCCTGGAGGCCAGTTAGGCTTAAAACCTGTTGCTGGTTGACCGTCATCACCAAACTGGATAACCAAGCTGGGTGACCAGCGTGACCATAAAGACCATAATGGCAATGCTAGATGAGTGGTGTGAGTAAACTAGTTGAAAAGCATTGATAAATTGAGCTGTAGTGTTCATCAGGTTTTATGTGGTGTCTTACTGCACTCTAGTGGGCATTTGGTGAAACAAATTCAGTTCTTAAATTGAAAAAACACAAGGCATAAAAAGGGCATATAAATAACCCGTATATAGTATATAAGTTTTGACCTGATTAACATTCCGCCTGTTAAAAGCTTGCTGGAATGTGATTGGCTAATAGTGACCACAAAAGTGTCCATATCAAATTTTCATTTGGTGTACCATTAGTGCATGGGCCATAGATGATAATTGGCTAGGATGACCTTGATAGCTTGTATGGTTCTAGAGAAACAGCTATCGAGCATTGGCCCCGCCCCCTGGGGGTGTATGTCTACTTAAACTGACAGGGTATCTGAGAATCATGTAATGATCAAAGGACTGAAGTGGTATTAGTGTCAGGTTAAGCATTCAAAAGTTATGTGTTAAAGACATTTTACTGCACCATGGTAGAACTCATTTGCATATGGCGGCCATATTGTTTATAAATGTAAAGATTTTTTTAATAATTATTGAGGAGTAAGCTCTGCTGAACTGTTTGACACCAAACATGTCATGATTGGTCAAGGAGCCAAGGACAAGATCTCAAAAGTAAGTTTTGCATATTATGCAAATAAAAAAAAAATTAAGTGGGTGGAGCATAAACAAGAATGACCCAGGCGGCTGACTAGCATGACCAAGAAGGATAAAGATCTTCAATTAAGCAAGACAAGCAAGATTGAATAAGTTCAGCAGAGCTTTAATTTAGAATAATTCAACTGTAACTGTTTCACCAAATGACCACCAGAGCGCAGCAAGAGACCACATATAACCTGCTGGAAATCTATCACTCTATAAGTAAGACAGAACATTCCCTATCAGTGTGTTTCTATTTATTAAAAAGAGAAGAAAAGTCCGATTGGGCTCCAAATTGGTACTCATGATCAAGTGGTCTGTATATACATGAATGTAAATTTGTGTGTTGATAGGGTCAAAGGTTCCTGACTTCTGACCATTTAGGTTTGAAAAAAGTGATAATACAGGCTTATGGCCTACAAAATGGCTGTTGCTCTTTGGCCATATTAGAGGCAAAAAATATCTGATTTGGCTCAAAATTTGCAATCAAGATCACAATATCAGTCTATATATGTATGTCAATTTCTGTGTCAATAGGGTCAAAGGTTCCTGACTTCTGTCAATTTAGATTTGAAAAAAGCGATAATACAGGCTTGAGGCCTACAAAATCGTTGTAGTTTTCCAGCCGTTGTAGAGGCAAAACATGTCCGATTTGGCTGAAAATTTGCAATCAAGATCACAATATCAGTCTATATATGTGTATAAATTTGTGTGTTGATAGGGTGAAAGGTTCCTGTCTTCTGTCCATTTAGGTTGGAAAATAGCGATAAATAGAATAAATTGAAAATAGTTATTGTTTCACTGTAGAGCCTACTGACGACTTATTTGGCTCATACTTGGCACATGTGCTTCAAATGTCATTGTTAATTAGTAGCTTCAACAGTTTTGGCATGTTTTAAACTTTGACAGAGTTTTGGCCAAATAACTCTGAAAAGGCTTTCACGTACATGTTTGATCAAGGTTTATGGGCCTCAATTAGTTAAAATGTCAAGATTTTTTTGATAATTATTTACCTACAGGGTCTCAAGATTGCATCAAGACCAAATTTGTTTTGATTGATTAAGGACTTAAAGACAAGTTCGAAAAGAGCAATTTTTACTCTTTTGGCCACTGATGAAAATCTTTGCATTTTTGGTAAACACATGTAATTACAAAGTTGTAAAGGCTACAGCAAAGTATACAACTAAAAAAGAATAACAAGCCTAGGCCACTTGTACCTTTAGATATAACTGATTTTCTGCTATAGCGCCCCCTTGAGGCCAATCAACGCCATATTTTAATGGATGATAGAAGGCCCTGAGATACATGTAGGGTATAAGTATCGTCCTGATTGGTCATTGTTTAGCATGTCAAAAGCTTGCTGGAAACTGATTGGCTAATAACGATCGCAAAAATTTGCATATCAAATTTTCCTTCTGTAAAACATTAGGACATAGGCCATAGATGATACATGTCAAAGGAGAGCTTCATAGCTTGTACGGTTCCTGAGAAACAGATTTTTAGCTTTGGCTCCGCCCCCTGGGGGCGTATGGCTACACAGATTGACGGGCTACCTCAGAATCATGTTGGCATCAAAGTTGTAAAGTGGCATTAGTGTAGGTTTAAGCATTCAAAAGTTACAGCTGTTAGAGTAAATTTGGGTGTGCCACGGTAAGATTAATGTGCATATGGCGGCCATATTGTTTACAAATTTCACAATTTTTTCGATAATTATTGAGGTTGGGACTCTGCTGAGTTGTTTGACACCAAAAATGACAGGATTGGTCAATGACCCTAGGACAAGTTCTCAAAAGTAGGTTTTGCATATTATGCTAAATAGCAAAAAATCTAAGTGGGCGGAGCTTAGTAGTTCTATTGACCTTTTTGATTTGCCATTAACCAAGGAATCATACAATGCAAGAATTTTTGCTCTAGCTATCAGGGTGTAGGAGTTACGAGGCCAAACGCGTTGACAATCGCCATAGCGCCCCCTTGAGGCCAATCGGGCTCATGTTTTGAATCTGAGTAGCGGTGAGAAGTACTACCATATGACCAAGTCTCAGCCCTGTAGGCCTTACGGTTTCTTCTGCCCAATCACTTCTATGGCAGAAAAAGAATAAGAACTATAATAATAATAATAATAATAATAATCAGAACAATTACAATAGGGTTTCTAGCACTACGTGCTCGAACCCCTAATAATAATAATAATAAATATAGCCGCAAGCGGCGATTTACGGGGTTCGAGCGTCACAGGCAAAGAGGCCCCTGGAGGCCAGTTAGGCTTAAAACCTGTTGCTGGTTGACCGTCATCACCAAACTGGATAACCAAGCTGGGTAACCAGCGTGACCATAAAGACCATAATGACAATGCTAGATGAGTGGTGTGAGTAAACTAGTTGAAAAGCATTGATAAATTGAGCTGTAGTGTTCATCAGGTTTTATGTGGTGTCTTGCTGCACTCTAGTGGGCATTTGGTGAAACAACTTCAGTTCTTAAATTGAAAAAACACAAGGCATAAAAAGGGCATATAAATAACCCATATATAGTGTATAAGTTTTGACCTGATAAGCATTCTGCCTGTCAAAAGCTTGCTGGAATGTGATTGGCTAATAGTGACCACAAAAGTGTCCATATAAAATTTTCATTTGGTGTACCATTAGTGCATGGGCCATAGATGATAATTGGCAAGGATGACCTTGATAGCTTGTATGGTTGTAGAGAAACAGCTATCGAGCATTGGCTCTGCCCCCTGGGGGTGTATGTCTACTTAAACTGACAGGGTATCTGAGAATCATGTAATGATCAAAGGACTGAAGTGGTATTAATGTCAGGTTAAGCATTCAAAAGTTATAAGTGTTAGAAGAAATTTTACTGCACCATGGTAAAACTAATTTGCATATGGCGGCCATATTGTTTATAAATGTAAAGATTTTTTTTAATAATTATTGAGGAGTAAGCTCTGCTGAACTGTTTGACACCAAACATGTCATTTTTGGTCAAGGAGGCAAAGACAAGATCTCAAAAGTAGGTTTTGCATATTATGCAAATTTAAAAAAAATTAAGTGGGTGGAGCATAAATAAGAATGACCCAGGTGGCTGAGCAGCATGACCAAGAAGGATAAATATGTTCAATTAAGCAAGACAAAAAAGATTAAATAAGTTCAGCAGAGCTTTAATTTAGAATAATTCAAATGTAGCTGTTTCACCAAATGACCACCAGAGCGCAGCAAGAGACCACATATAACCTGCTGGAAATCTATCACTCTATAAGTAAGACAGAACATTCCCTATCAGTGTGTTTCTATTTATTAAAAAGAGAAGAAAAGTCCGATTGGGCTCCAAATTAGTACTCATGATCAAGTGGTCTGTCTATATATGTGTGTAAATTTGTGTGTTGATAGGGTCAAAGGTTCCTGACTTCTGTCCATTTAGGCTTGAAAAAAGCGATAATACAGGCTTATGGCCTACAAAATGACTGTTGCTCTTTGGCCATATTAGAGGCAAAAAATATCTGATTTGGCTCAAAATTTGCAATCAAGATCAAAATATCAGTCTATATATGTATGTCAATTTCTGTGTCAATAGGGTCAAAGGTTCCTGACTTCTGTCCATTTAGGCTTGAAAAAAGCGATAATACAGGCTTGAGGCCTACAAAATCGCTGTAGTTTTCCAGCCGTTGTAGAGGCAAAACATGTCCGATTTGGCTGAAAATTTGCAATCAAGATCAGATTATCAGTCTATATATGTGTATAAATTTGTGTGTTGATAGGGTGAAAGGTCCCTGTCTTCTGTCCATTTAGGTTGGAAAATAGCGATAAATAGAATAAATTGAAAATAGTTATTTTTTCACTGTAGAGCCTACTGAAGACTTATTTGGCTCATACTTGGCACATGTGCTTCAAATGTCATTGTTAATTAGTAGCTTCAACAGTTTTGGCATGTTTTAAACTTTGACAGAGTTTTGGCCAAATAACTCTGAAAAGGCTTTCACGTACATGTTTGATCAAGGTTTATGGGCCTCAAATAGTTAAAATGTCAAGATTTTTTTGATAATTATTTACCTACAGGGTCTCAAGATTGCATCAAGACCAAATTTGTTTTGATTGATTAAGGACTTAGAGACAAGTTCGAAAAGAGCAATTTTTACTCTTTTGGCCACTGATGAAAATCTTTGCATTTTTGGTAAACACATGTAATTACAAAGTTGTAAAGGCTACAGCGTAGTATACAACTAAAAAAGAATAACAAGCCTAGGCCACTTGTACCTTTAGATATAACTGATTTTCTGCTATAGCGCCCCCTTGAGGCCAATCAACGCCATATTTTAATGGATGATAGAAGGCCCTGAGATACATGTAGGGTATAAGTATCGTCCTGATTGGTCATTGTTTAGCATGTCAAAAGCTTGCTGGAAACTGATTGGCTAATAACGATCGCTAAAAATTTGCATATCAAATTTTCCTTCTGTAAAACATTAGGACATAGGCCATAGATGATACATGCCAAAGGAGAGCTTCACAGCTTGTACGGTTCCTGAGAAACAGATTTTTAGCTTTGGCTCCGCCCCCTGGGGGCGTATGTCTACACAGATTGACGGGCTACCTCAGAATCATGTTGGCATCAAAGTTGTAAAGTGGCATTAGTGTAGGTTTAAGCATTCAAAAGTTACAGCTGTTAGAGTAAATTTGGGTGTGCCACGGTAAGATTAATTTGCATATGGCGGCCATATTGTTTACAAATTTCACAATTTTTTCGATAATTATTGAGGTTGGGACTCTGCTGAGTTGTTTTACACCAAATATGACAGGATTGGTCAATGACCCTAGGACAAGTTCTCAAAAGTAGGTTTTGCATATTATGCTAAATAGCAAAAAATCTAAGTGGGCGGAGCTTAGTGGTTCTATTGACCTTTTTGATTTGGCATTGACCAAGGAATCATATAATGCAAGAATTTTTGCTCTAGCTATCAGGGCGTAGGAGTTACGAGGCCAAACGCGTTGACCTTCGCCATAGCGCCCCCTTGAGGCCGATCGGGCTCATCTTTTGAATCTGAGTAGCGGTGAGAAGTACTACCATATGACCAAGTCTCAGCCCTGTAGGCCTTACGGTTTCTTCTGCCCGATCACTTCTATGGCAGAAAAAGAATAAGAATAATAATAATAAATATAGCCGCAAGCGGCGATTTACGGGGTTCGAGCGTTACAGGCAAAGAGACCCCTGGAGGCCAGTTAGGCTTAAAACATGTTGCCGGTTGACCGGCATCGCCAAACTGGATGAGGATGACTAGCATGACCGTGAAGACCAAGCTAGATTACCAGCATGACTAATCTGGATGACAAACTTGTTGACCATATTGACCAAGCTGGAAGACCATAATGACCAAACTGGATGACCAGCATGGCAAAGGTGGTTGGCCAGTATGACCAAGCTGGAAGACCACCATTACTATGAGGACAAAGCTGAATGACCAGCAGGACCATAATGACCAATGTGAATGGCCAGCATGACCAAGCTGGATGGCCAGCATAACCAAGCTGGGTGACCAGCGTGACCATAAAGACCATAATGGCAATGCTAGATGAGTGGTGTGAGTAAACTAGTTGAAAAGCATTGATAAATTGAGCTGTAGTGTTCATCAGGTTTTATGTGGTGTCTTACTGCACTCTAGTGGGCATTTGGTGAAACAAATTCAGTTCTTAAATTGAAAAAACACAAGGCATAAAAAGGGCATATAAATAACCCGTATATAGTATATAAGTTTTGACCTGATTAACATTCCGCCTGTTAAAAGCTTGCTGGAATGTGATTGGCTAATAGTGACCACAAAAGTGTCCATATCAAATTTTCATTTGGTGTACCATTAGTGCATGGGCCATAGATGATAATTGGCTAGGATGACCTTGATAGCTTGTATGGTTCTAGAGAAACAGCTATTGAGCATTGGCCCCGCCCCCTGGGGGGTGTATGTCTACTTGAACTGACAGGGTATCTGAGAATCATGTAATGATCAAAGGACTGAAGTGGTATTAGTGTCAGGTTAAGCATTCAAAAGTTATAAGTGTTAAAGACATTTTACTGCACCATGGTAGAACTCATTTGCATATGGCGGCCATATTGTTTATAAATGTAAAGATTTTTTTAATAATTATTGAGGAGTAAGCTCTGCTGAACTGTTTGACACCAAACATGTCATGATTGGTTAAGGATCCAAGGACAAGATCTCAAAAGTAGGTTTTGCATATTATGCAAATTTATAAAAAAAAATTAAGTGGGTGGAGCATAAACAAGAATGACCCAGGCGACTGACCAGCATGAACAAGAAGGATAAATATGTTCAATTAAGCAAGACAAGCAAGATTGAATAAGTTCAGCAGAGCTTTAATTTAGAATAATTCACCTGTAGCTGTTTCACCAAATGACCACCAGAGCGCAGCAAGAGACCACATATAACCTGCTGGAAATCTATCACTCTATAAGTAAGACAGAACATTCCCTATCAGTGTGTTTCTATTTATTAAAAAGAGAAGAAAAGTCCGATTGGGCTCCAAATTGGTACTCATGATCAAGTGGTCTGCATATATATGTGTGTAAATTTGTGTGTTGATAGGGTCAAAGGTTCCTGACTTCTGTCCATTTAGGTTTGAAAATAGCGATAATACAGGCTTATGGCCTACAAAATGGCTGTTGCTCTTTGGCCATATTAGAGGCAAAAAATATCTGATTTGGCTCAAAATTTGCAATCAAGATCACAATATCAGTCTATATATGTATGTCAATTTCTGTGTTGATAGGGTCAAAGGTTCCTGACTTATGTCCATTTAGATTTGAAAAAAGCGATAATACAGGCTTGAGGCCTACAAAATCGCTGTAGTTTTCCAGCCATTGTAGAGGGAAAACATGTCCGATTTGGCTGAAAATTTGCAATCAAGATCAGATTATCAGTCTATATATGTGTATAAATTTGTGTGTTGATAGGGTGAAAGGTTCCTGTCTTCTGTCCATTTAGGTTGGAAAATAGCGATAAATAGAATAAATTGAAAATAGTTATTTTTTCACTGTAGAGCCTACTGAAGACTTATTTGGCTCATACTTGGCAAATGTGCTTCAAATGTCATTGTTAATTAGTAGCTTCAACAGTTTTGGCATGTTTTAAACTTTGACAGAGTTTTGGCCAAATAACTCTGAAAAGGCTTTCACGTACATGTTTGATCAAGGTTTATGGGCCTCAAATAGTTAAAATGTCAAGATTTTTTTGATAATTATTTACCTACAGGGTCTCAAGATTGCATCAAGACCAAATTTGTTTTGATTGATTAAGGACTTAAAGACAAGTTCGAAAAGAGCAATTTTTACTCTTTTGTCCACTGATGAAAATCTTTGCATTTTTGGTAAACATATGTAATTACAAAGTTGTAAAGGCTACAGCAAAGTATACAACTAAAAAAGAATAACAAGCCTAGGCCACTTGTACCTTTAGATATAACTGATTTTCTGCTATAGCGCCCCCTTGAGGCCAATCAACGCCATATTTTAATGGATGATAGAAGGCCCTGAGATACATGTAGGGTATAAGTATCGTCCTGATTGGTCATTGTTTAGCCTGTCAAAAGCTTGCTGGAATCTGATTGGCTAATAACGATCGCAAAAATTTGCATATCAAATTTTCCTTCTGTAAAACATTAGGACATAGGCCATAGATGATACATGCCAAAGGAGAGCTTCATAGCTTGTACGCTTCCTGAGAAACAGATTTTTAGCTTTGGCTCCACCCCCTGGGGGCGTATGTCTACACAGATTGACGGGCTACCTCAGAATCATGTTGGGATCAAAGTTGTAAAGTGGCATTAGTGTAGGTTTAAGCATTCAAAAGTTACAGCTGTTAGAGTAAATTTTGGTGTGCCACGGTAAGATTAATTTGCATATGGTGGCCATATTGTTTACAAATTTCACAATTTTTTCGATAATTATTGAGGTTGGGACTCTGCTGAGTTGTTTGACACCAAATATGACAGGATTGGTCAATGACCCTAGGACAAGTTCTCAAAAGTAGGTTTTGCATATTATGCTAAATAGCAAAAAATCTAAGTGGGCGGAGCTTAGTGGTTCTATTGACCTTTTTGATTTGCCATTAACCAAGGAATCATATAATGCAAGAATTTTTGCTTTAGCTATCAGGGCGTGGGAGTTACGAGGCCAAACGCGTTGACCTTCGCCATAGCGCCCCCTTGAGGCCGATCGGGCTCATCTTTTGAATCTGAGTAGCGGTGAGAAGTACTACCATATGACCAAGTCTCAGCCCTGTAGGCCTTATGGTTTCTTCTGCCCAATCACTTCTATGGCAGAAAAAGAATAAGAACTATAATAATAATAAATATAGCCGCAAGCGGCGATTTACGGGGTTCGAGCGTTACAGGCAAAGAGACCCCTGGAGGCCAGTTAGGCTTAAAACATGTTGCCGGTTGACCGGCATCGCCAAACTGGATGAGGATGACCAGCATGACCGTGAAGACCAAGCTAGATTACCAGCATGACTAATCTGGATGACAAACTTGTTGACCATATTGACCAAGCTGGAGGACCATAATGACCAAACTGGATGACCAGCATGGCAAAGGTGGTTGGCCAGTATGACCAAGCTGGAAGACCACCATTACTATGAGGACAAAGCTGAATGACCAGCAGGACCATAATGACCAATGTGAATGGCCAGCATGACCAAGCTGGATGGCCAGCATAACCAAGCTGGGTGACCAGCGTGACCATAAAGACCATAATGGCAATGCTAGATGAGTGGTGTGAGTAAACTAGTAGAAAAGCATTGATAAATTGAGCTGTAGTGTTCATCAGGTTTTATGTGGTGTCTTACTGCACTCTAGTGGGCATTTGGTGAAACAAATTCAGTTCTTAAATTGAAAAAACACAAGGCATAAAAAGGGCATATAAATAACCCGTATATAGTATATAAGTTTTGACCTGATTAACATTCCGCCTGTTAAAAGCTTGCTGGAATGTGATTGGCTAATAGTGACCACAAAAGTGTCCATATCAAATTTTCATTTGGTGTACCATTAGTGCATGGGCCATAGATGATAATTGGCTAGGATGACCTTGATAGCATGTATGTTTCTAGAGAAACAGCTATCGAGCATTGGCCCCGCCCCTGGGGGGGTGTATGTCTACTTGAACTGACAGGGTATCTGAGAATCATGTAATGATCAAAGGACTGAAGTGGTATTAGTGTCAGGTTAAGCATTCAAAAGTTATAAGTGTTAAAGACATTTTACTGCACCATGGTAGAACTCATTTGCATATGGTGGCCATATTGTTTATAAATGTAAAGATTTTTTTAATAATTATTGAGGAGTAAGCTCTGCTGAACTGTTTGACACCAAACATGTCATGATTGGTCAAGGATCCAAGGACAAGATCTCAAAAGTAGGTTTTGCATATTATGCAAATTTAAAAAAACATTAAGTGGGTGGAGCATAAACAAGAATGACACAGGCGGCTGACCAGCATGAACAAGAAGGATAAATATGTTCAATTAAGAAAGACAAGCAAGATTGAATAAGTTCAGCAGAGCTTTAATTTAGAATAATTCACCTGTAGCTGTTTCACCAAATGACCACCAGAGCGCAGCAAGAGACCACATATAACCTGCTGGAAATCTATCACTCTATCAGAAAGACAGAACATTCCCTATCAGTGTGTTTCTATTTATTAAAAAGAGAAGAAAAGTCCGATTGGGCTCCAAATTGGTACTCATGATCAAGTGGTCTGTATATACATGTATGTAAATTTGTGTGTTGATAGGGTCAAAGGTTCCTGACTTCTGACCATTTAGGTTTGAAAAAAGTGATAATACAGGCTTATGGCCTACAAAATGGCTGTTGCTCTTTGGCCATATTAGAGGCAAAAAATATCTGATTTGGCTCATTTTGCAATCAGGATCACAATATCAGTCTATATATGTATGTCAATTTCTGTGTCAATAGGGTCAAAGGTTCCTGACTTCTGTCCATTTAGATTTGAAAAAAGCGATAATACAGGCTTGAGGCCTACAAAATCGCTGTAGTTTTCCAGCCGTTGTAGAGGCAAAACATGTCCGATTTGGCTGAAAATTTGCAATCAAGATCAGATTATCAGTCTATATATGTGTATAAGTTTGTGTGTTGATAGGGTGAAAGGTTCCTGCCTTCTGTCCATTTAGGTTGGAAAATAGCGATAAATAGAATAAATTGAAAATAGTTATTTTTTCACTGTAGAGCCTACTGAAGACTTATTTGGCTCATACTTGGCACATGTGCTTCAAATGTCATTGTTAATTAGTAGCTTCAACAGTTTTGGCATGTTTTAAACTTTGACAGAGTTTTGGCCAAATAACTCTGAAAAGGCTTTCACGTACAAGTTTGATCAAGGTTTATAGGCCT
Source organism: Astyanax mexicanus (assembly GCF_023375975.1). Lineage (NCBI taxonomy): Eukaryota > Metazoa > Chordata > Actinopteri > Characiformes > Acestrorhamphidae > Astyanax > Astyanax mexicanus. Next base: position 3,410,435 of record NC_064411.1, read on the forward strand.
CAAATAGTTAAAATGTCAAGATTTTTTTGATAATTATTTACCTACAGGGTCTCAAGATTGCATCAAGACCAAATTTGTTTTGATTGATTGAGGACTTAAAGACAAGTTCGAAAAGAGCAATTTTTACTCTTTTGGCCACTAATGAAAATCTTTGCATTTTTGGTAAATACATGTAAATACAAAGTTGTAAAGGCTACAGCAAAGTATACAACTAAAAAAAGAATAACAAGCTTAGGCCACTTGTACCTTTAGATATAACTGATTTTCTGCTATAGCGCCCTCTTGAGGCCAATCAACGCCATATTTTAATGGATGATAGAAGGCCCTGAGATACATGTAGGGTATAAGTATCTTCCTGATTGGTCATTGTTTAGCCTGTCAAAAGCTTGCTGGAATCTGATTGGCTAATAACGATCGCAAAAATTTGCATATCAAATTTTCCTTCTGTAAAACATTAGGACATAGGCCATAGATGACACATGCCAAAGGAGAGCTTCATAGCTTGTACAGTTCCTGAGAAACAGATTTTTAGCTTTGGCTCCGCCCCCTGGGGGCGTATGTCTACACAGATTGACGAGCTACCTCAGAATCATGTTGGCATCAAAGTTGTAAAGTGGCATTAGTGTAGGTTTAAGCATTCAAAAGTTACAGCTGTTAGAGTAAATTTGGGTGTGCCACGGTAAGATTAATTTGCATATGGCGGCCATATTGTTTAAAAATTTCTCAATTTTTTCGATAATTATTGAGGATGGGACTCTGCTGAGTTGTTTGACACCAAATATGACAGGATTGGTCAATGACCCTAGGACAAGTTCTCAAAAGTAGGTTTTGCATATTATGCTAAATAGCAAAAAATCTAAGTGGGCGGAGCTTAGTGGTTCTATTGACCTTTTTGATTTGCCATTAACCAAGGAATCATATAATGCAAGAATTTTTGCTTTAGCTATCAGGGCGTGGGAGTTACGAGGCCAAACGCGTTGACCTTCGCCATAGCGCCCCCTTGAGGCCGATCGGGCTCATGTTTTGAATCTGAGTAGCGGTGAGAAGTACTACCATATGACCAAGTCTCAGCCCTGTAGGCCTTACGGTTTCTTCTGCCCAATCACTTCTATGGCAGAAAAAGAATAAGAACTATAATAATAATAAATATAGCCGCAAGCGGCGATTTACGGGGTTCGAGCGTCACAGGCAAAGAGGCCCCTGGAGGCCAGTTAGGCTTAAAACCTGTTGCTGGTTGACCGTCATCACCAAACTGGATAACCAAGCTGGGTAACCAGCGTGACCATAAAGTCCATAATGGCAATGCTAGATGAGTGGTGTGAGTAAACTAGTTGAAAAGCATTGATAAATTGAGCTGTAGTGTTCATCAGGTTTTATGTGGTGTCTTACTGCACTCTAGTGGGCATTTGGTGAAACAAATTCAGTTCTTAAATTGAAAAAACACAAGGCATAAAAAGGGCATATAAATAACCCGTATATAGTATATAAGTTTTGACCTGATTAACATTCAGCCTGTTAAAAGCTTGCTGGAATGTGATTGGCTAATAGTGACCACAAAAGTGTCCATATCAAATTTTCATTTGGTGTACCATTAGTGCATGGGCCATAGATGATAATTGGCTAGGATGACCTTGATAGCTTGTATGGTTCTAGAGAAACAGCTATCGAGCATTGGCTGCGCCCCCTGGGGGGGTGTATGTCTACTTAAACTGACAGGGTATCTGAGAATCATGTAATGATCAAAGGACTGAAGTGGTATTAGTGTCAGGTTAAGCATTCAAAAGTTATAAGTGTTAAAGGCATTTTACTGCACCATGGTAGAACTCATTTGCATATGGCGGCCATATTGTTTATAAATGTAAAGATTTTTTAAATAATTATTGAGGAGTAAGCTCTGCTGAACTGTTTGACACCAAACATGTCATGATTGGTCAAGGATCCAAGGACAAGATCTCAAAAGTAGGTTTTGCATATTATGCAAATTTAAAAAAAAATTAAGTGGGTGGAGCATAAACAAGAATGACCCAGGCGGCTGACCAGCATGAACAAGAAGGATAAATATGTTCAATTAAGCAAGACAAGCAAGATTGAATAAGTTCAGCAGAGCTTTAATTTAGAATAATTCACCTGTAGCTGTTTCACCAAATGACCACCAGAGCGCAGCAAGAGACCACATATAACCTGCTGGAAATCTATCACTCTATCAGAAAGACAGAACATTCCCTATCAGTGTGTTTCTATTTATTAAAAAGAGAAGAAAAGTCCGATTGGGCTCCAAATTGGTACTCATGATCAAGTGGTCTGTATATACATGTATGTAAATTTGTGTGTTGATAGGGTCAAAGGTTCCTGACTTCTGACCATTTAGGTTTGAAAAAAGTGATGATACAGGCTTATGGCCTACAAAATGGCTGTTGCTCTTTGGCCATATTAGAGGCAAAAAATATCTGATTTGGCTCAAAATTTGCAATCAGGATCACAATATCAGTCTATATATGTATGTCAATTTCTGTGTCAATAGGGTCAAAGGTTCCTGACTTCTGTCCATTTAGATTTGAAAAAAGCGATAATACAGGCTTGAGGCCTACAAAATCGCTGTAGTTTTCCAGCCGTTGTAGAGGCAAAACATGTCCGATTTGGCTGAAAATTTGCAATCAAGATCAGATTATCAGTCTATATATGTGAATAAATTTGTGTGTTGATAGGGTGAAAGGTTCCTGTCTTCTGTCCATTTAGGTTGGAAAATAGCGATAAATAGAATAAATTGAAAATAGTTATTTTTTCACTGTAGAGCCTACTGAAGACTTATTTGGCTCATACTTGGCACATGTACTTCAAATGTCATTGGTAATTAGTAGCTTCAACAGTTTTGGCATGTTTTAAACTTTGACAGAGTTTTGGCCAAATAACTCTGAAAAGGCTTTCACGTACATGTTTGATCAAGGTTTATGGGCCTCAAATAGTTTAAATGTCAAGATTTTTTTGATAATTATTTACCTACAGGGTCTCAAGATTGCATCAAGACCAAATTTGTTTTGATTGATTAAGGACTTAAAGACAAGTTCGAAAAGAGCAATTTTTACTCTTTTGGCCACTGATGAAAATCTTTGCATTTTTGGTAAACATATGTAATTACAAAGTTGTAAAGGCTACAGCAAAGTATACAACTAAAAAAGAATAACAAGCCTAGGCCACTTGTACCTTCAGATATAACTGATTTTCTGCTATAGCGCCCCCTTGAGGCCAATCAACGCCATATTTTAATGGATGATAGAAGGCCCTGAGATACATGTGGGGTATAAGTATCGTCCTGATTGGTCATTGTTTAGCATGTCAAAAGCTTGCTGGAATCTGATTGGCTAATAACGATCGCAAAAATTTGCATATCAAATTTTCCTTCTGTAAAACATTAGGACATAGGCCATAGATGATACATGCCAAAGGAGAGCTTCATAGCTTGTACGCTTCCTGAGAAACAGATTTTTAGCTTTGGCTCCGCCCCCTGGGGGCGTATGTCTACACAGATTGACGGGCTACCTCAGAATCATGTTGGCATCAAAGGTCTAAAGTGGCATTAGTGTAGGTTTAAGCATTCAAAAGTTACAGCTGTTAAAGTAAATTTGGGTGTGCCACGGTAAGATTAATTTGCATATGGCGGCCATACTGTTTACAAATTTCACAATTTTTTTGATAATTATTGAGGATGGGACTCTGCTGAGTTGTTTGACACCAAATATGACAGCATTGGTCAATGACCCTAGGACAAGTTCTCAAAAGTAGGTTTTGCATATTATGCTAAATAGCAAAAAATCTAAGTGGGCGGAGCTTAGTGGTTCTATTGACCTTTTTGATTTGCCATTAACCAAGGAATCATATAGTGCAAGAATTTTTGCTCTAGCTATCAGGGCGTGGCAGTTACGAGGCCTAACGCATTGACCTTCGCCATAGCGCCCCCTTGAGGCCGATTTGGCTCATCTTTTGAATCTGAGTAGCGGTGAGAAGTACTACCATATGACCAAGTCTCAGCCCTGTAGGCCTTACGGTTTCTTCTGCCCGATCACTTCTATGGCAGAAAAAGAATAAGAATAATAATAATAATAATAATAATAATAATAATCAGAACAATTACAATAGGGTTTCTAGCACTACGTGCTCGAACCCCTAATCAGAACAATTACAATAGGGTTTCTAGCACTACGTGCTCGAACCCCTAATAATAATAATCAGAACAATTACAATAGGGTTTCTAGCACTACGTGCTCGAACCCCTAATAATCAGAACAATTACAATAGGGTTTCTAGCACTACGTGCTCGAACCCCTAAAAATCTTAGCAAAAACAATAGGGTTCTACGCACCTTCGGTGCTTGAACCCTAAAAATTGCAAGAAATAAAACTAATATACCGGACTTGAAACACTGTTACTAGTGCTGAAACACTTACATTGGTCATTAAAAAAAGCAACTGCTTTGTTTGTACATTTAGCTAGGCTAGCTACCAATAATAATGGTCAGTAAAACAGCAAATACTGTTTGGATATTTAGTTAGCTAGCTATCAATACTAGTAGTCAGTAATACAGGAAATTATTTGTTTATACATTTGGTCAGTAAAATAGCAAATGCTGTGTTTGAATATTTAGCTAGACAAGCTACCAATAATAATGGTCAATAATTAAGTATATAACAATTAAGTATAGTTGGTGAATGACTATGCTCTTCTAAAAACAACACAACCCACCAGCATTCACATTAAAAAAAACTTTATAAACATGAAATCAAGTTAAAAACATATTACTCTACCTTTGGAAGTAATTGTATATTTAACCCTTTTAAGCCTGAACCAATAACAAAAAAACATCTTTTTCCGAATTTCAATCTTAAATTGACTATTATGTTACACTTCAACACAAATCCATTTTACATTGGATTTCTCTGTTGGGCGCCTTTGAGTATTTAACAAATAATAACATGAGACAATCTCAGGCCTATAGGTTTCATGTCAAACATATGTTGAGAAAACACAATGAGATTGCAGAGCTGCAATATAAAAGCCGTTTATTAAAACACACAGATGAGTAAATATAGAGGTGAAGCAATACAAAGATAATAGTTTGTAGTGGATAAAAACAATTAAGAAACTACAAGATTTTAGATATTCTTAGTAAATTTTGGAGATTAAAAACCTTAAGCAACATATAATATTCAATAAGGAAAAGATAAGAGAGCATAAAACTTGAGTAATACAACAACCAAATATCCCTCTATGCTAACAGATTTTTAATCAGAACGACTGAACCATAGACAAAGAAGAACACCATCAGAGGGAATGAATGAGCCCAAAACCTCACTGCGCTACTCAAGCCCGGAGGAGGTTGATTTCAGTATGGGAACTACAGATGGAGCGTTTTATTTAACCTCTGTAAAGGATTTTGTTGGCCTCTCTGCAGAGTCTGGATACTCCTCCGCTCCACATGGCAGTACCCGGCTCAGTCTCGTCTCTCTGCGGCTCTGGGTCTCACTTTTGGGAGCACTCTCTCTGGAGTTCCTCAGGTGGTGTTTTTACTTCTTCTTTCATACAGATGGGCCTAGCAGTTAATAGTATTAAGCTAAGCTATGCTAAGCTCGGGGAACTTTGTACGGCTTCCACAGAGTAAAAACACAGATACTAGAAATTAATAGAAATAATCAAATCTGCATATACTAGAAAGGAGATTAAAAGCATTAAAATCATAAGCTCTGAAGGTTTGGTCCTAATCATTTAGTTGCCAGCTAAGAACCCTACTCACTATGACATCTAAATTTTAAAGACTACGTTTTTTCCATTCTTCAGAACTGAACTCCTACCGTAACCACCCTAAAAACTCAGCTCTGTCTCACAAAGAATATCCTGGAATATCGAACATATAAGAAAGCATAACATGGAATTCAGTAAACATGATCGCTGGATGAGATTCATTTTGCTGAACCTGTAAAATCCATTATTAAATTCAGTTCATGTTTTTTTCTGGTGGAACGTGTCCCAAGTGACACAAGTAATACATTTGTGTAGGATAAGGTGTTCTGTCTGAAAGACTTACGATTTGCACTTTTAATTGCCTTCTAACTGATTTGAGATGGAGTTTTCTCTCCTGTGTGAATGCGCTGGTGTTTTCGAAGATTACTCTGTTGAGCAAAACTCTTCCAACAGTCTGAGCAGTGATACGGTTTCTCTCCTGTGTGAATGCGCTGGTGATTATTGAGAGTACTCTGTAAAGTAAAACTCTTCCCACAGTCTGAGCAGTGATACGGTTTCTCTCCTGTGTGAATGCGCTGATGTATTTTGAGATTACTCTGATGATTAAAACTCTTCCCACAGTCTGAGCAGTGATATGGTTTCTCTCCTGTGTGAATGCGCTGGTGTTTTTTGAGATTACTCTGTTTAGTAAAACTCTTGACAGAGTGCTGATGTTTCTCCATGTCGGGACTTGGCTTCATTTGTCTGTTAAATGTATCAAACAATGTCTGCGTGTTCTGGAGGCTCTTCAGGACGGCTTGTGCTTCAACTCTTTCAGCAGTTTAACATTGCTCTTAATTAAATATCCTGGTTGTTGGTGATGAAGTTCAGGAGAATAATTTCATTTCTGGAAAACACAAAGAAAAATGCAGTTGTATATTACAATAAAAGCAGGTCAATTAACTGAAGAGAACTGCCTGAGGTGCCTATATTGACATCTGAGACATCTTCATATTACCACAAATGTTTCAGTATTTTTTCCACTTCTAAGTCCTTAGTGTAAAGGGGGTGCTGGTGGTCCTCCAGCCACTAGAGGTAGCCCACATTTTACCACTTGCAATAATCAGGCTGACGCCTGTTTACTGCCTTTATAAAGACTGCCCACTGTTTAGACAAACAGTCTTGATTCTTTTCTGGTCTCACTAGATCCTGAGAACGTAAAGAAAGAAGAAAAAAAAATGTTACCCTTTAATCTGAAGCTTCGAGGCTTGTGCCAAAATCATTCTACATTGATCACGTAACCAATGATGTCCAAAGCTTTTTCCTTTACACTAATTTATAAAACATTCCTTTTTTACATCTCCAGATAACATTATTTTCCAACACATTAGCTTCAGACTAACAGTGATATGCACTCCTAAAGTCCTTTTTATGTAGATCACAAGTGAAAATTTGCTGAGAAATGTAATTGTAATTGTGCTTTTTACCCAGAAAGACTGCAGCTCCACATCAATGGCTTAACTGATTTGTTTACTAAATCAATTTAGTAAATGGTGGCGTATCATAGCATCTGGTCGAAGCCCAACTTCATCTGCAGAACCAAAGAGCAGCAGAAGCTCTACACCAGCAGATTCAGAGCAGCAGCTCCAAATTTCATCAACTCTAACTAAATGTTACTAAAGCAGTAAATCATTCTAGCACTTCCACCTTAAATATTATCAATTCCTCTTAGTTGTCCTGGAAATGTAACAAAACGTTTAGTGAATAAAATAAAATTACTATATGAGCTCAGTGTATTTCAGCAGTTTGGAATGAATTTGCTTCAGAGAGAGTGAATTCTTGTCCTGACTCTTAACTTTTTCCATATTTAGATAATATTACTTTTTTCCAGACGAGGGACCGAAAGACATAAATCCTTGGGTTTTACAGATTGAGTGGGTCGATGACGAGGCAGAGAGCTCAGGATAAGATTGGCTAACGTTCTCTTTCACAAAGATTTTTAAAAATAAAGAGATTTAAAAATAAAACTTTAATGAAAATTTCAAAAATGAAAAACGGCTTGAAAACTAGTTTTTGTTTTATTTGACAAAATCATATAACGCAAACTTAACAGGCTGGTTTCTCTTACATTGATTCTATAAGAAATAAAAATAAGAATAACATAAAAATATTTTTTTTAGGTCTTATAAAGTGCAAACAATACGTGCAAACCACAATCAGTCATATTAAGTCTATGGTTTGTGTTATTTTCTCCTAAATCTCTTGTAATTTAACTATGCATAACCATAATTAGTCATATTAAGACTACGCTTGAAGTGCAAACAGAGACAGAACATTTTTTAAATACAGTACAGAGCTAAGGGATTAGTACAACTGCCTATGAAACAGTCACGTGTAGGATTAACTTACACTATTTATATATGGTTTGTGTCTTGTTGGTCACTCTGTTATCGTTTATTGTTTCCACTGGAGCCAAAATGCAGCCAGACATATAACTTAAAAGTAGCAGAAGCATCTTCTACGCAACTGCCTGTATTTTCCTCTTCTGTTAAGAGCTGCTCTCACAGCTCAGCCACCACACTCGCTGCTACCGCTACTGTGTTGCAAGATCCCTCTTAAAAAGTCCACACTAGGTGACAGGACAAAAACATTGGCAACATTAGCCAGCAAGGTAACATTAGATACTTCGTTTAAAAAAGCACTGTGAACATTGGCTAGCTAGAGAACATTAGCTACTTGGTTAAAAAACACTGGGAACATTGGCTAGCTAGATAATGTTAGCTACTGGTTAAAAAAGAAACGCTGGCAACATTAGCTAGCTAGTTAACACCAGCTACTTTGGTCCCCTATTATGGGCCAGTTCTGCCTATTAAACAGTTTTTCTCTCTGCCAGTCGCGCTAAGGAAACATGTCAGCTCCCACTGTAGAAGAACACTTAAACATTATTCTCACAAAAATAAATCACATCATAAAACATTTTACTATTGCTAACACTTTTTTTAAATCTCTGCATAAAAAGCTGTGTGATTTTATGTACCACGAACGATGGAGAAAAATATAAAATAAGTTTTTTTTAAATACAGCAACTGGATAGAAGGGTACATTAATTTTGAAGGTAAGTGAAGGTTCTAGCCCACTTTAGCTAACCTAACCAATGCTATTTCGATAAATAAGCAAAGCTAGCAGGCAATTTCAAACAATAATATACCACTAGAAGCCTTAAACACATAACATTTATGATAAGTTGTTATTATATAGTCTAAATGGTAGGATAATGTACAAGCTGTCTGTAATGGTTAATCCTTTCCTTTATAGTTAACTTTAGTTGTTAGGTGTGGTATTGGTAACAACACTGGGTCATTTACTTTTAAGTTTACTGTAAATAAACAGAAGCGCTTTAAACACCCAAATAAACAGTTTTCAGAGAGAAATCTGTGTAGATTAACATCCAGTGCTCACTTGCCTTTGAAAGAAAGAGAAAGAGAGAGAGAGAGAGAGAGAGAGAGAGAGAGAGAGAGAGAGAGAGAGAGAGAGAGAGAGAGAGAGAGAGAGAGAGAGAGAAACTTCTCCATACCTTCTGTAGTTCAGCTGATCCTGCTCTTACTCCGGCGCTCCAGCTACAGACCCCGGAAGCTCAGCCTCATCCGGGTTATGTAGAGCCCCGCCCCCTCCCCCGCTATATCACATTATACCCCATCACCGCTAGAGGGAGCCCGCGAGGGAGTCCTCAATGCATGGAGCTGAATGGAGCTAAACAGCTAAAACTCTCATTTAAAACACTGTATAACTACTTCTCTGGGGTTTTCCTTTAATTTTACAAAGTAGAACAAAGTGTTTCACTAAAATAGGAAAGAAAACATGCCCCTATATTTCTATTTTCTACAACTAATGTTTTTTATTCAGTAGATTTACTAGCATTTCTGCTACTGATGCTGGAGTTACACCCAGAACATGTTTAATAGGATTAAAACTGCAGTTTATAAGCTTTAATAATTATTTCTGCTGTGATTAAATAGTTGTAGTTGTTCTGTTTTTAGGAAATAAGTAAAATTTTATTCTATAAAGTATCTTACAATTATAAATTATTATTTTGCTAAAAATAATAATTAATAAATGTTTAATACTTTATAGAATAAAAATGTTTATATGTTTTTATACATTCCAGACTCAGTTGAGTGACTGAGATTCAGAGCAGATTCTGAAGAGAGTTTTTTCCTCTATAGAGATTCTCTGATTGCTCCTGTACTCCAACAAATAACACTTACTAATTACTATGGAAAGATCAGTGCCGTTTTTAGAGCACCAATTGTAACATTGATTCCAGTAGAAACTTTTTAAAATCTAAATAAAATAAAATAAAAATAAATAAATATAAAATATTATGGTTACATTTTCTTTGCATTTACCTTCTTGATGTCCTGCAGGTTCTTGAAAAGGAGATCGTACTGCAGCAGATCTTGTTTGTTGCTCACCTTGTCTAAAGTGTTACTATTTATGTATTCTGAAAGCTTTCCATAAATTGAGGTCATTCACACCTACTCCCTGTAAAATCACTCTCTGACATCACAATGGACCATCCTGATTTCTGTATAGAAGGGTACTTCACACTTGTAAAAGCATTTTAAACTTCATATTCAAATATCAGTTTAAAACTAACAGTTATAAAATAAAAAGGATTTGTTCAATAGTTTATTTTTTAATAGGATGATAAAATCATTTTTGACTTTTCCAAAATGAGTCCAGCAAGAATTCTCATTCTGCTACAAAATATTAGCTAATGTTTACACTATTTTTGTACATATTAAAGGAAGAAGTTACTGGTGTTGGAGAATACTTTGTCCAGATTATATCTGGTATCTGGTTTTGTATAGAAATATGAGACAAACACCTCTGGTTGCTTGAGTCACTAAAAACTACCCCAACAAATAGCACTTACCACATTTTACTCAAAGGTCAGCTCTATTTTTACAATTGTTAACAATTGTGACATTTCTTTTTAACAATTTCTTCGATACAAAGATCCATTAGAACTAAGAAATCTTCAGGATTTTTTTAATATGCAAGAGTGCTTTACACCAAGAAATTACAAGTAAAAAAACAAATTATCAATTAATTAATTAATTTGATTAGTTATGTTTGGTATATAATATAATAAAATCATGTAGTCCATATTTAATTTAAAATTAAATAATAAATTCTGATTACTGAAAATGAACCGAATAAGGTGAGCTTTCAATTGATCAATAGTAACATTTTGACCACCCCAAAGAGAAGGGATGTCCTGTACACATTTTGTATATACCGGTGTTGTTTGGAGTCAATTTGACCCCAGGCTGTTTAGCTTTATAAAACATAAAAAATATCAGAATTTTACACGTTTGTGTTGAATGATGTGAAGGTCAATATGACATGTAATTTTGTCATCTTCAATAACTTAAGATCCCTAAAATAACATAATTATAACTGTATTAGTGCAAAAACCGCTAACAATTCACGCGACAGGGAAGCGGGGAAAAACATAATTCTCATGAGAACTTGATATTTCTCATTCTGTGGAGGAATATATTGTTCCTACAAACATATTAATAGTTCACACAACATAGTGTTAATGCAGAGATATAAAAGGTTTCACAGCAGCTTCTAAACCAGTTCTCTATGTGTTCTCTCTCTCTCTCTTTCTGCTCTCTCTCTCTCTACTGAAAATGCTGTCTAAGAAAAGTTTTCTCTCAGTGAGGATTTCTCACATCTCTTTCACCATGACAGAGACATAGAGGAGAGTGTGTCTGAGAAAAAGGAAGACTTTAGACTTTAGAACTTTAGAGCCATTAGAACTAAGAAATCTTCAGGATTCTTTCAATATGTAAGAGTGCTTTACACCAAGAATTGCTATGTTAACAAAAGATTCTTTATATCATAGTTCTGTTGGTATATAATATAATGAAATCATGTAGTTCATATTTAATTTAAAACTGAATAATAAACTTTAATTACTGAAAATGAACCGAATAAGATGAGCTTTCACTTAAATGATCAATACTACAATTTTAACTACCCAAAGAGAAGCACTTCTTGTATTAAATAATCAATGCTTCACTTTGTGATGGTCACCTTAGATATTCAAACAATTTTTATACTGACAAAATTTACCATGTAAGTTAACACCAAAAATGTACACCAAATTGGTACAACCTTTTTAACATTTTATGTAATAAATGCTAAAGTTGTACCAGATGGCCTTGTCCTCACTGTTGATGGTAAACCTTTTTTTTTACCATTCTATCAACAAATAAACTCAATTAATTCATTTAAAACTGATATTTGCATATGAAGTTTCAGATGCTTTTACAAGTGTGAAGTACCCTTCTATACAGAAATCAGGATGGTCCATTGTGATGTCAGAGAGTGATTTTACAGGGAGGAGCTGTGAATGACCTCAATTTATGAAAAGCTTTCAGAATACATAAATAGTAAGACTTTAGACAAGGTGAGCAACAAACAAGATCTGCTGCAGTACGATCTCCTTTTCAAGAACCTGCAGGACCGCAAGAAGGTAAATACAAAGAAAATGTAAAATAATATTTAAATGTAATTTAGATTTAAAAAAAAGTATCTACTGGAATCAATGTTACAATTGGTGCTCTAACAACAGCACTGACCTTTTCATAGTGATTAGTAAGTGCTATTTGTTGGGGTAGTTTGAAGTGACTCTAACAACGAAATACATTTTTCTGATAAACTGGTGCACATTTCTATCTCTTCTATCTCTGAGTGTCACTGTAACTGTAGCCATCTTACCTAAGTTGAAATGTAAGTGCAAACAAGTTGGGGCATCACTTGAAGTTTACCATCAACAGTGAGGACCAAGTCCATCTGGTATAACTTTAGCATTTATTACATACAGTGTTAAAAAGATTTTATCAATTTAGTGTACATTTCTGAACAGTGTTAACTTGCATGGTAAATTTTGTCAGTACAAAATTGTTTGAATATCTATGGTGACCATCACAAAGTGAAGCACTGATTATTTAATACAAGGAGTAAGTGCTTCTGTTTGGGGTAGTCTAAATGGTACTATTGATCAATTAAGTGAAAGCTCTTTAGCATTTATTACATACACCGTGTTAAAAAGGTTGTACATTATTTACCATTAAAATTCCTTAAACTAATGGCTCAGATCATAATTAATAACAGGATCTACTACATTTTTAAACATTGGTTATTTAGTAATATGTGAATGTCTTGTTTAAAGTCATTTAACATTTTATTTTAGATATTGTGGACAAATGTTTAAAAATCCACTTATTCTTATGCAATTCCACTTCTTAACTGTTTTACCTGAACATCTCCTCGCTATAATCCCTCTGGAAACAAATGTAATATTTTCAAGCTGACTTTTATATTAGGAACTGTTGCTCATTTCCCCAAGAGTGTCTATTTATTTATTCTGAAATCTTTCCATAAATTGAGGTCATTCACAGCTCCTCCCTGTAAAATTACTCTCTGACATCACAATGGACCATCCTGATTTCTGTATAGAAGGGTACTTCACACTTGTAAAAGCATTTTAAACTTCATATTCAAATATCAGTTTAAAACTAACAGTTATAAAATAAAAAGGATTTGTTCAATAGTTTATTTTTTAATAGGATGATAAAATCATTTTTGACTTTTCCAAAATGAGTCCAGCAAGAATTCTCATTCTGCTACAAAATATTAGCTAATGTTTACACTATTTTTGTACATATTAAAGGAAGAAGTTACTGGTGTTGGAGAATACTTTGTCCAGATTATATCTGGTATCTGGTTTTGTATAGAAATATGAGACAAACACCTCTGGTTGCTTGAGTCACTAAAAACTACCCCAACAAATAGCACTTACCACATTTTACTCAAAGGTCAGCTCTATTTTTACAATTGTTAACAATTGTGACATTTCTTTTTAACAATTTCTTCGATACAAAGATCCATTAGAACTAAGAAATCTTCAGGATTTTTTTTAATATGTAAGAGTGCTTTACACCAAAAAATTACAAGTAAAAAAACAAATTATCAATTAATTAATTAATTTGATTAGTTATGTTGGTAAAAATTATTATGAAATCATGTAGTCCATATTTAATTTAAAATTAAATAATAAATTCTGATTACTGAGAATGAACCGAATAAGGTGAGCTTTCAATTGATCAATAGTATAATTTTGACTACCCCAAAGAGAAGAGATTTTTTGAGTCCTGTACACATTTTGTATACATCAGTGTTGTTTGGGGTCAATTTGACCCCAGGCTGTTTTAGCTTTATAAAACATAAAAAATATCAGAATTTTACACGTTTGTGTTGAATAATGTAAAGGCCAATATGACATGTAATTTTATAATCAACAACAAACAATATTTCAACAACTTAAGATCCCTAAAATAACATAATTATAACTGTATTAGTGCAAGAACCACTGACAATTCACAGGACAGGGGGGCGGGGAAAACATAATTCTCATGAGAACTTGATATTTCTCATTCTGTGGAGGAATATATTGTTCCTACAAACATATTGATAGTTCTCACAACATAGTGTTAATGCAGAGATATAAAAGGTTTCACAGCAGCTTCTAAACCAGTTCTCTGTGTGTTCTGTCTCTCTCTCTTTCTGCTCTCTCTCTCTACTGAAAATGCCGTCTAAGAAAAGGTTTTCTCTCAGTGAGGATTTCTCACATCTCTTTCACCATGACAGAGACATACAGGAGAATGTGTCTGAGAAAAAGGAAGACTTTAGACTTTAGAACTTTAGAGCCATAAGAACTAAGAAATCTTCAGGATTCTTTCAATATGTAAGAGTGCTTTACACCAAGAAACCCTATGTTAACAAATAATTCTTAATATCATAGTACTATTGGTATATAATATAATGAATTCATGTAGTTCATATTTTATTTAAAACTGAATAATAAACTTTAATTACTGAAAATGAACCGAATAAGGCGAGCTTTCACTTAATTGAACAATAGTACCATTTTAACTACCCCAAAGAGAAGCACTTACTCCTTGTATTAAAAAATCAATGCTTCACTTTGTGATGGTCACCATAGATATTCAAACAATTTTTATACTGACAAAATTTACCATGCAAGTTAACACTGTTCAAAAATGTACACCAAATTGATAAAACCTTTTTAACACTGTGTAATAAATGTTGTACCAGATGGACTTGGTCCTCACTGTTGATGGTAAACTTGTTTTTACTATTCTATCAACAAACAAACTCAATTAATTCATTTAAAACTGATATTTGCATATGAAGTTTCAAAAGTACCCTTCTCTACAGAATTCAGGATGGTCCATTGTGATGTCAGAGAGTGATTTTACAGGGAGGAGCTGTGAATGACCTCAATTTATGAAAAGCTTTAAGAATACATAAATAGTAAGACTTTAGACAAGGTGAGCAACAAACAAGATCTGCTGCAGTACGATCTCCTTTTCAAGAATCTGCAGAACATCAAGAAGGTAAATGCAAAGAAAATGTAACCATAATATTTTAAATGAAATTTAGATTTTTTAAAAAGTGTCTACTGGAATCAATGTCACAACTGGGGCTCTAACGATGACACTAATCTTTCCATAGTAATTAGTAAGTGCTATTTGTTGGAGTTGTACAGGAGCAAGCAGCAATCAGAGAATCTCTATAGAGAAAAAACTCACTTCAGAATCTGCTCTGAATCTCAGTCACTCAACAGAGTCTGGAATGTATAAACAACAGTATACATTTTTATTCTAAAAAGTATTAAACATTTATAAATTATTATTTTTTAGCAAAATAATAATTTATAATTGTTAGATACTTTTGTTGTAAAAAAGAAAATGAAAGATGGGTCCACACCCCTACGTGTTCGTTTGATAGAGAGATTCGTAGACAGGTGGAGTGAAGTTGAAAGCAAACCAAGTATTTATTACTGAGCTCAGGAGAACCATACACACAAGACAGTTAACAGCCGTCCCAGCATAAGTTCTGACCCCCCTCTGATCTGACTCCATGTTTATACCCCAAATGACGTGAAACCTGCTGATGAGGCGTTGCTAAAATCATCTCATGTTAGTATGCATAATTTCACGTGTTAGTAATCCGTTTCACGTGTCTGACCGGACCACTAGTGCTTGGCCTTGACTGTGTCCAGCCAGAACTGAACATTGTGGCATTATCTGTGTGAGTGTGCGTCACTCCCCGCTTTGAAGAGCTGCAGGTTTAGGGAGGCACCCACACACAGAGAAGGCCGCTTTGGTCTAAGAGCCTCCCCTGTATCAATTTAGTTCATACAGAGTGCACCAGTCGATGATTGATGGCCGTTAGTTAGGATCATGCAGTGACCAAAATGCCTTAAGCGTGAGCTAAACAAGTCACACAATAGATTCCATATGTTATATGTTAATGTGTTAGTGGCGCGTGGTTAGTCCGCCATACAATAGATCCTATGTGTTAGTAAATGCCTTATGTATCATGTGGGTTAGTTTGTCATATAATAGAGTCTGTGTTAGTCACATGCCTGATCAAGCAAAGTTTAACTATATGTGTAAAGAATATATATTGTGAGTATTGGTTAATCTTCTATATAAATGTGTATAAAATACAATGTGAGTATTGGATAATCTTCTATATAAATGCATATAAAATACAAGGTTTCACACAATGATTATGTAATTATAGATGCTAAAGTTAAGTAATCATTATTGAAGGATATTTGTCAACACACCCAAGGTATAATAAACGTTAACTCTTCAATATACACACACACACACACACTGTAAAGCTCCAGCTCATCCTAAATCAACATCTCAGTTGGGTTTAGGTCAGGGGATTTTGAAGGCCATGCACCTCTTTGTTAACTAGATAATTCCATATGCGTCAATTAATTGTTTTCATAGTTTTAATATTAATCGACAATGTAAAAAAAATAAATAAATAAAAAATGAGACGTGTCAACTTTTGACTGGTATTTATATATTTGCGAGCTGACACACCCCAGAGTTTGCCCAGATGAACGGCCACGATGTTGGTTAGAAGCACCTAAATAAAGAATAATATTAAATATTACCTGCACATTCACCGATACCCTTTACAGTACGTGTAGGTGTGAGTAAAGACACTGCAGGCGTCCCCTGCACCGGACCTACAGTACCAGGAATTTTCCCAATAGCATGGAAATATATTGTATTGTGCTGTAATTCCCGGGCTGGTGGGAAGTGTATATAAGTGTGTGTATGCCACATAACAGCCTGATTACAGAATCCACGGACTTGGTGACTTTGCAGCTTTGCTTAGACCGTGAGCATCCTCTGCAGGAATCTGGATTTTTAATAATTTATGGGTTTGATTGGTCAATTCCAGTTTGCCCAGTTAGACTACACAGAGAAAGTTGGCATTATAATATAATATAATATAATATAATATAATATAATATATGATATAATATAATATAATATAACTCATTCACTCACTTACTCACTCATCGTCAACCGCTTTATCCGTTAAGGGTCGCGGGGGGGTGGCTGGAGTCTATACCAGTCGGCATCGGGGGGAAGGCAGTATACACCCTGGACAGGCCGCCAATCCATCGCAGGGCAGACAGACACACAGGCACATCCACTCACACACTCACACCTAAGGGGCAATTTTTATCCGACATCCAATTAGCCTGAACTTTGGACTGTGGGAGGAAACCGGAGCACCCGCAGACACGGGAAATAATATAATATTATATAATATAATATAATAATATTAATTATTATAATAATAATTATATGTATAATATAATTGATTATAATTAATAGTAACATAATATAATTGCTTCAACCAGGGAAATTATAATTTTTCTCCCTCAAAATTGGCGGTCCCTGGTGTTTAAGGTGCTGAACTGCAAGTAGATTTCCCCTAAAGAAGCTCTTAAGAATAACGACTGGGTGAGGGCACTCGTTAATCTGCGAGCGAGTTTACGTAGTACTTTAGTTACGCACGGGTTTGGGAAACACTCTTTAATTAACGATCAATCTTAAGTACGAGTTAACGAAGTTCTTAGCGTAACGAAGCTTTCAGGAAACCCACCCCTGATCTCTATTATTAATTTTATTCCTCTTGCTTGTAGACTTGGAACCAAAATGTCATCCCAATCAAACCAGTAAAAAAAAATTCTAATTGAATATAACATTAGTTTTTGCATTAAGGTTTTTATCTCACAGCAATAATAATGAAGGAGAAAATAGATGTACTTTACATAAATAGAACAGATATAGTTAATCATAATATCAAAAATGAATATTGTTTATGCATTAATATAGCATAGATCATAAATTAACTATTTGTTTGAAGAGACTGCATGAGACGATGCTTCCGTCCACCTGAACGGTCCCGTGCATTCCAAAGCCAAACCTTTGCAACCTGCTCGATCTCTGCATCCTTTGGTGGTGGCATGATTGATCTTCTCACGGCCTCTTAAAATAATAATATAGAGATATGAGAATGCAGTCAGGTAAATACTACATCTGTTAGTGTCTTTTCATGTACAATGCTTAATTTTAGAGAAATTTGCAGACTGTATTTGATTACAGTGATTCTTATATAGTGATAGTTATTTGAATTTGAATTTCTTCAGGCTATTCATGGTGAAACATAAATAGCCTTTACAGTCACTGTGTGTGACTGGTAGTTACATTCTATAAACATGTGAGGTGGCCGATATCAGGATATCAGATTCACAAAAATACCAAAACTTTTTAAAATGATATCTTTCCCTTAGCTTAACTGGCTATCTTTCCATTAGCTTAACTGGCTATCTTTCCCTTAGCTTAACTGGCTAGCTTTCCATTAACTTAACTGGCTATCTTTCCCTTTGCTTAGCTGGATATCTTTCCCTTAGCTTAACTGGCTAGCTTTCCGTTAGCTTAACTGGCTATATTTCCATTAGCTTAGTTGGATATCTTTCCCTTAGCTTAGCTGGCTATATTTCCGTTAGCTTAGCTGGCTATATTTCCGTTAGCTTAGCTGGCTAGCTTTCCCTTAGCTTAACTGGCTATCTTTCCCTTAGCTTAACTGGCTATCTTTCCATTAGCTTAACTGGCTAGCTTTCCCTTAGCTTAACTGGCTAGCTTTCCCTTAGCTTAACTGGCTAGCTTTCCCTTAGCTTAACTGGCTATCTTTCCCTTAGCTTAACTGGCTATCTTTCCCTTAGCTTAACTGGCTATCTTTCCCTTAGCTTAACTGGCTATCTGGCTAACTGGCTAGCTTTCCCTTAGCTTAACTGGCTATCTTTCCCTTAGCTTAACTGGTTATTTTTCCCTTAGCTTAACTGGCTATCTTTCCCTTAGCTTAACTGGCTATCTTTCCCTTAGCTTAACTGGCTATCTTTCCCTTAGCTTAGCTGGATATCTTTCCCTTAGCTTAACTGGCTATCTTTCCCTTAGCTTAACTGGCTATCTTTCCCTTAGCTTAACTGGCTATCTTTCCCTTAGCTAAACTGGCTATCTTTCCCTTAGCTAAACTGGCTAGCTTTCCCTTAGCTTAACTGGCTAGCTTTCCCTTAGCTTAACTGGCTAGCTTTCCCTTAGCTTAACTGGCTAGCTTTCCCTTAGCTTAACTGGCTATCTTTCCCTTAGCTTAACTGGCTATCTTTCCCTTAGCTTAACTGGCTATCTTTCCCTAAGCTTAACTGGCTATCTTTCCCTTAGCTTAACTGGCTATCTTTCCCTTAGCTTAACTGGCTAGCTTTCCCTTAGCTTAACTGGCTAGCTTTCCCTTAGCTTAACTGGCTAGCTTTCCCTTAGCTTAACTGGCTAGCTTTCCCTTAGCTTAACTGGCTAGCTTTCCCTTAGCTTAACTGGCTAGCTTTCCCTTAGCTTAACTGGCTAGCTTTCCCTTAGCTTAACTGGCTATCTTTCCCTTAGCTTAACTGGCTATCTTTCCCTTAGCTTAACTGGCTATCTTTCCCTTAGCTTAACTGGCTATCTTTCCCTTAGCTTAACTGGCTATCTTTCCCTTAGCTTAACTGGCTATCTTTCCCTTAGCTTAACTGGCTATCTTTCCCTTAGCTTAACTGGCTATCTTTCCCTTAGCTTAGCTGGCTATCTTTCCCTTAGCTTAACTGGCTATCTTTCCCTTAGCTTAACTGGCTATCTTTCCCTTAGCTTAACTGGCTATCTTTCCCTTAGCTTAACTGGCTATCTTTCCCTTAGCTTAACTGGCTATCTTTCCCTTAGCTTAACTGGCTATCTTTCCCTTAGCTTAACTGGCTATCTTTCCCTTAGCTTAACTGGCTATCTTTCCCTTAGCTTAACTGGCTATCTTTCCCTTAGCTTAACTGGCTATCTTTCCCTTAGCTTAACTGGCTATCTTTCCCTTAGCTTAACTGGCTATCTTTCCCTTAGCTTAACTGGCTATCTTTCCCTTAGCTTAACTGGCTATCTTTCCCTTAGCTTAACTGGCTATCTTTCCCTTAGCTTAACTGGCTATCTTTCCCTTAGCTTAGCTGGATATCTTTCCCTTAGCTTAACTGGCTATCTTTCCCGTAGCTTAACTGGCTATCTTTCCCGTAGCTTAAGTGGATATCTTTCCCTTAGCTTAAGTGGATATCTTTCCATTTTCCATTTCCCCTAATATTTCCCTTAGCAAGCCATTGTTTCCTTAGCTGGTTATTGTTGACATACTTGGATATAAAGTTAACTTACTTAACAGCAGTCTTTCTCCAAGAGCCGAGATAAGCTGCCAACTTGGGAGCCCCTCGTGTTATTTAAATGTGAGGTAAATTCTCATTCTAACTTAGGACAATGCTAACTTTTTTTAGCACAATGCTAACTTCAACATAGCTACCCTTATAATGCTACAATAACCTGAGAGTGGTAACTGCATTAGCACCACATTAGCGTATCTTAGCAAAAAATAGAAAAGCGTATAGTAGAACAGAAATTATAACTTACCTTTCAGTCACTTTGACAGACCAAAGTCACTCACTGACTTTGCCTTTAAGCTTGATCGTTGCTCTGTGGTAAAGGCACGTGCAGGGAGGGGGGAGGGGGGAGGGGGGTGGATTCGTTGGTTACATGATCCTCACATTTAAATATCACATGCAAAAATAAAAAAATATGTAACTTTTATAACCTTGCTGGCTTACACAAAGTGTATAGTCAAGCACAAAAACATTTATAATTTAATATTTTTATTTATTTATTATCAGCACTACCAATAATAAAGGTGAGATTATGAATCAGCACCATGGAGCAAATTCGTAGCTATCCAAAATATTAAATAAAAATATTTTTATAAATAAAAATGTATAGCTATACAGTATATGTCTTGAAAAATATGAGATGTGTGTGTGTGTGTGTGTGTCCCTCCAAATGTCTCTGCACAACTCTGCTGTGGTACCTTGATTTTTCTCCACTTTTGGTTTAGAAAATCTTTCAAAGCTGATACTACATTTCACACAGTGTTGCTCCTATCCACTAAGCTAGCTAATCTACCTAGCTCTCACAGACAAAAACAATAAAAAATATTCAGATACCCTTCATATGAACTTGTTATGACACAAACTTTCAGATTGTAAAATATTGTATGGTAAATTTGGGCTGACCCAGAGTAACCTAGCATAGGATTTGTGTGGGCATGCTCACATATGTGTGCGTGTTGCCCACATATAACCCACAATGCCTACAGTGTGTAAATGGTGCAGGCTGAATTAGGGCTGACCCACAGTGGCCCTGCATGAGATTTGTGTGCACATGCCAAAGTGCAGGTTGCCGACATATAACCCATACCGGGTATGAAATGGTGCAGGCTGAATTTGGGCTGACCCACACTGGCTCTGCATGGGAATTGTGTGGGCATGCTAAACTGTGCTTTGCCCACATATATCCCACACTGGCCCTTCAGGGTGTGAAATGGTGCAGGCTGAATGTGAGCTGACCCACAGTGGGCCTGCCTGGGATTTGTGTGGGCGCATCAAAGTGTTGGCTGTCCAAATAATTCCCACACTGGGCCTACAGGGGCATTAATGCACTGGACCAGTTTAGGCTAGCCCACAGCGGCCTTTTATAGGATTTGAGTGGGCCAGCCAATGAACAGGCTGCCCACAGAAAACCCATGTTCGGCCTGTTTGGAATTTTAATGGGCTAGCCCCTGCCCACAGTGCCCGCACTTAGCCCACGAAGGGCCGATGTGTAGCATTTTGCTAATGCACTCCATATATGCAGGATTAAAGTAAAATTAATTATACTGGACATATACATATATAAAATGTCTCTAGAAGATATATAATAGGAAATGAAAACAGTGTGAATTTTTAAGTACTACCTTGAATGTGATAATTAGGGGTGGGTGATATGGCTCCATATTTCAGGGTAATATAAATCATGATATTCAAAAATAATGGCAACATTATTTCTTACGATATTTTATGGCATACTGCCTTATTAAAACAGATTAATGTCATTTCTGGAGCTGTGATTGTATGCAGATAAATTATCCCATAAATGGTCCTACACCTGAATAAAAAAAGTAATATTATCTCATTTCTAGAACATAAAAACAGGAAGGGGTAGGTCGAGACTCTTCATCAAGCATATACATTTAATACAGGCTTTTTCTGCTTCCGGTCACTGAAATTATTGTATTGAAAAACTAAATATTTGATTATAAAAGGTGAGGGGTAGAGATATACTGCAAGTCAGAAAATTACAAAGATATTTATAAGATAAAATGAGATACACTTTGTTAGAGCAGTATGACATATTTACAGCTAGTGCTGGACGATATGGCCAAAATTTATATCACGATACATTCCTTAATTTTGGTCGATACAATATAATTTCGATATCGATATAAATATTTGGAAGGCCTCAGAAAAACTGTTAGGAATCCCTGCAATGGAAATCTGTACCTATTACTGTCTTTAAAGCCTCCTCTCATAAAAAACTGTATAATACTTTAGAAATTAAAAAATGGTCAGAATGAATTAATGCTCACCTTTATTTGCATGTAGCAATATAAAAACATGACATCTCTGTCAAACACAAACCAATAACCTATTTACATTTTACCAATATAAATAACTTTACATTACAACAGAGGCAGAGCTTCTTATCCTTTTGTAAACATATTTAACAGATCAAAACAAAAGTGCCTCATCCAGGATAAAGAATGCAGAAAGCCTTCATTTATATAAAAGGAACACGATATCACCGTCAAATAAACAAACCTATATCAACTATAAATAACTTAGAAACAACATAAACTACATAAGTGCTTCAACCAGAATAAGGAAGATATTGTGTGTAGTGAAACTGCTTGAGGTGGTGGAACAGATTAGATGCATTACCGTTGCTAGTCAACTCCACTTTCCGGCACAATTGGGAGCAAGCTGAAGTTTATCAGACCTTTGAAAGCCGAACCACTGAATTAGACCTGCCTCCCTCAACTATCTCTCCTGTTTAATCACTTGTGGAAGCATCAGGTGTGCTCATTCTGCATCTAAAATCTAAAATTCTGCATCAGGGCCGAGCCTAATCGAGGAACTCGGTTCGGCCGCACTGCGCTCCGCTCGGCTTCATAGCGGGAGGTTCTAGGTGTGGACCGGAGCGCAGCCGAGCTTCAAGTTTTAGTAGTATGGATTATAGTGTAAAGTGTGATACTAAAGTAGTAGTATAACACTGTATTCAGTGCTCAGGACAGCAGCAGTGTTTCTGCTACATACATTTTGCAGCTGCAGCCTGCTGACAGTCAAGATACAACTACATATTAAAATGTCTGTGAATTTATAATGGGATAAAAGTACTGAAGCCTTTATTGGAGTATGAAGGTGTCCCAGTATTTTTCTCCATATAGTGTAACTAATGTAGGTAATTCTTTTTGGTTAATTGACCTGCTTTTATTTTAATACACAAAATTTTTTTTCTTTGTTTTTCCAGAATAAACAACCAGGATATTTAATAAAGAACAGTGTTAAACTGCTGAAAGAGGTGAAGCACAAGCCATCCAGAAGAATCTCCTGAAAACGCAGAAATTGTTTGCTACATTTCACAGACAGATGGAGCCAAGTCCCAACATGGAGAAACATCAGCACTCTGTCAAGAGTTTTACTAAACAGAGTGATCTCAAAAAACACCAGCGCATTCACACAGGAGAGAAACCGTATCACTGCTCAGACTGTGGGAAGAGTTTTACTCAACAGAGTACTCTCAAAAATCACCAGCGCATTCACACAGGAGAGAAACCGTATCACTGCTCAGACTGTGGGAAGAGTTTTAATCAACAGAGTACTCTCAAACTGCACCAGCGCGTTCACACAGGAGAGAAACCGTATCACTGCTCAGACTGTGGGAAGAGTTTTACTAAACAGAGTAATCTCAAAAAACACCAGCGCATTCACACAGGAGAGAAACCGTATCACTGCTCAGACTGTGGGAAGAGTTTTAATCAACAGAGTACTCTCAAACTGCATCAGCGCATTCACACAGGAGAGAAATCGTATTATTGTTTCGACTGTGGGAAGAGTTTTAATCAACAGAGTAATCTCAAAATACACCAGCTCATTCACACAGGAGAGAAACCGTATCACTGCTCAGACTGTGGGAAGAGTTTTAATCAACAGAGTACTCTCAAAATACACCAGCGCATTCACACAGGAGAGAAACCGTATTACTGTTTCGACTGTGGGAAGAGTTTTACTCAACAGAGTTATCTCAAAATACACCAGCGCATTCACACAGGAGAGAAACCGTATCACTGCTCAGACTGTGGGAAGAGTTTTAATCAACAGAGTACTCTCAAAATACACCAGCGCATTCACACAGGAGAGAAACCGTAATACTGCTCAGACTGTGGGAAGAGTTTTACTTTACAGAGTGAACTTATATTACATCAGTGCATTCACAAAAGATAGAAAAGTATCCCAAATCTGTTCCTCTGCCATAAAAAATGCAAACCTTAAATCTTTCAGACAGCCAAAAACACCTCATCATGCACAAAATCTTCACTCTGTTACAAGAACTTCATTTAAAAATGGCTTTTTACAGGTTCAGAAAAATGAATCTTATCCAGAGATGATGTTTACTGAATTTCATGCTGTGTTTTTATGTATGTTTGTATACCTACATTAGTTAATGCCTGCAGAGCTCTTCAACACTTAGTGTTGTGTTTTAAGAAGTTTTTACACACAGAATCATAAATGGTACCACTAACAGCATAAACTAGGAACATACATTTTTACAATTTTTTCAGTAATATGCTGAATAAATAGTAAAGCGATGATGCTAGCTCAGAGTAAAATCGTATATTAAATCTCAGCATTAGCTTTAGAACTAATAATAAACAAAAGTGAGGATTTTATCATTCTGGGACATTTTTAGGTTTAAAAATTGAATATGCTTTGCCATAAGTAGGAAATGATCATTTGGTCAACTTATGTCATTTACAGCCTTAACACATTCTCAATTGTTTACATATAAAAACTTTCTTTATTTTTTCCTCCACTCCACGTTTGTAGTTTGTAGTTGGAGCGAGGGCACTGCCAGTGTTTGCTCCAGATGTTAGATTAGCATTACTTAGTCTTTTAAAATTTAGATGTCGTAGTTTAAAGGAGTAGAGTATTCTTAGGAGTAGAGAATATTCTTAGCTTGCAACAAAAGGCCAACAAAATCCTTTTCAGAGTTAAAAAAAAAAAAAAAAAAAAAACGGTCTAGCTGTAGTTTCCATACTGAAAGCAACACTCAGCAGGCTATGCAGCAGTAAGACTGCAGGATCCTTGATTCCCTCTACTGCACATGTGTCAAACACAAGGCCCGCGGGCCAAATGTGGCCACATCCAAGCGAGAGCTTGTAAGATCTTAGTGTCTATAATAAATAGGTCAGAAGCGTTCTTTGACCAAAAACTACTTTTCCCACAATGCTTGTCGATTGTATTACCCGTGAAGTTACGGCTTACTGCTTACAGTCTAACCTTGCAGCCGTGGTGTGTTCTAAACTCCGTAGTTATAAACATCCTGAGGTTAGCAGCGCGCTAACTGACCTGTTTATAATGTAATCCGAGCAGTGACTCCGTGACGGCTGCTCTAAACTGCTGCTGTTAGCTGCTTGGGCTGAAAGATGAACTGTAGAGAGTCGTATTATTCGGTTAGTGGGGTTAAAATCTTTATTTCATACACGGAAGAACTTTAAAAACGCTCCAGACTGGCTCAGCTGAGCCCTGTAGCCCGTGGCTGGGCTGTAGCTCTGATTCAGTAAAGACTGCGGGCTTGTGCTGCTGCAGCTCCGACTAGTGGTTGTATGAGGAACTGCTAAATCTGAGGAAATGCTAAATCTATCACATGTTCTTAACAGCTCACACTTTTTAATTTTATATTTATTAAGCCTGATTTCAGTATCAAACGTTTTGATCAAAGTTAATAGAACTTATTTGATGTCATTTCTATTCACTTGACTAGTTTGGTTCTTGATTGATGGAGTTTTTGGATTTCATAACATGACAAATTAAAAGGATTTATGTTAATAGAGCAACAAGCAAACATTTTTTCCATGCAACTGTAAGATTTGATTGAATAAATAGTATATTGAGAGTTATTTAACATTAAGGAGTAATTACATTCATTTTATATTACATTTGGTTACATTTTATTACATTTATAAGTTACATCTGGCCCTCAGAGGACAGCCAATATGCCAATGTGGCCCTCGGCCAAAATGAGTTTGACACCCCTGCTCTACTGGTTTTCTCATTGGTCTATGGTTCAGTCAGTCTGATTAAAAATCTGCAAGTTAATCTACAGGGATATTTGGTTGTGTTGTGTTGCTAAAGTTATATACTCTGTTATCTTTTCCTTATTTGGTATCGTTTTGCTAAAGGGTTTTTTTATATCTCTAAAGGTACTAAAAATATCTAATCCATTTACTTTATTGATTGTTTTATCCAGTACCAGCTATTATCGTTGTTTTACATCACCTTATGTATTTACTCATATTCATATCTATGTGATTCAATAAAAGGCTTTTATATTGCAAGATCTGCAATCTTATCTATTCTTTCAACTTAAGCATTTAGCCAAAAGCTTTTGTACACAGCCAAACATACATTCAAGCAACCACTATATACAGTGCCTTGCAAAAGTATTCGGCCCCCCCTTGAACTTTTCAAACTTTTGCCACATTTTGGGCTTCAAACATAAATATATGATTTTTTGGTTTGTTTTTTGTGAAGAATTAACAACAAGTGTGTAAGAATACGGAGGAGTTTTGCCTTACTATGTTCATTGTTCATTGATTAAAGGGTTAATCTGTGTGTAACTAAATCAGCATTTCACTTAATCAGTATGTTATTCAAGCATTTAGCACGATTCATGATGATTCACATTGTGACTTAGAATGTATGTATATTGTGTCCTTGTGCTCAAAGCAAGGCCGTTTTTCTTGCAACTTAGCATGATTGATTTTTTCCAGCAGAACCATGAGTTTCTGTACATGTAATCTATAGTCTGATAAGGTTGGGGTGAACGAGTTCTCGGCTGACGTATAGGATGAATAACTGCTTATCAGTATCAGGATCCGGGGGGTGTGAGGAGCCTCCTCACACACTATTAGACTGAGGCCAGGCGAATGCCTGTTTTTATTAGACTCTGTCTAGGAAGAAGAGTAGAGTTGGGCGGGAGAGCTTCTCCCGAGAGGGACTACAGAGCCACAGGTCCTGGTCACACAGCCGAGAACTCTGGAAACCCCAACTTTTCTCACCTTTGGGGTTTTCCTCTTATTTTCACCTTTTTATTTCAATTCAATTTTTCAATAATCTTTTTACTAAATTTTTGATGTATCCAAAAAAACTGTTTTGCTCAGAAGATTCTTTGAATAAAATCTGACGGAACTACAATTTTGGACTGGATCTCCTTTTCTTCTTTATGACGTATCATGCCAGATACATCATAATTCGAACAGTAGATCAATAATCTTTCAAGTGGGAGACAATCGTGAAGTGGAAAGAAATTTATTGGATGCTATCTCATTATTTTGAGATACTCTCATCATTTGGAGATACTCAGTATTTTGAGAACATTGGTATTTAACTTGTGTGAAACTGACACCAATAAATCCATAACTCCTGCTATTTACTTACTAATAAGTAGTTTTTCTCAGTAGCTCAGTCGCTGTGAAGTGTGGAGAATAGTTTTGCAATATATTGATTATCGCTGAATCACAGTTTTGAGATATCACCGTTATCATTAATTTTCCACTTTACTGAAATATGCTGAAAAAAACTTGAAAGTGCTTGAATTTTACATGGTAAAAGGTGTTTGAACCCTGTGTTTGAAAACCCCAGCAGCACTGCTGCACCTGATCTACATGTACCAACACAACACACACAAACACGTCACCACATTAGTGTCAATGCAGTTTTAAGAAATATTTATCACAAAAATAAAGCTCTCTGGCGCTGGGAATTAAATATACAGGGTAAAATTTAGGCTAATCGGATATGCAGGTGAAAAAATAAACTGTGAAAAAATATGTGTGTGAATATGTGTATGTTCATACCTACAAATCTCAAATGTAAATTGACATAATATGGACCATTAAATGACGGTAACAACCTGACCGTTTGACACGTAGCTAATCTGCATACCAGTAGGAGAGAGCAGAGATAGACTGGCTGTGTATGAAACGGTAGGCAGCTACCACAATCCCTCATGCCTGAGCTGTTCATATGTTAACACCCACTAAATGATTAACCCTTTACAAGTATTAATATGAACTTTAGGAAAAAGAGTATAAACAGAATTGCCCTTTTTTCTATTGTGAGTTAAATGAAGTCACTGCTGCCTATTCTAATAAGCTAACCGTATGACTAGCTTGACGAGTTCTGGGGACATTTTTACATGGGATGTGTCTGAAAGATCTGTGGAAAAAAAGACATTGCTTAAAATAATAAAAAGTATTATTACAAACATTACAAAATGACTTTCTGATCTGAAAACAAAAAAACAAACAAAAAGAAAATATGTTTTATAAAATTTATAGAGATATCATATATATATCCTATACCCAGTTTATAGACACATTTGGGACATACCGGGGTTGGACAATGAAATTGAAACACCTGTCTACAGTCACTCAGTGTTGGATCTTAGTTTTACATAAAAATAAATGTATGCCAGTTTTTACCCTGAGCTCTGCCTCGCTTCTTTTTTTTCCTCCCTGTATCACAAACTCTTCTAGTTCCTCCCTTTACCCAAGTTTGATTTTAGGAAGTCTTTTACGTACACTCTAAAAAGAAATGTGTCAAAAATGACTCAGACTGTGTCTAATTTTAACACATTGTGCGAGTGTGCTCAGAGACGACACATGTTGTGTTGATTCTGACACATCCAGTGTGTAATCCAATTTTACACACTAAATGTGTCAGGCTAATGAACTCACAAATGTGTAATTTTTTACAATCAACTTGTGTTGATTATGCATAATCAAGATAATGTATCAAATATGTTAAAAAAAAGCATGAAACGAATTAATTCAATTCCATTTTTATTATCATGCCTGTATATGGTTCAATTTTCTTTTGGAATTAGCAATGAATTAACATTCACGTGTTTGTAACATTTTTAAATGTAAAAACAGTCATGTTTGTTACAGTTCAAAATCAGTTTCGTTTGGAGTAAGTAATAAATTAACTAGATGTTTTTTAGATATTTTAAATGTAAAAACATGCATGCTTGTGACTAATTCATTGTCTTTTGTGATAATGAACACCTAAAAACAAAAGTCCAAACAGTAAAGGGGTGTATAAAACATAGCTCATATAAAATTAGTCACAATTGTTCATTGTTCTCACGTATTTTTAGAAAACCTGATGAATTTAACATTGAACATCAGTACAGAAATAAAATTCCCTTTTTATAAAAACAGAACTACAAAACGTGAGGCTAAACAATTTGGATCTTGGATTCAAGTACAGCTTGTCTGTGTTGTAAATGGCTAGTACATCAAGAGGCCTAACATCTGAAGCATCATCTAAGCTGATCATTTCATAGTCATTGGTTCGCTTGACATATGCATAAAAATGCTCATCAAAGTACTCAATTGAAAGAATGCAGATAAACATCAAAAAGGACTCAGCATCAGCCCGTGGTATGATGTGAATTATCTCACCAAACAAACATTCTCCACAGTGTTTGGTTTTAAGTGGCAGCACACCACCTGTTCTATATGTTAGGCCAAGTACAGTATGTGAAGTAACAAATAGTGCACGGTGGTACATGTTAACTGGTGATCTCTGTAAAGATGCTTAGTAAATGATTTGATGTTGTGGTAAGTCCTTGGACAACCATCCTGGCTGCAAATAAGAATGAAGTTCAGTCCCTTTGACAATGCATGTATTTCACGAAGATGCCAAATTAGCTTCTTTACTTCTGTGAATTGTGACTGTCGACATTCTGGACAAATGTACATTATGCTGTGAATTGTGATGCTTTAAACTTCGAAATGAGCTTCAGTACCTTAGCTTTCCGGCTAGTTGAGAGAGGCATGTCATAGATGTGTTCAAAGAAGCAGAACATGGAGCTTAGCTGACATGGATAGGCCAGGTTACACACCCAGTAGAGCTTAAATAGCTTGTCCACAGCAGATGTCAGTCCTTCTTCAAGGGGAACAGTGATTCGGTCACTCTTTCCAACGATGACATGTTGCTTTGCGGCAGCCCTCAGATTTCCAACACAGATTAGCTGGGGCTGGTGGGTCTGTGAAGGACAGACATCACAAAGAGAAGCAATGCTGCTTCCAGCCTAAAATGTAACCAAACAAAAGAAACCAAAATTTGAGTTTAATCAGTTGTTACTGCAAACACTTACTAAAAATACAAACGACCGATTTAACAGTTTCTAAATTTTATGTTACTCCAGTTAATAAGCATGTACACAATTACATACTTTCACAATTGATTAAACTAAATCAGCCACCTTCAATGTCCTTTATGATTTATTTGTTTACTAAAAAAGGCAAAATGTATCTTATAATAAAATTATTCTAGATAGACAGACAAATCGATAGATGGACTTACTGGAACAAAATCAACAAGGAATTTTAATGCAAACTTCACTCAACAGCGACTCATTGCAACTGGTGGCAGAAGATGTGTAAGGACTACAAGCATAGTGTAACACTTCTCATCTGAAAATGAGACACAGACACAAATAAAATAAGATTACACAGAGGCTGTAGCATTATATGTGAAATCTAATGAGAGTTATATTTGAAAATATATACCTTCATTCTGGTTTTCCATGTCCTTAAGACAGTGTTTCTCAACCTTTTTTCTATCACGTCACCCTTTAAATATATGCGAGATGTCAAGGCACCCCAGTTTACGGGGGGGGGGGGGGGGAGGGGGATTGCTGGCGCAGTACTTCAGGTGAGAAGGGGGGGGGGGGTGCTGTTGCAGTACTTCAGGTGAGAACGGGGGGGGGGGGGGTGCTGGCGCAGTACTTCAGGTGAGAACGGGGGGTGTTGCTGGCGGAATATGAAATAAAATAGCGCGTCACAATTAGCGCGATTAGTGCTGCCTGTGATTTGGGACACACCCCGACACGAGCTGACTCTGGAAAGGAAATATGCACGTGAGGCGCAATATTTTGACGGCACCCCCGATGAAGCCAGACGGCACCCCAGGGTGCCGCGGCACCCTGGTTGAGAAACACTGCCTTAAGAGATGCAAGATCACCTGTCTCCATGATGGCAATTGCCTTCAACTTGGGAATGATGGTAGCCTCCCATCTTCTAAAGAACAAATCTCCTTTTCCCTCAAACATTTTACCAAACTCTGTATCAAGCTTTTAAGAAACAAAAAAATGAGACACTTTAATTTAGGTACATAATACCAGCTATAACACACAAATTGCCAAACTGAGTTCCAAACAGGCCACAGACCTTTTTTCACTTTTATCATAAATTAACTGACTGAGAAATTCATATCACCTCCATGAGTGCACATGTTTTTCAGCTAAACGGTGTTATATAATAACCCTTAACAATATTATCAAGTTATTTACATTACACATGGCATAAAACTGACAGTGAGCCCTAATGAAAAAGCAAAATGTAATGTACCTACCAGAGTTGGCATATCCAAGAAGCGTGGGTATTCCTCAAAGATTTCAGACAGGGAGGGGGAATGTTTGGCTATCCATGATCTGCGCCAGGTGAAGGTTTTCTGCATTGCTGCTTTGATCGATGAAATGTTGTCTGTAGAAGGCCTGAGCCTTTTCATCAAGTTGATCCACTCACTTGTCCCACTACCATCTTCCTCCTCCTTGTCCGGATTAGGACCATCTTCACAGCGTCGTTTGTTTGACCTATAACGCCGCTGACCATCTTCTAGCTTTCGACGAATGTTGCGCAGTCTCATTTCCAAAAATCCAGAATGAGAATCTGGATCGTAAAAGTGCTCCTGGCATAAAAAAAAGTCAAAAGCATAACAGAAAAAACAGTAAGAGCAGCTACTGGTAAGATAATGTTGTTAATAAATAAGAATAACATACATCTCTGGAAAAAACTATATATTTTCAAATGTTGTACTAAAGCTAAGAGTAATGTACCAAACAAATCACATAAAAAATACAAATAATTAGATGCCACTTCACTTTTTACTTTTGGCATTTAACTGCAGTACAAAATTAAGAAATAAAAAAAAATGGCATTTACAAAAGATGCTAGGGACACTGTTGCGTTTGTTAGTCTTAAGGATTTAAATTTTTTTTGTTTCAATCTCTAGTTTTCAGATTTAATTTATGTACACAAATACACTAATTGACATGAAAAAAAATATCTGAAGAGCAGTTTTATTATTATTTAAATTTGAGCAGATGCTTATCCTTACATAAGCTAACCACAACATAAATAACATAACATGCATGAGCAAGAATCATGCCCAATTTTAAAAACAATCAATATGATTTTGTACAATCTACAACTGAGAACCAAAGCATGTGCTTACAAATCCTTCCCCGTTTCCATCCACCTGGACTCTCAGGGAAGACAGCGATGATGTTCTTTGCTAGAGCCACTTTTTCAGTACTTGTTGGATAAGTAATTAATAGAAGAACAACAAAACCAACTCAAAACTTAAATATAAAGCATTTACTCTGCTGTACTTTAGCAGTGTTATACAAGCCACTATAATTTGCTGTATTTTTTTTTTTTTACTTTTCTTGAATATGTTAAAAAGGTGGTTTGTTTTACTCACAATCCATGCTTTTCCACCAGGTCAGATACACATAATTTAACAAGCTTTATTCTTGCTTTTTCTGTCACAGTGCCTTTGGTTTTGAGTTCATCAAGTGTCTCTGGTGCTTTCTTTTCCAAAATGGACCTCAGTTTTTCATGCTCTTGTGAAACTTGAGTATGCTGCACAAAGAAAATCAGCATCTACTAAATGTACTTTCTAAAAAAAAAACAAAAAACAAATGCAGTAATACAATATAAATGTAAATACCTGAGCTTGGGACACTGAAGTGGCCATAGGTTGAGATGATTCAGTCTCTTTGCATGATAAGAACAGCTGGAATCTATCTAAGTTCCTGATGTCTACATTCCTATCTACGTCAATAAATTCCTGCAATTGTGGGTTGAATTTTAGAATTCTCACAACAACATATCCAAGTTGTTCTGCCGATGCTGTTTCAATAAGATGCTCAGTGTTGCCAACATCATAGATCTTCCTTGAATATTCTCTCTCATCCCTGTAGATGGTGGCAAGAACTTGAAAAAAAACTTGTTGCAGTTTCTTGGTTCTGAAAACAAATTTGAGAAGAAATTAAACATGAGAAATCTTAAAAATATAGTGCCTTAACTCTCTATCTCCAGCACGCCACTCTACTCTCACAGATAGCTAACTAACTGGGTTATCTATGCATTTTTTTTATTTTATTAAACTATTGAGTAAACTATGGAAGCATGTTCCCGCCACCTAAAAAAGTAAAAATAATCCAGCACATTTTTTAAATTATTATTAAGTAAACTGCTCTCATTATTTTGACATACTAAGTCATTATTTTGAGATAGTAAGTCATTATTTTGAGATACTACGTCATCATTTTGTGAACTGTTTTCTGCTGTAACAGTAAGGAGTTGACTAATTGAGTTCCACATCGCTGTTCTGCTCAATTATACACATACATACCATACAGAATCTTCGGAGCCACAGCCACTCTCTTTAACACACTAAAATAGAAGTCCAGTGTGTTATTAAATTAATCTAATCTCTCCGGAGGCTTATTTTGATATTGTATGATTCTTCTAAAAGCACCAATATTTCTCAATATCTCAGAATATTGAAATAGTATCTAAAAATAATGACATACTATCTCAAAATAATGAGATAGTATCTCGAAATATTGAGACAGTATACCAAAATAATGACTTAGTATCTCAAAATATATAAATATAATATACTTAATAGTAAAAAAAAAAAGGGCTGGATTATTAATTTTTTTTTAGGTGGCAGGAATGGGCTTCCATAGTTTACCCAGGCAGTTAGCTAAGCTAGTTAGTTAACCTAGGTTAGCTAGTCATGCACCAAATTTAGCCAGCTAGTTAATGTTGAGCTAACATTATTAAAAACAGGCTGCTAATACCAGCTACATCCCTGTTTTGGCGCCATTTCCTGACTAAACAATGAAGTCGAGCTAAAGTTACACTAGCTGGCTATCTTATTTGGAGAACTAGCTAGCTAACACGAATTTACAACTTAATATAGTTTAAAATCCAAATCCAGCATTAAGGCTAATTTAGCTAACCTATGTTGGCTTACTATCTAGCATTAGTAAGTGTTACCACTTTCTGGGGGACACTCTGTCCGGGCCAGCTGTCTTCCTGGGGTGAAGTCTCCTCAGCTGTCTCCTGACTTCGTCTGCAGTAAAGGCTGGTGGACTGGTGGAGCTGATTTGTCTGCCAGCTGATAGTGTTGATGTTGGTGATGATGAAGATGGTGGAGGTGAGGGTGGTGTTGGTGCTGATGAAGATTGTGGAGGTGGGGGTGATGGTAGTGGTGATGAAGATGAAGATGGAGGAAGTGAGGAGGATGGTGCTGATGAAGATGATGATGGAGGAGAGAGTGGTGGTGGTGATGAAGATGGAGGTGAGGGTGATGGTGGAGTTGGAGGTGATGGTGGTGGAAATGATGGTGATGATGCAGGAGGGTAGGAGGAGGGGGCAGCAGGAGGACATTCAAAC
The DNA here is from genome assembly GCF_023375975.1 of Astyanax mexicanus. Classification (NCBI taxonomy): domain Eukaryota; kingdom Metazoa; phylum Chordata; class Actinopteri; order Characiformes; family Acestrorhamphidae; genus Astyanax; species Astyanax mexicanus. The sequence continues at coordinate 3,445,379 of NC_064411.1, forward strand.
CTGTTGTAAAAGTTGTTAAACTGGTTTGCTCTGTCCACACCCCCATCTACTGGATTGCCGTTGTTGTTCTTGCACCCAGTGATGGTTTTCATAGCAGACCTCCTTCATGTTGTTATCTTGCAGCTTTCTTTCCACCTTTTTCCTGTAAGACTCCTTGGCCTCTTTAAGACGTACCTTGAGTTCCCTCTGTACGCGCTTTAGCTCTACCAGATTTCCATCTTTGAACACCCTCTTCTTTTGGTTGAGGAGGTCCTTGACGGTACTGGTAATCCAGGGTTTGTTGTTTGGAAATCAGCGTACAGTCTTTGTGGGAACAGCAACATCCATACAGAAATTCAAGTAGTCTGTAACACAGTGAGTCACCCCTCAATGTCCTCGCCATGTGGGTGCAGCAGCACGCTCCAGTCAGTGGTGTCATAGCAGTCCCTTAGGGCTTCCTCTGCTTCAGGAGACCAGACTCTGAATGAGCGTGTGGTAGTGGGCTGCCTCAGTACCAGTGGTTTGTACTGAGGCTGCTGGAAGACCAGGTTGTGATCTGATTTCCCCAGCGGTGGTAGTGGAATAGCCCTGTATGCATCCTTCAAATTAGCATACAGCAAGTTTATGGTTCTGTTATTCCTGGTTGGACAGTCCACAAACTGGAAAAAGGCAGGCAGGGTAGAGTCCAGCGTTACGTGATTAAAATCTCCAGTAATCACATAGAAGGCGTCAGGGTACTGGGTCTGCAGCGCTGCGACGGTGGAGTGGATGACGTCACACGCCGCCTGCACGTCCGCTCTCGGCTGAATGTAAACACAGACGAGGATCGCGTGAGAAAGCTCCCGCAGCATGTAATAAGGTCGGAGACTCACCGCTAAAAGTTCAATATCCTGACAGCAGATCACCTCCTTCACGTTTACATGTCCAGGGTTGCACCATCTGTTGTTAATGAAGAGCGCGATCCCCCCACCTTTCCGCTTGCCGCATAGCGCCGGGTCCCTGTCCGCTCTCACTGTAGAGAAGCCGGGTAGCTCCACGTTAGCATCCGGCGTGTTGGGGTTGAGCCAGGTCTCGGTGAAACACAGCACGCTACACTCCCTGTAGAGCTTCTGATTCTTCACCAGACAGGCTACCTCGTCGGTTTTGTTGGTCAGTGAGTTTACATTCCCCATAACCACCGACGGAACTGAGGGTTTGTACCTCCAGCGCTTCTCCGTCCTCTTAGCCGTTAGCTTAGCCTTTAGCTTAGCTCCTGCCCTGCAACCGCGGTATTTCCTTCTCAGTTCCCCCGGGATTGTGTGAACAATGCCCCCACGTCCCGCGGGTCGTAGAGCCAGCAGTTCTTCACGGGAATAAACCCGATATTCCTCGCTGCCCTGCATGCTTACGATAAAAATATCCTTAGGATATAAATAAGATGCACACTAGATGTGTGTAGTAGCACAGAGACGATAAATAAACGTAAAAAACTTTAAAAAAAAACACACAAAGGAGACGGAGTTACTGGAACAGGCAGCCACTCGCGTCGGCGCCGGAAGTTGTACATGGGCACCACATTACATTTAATCCACCGGTTGACACTTCATTAGAGCGGTTTTTGGGCCACGGTATCGGTACGGTTTCGATATATATTAATATTAGAGCTTAGATTACCTGCCCAGGGCGCCGAGTGGTCCAGCGGTCTAATGCGCTGCCACTATGAGCGGGAGGTCACAGGTTCGTCACAGGAGCGGATGAATCGGACCCTAGCCGCTGTGCTTTCCTCCGAGCGTGCTAGCTGCTCAGGCAATGATTCATCAGCAGCAGCTGAAAAAAAAGGGCTGACTGACCTCACACACGTCGGAGGAGGCGTCTGCTCATCCACATCCTCCAAGAGTCACAGGTGCCACCGGTGATGGGGATGCACAAAAAGGGGTGGGTCAATTGGATAACCAAATTGGGAGAAAAAAAAAACAGTTTATCTGCCCGGACCCGACCCGACCCAAGATTTCCCACCACATTCCTCGGGCACCAGGAAATAGTCTGTGACACAGGCACCTATTTTTAATGCTATATTTATTTTATATAAAGCTCTGGCATGATAATCACAATATAACCAAATATATTTTATATAACCAAAGTATTATCATTAACAAAAAACAAATGAAATAACAAACTGAAAGTAAAAAAACATTTTCGTTTATTAAAACTAATAAAAACAGTAATTAAAAGAAAAAAGTAACTTAATGGAACTGAATTGAGAGTTTATAAAACTAACTACAATGACCTGAAATTGAAAATACCCTTAGTTTTTGTTTGTTAATTTATTTATAAGCGCTATTTCCACTCCAGCAGTTTAAGAGCAGGTGGTGTTGATGGTAGTTGATCATTTTGGTGAAAATTGGGGAAACCTGTAGAGTTCACTCTAAAAACCAACTAAAACTAACTGAATTGGATGAGAAAAGGTGAAAATAAAATAAAATTAAACTATAATGAAGCATTCAAAACTATTATAACCTTAAGTAACAAAACAAACTGTTTAAAATAATTCACCAGTTAGAATGTTATAATCATGCAGATCTGGGAGCTTCTCCACTTGTCCGCGTTTGACGAGTAGCGCTGTGTTTAGCTGTTCTTACACATTTTTATTAACTGCAACACTCTTTCAGTGTTGCAGTGTTCATTACATTATTCTGAACAGATTTCACTTATTCAAACAGCCGAAAACAGCCAGTTTATGGTGGTGTGGAGAAGGAGAAACACTCACTGCAGCCACCAACTGCCTGGCCATTCAGTACCAAAATTAAAAAACGCGGGATATGGAAGACTACTGTAGAGACGTTTTCCTGTTTCTTTTTCCTTCACGAGCAGCCCGAAGTTCCTCTATATATATATATATTCTTATATATATCTATATAAGAACTTTTTTTGTGGATTTTTGTGTTATATCATTGTGTAAACAGCTTTTAAGAATAACTCTGAGCATGATAGTATCCAAACTAGACTAACTAGCTAACAGTGTTAATGTTCTGCTGTTTCACTTTGTGGTTTGTATTTTTAAATGTGTGTTTTTACCAAAAATTACACGTATTGTATTTTGCAAAATACCTAGATTAATGTTATTTTTTATTTGTTTAATTCAATAATTGCTACCACAGAACATGTTGAGAATGTATTAAGTTGAAAAAAATAATTTTGGTCATTTTTCCATTTTCTGAACAACATTTCTTACTTACTTACTTTTTTTTAATTGGCCAGATTTAAGACTAGGTTTTAGGTTCCTTGAAAGTACTGTCTTGTTTTAATGAAAAAGGAGGAAAAATACACATACATTTTCTTTCTTGATCGTGATATGTTTTTTTAAGCTTTCACAACAAATGTAAGTAAAAAAGTAAAAAAAACACTTAAAATGTTGAGTTGAAACAACCGGGTAGAACAGTTTACACTACAGCATATTTTAAGTATAACTATTTTAGATTTAAATTAATTAAACTCAAAAGGTTTCTTACAGGCATTTAGATTTAACTTACCTAAATAAATAGATTTTCTGTAGTATGCATTACTTAAAAAAATGTAGGCAATCACTTGCCTCAAACTCTTTAAGATCAATCAACTTTTCCAGGTTTACAGTTTTTACATTTTCTCCAAAGTGAGTCTGAGTAGGGTGTGTAAAGAGAGTGCATGCAAATAACCTACACCATCCTTTTCTTTTCATTTTTTACCATTTTTTAGTTTGACTTTCCATGTTGTGTAAATAAATTGTTTGTGTTGCATCCAATTTTTAGATCCTCCCCACTTTATGATCCACCTTACACCCAGAGACCTTATTACACTATTCAGCCTCAGGCAAACCTAAAATCCCCCATACATTACACATATCAAACCCCAGAACCTACTAATAATATTCCTATATATATATAAATATATAAAATATAATAATCTAACCAGCACAGTGCCGTCCATCTGTTATCAAGCATCAGCCGCTAACTCAGCTCTGAAAACAGCTTCCAGCCTCCAACCTTCACTGCTGATCCGGCTAATCACTAGCATTGAGCTGCATTCCAGTTTTCTGAGATCAATCACTAAAGACTCCACTGAACTACAGCCATAATCCACATATCATATAAACCCCCAGAAAACAGGGGACAATGACCCCAAAAATACTTCAAAAAGCACCCAGAGATGGATCAAAACAAAGAGCTGGAGAGTTCTGAAGATTCCAGCATTGAGTCCAGACCCAAATCATACTGAACTCCGGTGAAGAGATCTTAAACCTGATCTTAAAACTGCTGTTGGGAGAAGAAACCCTTCAGATACGAGAGATCTGGAGCAGATTACAGAAGAAGAGTCCAGAGTTCCAGCTGAGAGGTGGAAGAAGCTCCTTAATGGTTACAGGAAACAACTGATTTCAGTGTTTGTTTTTTTCAAGCGGTGTGCAACCAAATATTATTTTAAAGGGGCCAATAATTTAGTTTGGTCTGATTTTGGAATTTTGTTTGAAATGTTATATATATTTTACATGGTGTTTTTTCTGTTTTTTTTTGTGTGTCTATTTACAATACTCTCAAAAGAAATCATTTCAGGGGTGCCAACACTTTTAGTCATGATTGTACTTGAATACTTAAATTTTAGACACTGAACTGTTTCAACCAAACAAAGAAACAAAAAGGGTTTCCACCTAAACCCACAAATCACTTCCTTCTTTTAAGGTTTAATGGAAATAATGAGATTAATAAAATCTGTCTAATAAAAAGCTAAACATCAGCTTCACCCAAAACAGAGGCATTATTGTTTCACACAGGGATTCTTTTACAACATAGTAAAATTCAACCTACAAACTTCAACAAGACTGCCGGATCAAACTCACTGTGTAAGAAGAAATATATTTTTATAAGAATGAGATCATTTAAAGTTAATCAAATATTAATCCTACCTTTATATTTCTGGATTCTGCAGTAAAATCAGTCGTCTGTGTCGTAACGCAGCGTCTCTTCATAAACTGAAGGTATTTCTGAGGTGTGTATCACATTAACTGGTTAGACTGGTTTTTAGATCGTTTAGTCAGATTTTAGAATGTTTTCAGATTTTAGAATGTCTTCATATAAACACAAAACAACACAGCAGAGTCTCCATCTAGTGGGCAGTTATCAGAAAAATCTGTATTAATAGTCAGCAATATTTTTAAAGTATTCCTGAAAGGATAAACTATAACTTTTCACATATAATGTTCCAAAAACATCCTGAAAATGTGTAACATAATAATGATTTGCATCACAAAGTAACAATGTAATAAATATAAATAACATTTCATATGCAACATTCCTAGTTTCACAAAAACTGGTATCTAAAGTAACTTTCTTTATACTTAAATACAATAATTAAACATACAAAAATACAACATAATAATTACTTTGGTTTCACACAAATGAATAATATTAAAATGTTAGTCCTTTTATATTTGAATCCTGGTTCCTTACAGTGTTTCTTCCTCCAGCTCTGATTGAGTTTTTTCACAGCCACTGTTTTTTTTATATATATATATATATATATATATATATATATATATATATATATATATATATATATATATATATATATATATATGTATGTATGTGTGTGTGTGTGTGTTTGTGTGTAACAGACTCATTACTACACCCTTCTCAAAACCAGCTGAAGGGCCACGCAGACACAGGGGGGCAGAAGCCATTTTAAAAAGCTTTGATTGGTTAGAACCACTGTCAGTCACTGTCAGTTTAAATTAGTTGCTTTTTATTTTAGTTAATTTATAAAATATATGCTTATTAAATATTATGTAATGATTTACATGCACCTATTGTCACCCCTGAAGGGTTAGAAGGGCCTCACTGCACACCACTGACAAAAATAAAGATGACGGGACTAAAGAAAAACATCTTTTACCCATAAAAAGTGGCACCTCTCATACTGGATTTACTTTGGACAAAATGTATTAGACACCATACACTGAAATTATTGTATCTAAACTATTATTCACTACAGTATTCAAACTAAAAGTAATATTTAAATAAAATACCTTTAAAATGCATTTTCTAAAACATTACACTTAGGAAAACAAATTAAAAACACATAGGTATATAGTATTATATAACTTTGGCCTGTAAAGTGATAATTGTATAAAGTCATGAAAAATGCTAAAAGTAAATACCCTATCAGAGCAGTAGAGGGTGCTCCATGCAGGGACTGCACTTTGGTTCAGGTTGAAGGGCGGGGCTTCACACTGGGAAGGAGCTGCCAGAGAGAGCTGACAAACGCAACACTGGATCCTGATGCTCCTGTACTAAACTCTAGTGTCTGTTTGGTGGAACAGCTCACACTGTAAACTGTACACAAAACAAGGTGCATTTCCTTCACTCTCCCCATCAAACCTGACTTTCTCCCCAAAAGCTCATTAACAAAATTCCTAAAGCTATCTCAGCTGTACTTACTTCTTATTTATTTAGCTATACATTTACAGACACTGAATATTTCTTATGTTCCTTCTTCTATAGGGAAAAACTATGAATATGATATATTTAACTGAAACTGCTGATCTGAACAACCAGTAATTTATAAAGGAAAATCTTAAAAGTATCAAAAGTGCCCAAACCTTTTTATACCACTGTAACCATCTGAAATATAATTAAGTTTTATGTATAATTAGGAACACACATCAGGCATTACAACTGCAGTTATGATTGGAAATAAAAGCTTTGTCAGGGATTAACATAATGGTCCTGCAATAAATTGAGCTAATTTGACTGTGATGTACTGATCTGTACAGCTTTGTAGTGTTGGAACACTAATAGATTGAAAGAACTCCTCCAGGGTTTTACAGAGATAAACATGTGCAGTAATCCTTGGAAATAAAACATTTTCAGGGATTCAATTAATAACTGATTAAGCTCAATTTTTGAGCCTGGCCTGCAATAAACTGAGCTAATTCAAATTCAGATCATTGAGAAAATAAACATTCTACAGTAATCAAACAAAATACATTCTGGGCTTTGTATAGAGAACATATTTGTGCTGTTTAACTTTTTCTCCAGTATAACAATCGCTAAGAAAACCTGAAGCAAGTATCAATGCATGCGCAGAATGGCACATACCTGAAACTGCTGGCGTGAATCTGCTGGATTAAATCCGCGGCTCTGCAGACAGACCCTTCTCCAAAGAACGGAGCACTACTTTCCCCTACTGGTGAGTCTAAAATTACACCACCACTTCCACTTCCATAACCATATTACAGGATGAAAAACTGTATTAATTATCCGGTAAAATAAGCTGTGTTTAATTCTTCTTGATTGGAGGAAAGGAGCGCTGCCTCCATCTAATATCATTAAGATGTTCTGCCTTTTATATAAATAATCTCTGGCGTGTTTGTGCTTCTAATAATGATATAAAACATTATGTTCTAAAGAACAGATCAGGCTATAAAATCTCTGCAGGTCGTATTATTTGTATTATTTTAAAGCAGTAGTTTATATTAGCGCTGCCCTCACGTGCTCTTTATGAGGCTTTGATTCAGCAGGAGATTCTCTCCTGTCAGATTCCTGTCAACATTAGCCTGTTAGCAGCTAACAGAGTTAGCAGTGAATTAGCTCTCTTTCTCTTATACTGTTTAATAAACTGAGAAAAACACGAATAATTTATGGATATATTTATGAGAATAAACAACTGTAGTTTAAACTAGTATAGTTAAAAGCTGATTTTTGGTCAGTTAGGAAAAAACTAAATTAGCTAGCTTTCTAGTGTTGGCTAGGCTAGCTACTGAATGTACCCAAAGTTTCTGAGGAGAAAGAGCATTTGTTTTCTGTGACTAGAAAGGTTTTTAAACGGTTTGGAGAAACTAATTGCCACCATTTTAACAATTCTACAAACTACTGTCTGTTTTAAGCTTATTTACCTCTGTAAATTTGAAAATTACCCTCAAATTTTACCTCAGTTTAAGATCTCAGTTTTATTGCTTGTTAGCGTTCACTAGCTAACAGATTTTAGGTTTATTTACACAGTTCTTAAAGGGGACATGAAACATTTCAGTTTGTACAAGTTTTCTAAGGTATTAAATATAATGGAATTTATTTGGGGGGGATTTTTTTATATAAAATGTTTACACACTAAATTATAATATATTTATGTTTGTTATGTTTGAGCTAGGGCGCCGCCATGTTGCCCGTGCAGCACTGGTGACGTCACGAGGTTGGTTGGTTTAAGATCCCAGGCATATAGCTAGAGGAAAAGAGCGTATTGTTTGTCGAGATTATGGATGAAGACGAAGCTGAACTAGGCTAACATGGAGCATTTGCTCAGAGATCTTTCCTGTATAAACCTGAGCAGGACTTTTCAGATGCTTTTCTGAGAGAGACGTTTTGGGAGTGTTTATTCTCTCTCTATGGGAGGTCCGTGCAGAACCCTGCAGCGCGTCCACAGCAGGTACTACCATTCAGTTAACCAGCTATTTTATATACATTTAGCTATTTAACATGCAAAGTCCAGAGTTCATTAAGACTGAATGAAACGAACATGATTTAAGTGGATATTGAAACATCCAGGCGCTGTTTGGTTGATAAACCATTCAGTTTAGAAGTTAGAATGCTTACTGGGTTACTTAGCTTCATCTAGTTAGTGTTAGCTAGTTAGCTAGCGTTGGCTAGCTAGAATAAGATAGCTAGCTAAGTAGCTAACGCTAGCTATGTTATCTTTAAATTGTCATTTTATCTAGATTTTCGGTAACGGTACCTCTCGCTGCTCTGCTGGGTGGGCGTGTTGTTTGGCTGGTGCGGCTCACAGCTGCTGCTCTCATAGTAACGTTACTATCAGTCGGACGGTCTGTACATTCCAGCTGATCAGAGGAAAAATAAAAAACGGAGGAAAAAAGCCTCGGACTTCAGCTTATTTATCCGGCGCTAATGCTCCTGACTCAAACCCCTCTCCTTCACATAGTCCTGGTCTAGAAAGTGCTCGCCACTAACCCCTAGCAGCTAACCGGAGGATTCTCACGCTTCAGCGCTGCGAGCCCCGCTGAAGGTATGAAAGTGAAAGTAAATATTTCTCATTCCTCACCCTATTAAAATTCACTACTCCCAGTATTACTACACACAGGGGCAATACAAAAGTGCCCCCCCGCTCTGCATTGAGTTTTGGTTTGGATTTTATTATTTATTGAGGAGCTAAATTACAGTATTCTCATAGATCATAGTAGTGAGGCGTGCGAGAACCAACCTCGTGACGTCACTTTCAGCGCTGGGACAAGATGGCGCTGCCCTTACTTAAAAAAATGACATTTAGATTGCTTATTATTTTAATTCCGCTTCACTGACAACTGTTAAACTTATAAAATTTGTTAGAGTGAAAATACATCTTGTGAATTAAACGAAATACTTGAAGTGTTTCATGTCCCCTTTAAACTTAAATTTAGTTGTTGTTTTTTCCCCCAAACATTACTTACAGATTCACTGTTTCTTATAATTCATATATTCTTTTTCTCTACAGTCTCTCTCTGTCAGAAATAAAAGACAGATATTTTTATTATAATTAGCTATACAGTTCTGTCTTTCAGGCTTTTGCATGTTTCCTTTTATATCAAATGTTTCAAATGGCTAAAGATAATTATAATTCTGAATTTCATCTTGTGCTGTATAATAGATGTAATTGATTTAAAGTCTTTATAAGTCTTTATACGTTAGTGAATAAATCAATATTAGTTTTATTCTTCCAGATACCTGCATTTAATATCAGCAAGGAACTCCCCATCTACAGCAAGTCATCTAATATTTGATATTTTTTAATGTTACTGTGGTTTAATTATGGAGACAAAGTGTTTGAAATTTGAATTTTTTTGAGTTTAATTTAAATTAAACCCCCAAATCTATCCAATCAGCCAGCCTTGGTGAATGTTCCTGTTCTTATTATGGTAAATAGGTCCTGCAGAGATTTAATAGAAGAATCTGTTTTTTTAACACATAATGTTTGATATCATTAATAGAAGCCTAAACACGCCAGATATTATTTATATATAACATGCAGAACATTTATATTTACATTACCCTTATCCAGAGCGACTTACAACAGTTCTTTGATGTTTCTTCAAATATCCAAAGCTAGTTTGTAGACTAGGATCAAGAGATACACAGAGCTTGATCATGTTTAGAACCCTAGGAACCTTTTTTTTTTTTTTTATTAGTCATCTTAATGACAGAACATCTTAATGACACTAAATGGAGGCAATGCTCCTTTCCTACAGCAAGAAGAACTTTACTTATATATCTATATATATACATTAATTTAATTCTTCTTTTAAGTGTTAAAATATAATGTGAGTATCATGCACAATATAGTATATTTTATAAAAGTAGCTACTATAATAAATAAATTACTTGGAAATGTATATATATGTTACCCAGCTAAGAACTTGTTCAGGAAAATTTATTCATTTTAATATTAATTACACATGATCTTCTGTAAGGTCGTTGAGAATTTGTCTGGATGATCACTTTTAATATGAATGTATGTGTACACAACTTTATTAATGTTTGAACAGTTACAAGAGATACTTTTATTATGATTTTAAAATTGTCCTGTTAAAAATATTTATCATTGGTCCAAATATATATATCTATCAGAAGCAGATTATATCTGCCAAATATAATTTATTTTACTCCAATATTCAATACACAGAGTGTATTATTAATATAATGGCATGTTGAATCAGATTTTTCACAGTAATATATGTTTACAGAAATAGAGGGTCAGTTGGACGGGTGCTTGTGTTACAGAGTGAACAGGGTGGATTTAACACAAAATTGCTTCACAAGCCTCAGTGCTAGATAGTGTAAATGAAGCATCAAGCTGGAGGATTAACACAACAGTTCAGATATAATAAAGAAGACGTTGTTTAGCTGTTTAATGCGTCTGAATTTGTATTTAAGTGGTAAATTAAACAATTTAGTGCTGCTGGGTCTGAACAGAACAGAAGTATTGGGAATAAATAAATCATTATAGGATCATTATTCAGAATAAGGTTTATACAGGTCCTCAGATACACAGTGATATTCCAATAAATGTGATTATTTAATTAGTATTTTCTGATCAAATAGTGAAAGTGTTAGCTAAAATAACTGCATTTATAATTATAATAATTTTAACACAAACAATGATACATAAATAATGTGTGTATATATGTAAATAAGAGCTGTTCACTGAGACTGTGTAATGAACAGTAAATGATGATGAGCCTCCATAAATACAGTAAGTTCAAACCCTGTTCAGATCAGCTCAGAGGAGATCAGTTATACTGCTCTTCTTCTTCTTCTTCTTCTTCTTCTTCTGTTGAAGCAGTACATTTACCCTGCAGTGATTTTTACAGAGCAGCAGGTGTTGTGAGGAATTGTGCTGCCTTGCTCTCCTAGTGTATATTTAAAGTAATAATACAAAAAAGCTCCATATTAGAACATTCTCCAGGCAGGAGTGTAGGTAGGATAACTGAAAAGCCTAAATCACTGTATTGGTGTGAAGTTAAGGTAAAAGAGGTGATTAGAAACAGTCTTTCCTTAGTTTTTTTAATTGTTTATTATTATTATTTATTAATTGAGATTTACTTTAAGTAACCCTTAAATAAATAATGACAGTGAGCTCAGGCTGTTTAATGCAGTCATGGAAAACAGAATCATCATGAAAAACTCATGAAAACGGTCTGAAAACTGGGGGGAGAAACTGTGGGAGAAACTTCAGACTAATGACTATTCAAACATTCCATTCGGCCCTGTGATATGATTGACTTACAATAGCCAAGAACTAACAATAACTCCGCCCACCCAGCGCCTATTCGCTGTGAGAGAGTGAGGGGCGGGGCTTATAGGAAGCGATAGGTGAGACTCAGGTAAAGGAGGAAGTGAAAGTAAGTTCAGTCTCCTCCATTAGAAGAGGACAGAAGTCCGGATTCACTCGGTAAGTTCAGAACTGAAGAGATTGTAGAACAGAACCGTGTAGCTTAAAGTCAGAACCGGTTCTAAAGGTTCCTCAGATTCAGAACCGGTTCTTTAAGCTCAGCTCAGTGTCAGATTCCACTGGAAGAACCAGGATCAGCATGGAGATCTGAACCGGGCCTGGATCAGACCTGGACCTGGTCTAGATCAGACCGGCTGGAGAACAATCAGCTGTAACAGATCAATAATGCTGTAAACTGAAGAGAAATGCGCAGATATAGATTGATATTTATTGATCACAGTGTAGTTTATGCTGTTTAAAGCGCGTTACTGCTTAATGTGGACTTTGATCTGTTGGGGAGATAAAAACACGGAACTGCTATAAAGGCGTGTTTATATGCAGTAGCGCTGTTCAACCAGCAGGGGGAGCAACGGAGCTCAAGATCACGTGGTGTGTTAATGTTTTTAATCCTGCTGTTTTATATTATACATAAATTATCTCTCTATTCTGATTCAGTAAAATAATATTAATATCATTAATAATAATAGAACACTGTGTATATATATAAAGTATATATATTAGTAATATTACTAATAATAATTAAATTATAATCATTATAATAACAGTAAATGTTTCTGTAATTTGTAGAATAATGTGTAATGAGGGTAAATCACACTGTTATGTATCGTTCTCTGTTTGTTTTGTTTTGTTAGTTTATCAGGTTTTGTTTATTGCAGTTCTGATGATAATGTCATTATTGTAAGAATAAAGGTTTTATTGTAACGGCTGATCTGTTCTCAGGGGTCGGTGTCGGCAGTGTTCAGCTGTGTGTGAATGAAGAAGAGTAAATGATGGATCTTCAGAACTCCAGCAGTGGAGGAGGACCTCCTGTCCTAAAGTGAGTAAATTAAGTGATGGGTTTAATATGTAAAGTAGTTTTGTATTGTAATGGTTTCAGCTCTAATCCTGGAGCTGTGATCTGCATATTTTACAGTTTTAAAATATTGAGAACAGAGTTTCTCCTGGACCAGAGTCAGAACCCTGTGCTGTATTTAAACACAGAGAAACACTTAACAAACCAGCCAGTTATTCTTATAGTAGAATGTGTTTCTAATCTGTATTTAAAGTACATATCTGCCTTTAATATCTAATTGTTAATATTAATAATATGTTTCCTTCTGGCACAGTAACAGTATTAGGTGGTTGCTGTATTGATGTTATGCTGTTGCTAGGTGGTTGCTATGGAATGGGGTGGTTGCACATTTATGTTCAAAAATATGGTCCATATATTTTAACATAAATGTAACGATTTGCTCAAAATCTGGATCGGATTAGTCTGTAGTGAAAGTGAACTCTGGACCAGATCCATTGTGAGGATCCATCTCAGATTTTACCACACGCTGTCTGGGTTTACATTAGCATTAGAAATGAGGAAATCCTGATGTGCTGCATTTATATAGATCAGATGGATGTGATTGGGTTTGTTATTAAAGCTGTGGAATGAAGCTTCTCACAGAAAGACTTGTTCTATTCTGTTCTGATCTGTATCTCTGTTAGAGTTCAGTATAAAAATATACCTTTTAGTTTATAATACAGTATAATTGTGTAATTGTGTAGCTCTTACCAATACATGTTATTAAATAGTCACAGATCTATAAAATACATATAGTTAATATGATCTAATCAGGTGATGACATTGTGACATCATAACAAACACACAAATATATTCAACAGTATTGTTAAAGAAATTAAAATATGTATATTTATTAGACGAGTGTTTTTCAGTTTGGGGCAGCTGACAGAAAGCTTCGGGACACTTCTGGGACGGTTATGAAGAAGTTAGTCTGGAACCTGTGAATAAGTTTTAGTAAAGGAACACATTACTCCACACTTTACTCTCATCATGGATCATCATGAAGATCTGTTTACAGGGAGAAGAGAGCAGCATCTCCAGCCCCCAGTGGAGTGTCTATGAAGAGTGACGGGTCCATGAGGAATCCTCCAGGGTTCAGCAGTGGAGGAGGAAGCTCTGGGTCTCGGTACATCACTGCACTAAACTACTGTTCTGTTCTGAGAGTGAAGCTCTTCAGTTCCTGATCTTTATTAAAGATGTGCTGTGTGTTGGAGTTTCACTGTGTAAATGCTGGAGTTTCACTGTGTTTAATGTTAACAGAACTGAAACCCAGAGAGGAGCTTCTCCAGAACCCAGCTGTGTTTCTATGAAGACTGACGCGTCCATCGGGATTCCTCCTGATTTCAGCAGTGAAGATATGACCTCTGACCCACAGTGAGTGAAACATCACTTACATGATTTACTGATTTTTACTATAATTTACCTTTTTATCACATAACACACACAAACACACACACACACACACACACACACACAGGAGGTCAGTGTGAGTTTCTCTGTATGTAATGATCAGTGTAAACTAAGTGTGATGGGGAGGCAAGGTTTCGAACAGGTTGGAGAATTACACATATATCTATATCTAGGGTTGTACGATACTGATAAAACAATATCTCAACTTTCAATTTTTTTGCAGAAAAAAGTATTATATTGTAATAAACTGCAATTCTTAAAAGATAATAATAATTGTTTATTAAATATATTAATGCAAACAAAATATTTAATGTTTAATTCCTTGAAACAAACAAAAACTTTAAATTCATCAGTTCAAATATCAAACAGTATTTAATAATGGATTTTTTAATGTAAATAAATGCATTAGTGTTAAATTTGCAAAACGAAGGTATATTTCTATTAGTGGTATCAATCAAATTGAAATGAGTTGTATTAATCGCAACAATAATCTGTGATTAATCTTTATTTATTTATTTATTTTTAGAGGTGGTTATTACCTTGGGAAGGGGACAACAATTGTTGTGTCTGGCAGGGCCTTTGTGGTTTAGTGCCATCTGGTGGCCAAAACCACAAAGTGCTTTATGTGTCTGGTTTTTGTGTTCTAGTACAATATATAGAGCGGTTGGACAATGAAACTGAAACACCTGTCATTTTAGTGTGGGAGGTTTCATGGCTAAATTGGAGCAGCCTGGTGGTCAATCTTCATTAATTGCACATTGCACCAGTAAGAGCAGAGAGTGAAGGTTCAATTAGCAGGGTAAGGGCACAGTTTTACCCGCCGAACACACCCGAGGCTGGTTATCCGATTTTTATACAATGTGGCCGTAAAGTCACAGCTAAAGGTGGACATACGGCAAACCTGTACTCCCATCTCCGAGAACACCACCCCGCTGTGCAGCGCAAAGTATGTATTTAGTTTTAATCTGAACCTAAATAAAACCTCTTTGTAGTCGTGCACAACCCATGCGGTAAGCGCCCGCAAAACCGCTGAGTTATCCGAAATTTGGGCACGCAGGTACAGGCGTGAAGTGCGTGCTACGATGGATTCACGTGTCCGTGTAAAGGTCCTGGCCGGACTGGATGTGAAAGACGCCATTCATTTACATGCGTTCATTTTCAAATTCTGACGTGCCAGTTTTTCATATGTTAAAACCAGACTCGATGTGAAAGCATGTAAATAGAAATCTCTATTGTGAGGATCATGTCAGAAATAAATCCCCTCTTTCTGCAGTATCTGGTTATATACCAACTTGGCAGTTTACAGCAGTTTACAACAGTTGTTGGTCAGACACTGACCCAGGCTCAGTTTATCGGATATTAAATAATTTAAACTTAAATAATTTTACTGAATATTTTAAATACAGGATCTTTCCTTTTTAGAGTACATGTAATGTGTGTAACCTGTGTGTGTGTGTGTGTATGTTATATATTTTTATATATATATATTTATATACACTCTTAATGCCCTTAAGAGTAGTGGAAAAACCTGGTTTCCTTCACCTGATGGTGTACAGCTTATTTTTTTAAGGAGACATTAAAATTATAATTGTTCCAGGTTTCTACAATAAATAGTTAATTAAACAAAAAACCTTTGTTGTAATTTATTTAAGTGGTCAGTTTAATAATATATGTAACAAACTGTGATACCGTGATACCGCGGTATTTTCTGAGACGGTTATCATACCGTGAAAATCTCATACCGTTGCAACCCTACCAACAGGATTAACTGTGGATTCTCTAAGAAGAAGCTGTCTGAAAGGGATGTTTGGATGCATAGGCGTGCACACATAGACATCAGGTGGTGCTAAAGCACCACCAACTCTACCCTTTATTAACCAAAGTGCCCTTTTGAAACTTCGTTTTTTTTTTGTTTAAATATTATTATTATTATTATTATTAGGATTTTACTGAAACCGTGTTGAAATGATGTTTTGAAAACCTGTGCGATTAAAAACGAGTGAAAACAGAATGCCCTGAAATCAGCACACACACACACCTCTCTCTTCCTCTGTCACGTGACCCCGCGCGGTCACGCAAGCATAGGCCAATCACGAAGCCGGTTCAGGAAGAAAGTCCTGCCTCTTTATAGAAACAGCCAATCAGCTTGCTGTTTTGCGGAGCGCGGAGGAGAGTGGGAAAGCCCCCCTTTGCTGTGGAGGATTTTAAAAGTTTTCTTTTTTAGATTCAGCAGCGGGGTGCAGCGAGCTGACGTTAAAACAGATCTGGATATACAGCGATTTTTCTAAAAGGTAACGGAGCTTACCATGTACACTGTTATGACATTATTTCTGATAGCTGGTTAAAAATAAACGACTTAAAACCCACAGATCAAACCCTCTGTGAGCTTGTGATAGTCATTGTGACTTGTAGACTAGGATTACTGTAAATTATAATGAAGGAAAATTATTTTAGCTAGTTTAACTAGTTAGCTAGAAGCTGGATGTAGTGGATAGACAGAATTTAGTACAATATTTCATGTCGGTAGTTTACAGCAGTTTCTTAACCCATCCCTATGATCAGCTAATAAACTCTCATTTATTGAGTTTCCCTGTTCAAATCCATTAGCCCCTTAGATTTACTAATGGAATATATCTGGTCCTTTAGTAAAAGCTCATTTAACTAACAGACTAGTAAGGTTTGGATCATCGAAAGTTTATATTAACATCTGCCAAAAATCTCTATGAAACATAAGGTTACATTATTTTATGTAAAAGACCACCATCATAAGTACTTTTAGTCGAAAAAGGTGGCGTAAATGTAAATATACAAATATACAACAGAATTGATGCCAATACATAATAATAATAATAATAATAATAATAATAATAGTAATAATAATAATATCTGTTATATTCTTTTAAACATTAGGTGATACCTCATCAGTTTTTTTTTCATATATTTATATATAGTTCACATATTGCACGTAAATTTTTACGTAAATGTAACAGTAAATGTAAAGTGGAGTAACATGTTTAAGTTGTAAAGTGACCTTTACTTGCATATAACTAATAATAAACAGAAGTACAAAAAGAATGGTTTATTTGTGATTAAAGGTAATTCCACAAATGTTGTTTTAAGAGACTATAAGATGGGCTTATTCAAATAAGCAGATTATATTATATCAAACCTGCTCCTATGTCCTTGCTAGCAAGGCACACTAGATTCAGCAAGTCTTCAGCCCATCACGCACGGCAACAGATAGGCTTCTTCTCCCCCGTGTCCCACCAGCCAGGTACATACACATCAAGTAAAATCCTACCTTTTGCCCTCTAAACCCATCCTGAAATCAGTTTGTTGTGCAGTAATATGTCTCATACAGCACCAAACTACTATGTATTTTATCAGTTGGTGGTGTGACATTTTTCCATTGACAACTCACGTTTAGAGAATGTTACAAATAAAAGTCAAATTTCATTCAACATGTGCGTGTAATTTTTTTTATAATGAAGTGTTTCACGTGCACTAAAAATTGCCCTTTTCCCCCCCCTGAGCACTTGCCCCCCAAAATGTCTGTGCACGCCACAGTTTGGGTGCTAACCCGGATTGTGTCCAAAAAACATAAAACCACGGCTGAACCCAAATCACGGCAGAATTCAATGTGCACCTCAACTCTCCTGTTTCCACCAGAACTGTCCATCAGAACATTTATTCATGTGGATTACAGTGTGGATTTTCTTGTTATCCACAGTAAGAAGAAAATAAAGAGTTACAAGGAAAAACTGGACCAAATATTCAAGGTTAGTCCTAAACCATATATTTGATGGGGTTCTCCCTGATTTCTTTTACATTTCAGTTTAATTTCACTTTAAAATTTTGATCCTAATCATAATTTATTTACGTTCAGTTTCTAGAGTATTATAACTGTAATTATATTAAGGGAGAACTCTGGTGTAAAATAAATTTTGGGTGTATTGAAACATGATAAAAAAGTACTTACCTTTGTTGAATAGCACACCTCCGCTCTCCTACAACTTTCTGAGATACAGTAATTTTATGCTTTTTGCCCAGCACTTTTTATTTTACTCTATGGGCACCACCATCACGGTACTGATAATAACAGACATATATATATATATATATATATATATATATATATATATATATATATATATATATATATACACCCAGTGCATGGGGAGGTGTGCTATTCAACAAATGTAAATACTCTTTTTTATCATATTTTACAACACCAAAGTCAATTTTACACTGGAGTTCTCCTTTAATACTGATGTTATATGATGCTACATAATGATGCTATATGATGCTACAGTAACATAATGTTTAAATCCTTTTACAGACCAGAGCATCCATAACTCCTATTCTCCTCAGATCAGTGTCATCATCTCTCTCTCTGTACTGTAACAGCTTTACTGATTCTCTGATGTTTGTTCTTAATCAGGAGCTGCAGGAGAAGTTTTTCTCTCTAGTGAAGAACGAGCTGAACACATTCAAGAATCTCCTAAATTCAGATTACCCAGCATGCTCTGAGGGAGAGGTGGAGGATGATCAGAAGGAGGGGGTGCTGAAGATCACACTGCACATCCTGAGAAACATGAATCAGACAGACCTCGCTAACAATCTAGAGAGAAGTAAGAGTTTAGGGTCGTGACTATGGGTTCCAACCAGTGATGTCAGTAACGCGTTACTTAGTAACGCGTTACTCTAATCTGACCCTTTTTTTCAGTAACGAGTAATCTAACGCGTTACAATTTCCAATCCAGTAATCAGAGTAAAGTTACTTATTTAAGTCACTGTGCGTTACTCTCTCTCTCTCTCCACCTCATCTCCTCCACACACACACACACACACACACACACACACACACACACCCCGCTCCCTTACCCATTCCCCCTCCGCTCTTCCCCAATCACACGCGTCTTGCTTTCTCCCCTGTCTCTCTCTCTCGCGTGTCTTTAGTTCTCGGCTCCCTATCTCTTTATAAAGGCGTTTTTTTGCGGCCGCGTCCCAATTCACTAGCCAGGGCAGCGGTCTGCCACAAATTTGATTGGCAGAGGAGAGCATTTAAAGATTTTACACCACACGTGATTGGAAGTTCACTGTGGCGCAGAGCGCACATTCCGTAAACACAAGAAAAGTTCCGGTGCTTTAAATGAACACTGTCAGAATTAAATCCTTCTCAGTAGTTGGGTCCGGTATGGGTCCGTATTGGACAACGTCTGGGTCCAGACCCGGACCGCAGTCTGCAAATATGTGATCCCTGGTCTAGACCCTATACACGGTTCTGTTTTATAAAACCACTCCATGCTGCCCTGCTGAGAACAACAGGTTCAATGTTCAGTTTTACAGTGTTAAATATGTCAGGTCAAGAAAGACTTTCTTTATTTTATATATTTTTTATAAAAACAAGTATTTATGTTTAGTAAAATCAAGAAAGACCATATTTTATTTTTTATAAAAAAATATTTATGTTAAGTTAATTTTCTTATTTTTATTAAAAAAAACTTATTTTTTTTAGAAAATAGTTCAACTTAATAGAGATAAATTGTTGCTGTTAAAAATGCATTTTCCAATAAAGGGAGTATTGGCAAAACTGGTTATAATGTTTATGTTAAGGCGGCGGGAGGTGGTGTCTGCACCTGCTGAAAGTAACTAATAAAGTAACATGTAAAGTAACTTAGTTACTTTTAAAATCAAGTAATCCATAAAGTAACTAAGTTACTTTTTAAAGGAGTAATCAGTAATCAGTAATCGGATTACTTTTTCAAAGTAACTATACCATCACTGGTTCCAACTTAAAGGGCTAATTTATTATTGAGTTCTGCTTTTCAAATTACAATAATAAGCAATAGTTTTGGATTTTGTAATTCTAAGATATTGTGTCACAGCATCAAATGTATCCTTAAACCTAAAAAATATCTACTGTATTAGAGTCAATCTACACGGGGGTCTTTTATGATGATCACGGCTAATTACATGTTCCTTTTTCTCTTCCTCTGCAATCAGAATTGGCCCCAGCATGCCAACGAAAGCTCAAATCCAACCTAAGAGATAAATATAAGATAATTAATGAAGGAATATCGGGACATGTAAAGTCAGCACTTCTGAATGAGATCTACACAGAGCTCTACATCACAGAGGGAGATGGAGGAGATGTCAATCAGGAACATGAGGTGAAGCAGATTGAAGCTGCATCCAGGAAAAAAACAACACAGGAAAAAACAATAAAATGCAACAACATCTTTAAACCATTACCAGAACAGAAACGACCCATCAGAACAGTTCTGACTAAAGGAGTTGCAGGAATTGGAAAAACAGTCTCTGTGCAGAAGTTCATTCTGGATTGGTCTGAAGGAGAAGAAAATCAGGACGTTCTCTTCATATTTCCACTTCCTTTTAGAGAGCTGAATCTGATGAAGGAGAAGAAGCTCAGTCTGGTGAATCTTCTTCAGAGCTTTTTCCCAGAAACACAAGATTTAAAACCAAGACATTATAAGAGCTACAAGATCATGTTCATTTTTGATGGTCTGGATGAGTGTCGACTGCCTCTCGATTTTCAGAACAATGAGTACTTGATGAATATTGAAAAGCAAACCTCAGTGGATGTTCTGCTGACGAACCTCATCAAGGGGAATCTGCTTCCCTCTGCTATCCGCTGGATCACCTCTCGACCAGCAGCAGCCAATCAGATCCCTCCAGAGTGTGTTGACCAGGTAACAGAAGTGCGGGGTTTCAGTGACCCTCAGAAACAGGAGTACTTCAGTAAGAGGATCAGTGATAAGGACCTGGCCAACAAAGTCTTGACACACATCAGGTCTTCAAGAAGCCTCTACATCATGTGCCACATACCGGTCTTCTGCTGGATTACAGCCACTGTTCTAGAGAGAATGCTGAGTGAAGCTGAGAGTGGAGAAATTCCCAAAACCCTGACGCAGATGTTCACACACTTCCTGATCTTTCAGATCAAACACAAGAGCCAGAAGTACAGTGGGAAAAGTGACCCTGATCCTCAGCAGACTAGAACAAGTATCCTGGCTCTGGGGAAACTGGCGTTCCAGCAGCTGGAGAAAGGAAACCTGATCTTCTATGAGGAAGATCTAAGAGAGAGTGGTATCGATATTAGAGAAGTGTCAGTGTACTCAGGAGTGTGTACCCAGATCTTCAGGGAGGAACATGAGCTGCACCTGGGGAAGGTCTTCAGCTTTGTACATCTGAGTGTTCAGGAGTTTCTTGCTGCTTTATATGCATTTCTCAACAGAAAAATTCCAAAAGAACAATCCAATGAACAACAAACCAGTAAACTCTTCAAGTTTTTCATCAAGTCAACAATGACTGACTTCCTCAGCAGTGCCATAGACAGAGCCTTACAAAGTGAAAGTGGACACCTGGACCTGTTCCTTCGTTTCCTTCTGGGTCTCTCACTGGAGTCTAATCAGACTCTGTTACGAGTGTTTCTGACCCCAACACAGAGAATCTCTCACAGCAATGAGGAAACAGTCAAATACATCAAAATGAAGATTGAGAAAAACTCATCTCCAGAGAAATCCATCAATCTGTTCCACTGTCTGAATGAACTGAATGATCATTCTCTGGTACAGGAAGTGCAGAAATACCTGAGTGGAGGTGGTGAGTGTCGTCTTCAAAAGGCCAGTTTCTCTCCTGCTCAGTGGTCAGCTCTGGTGTTTGTGTTGGTGAACTCAGAAGAAGAGCTGGAGGAGTTTAACCTCAGTAAATATCATCCATCAGAGGAGTGTCTTCTGAGGCTGCTGCCAGTAGTTAAAATATCCAGAAGAGCTGTGTGAGTATTTTTATTCAGGCCTTCACACAGTTTTTAATCAACTGCTGATGTGTAGAATCAGTTTCCATTCAATCACTGGTGAATTCACATTTTTTTACATTGTCACATATAGGCATGCATTATCCTTTGTGTGTAATAATAGGTAAACCATAATTTTAATGTTAACAGTACATGAAGTTTCTGTCTTAGACTGATTAAATACAATCTTTAAAAAAAGGTTTTGGGCAAGTTATATGTTTTTGTTAAAATAAATGCACATCTCTTGCAGATTCACTCTAAAGTAGCACTGGCTGATTTGACTAAAAAATCATATGTCAATATGCTTTGGAGAAATGATGATTAGCAATACAACATAAACATTTTATATAGAACATACATTTTAAGTGTCTGTATTTATTTCTAATATATATATATATATATATATATATATATATATATATATATATATATATATATATATATACACTGCTCAAAAAAATAAAGGGAACACTCAAATAACACATCCTAGATCTGAATGAATGAAATATTCTCATTGAATACATTGTTCTGTACAAAGTTGAATGTGCTGACAACAAAATCACACAAAAATCATCAATGGAAATCAAATTTATTAACCAATGGAGGCCTGGATTTGGAGCCACACACAAAATTAAAGTGAAAAAACACACTACAGGCTGATCCAACTTTAATGTAATGTCCTTAAAACAAGTCAAAATGAGGCTCAGTATTGTGTGTGGCCTACACGTGCCTGTATGACCTCCCTACAACGCCTGGGCATGCTCCTGATGAGGTGGCGGATGGTCTCCTGAGGGATCTCCTCCCAGACCTGGACTAAAGCATCCGCCAACTCCTGGACAGTCTGTGGTGCAACATGACGTTGGTAGATGGAGCGAGACATGATGTCCCAGATGTGCTCAATCGGATTCAGGTCTGGGGAACGGGCGGGCCAGTCCATAGCTTCAATGCCTTCATCTTGCAGGAACTGCTGACACACTCCAGCCACATGAGGTCTAGCATTGTCCTGCATTAGGAGGAACCAAGGGCCAACCGCACCAGCATATGGTCTCACAAGGGGTCTGAGGATCTCATCTCGGTACCTAATGGCAGTCAGGCTACCTCTGGTGAGCACATGGAGGGCTGTGCGGCCCTCCAAAGAAATGCCACCCCACACCATTACTGACCCACTGCCAAACCGGTCATGCTGAAGGATGTTGCAGGCAGCAGACCGCTCTCCACGGCGTCTCCAGACTCTGTCACGTCTGTCATGTGCTCAGTGTGAACCTGCTTTCATCTGTGAAGAGCACAAGGCGCCAGTGGCGAATTTGCCAATCCTGGTGTTCTCTGGCAAATGCCAAGCGTCCTGCACGGTGTTGGGCTGTGAGCACAACCCGCATCTGTGGACGTCGGACCCTCATACCATCCTCATGGAGTCGGTTTCTAACTGTTTGTGCAGACACATGCACATTTGTGGCCTGCTGGAGGTCATTTTGCAGGGCTCTGGCAGTGCTCCTCCTGTTCCTTCTTGCACAAAGGCGGAGGTAGCGGTCCTGCTGCTGGGTTGTTGCCCTCCTACGGCCTCCTCCACGTCTCCTGGTGTACTGGCCTGTCCCCTGGTAGCGCCTCCAGCCTCTGGACACTACGCTGACAGACACAGCAAACCTTCTTGCCACAGCTCGCATTGATGTGCCATCGTGGATGAGCTGCACTACCTGAGCCACTTGTGTGGGTTGTAGAGTCCGTCTCATGCTACCACGAGTGTGAAAGCACCACCAACATTCAAAACTGACCAAAACATCAGCCAGACAGCATAGGTTCTGAGAAGTGGTCTGTGGTCCCCACCTGCAGAACCACTCATTTATTGAGTGTGTCTTGCTAATTGCCAATAATTTCCACCTGTTGTCTATTCCATTTGCACAACAGCAGGTGAAATTGATTGTCAATCAGTGTTGCTTCCTAAGTGGACAGTTTAATTTCACAGAAGTTTTGATTTACTTGGAGTTATATTGTGTTATTTGAGTGTTCCCTTTATTTTTTTGAGCAGTGTATATATATATATATATATATATATATATATATATATATATATATATATATATATATATGTGTGTGTGGGAGAAGGTGTAATGTTTTTCCAGAGTTCAACTTGGAAAATAGAATAAATTCACATACTCCAAAAAGCCTTGCTCATTCTCTGTTTTGTTAAACGTTTTCTTTTCTATTTTAACTCATTATAATCTGTCCCAGGTGAACTGTATGCCCATGCTGATCACCTGCCTTTTAGATAGACAATACATTTCACAGTTTAATTTTATTTTCTATTCTTTGTCAATCCGTTCAAATATTCTTCTTTGGATTTATTGTAAACTCATTTGTTTATTCTTGTTTTTTAGACTAGCTTCATGTGACCTTGGAGTAAAGACGTGTGAAAATCTGGAATCAGTTTTAAACCTGGAAAACTCCTCCCTGAAAGAGCTGGACCTCAGTAACAATGACCTGCAGGATTCAGGAGTGGAGCTGCTCTCTGCTGGACTGAAGAGTTCACACTGTAAATTACAGATTCTCAGGTCAGTGTTTCAGGTTATCACAGACCAAAATAACAAACAAGACAACAGATAAAACCACAATTAATTAAAGAAACTAAATTACACAGAAGGATGTGCAAGGTTAGTCTGAGCAGGATGTTCTTTCCAGGTTGGCAAAGGGGAGGAGCCCTAAACAACTCTCCCTGCTCAGACTTTTCCATGCTCTTTAATTTGACGTGGTACTGCATCTACAGACTAAATACAAAAAGAGGAATTGTACTCTTTTATGCTCATTTCCTTTTTTCTTTTAACTTTTATGTATGTGTGTATGTATGTATGTTTGTATGTATGTATGCATGTATGATAGGAAATGTAAAATGTCAGCATCAAAAAAGACATACAACATAGTTCATACATGAG
Source organism: Astyanax mexicanus (assembly GCF_023375975.1). NCBI lineage: Eukaryota > Metazoa > Chordata > Actinopteri > Characiformes > Acestrorhamphidae > Astyanax > Astyanax mexicanus. Next base: position 3,470,340 of record NC_064411.1, read on the forward strand.
CTAAAAGCACCACATATATGTTGTTACTTATAGAAAAAAAATGAATAAAAGAAAGAAGCTAGGTCCAGCATTCTCTGTGGTAAAGCACAGCACACATTCAGGTTTACTACACTCTCAGCATAGCTATACACATAAAAGGGCTGTGCACCTAGTGTAACAAGCTCTTAAAGGGACAGTGTACATATCACTGAATACTGGCGGTTACATATTTCCACCAGGCCATTTAAATCGTAATAAGGTCTTTTCCCCATTGTAAGCATGTGTGCAATAACAAACACTTCCTGAGTCCAATCCTATTCACCATGCATTCTTTATTCCAGCACCCCACGTTAGCTTTATCTCCCCTCAAAATACAAGTATATAATATTATTTTAAATTCTTTTATTTACATTTAAATATCCACCATAAAAACTTGTCTTAAGAAGAACAAATGTAATTGCAGTTAATCATAAATGTTTTCATGATTAATCTGATTATATTTCTTTAACAATTGACACCACTAGAAAAAAATATTAAATGTGGCATGTACAAAAGTAACAGCATAATACATGTTACATTTAGGAAATCACTAAAATGTGTTATTTAAACATTGAAGACATTGTAAAACCATTTGTGCTTGTGTTTATTCCTACATTTTCAGATTAGCTTTGTGTAATATAGGAAGAAAGACGTGTGAAAATCTGGAATCAGTTTTAAACCTGGAAAACTCCTCCCTGAAAGAGCTGGACCTCAGTAACAATGACCTGCAGGATTCAGGAGTGGAGTTGCTCTCTGCTGGACTGAAGAGTTCACAATGTAAACTGCAGATTCTCAGGTCAGTGTTTCTGTAATTTTTCATTTAAAATTATTTGGGCTGTCAGCGTTTAAACATTAACATACGGTGTTAAGTTGGAATCAGTAACACGTTACTATTTTTTAACCCAAGTTTGTTTCTGCCGTAATCTGCCCCGCCTTCACCCAACATGCAGATTTCTTTTCTGGTTAAACGACTGAAACAATTTAATGCGGTGTCCAGCTGTAACAATCCGGTTCAGACTTCCAGTTCAGACCTGGATAGAGAGCTTTGATGCTCTCTCTCCATCTCTCTTTTTGTTTTTATCTCTCTCCATTTGTTTCTCTCTTTCTCTCTCTCTCTCCGTTTGTGCCAAAAGTTTTACACAAAAAAATAAAATCCGCAAACAAAATGTTAAGAATCAAAAGCAAAAATTGTATGTTGCGAATTCAAAAGAGAAACAATATATAGCAAATGTTTTAAATATACTTGGTTACTTTATTTTAGTTTGAATTTTGCCAGTCTTTTGTGGATTTTTTTTGCATTTTTCTGTTAAAGAATTTTGCTTGAGGAATCTCTCCTTTGCTTCTGCTTTAGTTTTTTGCGGACAGCTTCCAGTACACAGCAGCAGCAGATACTTTTACAATTAAATTTCATACAAACGTTCTGTTCAATGTTATATTATGTTATATTATTCTCTGTTTCACTGCATTAAAAAGCTCACATTAGCGTGCTAAATATTCATGCACAAAGTAGGTAACTAGCTAACTCACTAGCTCAATGACTAGGTAACTCACTAGCTCACTGAGTAGGTAACTCACTAGTTCACTGATAAGGTAACAATCTAATTCACTAGATCACTGAGTAGATAAGTAGCTAACTCAGTAAAACACTGACTATGTAACTTACTAGTTAACTGACTAGGTAACTCACTAGCTCACTGAGTGGGTAACTAGCTAACTCACTAGCTTACTGATATATGTGGGAGAAGGTGTAATGTTTTTCCAGAGTTCAACTTGGAAAATAGAATAAATTAACATACTCCAAATAGCCTTGCTTGTTTTTCTGTTTTGTTAAACATTTTATTTTCTATTTTAACTCATTATAATCTGTCCCAGAGCTTTTGATGAACTGTATGCCCATGCTGATCACAAATAAAGTGGAGATTTCTGCATATTAACTATTTCAGTATAAAGAAACACCAGCTCTTAAGATAGACAATACATATCATAGTTTAATTCTGTTTTCTATTCTTTGTCAATCCATTCAAATATTCTTCTTTGGGTTGTTTTAAACTCATTTGTTTATTCTTGTTTTTTTAGACTAGCTTCATGTAATCTTGGAGTAAAGACGTGTGAAAATCTGGAATCCGTTTTAAACCTGGAAAACTCCTCACTGAAAGAGCTGGACCTCAGTAACAATGACCTGCAGGATTCAGGAGTGGAGCTGCTCTCTGCTGGACTGAAGAGTTCACAATGTAAACTGCAGATTCTCAGGTCAGTGTCTCTGTGATTTTTCATTTGAAATTATTTGGGCTGTCAGCATTAAATCATTAACATACGCTGTTAAGTTGGAATCAGTAACGCGTTACTATTTTTTATCCCAAGTTTTATTTTGGCACCAAGTTTGACCCCAACTTCTGCCGTAATCTGGCCCGCCTCCACCCAACATGCAGATTTCTTTTCTGGTTAAACGACTGAAACAATTTAATGCGGTGTCCAGCTGTAACAATCCGGTTCAGACTTCCAGCTCAGACCTGGATAGAGAGCTTTGTTGCTCTCTCCTCCATCTCTCTGTTTGTTTTGTCTCTCTCCATTTGTTTCTCTCTTCCTCTCTCTCTCTCCATTTGTGTCAAAAGTTTTACACAAAAAAATAAAATCCCCAAACAAAATGTTCAAAAGCAAGAATTGTATGTTGCAAATTCAAAAAAGAAACAATATATAGCAAATATTTTAAATATACTTGGTTACTTCATTTTAGTTTGGATGTTGCCAGTCTTTGCTTTTATTTTTGTGTTTTTGTGGGGTTTTTTTGTGGATTTTTTGCATTTTTCTGATAAATAAATTTGCTTGCGGAATCTCTCCTTTGCTTCTGCTTTAGTTTTTTTGCGGACAGCTTCCAGTGCACAGCAGCAGCAGATATTTTTACAATTCAATTTCATACAAACGTTCTGTTCAATGTTATATTATGTTATATTATTCTCTGTTTCACTGCATTAAAAAGCTCACATTAGCGTGTTAAATATTCATGCACAAAGTAGGTAACTAGCTAAGTCACTAGCTCAATGACTAGGTAACTCACTAGCTCACTGAGTAGGTAACTCACTAGTTCACTGACTAGGATACTCACTAGTTCACTGATTAGGTAATTAGCTAACTCATTAGCTTACTGAGTAGGGAACTATCTAATTTACTAGCTCACTGACTATGTAATTATCATACTTTGTGCCTGAATATTTAGCACATCTCGCTAATGTGAGCTTTTTAATGGAATGAAACAGAGAATAATATAACATTGAACAGAACGTGTTTGGTAGGACGCTTGAAACTGGCAGGGTGGGCGTGGTCAGTCTCAGACGAGGGTACCCATCAGTCCAGAACCAGCTGACCAATGGAGATTCAAGGGGAACGCCTTCTTCTTAGCCCCGCCCACCCGTGAAAAGTGTACCAAAACTCAGAAGCAAAAAACTAAAGCAAAAGCAAAGGAGAGATTCCAGAAGCAAAAGTCTTAAACAGAAATATGCAAAACAATCCACAAAAAAATTACAAAAACACAAAAATAAAAGCAAAGACTGGCAAAATCCAAACTGAAATAATTTTCAAATAACTGTAAAGGATAATAAAGTAACCAAGTATATTTAAACATATATATTTGCTATATATTTTTTCTCTTTTGAATTTGTAATATACAATTTTTGATTTTGATTCCTAACATTTTTTTTTTTTGCCTTCCACCACCCCACTTCGGAGAACCATTAAGACTTTATTCATATTAATACAAACCTCTGATAACTGAGGTCACTGTGCAGAGGGAGGACATAACGATGTGTATATATACAAATTAAACCAAATAGAAAACAATATATAGGAGAAGAGAAGAGAGATAGAAAAAAAAACACAAAAGAAGAAGTTGTGCCCTTGAAAAAAAGAAAAAAAAAGTTATTATAATATATATATAAAATATATAAAAATTATTATAGTATGGCTTCCTATATTTTTCCATTTATCCATCCCTAACATAATAACAAACAGAATAACAAAAAAAATAAATAAGTAAATAAAAATAGCTAAATGTCTTAAATGTTGAATGTGTTATGTGACTGTGTGCATGTGTGTGTGTAGGAACATTCATGTAGTGTTGATATATGGATGATGTGGTTATAGATACAGGGATGATAGCGTTCCGGTGCCGCTTCAAAAATCCGGCATAGCATGGCTCTGAAAGTGGAGAAAAAAAAAGAAAAAAACCTCCGCGCGACAATAAGTGAGCTCCGCGAAACAGTTAAAAAGATACGCAAGTTACAAGATTGGGGTTCAGGTGCCTTTAAGAAATGTATGTGAAGCGCACTATATTTTGTTTAGATCAGTTTGGCAGAGGCAGCGGCAGTGTGTGATTAGGAGCAAATTAGGGTTAGGTGGCTCCTGCTTTGTCTCTCTCCGCCTCGTGTTAGGCTAGTTAACATCCACGGCTCTCCCCTCTGTTCTCTGAATGCTAGCTACGTTTATGTTTGAGTGCTTAGAACTGCTAATAAATGAAAGAAGTGCTGGGAAACTCACCCTGGACTCCTGTGACTCGCTTTGAAAGAAAACCAAGTGAAGTAAAAGTGGGTATCACCATAGAGCAGTTATGTCTAGCCCAAAGAACTACAAGTTCCACTGGTTCTTGTCCACGGCCGGGAGAAACAACTGCAAGGAGAAAAAAGGTGACACGCGGTACAGTTAAAGAGCTCCGCGCGACAGTAGGTGAACTCTGCGGTACAGTTAAAAAGCTCCACGCGACAGTAGGTGAACTCCACGGTACAGTTAAAAAGGCACTGTGTGGCACTGTCACTATGTTGCAAAAAGATTTAATACAGTAAGGAACCTAAGTTTATTGTTTTAAATAAATGTTCTATTTGTTTAAATTGTCCTTTCATCTTTTTATCTTATTATTGTGGCACTGTCACTAAACTGCACTTTCACGATGTGAGAGAGAATGAGATAGATTACTGTTACTGTGCACATTTTAAGTATATTTTATTTTATAGTTACGGCTGGTAAACAGAGGCGTCTCCGCTTTCAGCAGGCAGTAGGCTTTCTATTCGTGATGTCTTCAGGATTTGCAAAAATAAAAATAAATGATTTTCAGTGCATCATTCAAACTTCCACAGCAGTAGAGTTTAGATTATCAGCCCGAGTCTGACCCGATTCTCGACCCGAACTCCCGAACATGCGTTCCTCCACTCCGCATTACGCACTTGTCCTGCAGAGCTGTATGTAGCTAAATAGCCAACAAAATGGAGTCTTCTGAAGTGAGGAGAAAGATTACATAAGGTGAGCTAAATTTGGTCCAATGCGAAGGACAGTCAGAGGTATGGAGCTAATTCAAGTTAATTGTTGATAGAAACAACACGTGTGTTGGCTTCCTAGAGTGTGTTAAGTGCAGAGTGCTATATGCTTAAAATAAAGGTTATAAAATAAGGCTATATGCTTAAAATAAAAAAATTGTTTGTTCTGAAAGTTTTTTATATTCTTAAACATTGTTAATTATATATTTATAAATTATAATAATTATTAAGTAATTATAAATAAATTAATTATAAATTATTGTTATTGTTATTTTGGTTTAATGAGTGTGCAGGGAATAGCCATTTTTTGTGTTTTTGGACAGGCTATATGCTAAATATTAAAATGTTCGTTTGTTAAGAAAGTAATTTATGTTCTTAAACCATGTTAAATGATATTAGATTAGAGGAAGGTCATTCAGATATAATTTTTGTAGATCATTTCGCATTGTTGGTGTTTTAATCTTTTGGAAATCTGTTCTTAATACAGTTTATTTTTTTAAATAATAGGTCTTCTTCAACATCATTCTGATCAGATTTTGCTCATTTAAACAGCCGCTCCCCCCAAAAAAACTCAGTTTTAACGCTCTACTTAATTAAAAAAAGGCAGGTTTTAATTGGGTCGTCGGTCGGGCTCAGGGCAGAACGTGCATATTCATTCCTCATGTTTACAAAAAAACACTGCATTTTGAAATTATTTTTATGGTGTTCCAGTTCTTGTATTCTTCCTCCTAGTGCTTCCTTCTCATTTGCATTTCTAACTGCATACTAACTGCTGGTATTTGTTTTTACAGCTAGAATCAAATGTGTCCAGTTTCCATACCAAGATGGAAATGATCTGTGTTTTCGTGAATAACACTATAGACATAAGGCAAAAATGAAAACATTATCTAAAATATGACAATAAGGTCATAGACAGACTATTACTAGCCACTACTAGTTATTTAGCCAACTTACTTTGTTTTCAAACTCATGTTGAAAAGCGTTTTACTCTTGATAACTAGTAGCCAGCTGAATAAGGTGTGTTTGAATAATTCACAATGGTTGGTAAGGAGAAACTGACCTGTTTATTTAGCAATTAATAAACTCAAAATAGACAAAATAATAAATAACAAATAGAAATTGCATCAGTAAACCAAGGCTTAAAAAGCCATAAGAGCAAATAATATTGTAAATTGTATTAAAAAAGCAAAACACACAACCTGAGTAGAAAATAGTCTATTAACAGCATCAGTACTCTTGACTGCTGTACTCATCAGTGCTTTTGAACAAGTGTAAACCAAAGCTTAAAAAAAAATCAGTGCAAATATTGTAAACTATTTAAAAGCAAAATGCCTTCTACTCCCCAAAACAGTTTGCCCCTCCTGCAGTCTGAGCATGATGGGGAGATTCTTTTTTACAAAGACGAGCATTTAAATATGCTCAGGTGTCAGCCTGCTCCTGTGTAATGTAACCATAATATAATAAATATTTTGTATAAGCCATCAAAGCTAAATTATCAAACTAAGCTACGTTTCACACAGCTTCACCTTTTAGTTGCATAAATAAGAAACATAACATGTTTTATAAACTTCTTTATTTGCAAATAATTGTGAAATTTACCCACTAGTTGAGATATGGTACTACAATAAGCATAATGACACTAAAAACACAACAAGCAAACATCATAATGTTAAGAGAGAAAACTTTATTAAATTCAAAGAAAAAAACTCCTCATAAAGGGAGTTAACCCTGCCTCCAGCCGGTCTGACCGGAGTTCATCTTTCTGGCCCGGGGAGATGCTATGCTCGTGTGCTGAAGGTGTGCTGGAAAATGCGGACCGGATTTTACTCTTACTGGCGAAAACACAGCAAAAACTGGAATGGATTATCTAAATGGGTGCGCTGGAAAACCCGGATCGGACTTTCAAAAAAAAAAAAAAAAACTGGATCGGGAGTCTGGATCGGCATTTTCTCGTGCCTTCCGATCCAGTGTTTAGTGAGCAGTGTATGCAGATTTCTGAATTTACTAGTCCCATTTTATGTAACTTTTGCTTAGTGTAGTTTACCCTGTGAATTACTTTATATTGTATAAGGTGGAGGTTAGTATTGTTAGTCAAGGTGAATGTGTTTTTCATAATGTTCTCCAGAAATCAGCATTGGGGGTAATTAAGATATCTTCTTCCATTTTTTATTGGGATAGCGACTGTTTGGTCTAATTTGAATAAAAGCCTATATATTTTTGATAGAATTTTGTCTGAAGAAGAGATATTAAGGAATTCTGAAATTGGTGGGCTAAGTTCTAGTATTGCATAATCTTTTATTTTTGAGTTTAACATAGATCCAAGTTGGAGATATTCCAAAAACTGGTTCCTCTCAATGCTATATTTCTGCTTTAGATGTGAGAAAGTAGCCGAGTTATTGTTGTGTAGAACGTGGTGTAAATGTGTAATACCTTTTTTTCTTTCCATTTTTGTAGTTTTGGGGTTTTTTGGTGGCGGGAAGTCGGGGTTGTGCCATATGGGTGAGTATTTAGTGGGTGCAAGTCTAGTGTTTGTGTTCTTGTGAATTTTCCACCAAGTTGTCAGAGTCGAAGATATCATTGGGTTTTTGAAACAAGGGTGGCGATTGATTGTTGTGCTAATAAATGGTAAGTCTGAGATTTGTATTTCATTAATTGATGTTTGTTCTACTTCTCTCCATATTTCATCAGTTTGATTTGGTTTTATCTATTTAATAATGTACTTTAATTGGTTTGTAGAGAGGTATTGTTGGAAATTTGGAGCTTCTAGGCCTCCCTGAGTTTTTGTTATTGTTATTTGTTATTTTTCCAGTAGAATTTAGAGATGATTGCGTCTAATGTTTTAAACCAGGAAGGTGGAGGTTAGATGGGAATCATTGAGAAGAGGTAGTTTAATTTAGGTAATATTATCATTTTGATTGTGGATATTGGTAGAGGATAGTGGTAGGTTCATCCATCGTTGGATATCATTGTTGATGGTTGTAATAGTGGTCTAAAATTAAGTGTGTGCAGCTCAGACAGCTGGGTGGAAACTTTAATGCCCAGGTATGTGATGTGTTCAGTGCACATAGGGATAGGGAGTAACTGAACTGCTGTGTCTGATAAGTTAATGTGTTAATGTTAAATGGTAGAACGGTGGATTTAGACCAGTTAATGGAATAATCTGAGATTTTAGAGAATGTTTTAATTATTTGTGTAGTCTGAGGAATTGAGGAGAGTGGGTTTTGTAGAAATAGTAGAATATCATCTGCATAAAGGCTGATTTTTTGTTCGGTAGTGTGGGTATGAATACCTTTGATATTTGGGCATTGTCGTATAGCTGCTGCTAATGGCTCTATGAAAATAGAGAACAGCAGAGGAGAGAGTGGGCATCCTTGCCTAGTTCCTCTGTGCAGTGTGAAATTCTGTGATATTAGTCCATTAGTATTGACTGTGGCTTTGGGTGAAGTGTAGAGAGTTTTAATCCATTCTATAAATGATTCTCCAAAACCTAGTTAATGTAGTGTAGTGATAAGGAATTTCCAATTAACCTTATCGAAAGCCTTCTCTGCAACTAAAGTGACTATTGCAGTTTTTGACTTATGGACTGTTGTGTGATGTATCAGATTGAGTAGTCTGCGCATGTTGGTAACTGATTGTCTGCCTTTGATGAAGCCGGTCTAATCAAGATGTATGAGGGATGGGATAACCGTTTCCAGTCTGGTAGCTATTGTCTTACTTATTAGCTTTGTGTCTGTGTTAATTAGTGACAGTGGACGGTAGCTGGATGGTAAGGTAGGATCTTTGTAGGTTTAAGATGGAGTGATATTGTAGCTGTATTAATGTTGGTAGTCTCTTATTGTGTTTAATTTCTGCTATTACTCTACTGAACATTGGGCCAAATATTGACCAGAAGTGCTTGTAGAATTCTGCGGGAAAGCCATCTGGTCCTGGTGCTTTGTTATTAGGCATCTTACAGAGGGCTTTATGGAGTTCTTCTGATGTTATTGGCTTTTCTAATATGCTTTTTTGTTCTTCAGTTAGTTTGGGTAGGTGTATATTATTGAGGAAAGTGTGAATATCTATTGGGTCTGGATCGTGTTCTGGTGAGCATAGATTTTTATAGAATTTCCCAAATACTTGATTAATTTCATTTCATGTTTGCCTGATTAGTCCGGTCTCATCTTCGATTGATGGGATTGTTTTTTTTTTTTCTTTATGTTTTACTTGGTAAGCTAAGAATTTACCAGATTTGTTATTGTGATTTAAATTATTTATATCTAAGCTGTTGTGTTAAAACTTGAGTCCTCTTGTTTATAAGTTCATTATACTGTGATTCGCATTCTTTATACTCTTTTTTAATTTTATCTGATGGGTTTTTTATCATTTCATTTGACAATTCCCTGATGTTGTAGATTAGACTCATTTTCCGTATCTTTCTTCTTCTTACAGGAAGAGTAAGAGATTATTTTGCCTCTTAGTACTGCTTTCCCAGTTTCCCATAGTATTGTTGGTGTGGTTTCTGAAGAATCATTTATTTCTAGGAAAGATGCCCACTCTTTTTTGATGTAGCTGTCAAATTCTGGGTCTGTAAGTAACGAGGTATTTAGTCGCCAGATGAAAGTTTTATATAGTGGATTTATGTCTATAAGTGAAACTGGAGCATGGTCACTGATTATTATAGGGTGATATTTTATTTCTGATATATTAGCTAATAGAATATATAATAGAATTGCTGATTAAACAATAGACAGTGCGAGAATATGAGTGGTAGACTGGAGAACAGAAAGAAAATTCTTTAGTGTTTGGGTTTTTGAGGCGCCAACCATTGCTGAGCCCTAAGTCTGTCATGTATTGTTTAATGATATCTGTTGAATGCCAGTAACGTGTATTGTGTGCCATAGTTAATCTGTCTATACATGGGTCAATGGTTGAATTAAAGTCTCCTCCAGTTATAATTGTGGAATCTGATATATTGTTTATATGGTTGTAAAACTCATGAAAGAAGGATGGATTATAAATATTGGGGCCATACAAACTTGCTATTGTTAAGGGTGTGTTGCTGATGTTGATGTTAATTATGATGTATCTACCAGTGTCTGATATAGTGGTGTTATGTGTGAAGGGGATTTTTTGGTTTATTAGTATTGATACTCCTCTTTGTTTGGAGTTATAGTAGGCTGAGAATATATGGGTGAATTGTGGTGATCTGAGCTTATGATGATTTGTTTCTGATAGATGTGTTTGTTGTAGTAAACAAATGTCTGCCTTTAGTGAAGTGAGATGGTTTAGTACCTTGGCTTGCTTAATCTGTGTGCCAATACTACGAATGTTCTAGTTTATAAATTTAAGTGAAGACATGTTGTGATGTACGGATTAATAATGTTTATCAGTGATATGATATGAGTGTGCAGATGTTTGAGTATATTTTCTGTTGTGTGTGGGATGGAGTGTAAACAAAAATGCATTTTTCGGATCTGAGATATATAGTAGTAATAAAATAGAGGTTGGTGCAAAGAGATAGTACAGAAAGGAGTGATTAAATGCAAGCAAAATAGAAGAGACATAACATAAGATAAAAAGTGTTGGATTTGGTGTGACATACATGTTATGACATTGAGACGTTGCATGCATTAAGTTATTGCTAAGTGGTTCCTTGTGACTTTTATGGGATTTTGTGAACGGATTAATGTGCGTGCATTAGTATATTTGCGGGTGAGTGTGTATTTGCGCGTAATGGATGGATGGATGAGGTGGCATGAGGAATTTTAATAAACAAGTAAATATTAACAAAATAAAAAATATAGAATCATAAACAACGTCCTTTGGTCTATCTTGCACATGTTTAAAAATGAACATTATAAATATCATTTTTGTAATTTTTTACATTTTAGAGTAAAATTCTCATTTCCGCAACATATCAGAATTTCGGTACACTGTTTGGTAATTGTAATATTTAAACATTAAAAAACAAAAAAACTTGAATGCATTTCATACTACAAACACTTTTAGTAAATAAACATAAACAAAATTACATTGAAAAGTAAAAACAATAAAATTAATAAAGAAAAGGAATGTGTCCAACACTAATTTTCTCATCCTCCGCAACAATTTTCAATCATTGTTTAAATCCAAAAGGAACTTACATTTTCAAGGCGTTTTCAACATTAGGGAAGACATTGGCCATGACAGTCAAGATGGCTACCATGTAAGCAGTTCTTCTCATATGTTTCTGGATAAAAGTTAAAAGATTGCTCATCAACTTGTTCTGCACGACTTTTTCATTGTCATTACCGATATATTGATATAAGTTTTGAGCCTACAGTTTGAAGTTACAGTCTGTATTTTTGATTATAATATAGTATTTTAAGGTCTAAATGGACACTGTATGTGAAAATTTATACAGCCCTCATGGTGCCTTTACAGTTAGCATAAAAGTTTAAAGTCACTCATCCTCCGCAACTGAATTCTCACTTACTGCTACATTTCAGTACCTGTTGCGGTAATGAGATGCACTGTTTCGGTAATGAGAATTTGATTAGGAAGCATAATACAGATGCCTTTTTAGTTCCTGATTGTCATAACATGAGCGTTACCCTGAACATTTTCTCCAGTAGGCCATTCTAACTTAGCTATTGCAAACCACCAGTAGAGGTCACTAATGTTCTGTCTTATCTGGCCTGAAACTAAATATAATTCTGTACACAGAATTAGATGTTAGACCACATAACTAGAGAGCTTTTTTCCATCTTTGATATATTTTATTGTAATGTGCAATGTGTATTTGTTTACAGGCAGGTAGCTATTGAGAAAAGAAAGGCAGCAGCAAAAGCAAGGCTGTCAAAGTTTAGGGAGAACATTTACAGCAAGAATTACAACATTTAGAAAAACACACACACATACTCAACGACACAGACAGTTGTTCCAGTTGGAGTTACTTTCACATTATATTATTTGTGTACAGTCCATTCTAAGAAATTGAACAAAAACTGGAACGGATATCATAATTTCATATTTGCTATTTCCAGTGGGAAAATAAAGACAACACGTGATCTGACCAAAAAGTTCCATGACAAAAAGAAAAAGCAATGGAGGAAAAAAAGTCAGCCAGATATTACAGAACTGACACATGCCTGACATATGGGAAAAACACAAAAAAATGACATAAAATGACTAAAAATAAAAGTTTGGTCTTAGTAGGCATACAATGCTGGATGGTGCATACAGATAGTGTCACGTCTGGTGCTGTTAGCTCCTCTGTCCCTTCCACACCCAGCTCTAACGGAGGTTCTCAGGTCAACAACTACATTACCCAGAATGCACCACCTGCTGACATCACGCACTCACCTGATCACGTGACACCTCACCTGCTTCCTCCAGTAAGTCCTGAATACTGATTACTGGCACTATAAAAGAGCACTCCACACAAACACCCACGCCGTGTATTGTAGGTTCTCCTCATTACAAACCGTACTATATCTCTTGTCTCAGTTTATCTTGTGTATGACCTTGCCTTTGTTTTCTCGACGCCGATTATTGCCTTTGCCTCTGATATTGGATTGCTTGTGTATTACCTGGACTGTGTTTTCACTACTGCCTCTTGGATTACCTCTGACATTGGATCTCTCGTGTATGAACTCTGGACTGTCTCTCATTTATGGTATGGTTTTGTCTACATTGCTCTGGTTTCTGGTGATTAACTGTTTTCTGTATCAACCACGTATTACATCTGTTTATTTTTATAATAAACATATCTTTTTATCAGTATCTGCACGTGTCTGCAATTCTGTGCCCATCATGACAGATAGACAAGATTTCAGAGTTTCTGAGAGGTCTTTCTTTGACATTTGTTGAATGGTTTCCAATAGTTAAATGAGCTGTTTTATTAATAAAGGTGCTGTAGTCTACATGAAAGATTCTTTTGATATACAAATGTTTGCATTGTAAATTGTCTTAAATAATATGAAATGTTCTTGAAAATAAACATTCTTTTCATAATGTAGCATTGTGTGTAAGTGTAAGCTAATAAGTCTTCCTAAACCCTTGCTTAACTGAACTGCTTAACTTTGATTAAAAAATGTGCATTTTTTTCATATATTAGATGTCATATCAAATTGCGGTAATGATATATTTTTGTGGACTTCATCTATAAAATGCTAATACAATATGCAACAAAATGGAACAAATGTTCTGACCTTAATCTTAAATCCTCAAAAGGAAATTTGTCGTTAAATGCATTTTGAAAATGTTCATACTGGATGTCCTCTGAATCAGGATTTTGTGAGAATGACCCGAGTGGGAGTGGAAGAAAGAGAAAGAACGAGAGAGAAAGCAAAGTTTAGGGGAAATATGTATATATATACAGTATGGATCAATTTTATTTGGTTATTTGAGTATTGACCTATATATTAGACATCGTGCAACGAGATGTGAGAGAGACAGAGACTGCGCAAAGGAAAACGCTTGGGGGGACAGAGAGAGAGAGAGACCGCTATTTAGTTACAGTTAAAGAAATTTAGAACAGCCAGGGAGTTATGTTTTTGTCACGATATAGCTGTCCATCAACATAAAGTTTGTCGACGGAGACGACTGCTTTTTTCACTTCTTTTATGAGTTCTTTCCTCACGGCGAACAATTTTCTGCATCTGTCAAGGATTTCACGGGGGAACGGGTTGTTAATTCCCAGGTCTGTTCCTCTAAGTTCCCTTACTTTGCTCATGATGAGCTCTTTATGTTTATAATGCTCGACCTTAGCCTAACATTTTGATTGCGGATTTAATTTTTTTGTGTAAAACTTTTCACACAAAATTCACCACATAAAATATCCACTATAAAAACTTACGAAAAACAAGTGCGATTAATCACAGAATTTTGGTAGGTTTTATTGGATTGCATTTTTTAATCGATTGACACCACTAGAAATTCATGTATAAATGTGTAAATATTCAGGTGTTTACCATGATGATAACAAATCACACAAGAAAAAGTGTTTAACGAAAGTCAAAGTATACCAAATAAACAAATACGAGTCTTCTGCAGTCATCTTAAAAATGTCCAACTTGAATGAACATTTATATTTATATATTTATATATATCACACATTGATTACAAAATTGTGATGCACAAGCAAAAACAATTTTAGCAAAAGTTAATATGAAGTCAATTCTTTGGTCCACATCAATGCTAATGCCGTATTCACAGAGATGCTTACTGTTGAGGTTTGGGTTTCATGAATTTGTTAGTCTGTGTCAACTGTGTTAAGAAATTTTAGTTTTCTATAGATATTTTTTTCAGATTTTGTAGTGTTATTTGAAAAAAATAGATATTATATCAAAGTGCATTATCTTCATCAGTCTGCTATGTTGTCTTTCTTTCTTTCTTGTTTTCTCTCACTCACTCACACATTCTCTTGCTCTGTCTGCAGATTATCTGGTTGTATGATCACAGATAAAGGCTGTTGTTCTCTGGCTTCAGCTCTAATTTCAAACCCCTCCCACCTGAAAGAGCTGGATCTGACCTACAACCACCCAGGAGAGTCAGGAGAGAAGCTGCTTTCTGACAGACTGGAGGATCCACACTGCAAACTGGAGAAACTCGGGTAGGTCTGAACTAATAATTATGTTATCAACTTATTGTAAGATAAATATTGTTGTACATGTTGTACATTTTTATCACTCTCGATATTGCCTGTTGTGCTCTTTCCTGTGTATGTGCTGTGCCTCACAGGAAAGCAAAGTGTTGAGAAAGTTAGGGGTAAATGCTGTGAAACGCATTGCATTGTGAGACCTGTAGTAAATCTAGTTGTAGTCACCAGGTAAACACGGTGGAGCAGCATGTAACCTTCATTCTGTCATTCTGTCTTATTCTTGTTTACACAGCCACTGTTAATTATTTTGCCAAGTATTTTGCTGTATTTCTGTTTTGGCTCATCTTTCTGTTGGTAAAAAGAAACAAGGTTTACTTTTTACTCCAGAACAGGTGGAAAACTTCAGTGATGGAGAGCTGCCCTGAGCATCGAGTCAGGAGAAAAGTTACAAGATAAAAACTGATCCCCACTAATTTATACACACAGAGTCAAGCACCCCAGCAACCAGCCCATGTCTTTATGGTAAAAATAATCAGTGACTGCAAAACCAGAATCCTTTCTGAAGGGCCCTAACCTACACCCTGTGCAAGGTGGTCTTGATGCTTATTGCTATCTTACTCCCACCAACAGTGTATTTTCATGCTCTTCACCTGTCTTGTTTAAACAGCCATGGTGATTTTGAATATATCTACGCCGATGAAAAACATTGGTCAATTCTGGTAGCTTCACCATTTAAATAGCAATATGCCAAATTCAGACTGCACCTGGCTCTTAAAGGAAATGGCAAGTGACATGGTGATTGGTTTATTTCACAATACATGCTTTTTGCACATTTTGAGACTCTTTGGAGCAACTTTTCCTATCGTAAAGACACAGTGACACACCCAAAATCAAGCTGCATGGTGCACGGCTGACAGCTCACCTACGGATCACTAAAAGAGAGCCCTTAATTTCTAAAGAGATCCCATTAATGTGATTGAGTTGGTTTGTTGGCTTTATTTAAAAATGTTGCCTTTGTTACATTTTAAATTTATGAAGTTTTCTAATGACCAGTGGCATAAAATTATTTTTAAATCATGATTAAATAATGTTTGCACAATAATTCCTTGAAGAATGTATGGTCCAATAAAAACTCTTGTTGTGACAGGAGTACACTCAGGTATGAATATGAATGCAAAAAAAACATACTTTAGTAAAGTTTAACCCTTTTCTGCAAGGCCACAAGAAACCATTTTATCTTAGCTAGGAGATCATTTTGACACAGTTTCTTTTTTTATTATTGAATCATTAACACTGATCTTAACTGAGGTGAGTGAGATCCTGCAGTTCTTTAAATGTTGTTCTGGGTTCTTCCTGGATGAGTTGTTCATGCCCTTTTGGAGTAATTTCTGTAGCTCAGTCACTCCTGGGAACTTTAACCACTGTGCCATGTTTTCTCAATTTGTGAATAAAAGCTCTCATACAATTAATACTACATATTGTGCATATAAAGCAGAATAAGATACAGCAAGTATTAAAACTTTATACATGCAGACAAAAATATATTTAGAGAAGTAAGAGTTAATCCTCCTTAATCTTCTGTTTTTAATCTGATTTTATGCAGTGTGCATTGCAGTTCCGTACTTTACCACATGAGGTCACTAATTTCCGCTCTCTCAAATGTTCACTCGTTTTCACGCAAAGTATTTCTTTATAAATCAGTTTCTAAAAATCTCACACTGTGCTGATCTGTGTGTGTGTGTCACACTCTATATTTGGAAACTGTTCTTTAGATGAAGACATTCTGCTGTTCACAACTAAAGCCAGACTTCAGGTCCTACCAACACGGCTCAACCTATCCATTTGGTACCCCAATCTGCATTCTGCTTACTGTCTACACCACCCTCAGACTCAGATCATCGAGTCCATGTCTCATATTCTGAACGGTTGTAATTTTTATAAGGACAAGTATATCTCAAGACATGAGAGAATAGTGGAATTAATTTGTAAAGAACTGCCATCTGTTTTTCCCTCCTCAGTCTTTGTACATACAAATTGTTTGGTGAATTCTGAAATGTTGCACAGTGTGTTTGGTGAAGCGGCTCTTTGTGAAATATCTGCCAGAAGGCCTGATGTGGTTACTGTAGATGTGGAGGGTAAATCTGTGTTTCTGGTTGAAGTAAGCTGCTGTTTTGACTCATCAATGGAAGAAGCTTTTTGTACAAAGATTGTGAAATACCAGCCGCTCGTAGAGTGTATTAATAGTTTAAACTACAAATGTACTCAGATTGTGCTTATTTTTGGAAGCCTCGGTCATGCTCACCGATTGGCTGTTAGAGGCCTTCAGATCCTCGGCTTCTCTAAGACTAGAGCCAAACGGTTAGCTAGATATTGTTCTATATCTGCAATAATTGGAAGTCGACATATTTGGAGAAAGAGATGTTTTGTGTATCCATAAAGGTATATGTAAATCAAAAAAAAAAAAAAAACTTGTATTATGAACTGATGCTGGCATGGTCATGTACTGCTGTTGGCTGATGTATGCATTTAAAAAGATTTGGGTCTTTTAATTTTGTATTTTAAATTGTAGGCCTAAATAAATGTGCGTGTGTGTGTGTGTGTATGTGTGTGTGTGTGTGTGTGTGTGTGTGTGTGTGTTTAGAGTGGAACATGGAGGGAAGATCAGAATCAAACCTGGATTAAAAAAATGTAAGTTACACACACACTCGCATACACACTCTACACATACACACACATACAAACACTACACACATACACACACATGCATACACTACATACAAACAATACACACACTAAATTAACACTACACACACACACAAAGTACACACACGAACACTCACACATACAGACACATACACTCTACATACAAACAATACACACAAACACTACACACACACTTCATACACACGCAAATACACACACACTATATACACACCCAAATACACATACACTATATACACCCAATACAAACACACTACATACACACATACACTATATACAAACACTACACACACGTACACTACATACACACAATACACACAAACACTAAACATACCACTACACAGACACTAAATATTCCACTACAGATACACTACACACAATACACACAAATACACACATTATACACCCAAATACACACAATACAAGCACACACATACACACTACATACACACACATTCACTACATACACATTAATTATAACACTACACACACACTAAATTAACACTACACACACACTTAATATAACACTACACACACACTAAATATAACACTGCACACAAACACTAAATGTAACACTACACACACTAAATATAACACTACACACACACGAAATATAACACTACACACACACTAAATATAACACTACACACACACGAAATATAACACTACACACACACTAAATATAACACTACACACACTCTAAATACAACACTACACACACTAAATATAACACTACACACACTCTAAATACAACACTACACACACTCTAAATATAACACTACACGGACACTAAATTTAACACTACACACACTAAATATAACACTACACACACTCTAAATATAACACTACACACACTCTAAATATAACACTACACAGACACTAAATTAACACTACACACACATTAAATATAACACTACACACTCTAAATACAACACTACACACACTCTAAATATAACACCACACACACTCTAAATATAACACTACATGGACACTAAATTTAACACTACACACACTAAATTAACACTACACACACACTAAATTAACACTACACACACTAAATATAACACTGCACACACACTAAATATAACACTACACACTAGGGATGCAACGGTACAGTGTGGCCACGGTTCGGTTCGTATTGCGGTTCTTGGGCCACGGTTTCAGTTCGGTTTCGATATATATCAATATTATCAAGCTCCAACATGCAGCACGTTTTTAGCCCTTTCTATTTCAAATCAACAAGGTGCTCCTACTCACACTTTTAGAGCCAATTAATAAAGTCACAGATTAATTCAAATCACAATATCTATTATAAAAAAGGAGCACTTATTCTTACCATTAGTCAAAAACAGGTAACTGAATCACACTGTGCTTTATCTGCTGACTGTCTTTTACCTTGATTATCAAACTCAACACTGAAGCCAAAATGGTCCCAAACAGCGGATTTATAAGATGACGGCGCCTCTTCAAATATCCTTTTCTCCGTTTAAGTTCACTGGCCCTGATCACGCAGCTGAGAAAGTTTTGTTTAATTAGTCCTCAAATCTTCAGCGTTTGCCTTCAGAGCTGATTTGCTCCTGGAAAATTCAGAAAACAGTCTGATTGGTTGTTGCATGGTTGTGGAGAGACACACCAATAGAAGTAATCTATAAAAAACTATCAACTATAAAATATAATATACTAAAAAATCTGCACAGTAACTACAAGATATTATTAGTTATATTTATTTCTGACATTTATAAGGATTTAAATTTCTGTTCAGTACACAGACTTAATAACTGTAGCTTAATATAGCAGTTATAGGCAAGGGCGTAGGAGCGGGCTTGATATTGGGGGGGACACATTTGCGAATATGAACCAAAGCCCACCCTATAGTTTCCTAGAACAACATTTGTGGAATTATTTTTTATCACAAATAATCTTTTTTTTTCTGTATTTTGTTTATAATTAGTTACATCCAATAAAAGGTGATTTTACAGCCTAAACATGTTACTCCACATTACATTTACTGTTGTTAGAAAAATATTATGCATCCAATGTCTGAATTATATACATAGTACAAAAACTGATCAGCTATCACCTAATATTTAAAATAATATAACAGTATTGGTTATTATTATTATGTATTGTATGTCAATTCTGTTGTATATTTACATTTTCTTTGGTTCCTGCGCTTTTAATTTGTTTTTACTGAGAACACTTCTTTCTACTGAGAGAATGTAACTACGTTTCCTAGAGATTTTTGGCAGAAGTTAATATAAACGTCAGGACATGTGGTCTTACTGTGAACTACATATGAACAGAAGTCAGGTTAGATCAGTGTTTCTTAACCCTGTTCTTACATATTCTACTGCATATTAACACTGTTCTGCATATTCTACAGCTTCCTCTGTTTAAAGGCACTTTAATAAAGTAAGTGGTGGTATGATGTGTCTAATAAACTGCTGGATATACATAATGATTCATTTAGGATCCATAGGGGGCTAAGAGATTTTAACAGGTAAACTCAATAAATGATTGTTTATTAGCTGATCAGTTGGATCTGATGGAAAACACAGTTTTAGGGCAGTGATGATCAGGGTTAAGAAACTGCTTTAAACTACCAACATTACCCAGTGTTGTACTAAATTCTGTCTATCCTCTACATCCAGCTTCTAGCTAACTGTAATCCTAAATTAATAAACAGTTTAAAAATGTAATAGTGATTAGCTGATCAGGTACAGGGCAAGTTGAACATTACGTAGATAATTTTTTTTCTTTAACCTTGACTCCCAATCAAGGTAATTCCAAAGTTAAGCTAGCTCACTAACACAGCTGCAGTTTATTGCAGTTTACCAGCTATCAGAAACATATCATCACAGTTTACATGATTAGATACCATTACCTTTCTTTTAGAAAAAAAAATCACCGTATATCCATATCTTAAAATCAGCTGCAGCCGATCCCGCTGCTAAATCTCACAGCGAGGGAGGGGCTTCCCCCACCAACACACTGACACCTCCGCACCGCAAAAACAGCAAGCTGATTGGCTGTTTCTCCTGAGAGGCGGAACTTAATTCCTGAACCGGCTCCGTGATTGGTCCGGTCTGTCTCCTCATTAATAGCACAGCTGAGCTAAGCGAAACTATATCATTTTTTGGGGGGACAAATCCACCTGTTTCTAATATTGGGACATGTCCCACCCATCCCCCCGGTGCCTACGCCAATGGTTATAGGCATTCTGCTGTTTGAGAATTTTAACAGATGCTTATTCTCACTCAAATGCTGGAGTTTTAGAAACAAAAAATTAAAAGAGGAAAGCACTTTGACTGAACAGGAATTTATTTTATTTCACAAACATTTGAAATACACAGAAATATAAAGCTATATGTTAGCGTTCGTTTCTTATCACCAGGGCAAATTTATTAAAATATAAAATATATTAATTCGTTAACTAAAATCTCGTCCAGCGCTCTAAAAAGCTGCAGGCACACGTAGCGAAGTTTGGCAGCGCACACGGCGTGGGATTACCTCTGTTTTCTTAAAGAAAAATCATTTTAATAAATAACGACGGATCAAGTGTAGTTTAAACTGCAAAACCATGATATAAAACTCAATATAAAAACACCACTGTCATATAACCAAGAGAGACATCAGGCAAAATGCACTTCTTCTCTCTCTCTTTCTTTCTCTCTCTCTTTCTTTCTCTCTCTCTGTCTCTCTGACTCTCTCTCTCTTTCTTTCTTTCTCTCTCTTTCGAAGCTGAATTCAGAGCGACGCTACAAATAATATAAAACTCAGTTCAGTTAACTAAAATAAGATGAGTGCGGACAAGTTAATTAAATATTGTCAAATATAAATAATAGCTTGAGGTTTTGGTGATCTATTTCCATGTTTTGAAACTGAAACTTTTATAACTATCAGGCTTTTTATTCAGAAAGCCTGTGGTTGTTTTCAATTAGTTTTTTTAATGAGTTTATATTTTATATTACTTATTTATTTTATTTATTTGTATTATTTTATTTATCAAAATAGTTTATATAAATAACTATATCATATATATATTTTTTTTTCTCCCATGATTCCCATGTTCTTAGTTTATTAATATTAATTTTATAATATCTTATTATTTTTATCATTTTTTTTCACTACTACTATTACTATTACTTTATTCATAAGATATAAATTCTTTACTTTTTATGTGTCTTTTTTATGATCTTTTTAAAATGTCCTATTTTTCCTTTTTTACGTATATATTTTATTCGTGTAGAGTAAATGTCAGTTTTTATTTCTATTTTTTTATATTTTTTATCTGTTTTAAACTGTAAAGGCTCAGCTGCATTGTAAATGAGGATCCCCCTCCAGTGTAAATAATGGTTGATTGCTTGATTAATATTCAGTGTTGTAAACCCAGTTTTTACATAAACAATAAAGAGAATAGAGAATAAAATAACATTACTCTTCTCTTATATGAGCTGCTGGTGAATCTTCACAGTGTGACGGCGCAGTCCCCCAGCACGCGCTCAGCAGCCCCTCCCCCTGGCCATGGGCGGGGCATGTACAGCGGGAGAGCGTTTGTTCACTCTGTTAGTGCGCACCCAAATACCACCGTCCATCCGGGTGTATCAAACCAAACAGACCAATAAAATACAGAGAACCGTTGCATCCCTAATACACACTAAATATATCACTAAATATAACACTACACACTAAATATATCACTAAATATAACACTAAATATAACACTACACACAGTAAATATAACACTACACACTAAATATATCACTAAATATAACACTACACACACTAAATATAACACTAAATATAACACTACAAACAGTAAATATAACACTACACACTAAATATATCACTAAATATAACACTACACACGCTAAATACAACACTAAATATAACACTACACACACTAAATACAACACTAAATATAACACTACACACTAAATATAACACTACACACACTAAATATAACAACACTACACACTACATATATCACTACGTACACTAAATATATCACTACACACACTAAATATAACACTAAATATAACACTACACACTAAATATAACACTAAATGTAACACTAAATATAACACTACACACTAAATATATCACTACACACACACTAAATATAACACTACACACTAAATATATCACTACACACACTAAATATAACACTACACACTAAATATAACACTAAATATAACAACACTACACTAAATATAACACTACACACTAAATATATCACTACACACTGAATATAACACTGCACACACTGAATTTAACACTACACACACTAAATATATCACTAAATATAACAGTACACACTAAATATAACACTAAATATATCACTACACACAATAAATAAAACACTAAATATAACACTACACACTAAATATAACACTACACAAACTAAATATAACACTACACACACTAAATATAACACTACACACACTAAATATAACACTAAATATAACACTACACACACTAAATATAACACTAAATGTAACACTAAATATAACACTACACACTAAATATATCACTACACACACACTAAATATAACACTACACACTAAATATATCACTACACACACTAAATATAACACTACACACTAAATATAACACTAAATATAACAACACTACACTAAATATAACACTACACACTAAATATATCACTACACACTGAATATAACACTGCACACACTGAATTTAACACTACACACACTAAATATATCACTACACACACACTGACTATATCACTACACACACACTAAATACACTCTGTGTGTGTTGTTGTGTTCAGGGTTCTGTGATTTCACTCTGGATCTGAACACAGCGCAGCGTCGTCTCTCTCTGAGTGAGGAGAACAGGAGGGTGGAGAGGAGAGAGGAGCTGCAGTCGTATCCTGATCATCCAGAGAGATTTGATTGGTGGGAGCAGGTTCTGAGTAGAGAGAGAGTTACTGGTGTTACTGGACGCTGTTACTGGGAGGCTGAGTGGAGTGGGGTGAGAGCTGAAGTAGCTCTGAGTTATAAAACCATCAGCAGGAAAGGAGGATTAGACTGTTGGTTTGGAGAGAATATAAACTCCTGGAGTCTGATCTGCTCTGATAACAGTTACTCTGTTCATCACAATAAAAACAGCACTGATCTCTCCACTCCTCCCTCCGGCTGTAGGAGAGTAGGAGTGTATGTGGACTGTCCCTCTGGCACTCTGTCCTTCTACAGAGTCTCCTCTGATACACACTCACCCTCACACACACCCTCACCCACACACACACACTCACACACTCTCACACACTTACACACATTCTACACCACCTTCACTCAGCCCCTCTATGCAGGGTTTAGGGTTTATTCTGGCTCCTCAGTGCGTCTGTGTAAGATAGAATAACCCTGTGTGTAACAGAGATTCGATGTGTGTGTGTGTGTGTGTGTGTGTGTGTGTGTAGGAGGGAGAATGTGTGTATAAATATAAGTATGTAAATATTTTATATAGATGATTTTGTAATTTTTTTTTGTAATTTTTTATTTTAATTACTGTTATCTTTATTCACTACTGTTATTATTGTTAAGTATTGTTTTATTTTATTGTAAAATAGGTTCATATTAATAAAGCTAAATAAATGAAGAAAGGTGAAGTGTGTTTGTTTTGTGTGGTCATATTATGGTGGAAGTTGGAGTCGAGTTTGGTGGTGTAATTAACATTTCTGTTTTTTGTTCTTTTGCTTGTTGTAGTTTCTTGTCTTGTCTCATCTTGTTTTGTCTTGTCCATGACACCATCTGTCCCTCAACAAAGCTGCAGTACCGTTCACTGAAGTCCTGCGTCATTCTGTAGTCCTCGTACGGCTTCCATGTCTAAGCATTTTTCCTCTATGAGGAAAATGTGTGAGCTTTTTAAAAACTGCCCTCTGTCACATTCTGTAGTAAATAAATATGTTCAGAACCCTGTATGTTTTATTCTGTGTACATTTATCTCCTAAACATCACTGGATCCTCTGAATTACGAGATTGTTAAAGAGTTGTAATGAGAAAAATTAGCTTTAATTTTTTTTCTCTAAAAATTAGAGAAGTTAGCTTTAAGCTAATGCTACAGTGCAGCTGCAGAGATCGGCAGGGAACCAGCCAGCGAACTTTGGCCGTATATTTAGGCAAGGCAAGGCAAGGCAAGTTTATTTATATAGCACCTTTCATACACAACGGTCATTCAAAGTGCTTTACAAATTAGAAAATACACAGAGAAATCAAATAAAAAAACATGTAAAAGATTAACAGTAAAAATGGAAATAAAAACTAAAATAAGAATAAAGCATGATTGATTAAAACATGATTAAAACAAAGAGAATTAAATTAAAAACATGTAAAAGAACAACAAGGAATTAATAAGAATAAAGCATGAATAAAACATAATATAAAAGTGCCGTTACAGAATAAAAGTGTGTGGAGCTGCAGCGTTTTAAGCTGAGCTGAAAGCCTGATCAAACATGTAGGTTTTCAGTCTGGATTTAAACATGTTTAGTGTTGGAGCTCTTCTAATGCTCTCTGTTAACTGGTTCCATTTAAGAGCAGCGTAGTAGCTAAACGCTGCCTCTCCGTGTTTAGTTTTTACTTTAGGCGGCTCTAACTGAGCAGTTCCTGATGATCTGAGAGTTCTGCTCGGCTCATACTGCTGGAGAACATCAGATAAATATGCTGGTCCTGCACCATTAACACATTTATAGACCAGTAACAGAACCTTAAAGTCTATTCTGTAACATACTGGTATCCAGTGTAGGGATTTAAGGATGGGGGTGATGTGCTCCCTTCTTTTACTCCTAGTCAGAACTCTGGCTGCTGAATTCTGAATCAGCTGAAGCTGTTTGATGGTCTTTTTTGGGAGTCCAGTTAGGAGTCCATTACAGTAATCAATCCTAATAGAAATAAAGGCGTGGATGAGTTTCTCCAGGTCTGATTTAGACAGAAAATCTCTGATCTTATTGATGTTCTTGAGGTGATAAAATGCTGATTTGGTGACTGCTTTGACATGACTGTTAAAAGTGAGATCAGAGTCCATTTGTACACCAAGATTACGCACTAGTTCTTTAGATTTCAGGCTTTTTGAATCCAGATAGGCAGCTAGTCTGTTCCTCTCATTACTATTCCCAAATAAAATAATCTCTGTTTTATCTTTATTTAATTGCAGAAAGTTCTGTCCCATCCATTTATTTATCTGCTCAAGGCATTTACACAGTGAGTCAATGGGACCATAGTTGTTTGGGCAGAGGGCCATGTAGATCTGAGTGTCATCTGCATAGCTGTGGTAAGATATCCCATAGTCACGCATGATTTCACCCAGAGGAATCATATATAAATTAAATAAGAGTGGCCCAAGAATTGAACCCTGGGGTACACCACAGGTCACTGGCACAGTCTCAGAAACATTATTTTCCATTTCCACAAAGTATTTCCTTCCTTGAAGGTATGAACTGAACCATTTTAGGACAGTTCCAGAAATTCCAACCCGGTTCTCAAGTCTATCTATGAGAATGTTGTGGTCAATGGTGTCAAAAGCAGCACTGAGATCAAGCAGTAGTAGAATAGATATTTTTCCTGAGTCTGTGTTTAAGCGAATGTCATTGATAACCTTAATAAGCGCAGTCTCAGTACTATGATTGGGCCGGAAACCTGACTGAAATTGGTCTAGACAGTTATTTATGGACAGGAAGTTCATAACTTGCTTGAAGACAATTTTTTCAATTATTTTTCCAATGAATGGTAGATTAGAGATTGGTCTGTAATTGTTCAATAAGTTTGTATCTAAATTTTTCTTTTTTAAGAGAGGCTTCACAACGGCTGTTTTTAATGCATTTGGGAAAACACCTGACATGAGTGAGGTATTTACAATTTGAAGAATGTCTGCTGATATTGAGTAAAAAACATTCTTTAAAAACTTGGTTGGTAATGTATCAAGACTGCAGGTGGATGATTTGAGGTGACTCACTGTATCAATTAAAACTTCTTCATTAATAGTGCTAAACTGGCACATGTTGACTATGATGCTTTTGCATGGTTTTGGAGAGCACATGGGCTCCTTGGTGGATAGAGATGTACTGATGGCTTGTCTGATGGCTTGTGGATTTTAGTATTAAAAAATTTAGCAAACTCATTACATCTCTCAGTTGAAACTAGCTCAGGGGTCATATATATAGGTGAGTTAGTTAGTCTGTCAACCACAGTGAAAAGAACTTTGCTATTGTTAATATTATTGTTAATAATGCTGGAGAAGTAGGTTTGTCTACATGTGCACATTATTTTATTGTAATCACGCAATCTATCTTTAAAATTTTCTTTGTGAATGTGAAGCTTGGTTTTACGCCATCTGCGCTCAGCCTTTCTGCATTCTTTCTTTTGGAGCTGAACTGCAGCATCATTTCTCCATGGTGCTTTCTGCTTGCATGGCATGGTTTTAACTCTAACTGGTGCAATCTCATCTAAAACTCTAGCAGTTTTTGAGTTAAAACTATCCAGCAGAGTATCTACAGAGTCTGATGGTTTGCATGGTGCAGAGCACACTTTGCTCACAAAAAGTTCAGCTGTCATGTCATTTATCTGCCTTTTCTTGTACATAATCTGTCTGGCTTCACTGTGTATTGAAGTCCACATTTCAAAGAAGACACAGTAGTGATCTGACAGTGCAACATCCTTAATAGAGGCTGATATGTTGAGACCCTTCGAAATAACCAAATCCCGGGTGTGACCATGACAGTGTGTGCTTCCAGTCACATGCTGAGAGAGTTCAAAAGAGTCAAATACATCGTAGAGTTCTCTGGCATAATTATCCTTGGAATTATCAATATGAATGTTAAAATCACCAGCAATAATAAAATGATCAAATTCAGTAGAAATAAAAGACAGCATATCTGTAAAATCATCAATAAAATCAGCATTGTACCTTGGAGGCCTGTAGACAATTATTAGTAATATTCTTGGTGTCCCTTTTAAAACTGCACCTAAATATTCAAAAGCTGTGAAATCACCAAGTGATAAATGCTTGCATTGGAAAGTATCATCAAACAGCATAGCTACACCTCCACCTTTCTTGCCGGTACGTGAGACATTTAAAAAGTTAAAGTTTGGTGGAGCCGACTCAATTAATACACTTTCAGCACTACAAGAATTTAACCATGTCTCTGTTAAAAACAGAAAATCAAGCCCATATTTTGTAATAAAATCATTAATTAGATAGGACTTGTTTGTAAGAGATCTGATATTTAGTAGAGCTAACTTAATAACCTGTGCATTTTGTTCCTTTACATTTTACATTTACACTTTACATACTGCAGGTTGGATATATTCACATTATGTGACCTATACTCTCTGTTCTTTCTGCTTCTGATAAGAACTGGAATGGGGGAGATAACTGGCACACAGGGTCCGTACCTGTTTTGAAAACATGTACTGCTGACTTCACCATTGTAGCAGCACGGACCCAAAATATATCAGTTTGCTGGATTACTTGTGGCGGCCTCTTCCCTTATGGTGGAGGGAGGTGGGAGGGGCTCCTGCTGGTGAAGAAGTCGAGAGCGGAGCTGTCTGTCCGGTGGTTTAGGAGCTTGTCTCTTCTTTTTGGGTTGTTGGGGGAGTTTGTTTAATACTTCCTCATGTTCATGTTCACTGGGCTTCATTTTGGTCCCCTTTTCTAACTCCTTGATTGGGGAGTGTAGTGGTGGTGAGGATGGGGGTTGCTGTGTCCGTGAGGCAGTAGGTGACTGTGGAGGAGAAGTTGTGCTGATTTTCCGCTGTACCTGAGGACTCGCTGACAGAGAAAGCGTCAGTCTTGTCCCTGCAGATACCAGCTTCTCCATGGTTGCTGGGAAGTTCAGGTGGGGTGATGATGGGGTGGAGATGGAGGATGATGATGATGAGGTGGAGATGGAGGATGGTGTGGAGTGTTCATGCAGTTGCGGTGTTTCCGGCAGCTGATACAGCAGAACATGGCTCCCGTCCGATAACTCCGCAGTCTCTGTGGGGGGAGGATGTTGTGTCTCTGTAGTGCAGACAGTGTCCTTGTGTGTTAAAGCTGACGTGTCTTCACCAGTGGGAACAGAGAAGTTGCACAGAGAAAAAATGAAGTTCTCTGACAGGAATTTGTCTCCCCTCTTGTTGGTGTGCAGTCCATCTCTCCTGAAAAACTCTCTCTTCCCAAAAAACAGATTGAAATTGTCAATGAAGTTCAGTCCGTTTGAACTGCAGGTTTTCTGAAGCCATATGTTTAAAGCCAACAGCCTAGAGAACATATTGCAGCCTCTTGCAGGTAGAGGACCACTAATGAATGTCTGGATGTTGAACTTGCGCAGTGTGGTAAAAAGATCATTAAAGTCCCTTTTTAACACCTCAGACTCCTCTTTTCTTTGTATCGTTCTTTCCAACATGAACAATGATCTGTTTCACTGTTCTGTATTCAGCCAGTAGTGCTGGAAGCTTCTCATTCAGTTCAGAAACTGTGATGTTTGGCTCACATCAAACAATGAGTTTCTGATTATTGTTCATGCCATGAACAGAGTCATCCCCCAAAACAAGGGTGTCTGCTGTGGCCCCAGCCTGGAGCCCTGTGGCTCTCCTGGGGTGTTTTGAATGGCTGAATCTTCTGGTTCTTTCTGTATCATACTGGCTGGTATTAGGAAAGTCATTGAGGTCTTGCAGTGGCTCAAATCTATTTTGCAAACTAAGTGACTGGAACTGATTTCCTCTGGCTCTGTGCTCTGATCTCCGAGCAATAGCTTTAGCATTAGCATTAGCCAGATGTGCTATGTTAGCAGGAGTGGAGGATACTACAGAGCTGTATGTGGCATGGCGTTTGGGTTTAGCTCTAATGCGAACCCATTGCTGGTTTTGCCCATATCTTTCAGCTGTACTCACATTAGGGATGTCCACATGATCTGCTGGTCCAGTTCTGTTCGTCTCCACTGCTCGCTGCTCCGTTAAAATCCCTGCCCGTTGTCCGCTAGCGCAGAAATGCCAGTCTCTGATAACAAGGACCGAAAATTGGTTTCCAAAACAGTCATTCTTTGTAGAAGATTGTAGCAGTTCTGGCAGCACAGGTGCTCTGAACCCACACAAGGAGGCATCTTGCAGATTTCTTCTTAAGTACTCTACAGGAACTTTTCTGATTCCTGTGCCTATGGCTCTACTATAAAATGTCCAAAAGAAACTAGAAAAAAATAAAATAAGAAACAAAATATGGTAGTGCTAGTGCTAATCTAAATAATGAGCTCAGACACTGTAGCTCGAAAATATCTGAAAATAAAGAAAAGTATGAAAGATAGCAGAGATAGCAGAGCTAAGCAGAGAAGCGTCTGAACGGCACAGAAGCAGGAAGCAGCATATTTACACACATATTTACACAGCTGTGTGTAAACAGCATATTTACACACAGCTGATCCAACTAATGAACTAACTGCCCTCTCTGAGGAGAGCTGAGAGTGTTACAGCAGAAATCCACTAACCCAGCAGCACAGATACCTCTTTTCCACCAACAAAGTGCTGGTGCTGGAGCCGGTTCCGGTTCCTGCAAACCTTTTAAGAACCGGCCCGTGTTTCCACTGCTTTAAGGAGTTACTCACTAAGTAAATGTTTGTACATTAGAGCTGTTTGGTGCTTCTGGCTCGTTGTTTTAGTAGTTTTACATTAGGTATTTTATACTTTATGGCTCTTAAGTTAGCGGGATTAGCTCTGTGGTTCTGGAGTAACTCTGTCCTTCTAGTTTTTCTGCTGTATCACTCAGCGAGGGCAGGTAGTTAGTTGATTAGTTAGTTAATTAGTTGATTATTTGGGTCAGGTGTGCTCTAATAAACTAATGACCATAACTAAATAATAAACCCTGCGGGTAATAAACCCTGCGGGTTACTCCTGAACAGTAAAAGCTCACTTTCTCTTATTATCTGCATTTTAAAGCTCTAACACAGTCTACACTGCTCAACATCACCATACACCAGACTGAAAGTGTTTTCACCTGTTTAAATACTTTAATGATTCTCTGTGAAGAAGAAGAATAATCTAGAACGTGATCTGACAGAAGTTCGCTGGTGTTGCGCAGAATGCGGTGATATTTAGGAGTAAAATGTACACAGAATGAAATGTACAGGTTCTGAACACATTTATTTACCACAGAATGTGACAGAGGCCAGTTTTTGAAAAGCCCATTCACTGTTCTTATAGGTCTGAACCTTTTAGACACTGAACCCCAAATATGGGCATAAACAACATGGAGCCGACTACAAAATGACGACACGCCTTCAGTGGTCTATTTAAACCCTTCTGGCCCACAGTTAAAGGTAATATAAAGGTTGGAATGGAGCTAATTTATGAAAATATATTGACAAAAAATTACCCATAAATGACCTTCAATCCATTCAGATTCAGAATGAACTTTTAAGATCATCCCCTCAACAAAGTGGATGAAGCAATGCTAAAGATTCGTGAGTGGATCTATATCTATATGTAATAATAATAATAATAATAATAATAATAAATATAGAAACAAAGAAATACACTGGTTATTAAAGTCTTAATAACTGAGTAGGTTTATTATATATATGTAATATATTTAGCTTTGCTCAGTTTGATGAACATAAGATGAACAAATGTAAACAGTGCTGGAGAAAAAAAATCCTCTTTTCTTTAGACTTTGTTGTTGATTCTGCTGCTTCTTCTTCTTTTCCTTTAAAAGAGAGCGTTTGTAATGGTTATTAAACAGGATTATTATGATAATAAAAAGCAGGAGGATCAGAAGGAGGAGGAGGATAAAGAAGTAGATTTACGCTGGAGGCTGAACAAGAGAATCTTCTCCTCTGTCAAAAACAGCACTGAGCTCCAGAACACAAAGAACATCTTCATCAAGATCTGCAAGATCTTTCCTTTCCCCCGATACCTGATTCAAAAACAGCATTTCATCTTAAAAATATCAACTTTATAAACACTCACAACCAAATGTGTAGGAGCGGGTGTTATATTGGGAGGAAACATTTACTAAAAAAAGAATTTAATCCACCTTATAGTGACTTACAACAACATTTACAGAATTACAGTTAATCACAAATAAATAAAATATATTTTTATCTGTCCTCCTGTTTATTATTAGTTAAATCCAACCAAAGGTCTCTTTACAACCTAAACATAATATTCCACATTACATTTACTGTTTAAAAAGGACATACGTGTGAAATGAGTTCTTGCACCATTTTAAAAGTCAAATGTAATGCTTTTTACAACCTTTTAAGACCTCAATAAATATAATTTAAGACACAAAAATATAGTCAGAATTTCTTTGGTTCTCTCTCCGGTAAAGTTAGCTAACTTTCTGCTGACGTTAGTATGTTAGCTAACCCGCCGCTAATGTTCGCTAGCTCTCTGCTATTCTTAGTTCTATTCCTGATAACGTTAGGTAGCTCGTTTAAGCTACCTAAAGTTAGTATGTTAGCTAGCTTGCTGCTAACATTAGTTAGCTTGCTGCTAATGTCAGTATGTTTGCTAACTCACAACTAATGTTAGCTAGCGTTCAGCTAACCTTACTTCTATGCCTGGTAATGTTAGCTAGTTAGTATATTAGCTGCTAAAGTTATTATGTTAGCTAGCTCTCTGCTAACCTTCGTTCTATCCCTGCTAACGTTAACTAACTCGCTTTAGTTAGCTAAAGTTAGTAAATAAGCTAACTCGCCACTAATATTAGCTAGCTCTCTGCTAACCTTAGTCCTATCCCTGCTAACGTTAGCGAACTCACTTTAGTTAGCTAAAGTTAGTATATCTAACTCGCCGCTAATGTTAGCTTGCTCTCTGCTAACCTTAGTTCTATCCCTGCTAACGTTAGCTAACTTATTTTGTTAGCTAAAGATATTATGTTAGCCAACTCACCGCTAATGTTAGCTAGCTCTCTGAAAACCTTAGTTCTATCCCTGCTAACGTTAGCGAACTCACTTTAGTTAGCTGAAGTTAGTATGTTAGCTAGCTGGCCACTTTGTTTTTTCATCGGCATTAAACGCACTGTCTGAGAATGTAATACTTACAGCAAATTTCAAGTAAACTTAAGACAATTTAATTTACCCAGATTTAAATTTAAGTTGTTTTAAGACTTTTTAAGGACCTGCGGGAACCCTGTATACATATATGACAAAAACGGATCACCTACTATTTAAAATAATATAATATATAAATCAGATTTGCTTATTATTATTATTTTGTATATTTATACTTCTAACGATGGTGTCCTTTTAATAAAAGAATGTAACTTAACATTTCATAGAGATTTTTGGCAGCAGTTAATATAAACGTTTGGTAACCCAAACCCCAAAACTCGTTTTTATTGCAGTATAATGGTATTGTTGCGATTCATTGCTCTCATCACTGACATCGAGTGTAAAGCCAGTGTTGTGCTGAATTCAGCACCCCCGCCAGGAAAAGCACCCTCTCTCAGGAGCGCGCACCAATGTTAATTTCGTTGACAAATAATTTTTGTCATAGTTTTTTTTTCCCGAGACGAAAACTAAATAAAAACAGCATAAAAAATTTAATTGAGATGAAATTAACTGACATTTTTGTCAACTAATAAAAACGAGATTTAAAAGTTTGGCAGGGACGACATCCAATCAGAACTGATTTACTTTTGTGAAAGGTAGGGACCAGTTAGGAAGAGATCCAATCACAACTACTTTAGTGAAGGTGGAGATGCAGGAAAAGAGGGGTTGTCATCCAATCAGTGTGGGTCTCTCAGTACCCATGGTCAGATAAAAAAACATATTTAATAATTTACATTAAATCATATATGAATATATTTCACATTCAAACATCAACAATATTACACAAATGGTTAATAAATGTTTAATTTTCATAAGTGTGTAGTTAATAATTCAAGGGAACTGATGAAAAAGCATTTACATTTACACCCTTTACATTTTAGTCGACTAAATTGACTGAAATTTTAGTCAACTATATTCTTATGATATTTAATCGGCTAAAACTAGACTAAAACTATGACTATGACTAAAACCAAATCAAAATTTGTTGTCAAAATTAACACTGCCTCATCCACATACCCAGGACTTCATCAAAGATCTTGTAGAGGCCGGGAACGTAAGTCACGACACGACACGACAGTTTAATCCGATGTCTTCGTCGAACACCTACATTCTCTAAAGGAGAAGAACGAGGAACATCACAGGACCTGCAATTTCTCAAAGCTCCATCTGATACCAGTTCTTTTCTCTCCAGTACTGGATACAAAGAGATTAGCACTGTTACAAATGACTGACTTGTTCTGATCAGATCCGGTAAAAAAGGACAGGAATTCTACTGCAATATATAAAGATCTACAGGTCCTTCTTTAAAAATTGTTGTGATAAAAAATGTTGTGATAAAGTTCTTTCATATGTTTAAGGGTGTACTCACACTAGGCCCGGTTTAGTTGAATCGTGCCAGAGCACGGTTCGGCCCCCTCCCCACTCCCCCGCAGGCCTGCACTCACACTGCGCTAAACGATCCATGCTCGAGCACGCTTTCGTCATCAACAGGTGACTTTTGTTTTGAAGAACAGTATGCGCGCACAAAACAATGGAGTTCAGGATTGTACTGTTGTTTTTGTTTCTCTGGAGTAGTTTTGGGCGTGCAAATACACAACTGAACCAGAGATTCATTGATTGTGCAACACAGCGATTTACTGCTAATCGTGCTGCACGGGTAAGAAGGTTTTTACACAAGCAGCAGACGTCCAGGGAGAAATTTGCAGCTTTACTCTGGGACTACAATTCACGTTCATCAGTAAGGTAAAAGACGTACTTGCTATATACATAAATAGTGACCAAAGGAGCGAAACATAAAACTCAAGTAATAATAAAATGTGTTTGTTGTTTAGGACTTGTAGATAGTAGTCCTAATTTATTATGGGTAACACTAACCATTATGGTGCTCTTTAGAACCCTTTTCAAAAATATTATATGCAGAATTGTGTATAACACGTCCTCCGTTTACAGTAGCGTCGCATCACTGACGTCATCTTGATCCGTGCCCGAGGTGGGCCCGAGCACGGTTCACTTGGACCCGGGCACGGTACAGATGCAGTGTGAGCGCAAACCGTGCCCGGGTCCAAGTGAACCGTTCAGAGCGATCACACTAGCCAAACGAACCGTGCTTTGGGAGGTAACCGTGCCCGGTAGTAGTGCCTGAAGTAGTTCAAGTCTTAAATTGTTTAATATTGATTTTGGCAAAAAAGTAAAGAAAAAACAAAAATCTAAAAAAATTTGCATAATTCATCCGACCAATAAAAGAAAAGTGTTTTTAATACAAAAAAAAGTCAACCTTCAAATAATTATATTCAGTTATGCACTCAGTACTTGGTCGGGAATCCTTTTGCAGAAATGACTGCTTCAGTGCGGCGTGGCATGGAGGCAATCAGCCTGTGGCACTGCTGAGGTGTTCTGGAGGCCCAGGATGCTTCGATAGCAGCCTTAAGCTCATCCAGAGTGTTGGGTCTTGCGTCTCTCAACTTTCTCTTCACAATATCCCACAGATTCTCTATGGGGTTCAGGTCAGGAGAGCTGGCAGGCCAGTTGAGCACAGCAATACCATGGTCAGTAAACCGTGTACCAGTGGTTTTGGCACTGTGAGCAGGTGCCAGGTCCTGCTGAAAAATGAAATCTTCATCTCCATAAAGCTTTTCAGCAGATGGAAACATGAAGTGCTCCAAAATCTCCTGATAGCTAGCTGCATTGGCCCTGCCCTTGATAAAACACAGTGGACCAACACCAGCAGCTGACATGGCACCCCAGACCATCACTGACACTGGACTACAGGCATTTTGGCATTTCCTTCTCCCCAGTCTTCCTCCAGACTCCGGCCCAGGTCAGGCGCTTCTGCCGCTGTTTCTGGTTCAAAAGTGGCTTGACCTGGGGAATGCGGCACCTGTAGCACATTTCCTGCACACGCCTGTGCACGGTGGCTCAGGATGTTTCTACTCCAGACTCAGTCCACTGCTTCCGCAGGTCCCCCTATTTGTGCAGCGTTTTCTGCCACACTTTTTCCTTCCCACTGAGGTGTCTTGATACAGCACTCTGGGAACAGCACTATTCGTTCAGAAATTCTTTCTGTGTCTTACCCTCTTGCTTGAGGGTGTCAATGATGACCTTCTGGACTGCAGTTAGGAGGGCAGTCTTACCCATGATTATGGTTTGAAGTGAGTATGGAGTAATGAACCAGGATGGGAGTTTTTAAAAGCCTCAGGAATCTTTTGCAGGTGTTTAGAGTTAATTCGTTGATTCAGATGATAAGGTTAATAGCTTGTTTAGAGAACCTTTTCATGATATGGTAATTTTGTGAGATAGGAATTTTGGGTTTTCATGAGCTGTGTGCCAAAATCATCAGTATTAAAACAATAAAGACCTAAAATATTTCAGTTGGTGTGCAATGAATCTAAAATATATGAAAGTTTAATTTTTATAATTTCATTATGGAAAAGAATGAACTTTATCACAATAAGCTGATTTTTTGAGAAGGAGCTGTAGTACATTTATTAGTATATTTGATATGTTTGAAAAACAGTTTTTGTTTGTGGTTTTATTTGAGTTTATAATAATCTGTAGAGTATAGCCAACCAATTATCTAGACATTAACCATTTCAATATGTTTATTAAACAAAATCACATCAAATACAATAAGTCAGTTGTATTTATGTATTGTGGCAAATAAAATGCTCATTGAACTATATGAAGATACATTAGGAACAAACAATTGAAAGCTAACTTACCAAGGAAAACAGTGGAACAGTTATTAGAAAAATGTACTGTCCTTTAAGGCTGACACAGCTTAGGTGACCTTTGTTGTGTGGCCTCTGAGGTTCTGTGCAGGCGGGGTCCTTAGGCACAGATTTTTCAGGCATGTGTTGGTCAACTTCGGACATGGGGTTCTACAGACCCTTTGGTGCATTTGGGTGATTTCATGATCGCATATTTCTGTTGAAAGTGACCAAGACAAGAAGTGTTCAGGTTCAGGGTTCAGGTTGTAGCAGTTCAGGTAAGTTATTAAGGGAGCACTGCTGACGGTCAGGGCGTGTTTCTCACTGGATTCTGAGCGTGTCAGACAGCAGTTTGATGAAGATCTTCTGCTTCATGTTGCAGCTTTGGCAGCGATGAAACACGGTGTGATGATCCGGGTTGTCCTGTTTGTTGCTGCAGATTGAGAACTTCATGACTGCGTAAACTGAACTGGTAACAGAGTTCACCGCTGGCTCCGGGGCGCTAATGGCCGCGTCAGAGACTTGCAGGTCTGGGATTTTCTCTACCGCTGTTGAGAAGGTTGTGGTCAGCTGGACTTTTCCCTTGTTTGGGCAGTAAGGAGAGCATTTTGGATCAAACTTATTCTTCATATAAGGTGCAATATGCAAACGATGGATTATTCTGAGCTGAACAAGTTCAAGTTTTATTACAAACTGACGTTTTCTTAGCTTGATCCCAGATCTCATTCCAATCATCATCAAGTAAAACAACTGACAGCTCTCTCTGTGAGTGGTCTTTCTATTAATAAAAGTTGTAAAAGTTGTAAAAATCTAAAAAAATAAAAAAATAAATGCTCTTTAGTCAAATTAAATTTCTCAGCAAGTTGTTCAAAATACATTACTATATTAGTTGACTCTCTAAATATATCTTTTACACGACATATACCCACACTCTTCCAATGACTAAAACCTGGGTCTGTGTGCCCTGGCATGAATTCCGGATTATTCAGAATCGGCGTAATGCCATGGTGAAATTAGCTGTACGTATATTATTAGGTTGTGTTGATTGTTAAACAAAATAACATAAAAGCGTCTAATCACGTTCTGTGCCTTCTTGAGATTTCCTCCTCTGATGTTGTAAGAGCATCTCTTTTCGTTGCCTTTTCCAATTTCTTTCTTGCCATTTCATAGGTGTCTACATATAGAATATAAAAACAATAATTACATTGAAAGGTGTCAAACTATGAACAACTGAACTTTTGGAGTGAAGTGCACTAAGTAAGTAAGTAAGTAGTCACATATATATTTTCAATACCTTTACAAGGTATTCAGCCCAGTTTTTATCTGGTTCTTCTTGGTTTACCACTGCTGCCTTCACACGATTTTGCTTTTTAAAGGGTGGCCAGAACAATATTTTTTTGGTCTACACTCAACCAACAGCTTGGAACCACTTCTACTTCGTTTTTTTCAGTAAACACAACGACAGAAAACATTCTTAGGGGAAAAAAAACATGAGCTAAGAAACTACAAATTCTTTACACGTTGCTTTTGTGTGCAAATGTTCTTTTTTTAAGTTAATATCCATAAATGAAATGACATAATATCCCCATTTCAGATTCCATATTGTCCACTGAAAAAAAATTATTCTGATAGGACAAGGCCAAATCCTACACTAAATAAAATTTTCAATAATGAAAATGTCAGTGCTTCAGCAATTTGTTACAAGAACTACAGTGCACCTCACAATACAATATTACGTTTTGCACAATAATGGTAACACAGCATCTGCGTAACTGAAGAGAATAATAGCAGGAATTATGGATGTATTGGTGTTTTGGTTTTCCACAAAATTTGATTAGCACCCCCACATGGAGAAATTAAGTATTGATATTACTTAATCACGTCTTGGGGAGTTTGTAACACCTATGATTTAATTTAATTAAGTGATAGAATACAAGAGGAAGTGTGTTATTGTGTATAACATCACGGCTGTGAATTGGTCGTAAACACAAGCCAAAAGCCTGTGATACAAAAGTCTGTATTTGACGCTATGTAATGATATAATATGTGTTGGATGAAACTATAGTGCACAGGAATTTAGTATAATGTGAAAACATACATTCAAACTTAACATTTTGATAATGTTTTTGTCCCAGAATTGATTTAAAATGTGTCAGAAACTTAAAAATAACCATTCTGTTGAACTCCTTGGCCCAGAATTGTATGGAAAAGTGTGCTCATTGGTCTGTATAGGTCAGAGACTGTAAAAAAAGATGGACGCCGTGTCTCCGTTCCCATTCATTCAGTGAAAATGAAGCCAAAATCTTCCTCCATGTTGGTGATCCTGACACCTGATTCTGCGCAGTAGAGACCAGAGGAGGGAGAAAGACTGTGGA
Source organism: Astyanax mexicanus (assembly GCF_023375975.1). NCBI lineage: Eukaryota > Metazoa > Chordata > Actinopteri > Characiformes > Acestrorhamphidae > Astyanax > Astyanax mexicanus. The sequence goes on from NC_064411.1 coordinate 3,509,063, forward strand.
GAGCAGCCTACTCATTTGAATAACCCCGCCCCTGAGGGCTGCCTCGAGGTCACAGGCTGCAGAGCGGAGCGGAGCTGACGGTCTGTTATTGGTCCCGCCCATAACCAGCCCTTTTACAATAACCACACCTTTTTTGAATAGAGCTGAATAACGTTTTAAAAAACGAATTCTGTGGGAATATAAAAATTTGACAATATAAGCAAAGGTTACACTAGCTGCCGCATTTAAATAAAGGAGGTAGAATTACAGTATATTAGAAAAAAACGTGATTGAAAGTTGTCTGTTTTGCCATTGAAACCTATGGAGATGGGTGGAGTTACACAGCTTTCTGCAGCCGAACAGCAGGGCTCGCCCGACCTGTGGTGGCTTCACTTTTGAGAGACGATGCTCTGTCCAGTTATATACAGTCTATGGTATAGGTTTTTAACTCAAGGAGCTATGCCATTTTCTTCATAATTTTTTTTTTTTTCGGTTCGGAATTGGCATAGATCTATAAAAGGTTTAAAAATAAATGTCATGGGACATTATTTCATCCTGTTACCTGTCAGAATCCGTAAATAGAAACTTCAAAGATTAAGAAAAAAACAGGTGGCAAAAAAAAAATCCACTATGTGCTCGTGGACCCCTGTGTCCATCTAGACTATTTGTGCTTCAGTGGGTGGAAAATGAAAAGTTTATTAACTAATCAAGTTCACTTCAGAAAGTATGAGTTTTTAAGGTTCGACTGGTCATTTACTGCTTTACTGCCACCTACAGGTGACATTATGTAGTTATCACATCATAGGCCTTCTAGTTAGATAATGCAACACCTTAACCGTAACTCATTATTCCAGCTTTACAATTATTAAAATATTACTACTTTATGAATTGCATGTAACACAATGTTAAACAACATTTGTAGGTTTTTCAAGTTTATCTCACACTATCAGCCAAAATATTGGCATTTAATTATTTATTCAAAGGTCTTTGGATACGGCTTTATCAGCCAAAGTCTTGGCATTCAACCATTTAGCCAAAGACATTTGTCTTTGGATTTTAGCGTCTAACCAAAAGTTTTTGGAGTTCACTCTTCGGACAGAAACAGCTTAGCAACCATTTTATTTTTCTATGTTATTAGCGCACTTTTCCAAGCCAACTTGTTATTAAACTTTCCCTTTCTAGATGTTGGATCATTGGCTTCTGTTACAGTCTGAATAAAATTCCTGTATTTTTTAATATATCAATTGTCATATCATATTGTATGCAATAATATTACCAAATAAAAGTGTATATTTTTGTAGTAGTGTACTCTTAAGACTAAGTAAAATGTTTTGTCAAATCACCAAGTATATATTTTTGGGCCATATTACGCAGTTGTATCCCCATCATTTAGCCAAACATTGCATTTAATCTTCACATCAAATGATTTAAGATACTTTTAAACATTTTTTTAAAAGTATACTTTAATGTAAAGATAAAATATAATATTTGCAACCCTGTAGTAATACATAAACAAGCTTTGACACTTCAGCATCCACTTAGAAACATGGACTCATTAACAACCACTTAGGAACCACAAAGTAACCCACTCAGGAACAGTATCAACAAACAATGCTAATTAAACTTCATTAAACACTGGGCTGTCCAGGGCGCAAATTACCCCTCCTTCCATGGTGACCCTAATGGTGAGAGGCAAAGAAGGGTCATCAATGTTGCCAGACCAAATTTCTGCTGGAACCACAAGCTTCTCCAAACTGGCACATAGGAGAAGGGTGTCATTTGTGGCATTTGTGGAGATCCCAACAACCTCAAGTTCGGTTGTTTTTGCGCCTTCACATTTCTGTTGTAGTATCTTGAGCTGTGATGTCATGTAGATGCATGAAATAAGTCTTCGCTGATACTGTTCTTTGTATATAAGACTTACTCCATCTGTTTCCTGTGGTCCAGTGGCCATTCTGTGTGGAAAATATATATGATAATGGTGAATATGGTGAATATCCCATGTGTTTACAACTGTGTATGCTCAAATATACGTCACTGTTAAAAAATAAAGGGCTTATTAGAGACTTTATTTTACACAGTTAAAAATAGTTCCTTAACTGTCTGTTTCTTTGTAGAATCATGAACTCATTAAAAGTTATTTGCATCATAAAATAGTTCCTTAACAACAACAATATTTGTTAACAATACAGGGCCATCTAAAAAAATACAATATCTTTGAAAAGTTACTTTATTCCAGTAATTCAGTTTAAAATGTGAAACTCGTATTATATAGATGTATTAAACACAGAGGGATCTATTTTACGTGTTTATTTCATTTATTGTTGATGATTTTGGCTTACAAAAAAAACAAAAATCAGTGTCTCTAAAAATAAGAATATTATATAATACCAATTGGTACTTTTGGCACTGTGAGCAGTTTGCTAAGTCCTGCTGGAAAATTAAATCCTGCACTGACTTTAGACTTGATAATAAAACACAGTGGATCAACACCAGCAGATGATCAGCATGTCTCTCCAAACCATCACTGATCATCAGTAAATTTTACATTTCATTTGTAAATCAAGGGATCAGAGTCTGGAGGAAGAGTGGAGAGACACACAGTCCAAACTGCTCGAGATCTAGTGTGAAGTTTCCACCAATCAGTGATGGTTTGGAGAGACATGTCATCTGCTGGTGTTGATCCACTGTGTTTTATTATCAAGTCTAAAGTCAGTGCAGTTTTGTTTTCCCACAAAATATTCATGCTTCCCTCTGCTGACAACTTTTATGGAGATGTGGATTTCATTTTCCAGCAGGACTTGAAGTACCAATTGATCTTATATCATATTCTAATTTTCTGAGACACTAATTTTTGGGTTTTCATTGGCTGTAAGCCATAATCATCAACAATAAAATTAATAAATGCCTAAAATAGATCACTCTGTGTTTAAAATACATCTATATAACATACAAGTTTCACATTTTGAACTGAATTACTGAAATAAAGTTCCTTTATAAAGATTTTTTTTTTTAGATGGCCCTATAGGTTGCCAGTGGCTAACTTGGTTTTGTCGCTCTGTTCTTTTAATATGGAGTCAGAAAAGGGTCATAAGGATTTTGAGTTTGTAAAACAGAAGTCACAAATGTACTGAAACTTGTAACTGCGTTTAAACAACTGCATGCACGAAAATCCAAATACACAAATTAACTGGAATGTACAAACTTGAAACAGAAAGTAATATTAATAATAATTCAAATGTACAAATGTGAAAACATATTTTAAATATATAAATATATATTTTTTTAATTTGTAAAGCCAATCTCTTGAATGTGTGAATCAGTACTGCTCAAATGGCTTAAGCTGGGTCAGACCAAAAATTATGGAGCCAAATCAGGGACAAAAGTTTTGTCAATTTGAAAAAAAAAATTGAAACTGAAAGTTTAAGTATTAAGCTTGAACTCTAAAAAATACAAAAATATATTCGAAATAAATATAAGTGTATTAAATAATTTTTCAGCTTGTATATAATTTTGATTCAATTTGAAAATAGTTTTAAACAATTTTTGTTTTTTTAATTTTCACTTTTTTTTGTGTATTTTGATATTTGAGATCATATATTTTATATATATATAATCCAAATATATATATATTTTATATATATATATATAATCCACGCAGGCACATTGACAGGGTCCTCCGGAGTAGGTCCTCAACCGTATACCACGCCCCTTTCCTATGATACCACGCCCACACGCAAAATTAGGGCCAAAAGTCTGAAACCTGAAAACTAAGATCTGAAAGTAAACAAAAGATTTGAACCCTAAAAAAAAAAAAAATTTAAACTGTAAAAAAAAAATTGCACCTGAAAAATATAAGATCTCAAATATCAAAATACACAAAAAAATTGAAAATTAAAAAAATAAAAATTGTTAAAACTATTTTCGAATTAAATCAAAATTATATACAAGCTGAAAAATGATTTAATACACTTATATTTATTTCGAATATATTTTTGTATTTTTCAAAGTTCAAGCTTAATACTTAAACTTTCAGTTTCAATTTTTTTTTTCAAATTGGCAAAACTTTTGTCCCTGATTTGGCTCCATAAAAAATCACATGGAATTTGTGAGGTTGTAAATGTGACAGTGGGCGTTTTTCACTGTGGAGCTAAAAATCCTCTCATTCATCTTCTCTGCTGCGTGTGTGTAGCTCTAGCTGCAGTTGCGAATTACGACCCTGTTTTACGCCTGATTGATGGACCAATAGGAATGCTTTATGTAGATCAATTAGATTACGGGGTTTGTTTAACCAATCAGAACACTGGGTGGGTCTCTGCAGCTGGGAGTACTGGGCGTGTGGAAAGGTGTGGGCGTGTCGAAAGCCAGAGGACTCGTGCTCAGCTTTCAGCACCTGGACAGCGCCGACAACACAGAGCTGTCAAGAGGAGCCGGGCTGAAAACAGGCGGGACTCACTGCAAACCCCCAGAAGTGCCATCTTGGACAGTCCGACGCACAGTACTTGGGCTACAGGATCGGCCGGGGTCTCCTCTGTCCTCAGGGAAAAAAAGTAGAGGCGGTGAGAAATTGGCCCACCCCACGTACAAAGAAGGATGTGCGGGCGTTCCTGGGCTTGGCGGGCTACTACAGGCGGTTCGTTCCCCATTTCGCCTCCATAGCTGCCCCCCTCACCGACCTAATCAAGAAGAACAAACCGGAGAAAATCGTATGGACCCAGGAAACTCAGGCCGCGTTCTCAAGGCTAAAAGGTAAGCTCACGTGAACCGCTCCTGAGGAATCCTAACTTTAAGAACCCCTTTGTCCTCCATACAGACGCCCCTGAAACTGGATTAGGAGCTGTGCTTGTACAGGACTTCGGCGGAGAGAAGCATCCCATCCTCTACCTGAGTCGGAAGCTTCTCCCCACTGAAACACGCTGCGCGGCCATGGAACGAGAAGAGCTGGCCATCAAGTGGGCTGTCGACGAACTGCGCTACTTTCTAATAGGTAGGCAGTTCACCCTGGTCACCGACCATGCACCGTTGAAGTGGGTTTCCAAACACAAGGATACTAACGCTTGGGTGACTAGGTGGTTCCTCTCCCTTCAGGAGTTCTCATTCCAGGTGCGGCACCGAACAGGGAAGGACAACTCGGATGCGGATGCTCTTTCTCACCCCCACCAGGATTCTCTGTCCCTGTGCTGTCAACTGAGGGGGGGGATACTGTGGCGGGAGGCAGCCGAGAGGAGCGTTGGTAGCAGCGAGCCTCTAATTTGGGTGTGACAGATACGTTGGCTGCTCTGTATACTACCGTGGATGATGTGAAGAATAACTTGTCCTTTCCATAACGAGAAGTCAAGTTAGAATTTTTGATGAAGAACAACATTCCTTCATCTATGCCGTCACAATCTGCATCTTTTAGATGAGCAAGTACAAAGCGCTCGCCATCTGACAACGCACAAGTAACTATGACTTTACTCGCCTTTGCTACTACCATGCCTTCCACCGTCTCCCAGCTCTCTGCCCTTCTCACCACTTGTTTTGCAGTGCATTTCACTTTCATTAGAGCCTCCCTGTTGTAGGGTGTTGGCCGTGGAAACATTCTGTGGAAACAAAAGAGTTTTATTAATAACGTTTCAGCTTCACTCACTACATTGTATTACCCATGATTCAACTATGAAATATGCAAATATTTAGGTTTGGTGATTGTTTGAGAGAACAAACCATACTGGTAAATTGTTTTGGGACAACATGATGCCGTGTCGCTCTCATAATTGATTAAAAAATATATATAACAATATGAAAATAAACTGAAAAAAATATATTTTCATTGTTTGGTAGAGATGAATGGCGTTGTTTCTACCCGGACACTTTAAAAAGCGTTATCGAGGAGGAAATAAGGGCCTTATGGAGAGCCTACCCTCTTCCAATCTCCGCTGTTACATCAGCAAACCTCTAGAGGGAGTCCAAAATGAATGGGGCTGAATGGAGTTAATTGGTTATTATAAATATTAAACCAGAATGAAATTGTTTAAGAGGTGGAATATAGTAAGTGCGCACAGTAAACTATAAGAAGTGCTAAAACTGCTGTCTCTCTTCTATATTGTCTCTCAGCTCTTATCACTTTCGCCTCTTTTCAGCAGCTTACAGTCAGTCAATAATGGCTACAGTGTAATATGGCTACAGTGTAATATGGCTACAGACAGGGGCAATGGTAGTCTAATGGCTAAATTAGGTAAATTAAAGGAGGATAATATTATTTCTAGGATTTTAGTGTTAATTTCTGGGGCATATGAACATCTGAATGAAGGGGAAAAGCTGAACTGAAAACTCTGCAACATGAGCTGGATGAACTCTATAAAAAGAAAGCTGAAGGGGCATTTGTTAGGTCCAGACAAAGGTGGATTGAAAAGGGAGAACACAATTCTGCATATTTTTTTAATTTGGAGAAATCTCATTTTAAAAATAATTTAATCCGGCAACTAAATATTGATGGGGTGTTTACTAAAATAGGATCCTCCTAAAATAGGTAAATATTGTCTGCACTTTTACAGTAATTTATATACATCTAGACACTGTGAAATTTCTGTGTATGTAATCCTAAATTCTCTGCCTAGTGGTAAATCTATTAATCTATATCAAAAGGATTATTGTGATGATACTATTATTTTAGAAGAAGTCATCGAATCATCTAAAAAAGATCCTAAAAGACCAAAATGTCTGTTAAATAATGACTATAAAATATTAGCTCTAATATTTGCCAAAAGAATTAAAGATGTGATGGATGTGATTATTGATGAAGCTCAATCAGGTTTTATGAAAAATGGATACATTTCAAATAACATTAGATTCATTTTGGACTTGTTAGATTATTCAGCTTTATGCTCTGATAATAATCTTATTCTCTTTCTGGATCTTTATAAAGCATTTGATTCTATTGAACATGCGTTTATATCTCATTCTTTAGACACATTTGGTTTTGGAGATTATTTTGCTAAAGCTGTCAGAATTATGTTTAATAAAGAAAATTGTTCTGTTAAATTGAAATCCGGCTCCTCACCTAGATTTGAGATACAGTGTGGTATCAGACAAGGCTGCCCAATTTCCCTGTACCCTTTTTTACTTACTTACAGAAAGTTTAAAGAGTATAACATGACAATCAACAGACCTCGGCCCGGTGCTCCAAAGAAGATTTCGCCTCGTGGGGTGGCAATGATGCTGAGAACGGTCAGAAATCGTCCTGCAACCACTCGGCAGGAGTTAGCAAATGACCTGAAGGCAGCTGGGACCACAGTTTGCAAGGAAACAATTGGCAACACTTTGCGCAACAATGGATTCACATCCTGCAGTGCCCGAAAGGTACCCCTGCTGAAGAGAGCACATGTGGAGGCGCGCCTCAAGTATGCCAATGATCATTTGAAAGATGAACCAAGTTATTGGGAGAAGGTTTTGTGGTCAGACGAGACCAAAATTGAACTTTTTGGCCTCAACTCCACCCGCCATGTGTGGAGGAAGAAAAATGCTGCCTATGACCCCAAGAACACTGTGCCCACCGTCAAGGATGGAGGTGGAAGCATAATGTTTTGGGGGTGTTTCTCTGCCAAGGGTACAGGGCTACTTCACCGCATCACTGGGAAGATGGATGGAGCCATGTACCGCACAATCCTGAGGGACAACCTCCTCCCCTCTGCCAGGGATCTGAAAATGGGCCGTGGTTGGGTCTTCCAACATGATAACGACCCTAAATATACAGCAAAGGCAACAAAGGATTGGCTCAAGAAAAATCACATTAAGGTCATGGAGTGGCCCAGCCAGTCGCCAGACCTCAATCCGATCGAAAATCTATGGAGGGAGCTGAAGGTCAGAGTTGCCAAGCGACAGCCCACCAACCTTCATGATTTAGAGAGGATCTGCAAAGAAGAGTGGGCCAAAATTCCCCCTGGTGTGTGTGCTAAACTTGTGGTTAACTACAACAAACGTCTCACCGCTGTGCTTGCAAACAAAGGCTTTGCCACTAAGTATTGAGTGTGTTTGGCAAGAGGGATCAAATACTTATTTTCCTCATTGAAATACAAATTAATTAAAATATATTCTTTAAAATTATATTCTGGATTTTTGTCTTGATATTCTGTCTCTCCATGTTAGAATATATCTACCATTAAAAGTGCAGAAGGATAGTGTCTTTATTAGTGGGCAAACAAAGAAAATCATCAAGGGATCAAATACTTCTTGGACTCACTGTATAAGAACAAATCATTATTTTTCAGCTGGTGGTTCTCTGCAGGCATTTCGCTGGTAAATCAGTTATTTAACCCCCTCCCCCCAATTCTTATGTAACTTATATGTATGTTGCTGTATGTTGGTATATTTTGCACCTTCTTGAATTGTTTCTGTGATTCTCAATAAAAAAAAAAGGAAATCCAGGTTAAGATTTTCTTTTTGAACAACCAGCTTTACTTAATTTAATAATTATTATTTTACTGTTTTGTGAGTAATATCTAGCTATGTTGAATCATTTAACTGAGGGCACTGTGGGAAGAGCATAAACTTCGCGGTTAGCACAGTGGCTAATCTGACAAAAACAAAAATCTAGCTATCTTCGGGGCTGTGTAAAATGTAATTACATGTTTAGTCACAAAATCAAAGTGTTATCCATCATCAGCAGTATTTAAACAGATTTACTGTTCATGGCATTCACAAAGCTTTATAGGGTACACCAGTTTATCCATTATTTACAGAATTTAACCTCAGCAGTAGTATTTAATGTGCATTAAGTGCAGTACAAAAATGTTCAACCATGTTAAACTTTGGTAGGATAGGTCTGACTGTGGAACATCATCTAAGTGCTTTTTTTAATGTCAAATGAGCATTGATGTGCCTTTTGGTTTTTAGTGTTTTGGGTGGAGGAGTCAGAAAGAGGTGCAGCCAGGATTAAGTTGAACCAGGCGGTGGAGCCAGTAGAGCCATGATGAAGAACAAAATTTAGGCGGAGCAAGGATTGGGGCCAGGACAAGATGGTGCCGTGGTTAGGTGGAGCAAGACTTAGGTGGAGCCAGTGAAGCCTTACTACTCTATTCACTGATTTATACATCATCAGTAGTATTTAAACAGATTTACTACAATTATATACACCTTAGCAACCACCTGGAATACAATAGCAACTTCCTAACAACAGCTTAGCAACCACTTTAGAAATTATAGCAACTGCCTAGCAACCAGTTAGCAACCACCTGGAAAACATTAGCAACTGCCTAGCAACCACTTATCAACACATTCCTATATCAGACAATAATTAGCATTCCACCATGTTTTTGAAACATGTTTTTTGGAATTTAACATTTAAATGTATCATAACAGCATAGCAACCACTCTTCACACTCTTCAGACAGAAACAGCTTACCAACCATTTTAACTTTTCAACCTTATCAACGTACTTTTCCAAGCCAACTTAAAGTTCCTTCATGAACTTTGCCTTTTCTAGTTCGAATTACAGTTTTAATGTGATTTTCAAAATGGTAATTGCGATTTTTCATATTTACATAGACATTTTTTTTTTATCTAAAATATGTGAAAACGCTGCTCAATTCTTAAGCGTTTATCAGTCTTATCCTGGTTACTGGCGCCTCCCAGTCAGAAACCCGCGTTCTGGATTATAATCCACTGTCCAAGTTTCTCCGCGGCTATGTTTACACATGGTCAGAGCGTGATATGAACGTACAAGCTTGTAAACAATGTTTTGAATCACTGATCACCGACTTCTGAATAGATTAAATCGATTCTACACTCAACCCAAAGCAGCTGAACACCACACAGATCACATGATAATTCACTATATCTCTCTTACAATCGCCTACAAGGTGATGACAGAACAGGCCCCTTCCTACCTGCACTCACTCCTGAAGACTTACGCTACCTCCCGGCCGCTGCGCTCCTCCAATGAACGTCGCCTTGCTTTGCCAAACACTCACACAAAGCAATCCAGACTGTTCTCATACTGAGTTCCCCAATGGTGGAACAAACTACCTTCCACTACCAGATCAGGAGAATCTCTCACTATCTTTAAGAGACTCCTGACACCTTACTCCTAACACCTCTAACACACTAACTACTTCTAACCCCATTTCCTTCCTCCCCTACTTCACTTCTCTATCCCTTTATTTGCCTTCGACCTCCTTTAAGCCCTAAAAAAACGGATTATCTTAATTCCTATTACTTTTGTACTTCATTATTGTAAGTCGCCAAATGAAAATAGCCAAATGAAATGTAATGTAATGTAATATCAGCAGAGTTTATCCGTTTCTGTCTGTCTGTTTCTGTCTGAGAGTTCTAAATTACTGACTTACACAAACAAACACACACTTTTTTTATAAAGTAAAATAATTTACTTTACTAAAAAGCAAAGAAAGCATGCCTGTATTTTTCTTTTTTTCTACAGTAAACAGGTGTTATACGGTAAAGACACTAGCATGTCTGCTACTGTAAGCTGATTGGTTTGTGAGCTAATGCTGGAATTGCATCTAGCTTTAAAATGCTTGTAACTGGAGTTTAAAATCATAAAATATATGTCTGCTGTGCTGAAACATTTGATATAGTTCTGTGTTGAGAACACAAGTACATATAAAATATTCAGACATTTATCAACTGATCTTAATCAGTTGCTTCATATGCACCCCTTCATTTTAGCAGTAGAGACTTACTGCAAGTAGGTATTCTCATCTGTAGAGATTCTCTGGCATGGCATTGCTAGATCTCATGTGTTTAGTTCTGGCATGTTCTTGTGATAAACGTGTTTTAGGAAAGCAGCCAGGTAAGTCTGCGATTTCCCATGGTGAAAAATAGTGAATATGTGACTGTGTTGCTAATCAGTCGTGTAGTGTGAAAGTCTAGCCAACTGAACAACTCATAGTTACACATAACTACAACTCACAATTAAAACGTGACGATATTTATAAAATGTCTCGAGGGAAGAAAAATCAGTTTAGTGTGGACTTTTTAAGAGGGATCTGGCAACCCAGTAGTGATACAGTGAGTGTGGTCGCTGAGCAGTGAGAGCAGCTCTCAGCAGAAGATGAAAATTCGGACATTTGTATACAACAGAGGTCACTAATGCACCCGAACCCAAACGCACCCGAACCTACTGAGAAGGATTTAAAGTGGACATGAAACATTTCAAGTATTTAGTTTAATTCACAAGATGTATTTTCACTCTAACAAATCTGATAAGTTTAGAAGTTGTCAGTGAAGCGGAATTAAAATAATAAAAGCAATCTAAATGTCATTTTTTAAGTAAGGGCAGCGCCATCTTGTCCCAGCGCTGAAAGTGACGTCACGAGGTTGGTTCTCGAACGCCTCACTACTATAATCTATGAGTCTACCGTAAATAAATCCCTCAATAGATAACAAAATCCGAACCAAAACTCAATGCAGAGCGGAGGGGGACTTTTGTATTGCCCCTGGGTGTAGTAATACTGGGAGTAGTGAATTTTAATAGGATGAGGAATGAGAAATATTTACTTTCACTTTCATACCTCGCCTCAGACAGCTGTTCTTTAGCGGTGGCTAGCGGATCTAAAGCGCGAGAATCCTCCGGTTAGCTGCAATGCTAGGGGTTAGGAGCGAGCACTTTCTAGACCAGGACTCTGTGAAGGAGAGGGGTTTGAGTCAGGAGCATTAGCGCCGGATAAATAAGCTGCAGTCCAAGGCTTTTTTCCTCCGTTTTTATTTTTCCTCTGATCAGCTGGGATGTACAGACCGTCACGAGGCTGAAGTTGGTTTGATATTCGCAGCTCCAGATTCGTTTGGCTCGATATTCGCAGCCTCGTATTCCCCGGCTGAAGTTGGTTTGATATTCGCAGCTGCCGCTTCACTGAACCACCGTGAACTAAAGGGAGCGTTCACAAACACCCGCTGTTTATATTAAACACCTCACAGATCAACACTGAAGGAGATAGAATGAAGAAAAGCAGTACATCTGTTTATTAACAATGTAAATATACAATATATTATTAAATATAATTTTATATACACGACCTTCCATCACTTATTTTCTCCAGTTTTACTTACAACATGAATTAGCTGTTCTAGTGTAATTCATTCATTTCCTGAGTAAAAAATATCTGAAATAGAGATTTAGCCTCCTACTTTCAAGAACACCTGGCATTATCCTGTCCGGAGCTAATTGTATATTGTAAAATATTTATTTTAACTACTGAATTTATAATTATATATTATAATAAATAATAAAAATATATATTTAATACAATTATATTTTAAAAGCCATTGCGCTCAAAAAATATGAGGCAGATGTTCAAGTGTGATTTTGAAGGACTTTTTAATCTTGGGCCAGACCAAATACACATGATCTGAAGAGTACTAGTCTTCTACTTTAAGAAAAACCTGGAATTAGCCTGGCCCAAGCTGATTTTATACTTTAAAATGAGCTGGCAACATAGCATACCGATCCATAATGCACAAAAAAATTGAATATAAAGCTGATGTTCTAGTGTGATTTTGAAGGACTTTTTAATCTTGGGCCGGAACAAATACACATGATCTGAAGAGAACTAGTCTTCTACTTTAAGAAAAACCTGGAATTAGCCTGGCCCGAGCTGATTTTATACTTTAAAATTAACTGGCAACATGGAATACCGATCCATAAACCACAATTTTTTATGTAAAGCTGATGTTCTAGTGTGATTTTGAAGGACTTTTTCATCTTGGGCCAGAACAAATACACATGATCTAAAGAGTACTAGTCTTCTACTTTAAGGAAAGCCTGGAAATAGCCTGGCCCGAGCTGATTTTATACTTTAAAATGAACTGGCAACATGGTATAACGAGCCATTTTGCACAAAAAAGCCACTGTTCCAGTACAAGTTTGAAGAATTTTTTAATCTTGGGCCAGAACAAATACACATGATCTGAAGAGAACTAGTATTCTACTTTAAGGAAAACTTGGAATTAGCCTGGCCCGAGCTGATTTTATCCTTTAAAATGAACTGGCAATATGACATGAAAGCCATTTTGCACAGAAATAATGAATATAAAGCATTGATTTTGAGAATACCAGAACTCTTCATCTGATGTGTATTTGGTCTGAAAAAAAAGTCCAAAATCATACTGGAATATCAGCTTTAAATAATATTTTTTTTGTGCTGCCATGTTGCCAATTAATTGTGCAGTCTAAAATCAGCTCGGGCCAGGCTAATTCCAGGTTTTCCTTAAAGTAGAAGACTAGTACTCTTTAGATCATGTGTATTTGGTCTGGCCCAAGATGAAAAAGTCCTTCAAAATCACTCTAGAACATCAGCTTTACATAAAAAAAATTGTGCATTATGGCTCGTTATACCATGTAGCCAGTTAATTTTAAAGTAAAAAATCAGCTTGGGCCAGGCTACTTCCAGGTTTTCCTTAAAGTAGAAGGCTAGTACTCTTCAGATCATGTGTATTTGGTCTGGCCCAACATGAAAAAGTTCTTCAAAATCACACTTGAACATCTGCTATACATAAAAAAAAATTGTGCATTATGGATCGGTATGCTATGTTGCCAATTCATTTTAAAGTATAAAATCAGCTCGGGCCAAGCTACTTCCAGGTTTTCCTTAAAGAAGAAGACTAGTACTCTTCAGATCTTGTGTATTTGGTTTGCCCAAGATTAAAAAGTCCTTCAAAATCACACTAGAACATCAGCTTTATATTCAATTTCTTTGTGCATTATGGATCGTTATTCCATGTTGCCAGTTCATTTTAAAGTATAAAATCAGCTTGGGCCAGGCTAATTCCAGGTTTTCCTTAAAGAAGAAGAAGACTAGTACTCTTCAGATCATGTGTATTTGGTCTGGCCCAAGATTAAAAAGTCCTTCAAAATCACACTAGAACATCAGCTTTACATAAAGAAAAATTGTGCATTATGGATCGGTATTCCATATTGCCAGTTCATTTTAAAGTATAAAATCAGCTCGGGCCAGGCTACTTCCAGGTTTTCCTTAAAGAAGAAGACTAGTACTCTTCAGATCATGTGTATTTGTTCTGGCCCAACATGAAAAAGTTCTTCAAAATCACACTTGAACATCTGCCTCATATTTTTTGAGCGCAATAGCTTTTAAAATATAATTTTATTAAATATATATTTAATTATTTATTGTAATATATAATTATAAATTCAGTAATTAAAATAAATATTTTACAATATACAAAATTATATTTAATAATATATTGTATATTTACATTGTTAATAAACAGATGTACTGCTTTTCTTCATTCTATCTCCTTCAGTGTTGATCTGTGAGGTGTTTAATATAAACAGCGGGTGTTTGTGAACGCTCCCTTTAGTTCACGGTGGTTCAGTGAAGCGGCAGCTGCGAATATCAAACCAATGTGATGGAAGGTGTTTATTGAAATGATTCATAATCAATGACGTGTGATGATTCATAAACAATGACGACTATTAATGATATTACTTTTTGTTCCATGCGATGATAATGTGTACTCAGGAGCATATCTAAGATGCTGAGTGAGAGTTTTTCTATCTGGGGAAAGCAGTGTGTGTCTATGTATGTGTGCACGTCACGGATTGTTCTGTCTACAATTCTGGCGCCAGGGTCATTTTTCCTTCTGCTTGCGGTGTTTTGAGAACCAGTCTGATATGCTCACTAAGGGATTATGTCATACCACCTGTCAGAAGAAGTTGACGTGTCACAATGGTGGCACTGTGCCCATAATTGGGAAGTAAGGGATGGGAGGATCTAAAAGGTATAAAGAGAGCTTGGCACTCTTGCAAGGCAGGAGTTCACTCTGTATTCATTACGTGTGGCTTCTCAATAAATCTTGTTACTCATTCTGATCAAGACTCAGAGACTCTGAATATTTCTTTCTTCCTGTCATTATTTTCCACCACAATTTGGCGTCACGGAACAGGATGAGCATGGTCTTGCGGCGGAGGGGGAGAGACTAAGCACCTGCCGAGGACGCTCTCCAGCAAAACAGCTGGGCCCAGAAGCAAGGGAAAATTCCACAGAATAAGGACGAAGTACCGGGGGGGTAAGTGCGGCCTCTCCCCCCCACTCGCAAATCCAGGCCTCATCAACAAAACATTGGTGGTGAGTGACAGGTTAACTAATTTACTCATTAAGGAAATTTAAATGTAAACAATTGTTCTTAAATTAATTTACTCCCCTCCATCCTTCCTTCAGCACTCCGCCCTGGACAGTGAATAGTTACATGACGGTGTACAAGACTAGCCTGGTCGTGAGGCCTTTATTGATGTATGTAAATATATCTTTAAAGTAAAGAGAAGACTAGCCTGGTCGTAGCGAGGCCTCTATTGATAGACGTGTCATTAGAGTATAGGTCCCAGGACCGTGGGGAGGAGTGCATAAAATAATACTAATAGTACAGGGTACTGATTGTGTATTAAGCAGGGTTAGAAGAAGGAAGGTGAGACGTGATTATTGGGGCTAAATTACTCTGAGTCATTAAAATCGAATGAGAGAACAAAATGGGATCCCAAGTAACTAAAGAATTGAAATTTAATCCAAAAATTCATGACGCAGCTCTTTTCAATCAAATGAGCCAAGACTATATGTGTATGTCTGTGTGTGTGTGTTTATGTAGTGCTGTTCAAAGGTTTGGAATCATTAGCATATTAACCCAATATACATATATTAAAGTAGGGCAGAATATTGAGCCATGCTGGTACTGTTCAATGTAACATGTTTCATTATCTTTATGGAGAATGCTGTAGAATTCTGAGGATGGCAGTTTAGTGAATATGTGAGACAGCTTCATGTTTGAGTAGTAGTGATGAGTTATGTACAAATGTCCACATTGTGAAAGTCATCCCTGATTGAAACAGAAAAGAGATGAGGATTCCAGGCTTTTGAGACAGTGTGTGTGTGTGTTTCTGCGTGTGTTGAATAAAGCAGTGAGAGAGATAGACAAAACATCTCTTCTCTGCTATCTTCTATCACATTTGGTGTGCGTGTGCGTGTCTGTGCGTGTGTGAAAGTGTGTATGTTTCTAACATTTGTCTAACTCTGATATTCTATAAGCTAATCTAATGATGAATATAATGTGTGTGTGGCTGTGTCAGAATCGCTCCCTATTCCAGAAATAGTGCACTATATAGTGTATAAACCATTTTTGCAATACTGTTTAAAACCGCAGCAGTACATTCTGTTCCCTATATAGTTCACTATGAAACAACCTAATGCATCACAAAATTTAGAAATTCCAAAATATACTATAATGCAATGCAGTGCTGTTGTATTAGACGTCCTCAGAGCAGGACAAACATGCTTTATTGTTTGGTTGTTCCATAATTCGTTTAGTAAATAGAAAATGCTACATAGTGAAAGAGTTAATGAGTGAGCCATTCTGAACACAGCTTCTGTCTTCATGTGGTTTAGGCCTTTTCTATTCTTATTCTTTTCTTATTGAGACGGATTTCAGCTCAGTCTCAGCTGAATGAGATTTAAAGAATACACATATCTAATTTCTCTAGTGGTTCTCATGTATCTCAGTCTATGCTGATCTTTTGATTCTCTTAATGAGGATGGTAGATTTTAGAAACCAGTAAGAAAAGACCTTACTTTCTTTGGAAAGGTTTAATTTGACAAACTTAATATTGTATCTATTACGAGCTGCAGTGAATTGGGTCTCTCTTTCTGACTTTTAAACAAGGAGACATCAGATGTTTTTAAAAAAAAAAAATAAAAAAAATAATAAAAATATATATATATATATATATATATATATATATATATATATATATATATATAGATGGAGCTTTCTGTTTTGCTTTCCATATGTTTCCTATTTCTCGCAATGAAGAACTTGCTTAAATATTCTTGGCTATATTTTGAGTCCCCATCAGAGCACAACAATATAATGATAATGTTTATAAAGTTTAGAAATATCAAGCATTGTTTGGCTGGAAATAATTTTTGTTTTAGTTATTTCATGAGGCTAAACAATTTTTAACCATATTATAGAATTCCTTTCAGGATTTCTTTTTTATTATTTTTTCTTTTAAGTTTTTTTTTTTTTTGGAGGGATTTTTTCTCTTTTGACTGAATGTTGCTCAGGGCTGTTTTCTGGGTGTTTGAGAAGGCGGGGGTGGTGCTCATCACAGGAGTTTTGATCCTCAGAGACAGGGTCCTCTGCAACCGTACTGTGAACATCATCTGAACCAGAGCACTTCATGAGGAGAGTCTCAGATGAGAGACTGTGTTTGGTCCAGCTGTCGGTCGATGGCTGGACTGCGTCTTCACCGGACCTGCTGTGATTGAAATGTTACAGCACTGGTCCAGGAAACTGGTTTCAGATCTGGAAGAACTGAGCGATCAGAGACCGCTTCAGACAGCACCTGCTCAACCATCAACACCACCCACCCCCAGCAGCCAATCAGCCCAGTGGATCCACCCCTCAGCCTGAGCCAGCAACGGAGACGTGAGACCAGATTTTTTTTTATTTTTATTTTTATGCCTGTTTCTTTTTTTTATTAAAAGGAGTGATTTTATTTAATTTTTGATGTTTATGCCTCATGTAGAAAATGTTTGGTTAAACTTTAAATCTGGTGGTGACTCAAATTATGACTGTTTTACCTTTCTTTTTAAGAAAAAAACGGGAGGTTTTAGCTTTTTTTGTTTCTCTTTTAAATAGTGTTTCTCATCAAAAACTTTGATGAATTAAAAATAATATCTAGTTCAGGAAAAAAAAAAAAAAAAAAAAAAAAAAAATATATATATATATATATATATATATATATATATATATATATATATATATATATATATAAGGTAAGATAGAAATCTTTCTCTTATATGTGCATTAATATTAATGCTAAATTAATTCAATATATATAATAATAACTAGCTTGCTAAACCACCAGCTAACAGTCTTGCAACTATGCCAAACAAGTAAAACTTAAATATGTTTTTATTTTTGCAATTAATTTACAGGTAGCACAGTTCGCAAAAAACATATATTGGAACTGAACAAGAAAAATAAATATTAGGCCAATGACTTCAAACAGGACCACTGCAGCTCATAGGTTTGAAATCACTGCCATAGAAACTAGTTAGTCTAAACTTAGGTGGACCATCCCTACAACAGCTTGTGGACACAACTCCACACACATTTAAATTCTAACATCAGCCAAATGTTTTTAGACTCAGGTTAACAGATGGAAAATAAGTTTACAAAGGATAGAGGAAATGCACTGACTGCATCATACTCATCAGAGTTTTGGAGGAACTGAACTCTCTACTTAATAACTAAAATAAAAAGGGGGTGTTTTATGCTCCTTGTGTGTTCGCCCTCAAATAACAGCACCAATAAGAATAAATATTATGAGCAATGCTTTAAGGATTTCTGAGTATATGTAAAGTTGAGGATTGTGGGTCTATAGATTGGCATTAAGAATGTTGGGCACATAACAAACTATTTTAAAATAAATACAACTAAGATTAATCTGAAGTGCACAAATAAGTTTTAGATGTGCTTCAAAGGAAGAACTGGGTGATCCCTGAGGGATATAAACTGATAGAGAGTTACAAATCTTTGGTGCATAAATACAGAATGCAACGCTAAATGTTCTCAACAAATGAGCTGGAATTGTCGATCTGTCAGGAGTCCTGAGATATACTTAGCTGCTAAGCCATTAAGAGACTTTTACACTTTTTACACTAAATGAATATTAAAATCCAATCTAAATAATCTTCTCTCTTTTTTTTGTGTGTGAGTTAGAACTGTAGCTGCAGCATTTTGACCAAGATGTAATTTGTAAATTGTAGAGAATAATAATTGTAATCCAGAGAATAATGCATTACAATAGTCTAATCAAAACAAAGGTGTAGATCAGCTTCTCAGCATCTAGTGTAAGAAAATGTCTAATTAATGTATAAAAATATATACATTATTATGGTTGAAGATTAAATTAGACAATGTGAAAGTTTAAAAGAAAATAAGAAGGTATTTGATAAATAAATGTTGAGACTACGTATTCTATAGTCTAGAGCACAGTACAGTAGTACTTTAGTTACGCACAGGTTTGGGAAACACTCTTTAATTAACGATCAATCTTAAGTACGAGTTAATGAAGTTCTTAGCGTAACGAAGCTTTCAGGAAACCCACCCCTGATCTCTATTATTAATTTTATTCCTCTTGCTTGTAGACTTGGAACCAAAATATCATCCCAATCAAACCAGTAAAAAAAAAATTCTAATTGAATATAACATTAGTTTTTGCATTAAGGTTTTTATCTCACAGCAATAATAATGAAGGAGAAAATAGATGTACTTTACATAAATAGAACAGATATAGTTAATCATAATATCAAAAATGAATATTGTTTATGCATTAATATAGCATAGATCATAAATTAACTATTTGTTTGAAGAGACTGCATGAGACGATGCTTCCGTCCACCTGAACGGTCCCGTGCATTCCAAAGCCAAACCTTTGCAACCTGCTCGATCTCTGCATCCTTTGGTGGTGGCATGATTGATCTTCTCACGGCCTCTTAAAATGATAATATAGAGATATGAGAATGCAGTCAGGTAAATACTACATCTGTTAGTGTCTTTTCATGTACAATGCTTAATTTTAGAGAAATTTGCAGACTGTATTTGATTACAGTGATTCTTATATAGTGATAGTTATTTGAATTTGAATTTCTTCAGGCTATTCATGGTGAAACATAAATAGCCTTTACAGTCACTGTGTGTGACTGGTAGTTACATTCTATAAACATGTGAGGTGGCCGATATCAGGATATCAGGTTCACAAAAATACCAAAACTTTTTAAAATGATATCTTTCCCTTAGCTTAACTGGCTATCTTTCCCTTAGCTTAACTGGCTATCTTTCCATTTTCCATTTCCCTTAATATTTCCCTTAGCAAGCCATTGTTCCCTTAGCTGGTTATTGTTGACATACTTGGATATAAAGTTAACTTACTTAACAGCAGTCTTTCTCCAAGAGCCGAGATAAGCTGCCAACTTGGGAGCCCCTCGTGTTATTTAAATGTGAGGTAAATTCTCATTCTAACTTAGGACAATGCTAACTTTTTTTAGCACAATGCTAACTTCAACATAGCTACCCTTATAATGCTACAATAACCTGAGAGTGGTAACTGCATTAGCACCACATTAGCGTATCTTAGCAAAAAATAGAAAAGCGTATAGTAGAACAGAAATTATAACTTACCTTTCAGTCACTTTGACAGACCAAAGTCACTCACTGACTTTGCCTTTAAGCTTGATCGTTGCTCTGTGGTAAAGGCACGTGCAGGGAGGGGGGAGGGGGAGGGGGGTGGATTCGTTGGTTACATGATCCTCACAATTAAATATCACATGCAAAAATAAAAAAAATGTTATATTTATAACCTTGCTGGCTTACACAAAGTGTATAGTCAAGCACAAAAACATTTATAATTTAATATTTTTATTTATTTATTATCAGCACTACCAATAATAAAGGTGAGATTATGAATCAGCACCATGGAGCAAATTCGTAGCTATCCAAAATATTAAATAAAAATATTTTTATAAATAAAAATGTATAGCTATACAGTATATGTCTTGAAAAATATGAGATGTTACTATGTGTGTGTGTGTGTGTGTGCCCCTCCAAAGGTCTCTGCACAACTCTGCTGTGGTACCTTGATTTTTCTCCACTTTTGGTTTAGAAAATCTTTCAGAGCTGATACTACATTTCACACAGTGTTGCTCCTATCCACTAAGCTAGCTAATCTACCTAGCTCTCACAGACAAAAACAATAAAAAATATTCAGATACCCTTCATATGAACTTGTTATGACACAAACTTTCAGATTGTAAAATATTGTATGGTAAATTTGGGCTGACCCAGAGTAACCTAGCATAGGATTTGTGTGGGCATGCTCACATATGTGTGCGTGCTGCCCACATATAACCCACAATGCCTACAGTGAGTAAATGGTGCAGGCTGAATTAGGGCTGACCCACAGTGGCCCTGCATGAGATTTGTGTGCACATGCCAAAGTGCAGGTTGCCGACATATAACCCATACCGGGTATGAAATGGCGCAGGCAGAATTTGGGCTGACCCACACTGGCTCTGCATGGGAATTGTGTGGGCATGCTAAACTGTGCTTTGCCCACATATATCCCACACTGGCCCTTCAGGGTGTGAAATGGTGCAGGCTGAATGTGGGCTGACCCACAGTGGGCCTGCCTGGGATTTGTGTGGGCGCATCAAAGTGTTGGCTGTCCAAATAATTCCCACACTGGGCCTACAGGGGCATTAATGCACTGGGCTAGTTCAGGCTAGCCCACAGCGGCCTTTTATAGGATTTGAGTGGGCCAGCCAATGAACAGGCTGCCCACAGAAAACCCATGTTGGGCCTGTTTGGAATTTTAATGGGCTAGCCCCTGCCCACAGTGCCCGCACTTAGCCCACGAAGGGCCGATGTGTAGCTTTTTGCTGGGTAATAATGCACTCCATATATGCAGGATTAAAGTAAAATAAATTATACTGGACATATACATATATAAAATGTCTCTAGAAGATATATAATAGGAAATGAAAACAGTGTGAATTTTTCTTTTGCTTAAAACAGCAAGAAAGTACTACCCTGACTGTGATAATTAGGGGTGGGTGATATGGCTCCATATTTCAGGGTAATATAGTTCATGATGTTCAAAAATATTGGCAACATTATTTCTTACGATATTTTATGGCATACTGCCTTATTAAAACAGATTAATGTAATTTCTGGAGCTGTGATTGTATGCAGATAAATTATCCCATAAATGGTCCTACACCTGAATAAAAAAAGTAATATTATCTAATTTCTAGAACATAAAAACAGGAAGGGGTAGGTCGAGACTCTTCATCAAGCATATACATTTAATACAGGCTTTTTCTGCTTCCGGTCACTGAAATTATTGTATTGAAAAACTAAATATTTGATTATAAAAGGTGAGGGGTAGAGATATACTGCAAGTCAGAAAATTACAAAGATATTTATAAGATAAAATGAGATACACTTTGTTAGAGCAGTATGACATATTTACAGCTAGTGCTGGACGATATGGCCAAAATTTATATCACGATACATTCCTTAATTTCGGTCGATACAATATAATTTCGATATCGATATAAATATTTGGAAGGCCTCAGAAAAACTGTTAGGAATCCCTGCAATGGAAATCTGTACCTATTACTGTCTTTAAAGCCTCCTCTCATAAAAAACTGTATAATACTTTAGAAATAAAAAAATGGTCAGAATGAATTAATGCTCACCTTTATTTGCATGTAGCAATATAAAAACATGACATCTCTGTCAAACACAAACCAATAACCTATTTACATTTTACCAATATAAATAACTTTACATTACAACAGAGGCAGAGCTTCTTATCCTTTTGTAAACATATTTAACAGATCAAAACAAAAGTGCCTCATCCAGGATAAAGAATGCAGAAAGCCTTCATTTATATAAAAGGAACACGATATCACCGTTAAATAAACAAACCTATATCAACTATAAATAACTTAGATACAACATAAACTACATAAGTGCTTCAGCCAGAATAAGGAAGATATTGTGTGTAGTGAAACTGCTTGAGGTGGTGGAACAGATTAGATGCATTACCGTTGCTAGTCAACTCCACTTTCCGGCACAATTGGGAGCAAGCTGAAGTTTATCAGACCTTTGAAAGCCGAACCACTGAATTAGACCTGCCTCCCTCAACTATCTCTCCTGTTTAATCACTTGTGGAAGCATCAGGTGTGCTCATTCTGCATCTAAAATCTAAAATTCTGCATCAGGGCCGAGCCTAATCGAGGAACTCGGTTCGGCCGCACTGCGCTCCGCTCGGCTTCATAGCGGGAGGTTCTAGGTGTGGACCGGAGCGCAGCCGAGCTTCAAGTTTTAGTAGTATGGATTATAGTGTAAAGTGTGATACTAAAGTAGTAGTATAACACTGTATTCAGTGCTCAGGACAGCAGCAGTGTTTCTGCTACATACATTTTGCAGCTGCAGCCTGCTGACAGTCAAGATACAACTACATATTAAAATGTCTGTGAATTTATAATGGGATAAAAGTACTGAAGCCTTTATTGTAGTATGAAGGTGTCCCAGTATTTTTCTCCATATAGTGTAACTAATGTAGGTAATTCTTTTTGGTTAATTGACCTGCTTTTATTTTAATACACAAAATTGTTTTTCTTTGTTTTTCCAGAATAAACAACCAGGATGTTTAATAAAGAACAGTGTTAAACTGCTGAAAGAGGTGAAGCACAAGCCATCCAGAAGAATCTCCTGAAAACGCAGAAATTGTTTGCTACATTTCACAGACAGATGGAGCCAAGTCCCAACATGGAGAAACATCAGCACTCTGTCAAGAGTTTTACTAAACAGAGTGATCTCAAAAAACACCAGCGCATTCACACAGGAGAGAAACCGTATCACTGCTCAGACTGTGGGAAGAGTTTTAATCAACAGGGTCATCTCAAAAATCACCAGCGCATTCACACAGGAGAGAAACCGTATCACTGCTCAGACTGTGGAAAGAGTTTTACTGAACAGAGTAAACTCAAAATACACCAGCGCATTCACACAGGAGAGAAACCGTATCACTGCTCAGACTGTGGGAAGAGTTTTAATCAACAGGGTCATCTCAAAAAACACCAGCGCATTCACACAGGAGAGAAACCTTATTACTGCTCCGATTGTGGGAAGAGTTTTACTGAACAGAGTAGTCTCAAAATACACCAGCGCATTCACACAGGAGAGAAACCGTATTACTGTTTCGACTGTGGGAAGAGTTTTACTCAACAGAGTAATCTCAAAATACACCAGCGCATTCACACAGGAGAGAAACCGTATCACTGTTTCGACTGTGGGAAGAGTTTTACTGAACAGAGTACTCTCAAAAAACACCAGCGCATTCACACAGGAGAGAAACCGTATTACTGTTTCGACTGTGGGAAGAGTTTTACTGAACAGAGTCATCTCAAAAATCACCAGCGCATTCACACAGGAGAGAAACCGTATTACTGCTCAGACTGTGATAAGTGTTTTACTACACAGAGTACTCTCAAAATACACCAGCGCATTCACACAGGAGAGAAACCGTATTACTGCTCAGACTGTGGGAAGAGTTTTACTCAACAGAGTGATCTCAAAATACACCAGCGCATTCACACAGGAGAGAAACCGTATCACTGTTCAGACTGTGGGAAGAGTTTTACTTTACAGAGTGAACTTATATTACATCAGTGCATTCACAAAAGATAGAAAAGTATCCCAAATCTGTTCCTCTGCCATAAAAAATGCAAACCTTAAATCTTTCAGACAGCCAAAAACACCTCATCATGCACAAAATCTTCACTCTGTTACAAGAACTAAATTTAAAAATGGCTTTTTACAGGTTCAGAAAAATGAATCTTATCCAGAGATGATGTTTACTGAATTTCATGCTGTGTTTTTATGTATGTTTGTATACCTACATTAGTTAATGCCTGCAGAGCTCTTCAACACTTAGTGTTGTGTTTTAAGAAGTTTTTACACACAGAATCATAAATGGTACCACTAACAGCATAAACTAGGAACATACATTTTTACAATTTTTTCAGTGATATGCTGAATAAATAGTAAAGCGATGATGCTAGCTCAGAGTAAAATCGTATATTAAATCTCAGCATTAGCTTTAGAACTAATAATAAACAAAAGTGAGGATTTTATCATTCTGGGACATTTTTAGGTTTAAAAATTGAATATGCTTTGCCATAAGTAGGAAATGATCATTTGGTCAACTTATGTCATTTACAGCCTTAACACATTCTCAATTGTTTACATATAAAAACTTTCTTTATTTTTTCCTCCACTCCACGTTTGTAGTTTGTAGTTGGAGCGAGGGCACTGCCAGTGTTTGCTCCAGATGTTAGATTAGCATTACTTAGTCTTTTAAAATTTAGATGTCGTAGTTTAAAGGAGTAGAGTATTCTTAGGAGTAGAGAATATTCTTAGCTTGCAACAAAAGGCCAACAAAATCCTTTTCAGAGTTTAAAAAAAAAAAAAAAAAAAAAACGGTCTAGCTGTAGTTTCCATACTGAAAGCAACACTCAGCAGGCTATGCAGCAGTAAGACTGCAGGATTCTTGATTCCCTCTACTGCACATGTGTCAAACACAAGGCCCGTGGGCCAAATGTGGCCACATCCAAGCGAGAGCGTGTAAGATCTTAGTGTCTATAATAAATAGGTCAGAAGCGTTCTTTGACCAAAAACTACATTTCCCACAATGCTTGTCGATTGTATTACCCGTGAAGTTACGGCTTACTGCCACTACACGGCAGTGTAGTCATTGATGTGGAAACCCTGCCGGAGGGAAGGCGTAACTTCGCGGGTGGAATTGAGACATACAAACGTTTATCCCATAATGTCCAGAAAAAGAGAAGCTGATGCAGACGGACGGCTGTGCTTCAAGGCGAAAGACCGGTATGCCTTTTGTGTTACGAAGAGTGTTACTGACCAAAATAAACGCTTGTTAGGAGAGATATAAGTTCTGTGTAAATATTTATAAGACAATAGCTGACAAAATCTGTTTTAATGACGTTAATAAACATCACTGTGACAGCGCTAGTCACAGTTTCACCTCAGCAAAGGACGAGGACGTGAATCACTTATCTAACCAGCCTGTACTGATTTCTGCCCCCAATAACCCTTTCAATACCCTCTAATAGCCTTTAATAGTCTTCAGTAGCCTTCAACAGTCTAACCTTGCAGCCGTGGTGTGTTCTAAACTCCGTAGTTATAAACATCCTGAGGTTAGCAGCGCGCTAACTGACCTGTTTATAATGTAATCCCAGCAGTGACTCCGTGACGGCTGCGCTAAACTGCTGCTATTAGCTGCTTGGGCTGAAAGATGAACTGTAGAGAGCTGTATTATTCGGTTAGTGGGGTTAAAACCTTTATTTTCTACACAGAAGAATTTTAAAAACTGTAAAAACGCTCCAGACTTGCTCAGCTGAGCCCTGTAGCCCGTGGCTGGGCTGTAGCTCTGACTCAGTAAAGACTGCGGGCTTGTGCTGCTGCTGCAGCTCCGACTAGTGGTTGGATGAGGAACTGCTAAATCTGAGGAAATGCTAAATCTGTCACATGTTCTTAACAGCTCACAATTTTTAATTTTATATTTATTAAGCCTTATTTCAGTATCAAACGTTTTGATCAAAGTTAATGTAACTTGTTTTTTTGTCATTCCTATTCACTTGAATAGTTTGGTTCTTGATTGATGGAGTTTTTGGATTTCATAACATGACAAATTAAAAGGATTTATGTTAATAGAGCAACAAGCAAACATTTTTTCCATGCAACTGTAATATTTGATTGAATAAATAGTATATTGAGAGTTATTTAACATTAAGGAGTAATTACATTCATTTTATATTACATTTGGTTACATTTTATTACATTTATAAGTTACATCTGGCCCTCAGTGGACAGCCAATATGCCAATGTGGCCCTCGGCCAAAATGAGTTTGACACCCCTGCTCTACTGGTTTTCTCATTGGTCTATGGTTCAGTCAGTCTGATTAAAAATCTGCAAGTTAATCTACAGGGATATTTGGTTGCGTTGTGTTGCTAAAGTTATATACTCTGTTATCTTTTCCTTATTTGGTATCATTTTGCTAAAGGGTTTTTTTTATATCTCTAAAGGTACTAAAAATATCTAATCCATTTACTTTATTGATTGTTTTATCCAGTACCAGCTATTATCGTTGTTTTACATCACCTTATGTATTTACTCATATTCATATCTATGTGATTCAATAAAAGGCTTTTATATTGCAAGATCTGCAATCTTATCTATTCTTTCAACTTAAGCATTTAGCCAAAAGCTTTTGTACACAGCCAAACATACATTCAAGCAACCACTATATACAGTGCCTTGCAAAAGTATTCGCCCCCCTTGAACTTTTCAAACTTTTGCCACATTTTGGGCTTCAAACATAAATATATGATTTTTTTGTTTGTTTTTTTGTGAAGAATTAACAAGTGTGTAAGAATACGGAGGAGTTTTGCCTTACTATGTTCATTGTTCATTGATTAAAGGGTTGATCTGTGTGTAACTAAATCAGCATTTCACTTAATCAGTATGTTATTCAAGCATTTAGCACGATTCATGATGATTCACATTGTGACTTAGAATGTATGTATATTGTGTCCTTGTGCTCAAAGCAAGGCCGTTTTTCTTGCAACTTAGCATGATTGATTTTTTCCAGCGGAACCATGAGTTTCTGTACATGTAATCTATAGTCTGATAAGGTTGGGGTGACCGAGTTCTCGGCTGACGTATAGGATGAATAACTGCTTATCAGTATCAGGATCCGGGGGGTGTGAGGAGCCTCCTCACACACCATTAGACTGAGGCCAGGCGAATGCCTGTTTTTATTAGACTCTGTCTAGGAAGAAGAGTAGAGTTGGGCAGGAGAGCTTCTCCCGAGAGGGACTACAGAGCCACAGGTCCTGTTCACACAGCCGAGAACTCTGGAAACCCCAACTTTTCTCACCTTTGGGGTTTTCCTCTTATTTTCACCTTTTTATTTCAATTCAGTTTTTCAATAATCTTTTTACTCAATTTTTGATGTATCCAAAAAAACTGTTTTGCTCAGAAGATTCTTTGAATAAAATCTGACGGAACTACAATTTTGGACTGGATCTCCTTTTCTTCTTTATGACGTATCATGCCAGATACATCATAATTCGAACAGGAGATCAATAATCTTTCAATCGTGAAGTGGAACGAAATTTATTGGATACACATTATGTTGAGATACTCAGTATTTTGAGAACATTGGTATTTAACTCGTGTGAAACTGACACCAATAAATCCATAACTCCTGCTATTTACTTACATAGAAGTGTTTTTTTTCTCAGTAGCTCAGTCGCTGTGAAGTGTGGAGGATAGTTTTGCAATATATTGATTATCGCTGAATCGCAGTTTTGAGATATCACCGTTATCATTAATTTACCACTTTGCTCAAAGGTGCTGAAAAAAACTTGAAAATGGGCCTTGAAAGTGCTTGAAAAGTGCTTGAATTTTACCTTGTAAAAGGTGTTTGAACCCTGTGTTTAAAAACCCCAGCAGCACTGCTGCACCTGATCTACATGTACCAACACAACACACACAAACACGTCACCACATTAGTGTCAATGCAGTTTTAAGAAATATTTATCACGAAAATAAAGCTCTCTGGCGCTGGGAATTAAATATACAGGGTAAAATTTAGGCTAATCGGATATGCAGGTGAAAAAATAAACTGTGAAAAAATATGTGTGTGAATATGTGTATGTTTATACCTACAAATCTCAAATGTAAATTGACATAATATGGACCATTAAATGACGGTAACAACCTGACCGTTTGACACTTAGCTAATCTGCATACCAGTAGGAGAGAGCAGAGATAGACTGGCTGTGTATGAAACGGTAGGCAGCTACCACAATCCCTCATGCCTGAGCTGTTCATATGTTAACACCCACTAAATGATTAACCCTTTACAAGTATTATTATGAACTTTAGGAAAAAGAATATAAACAGAATTGCCCTTTTTTCTATTGTGAGTTAAATGAAGTCACTGCTGCCTATTCTAATAAGCTAACCGTATGACTAGCTTGATGAGTTCTGGGGACATTTTTACATGGGATGTGTCTGAAAGATCTGTGGAAAAAAAGACATTGCTTAAAATAATAAAAAGTATTATTACAAACGTTACAAAAGGACTTTCTGAGCTGAAAACAACAAAAATGAAAATATTTTTATAAAATTTATTGAGATATCATATATATCCTATACCCAGTTTATAGACACATTTGGGACATACCGGGGTTGGACAATGAAACTGAAACACCTGTCTACAGTCACTCAGTTTTGGATCTTAGTTTGCATAAAAATAAATTTATGCCAGTTTTTACCCTGAGCTCTGGCTTGCTCCAATTTTTTTCCTCCTTTTTTCCTCTCTGTATAACAAACTCTTCTAGTTCCTCCCTTTACCCAAGTTTGATTTTAGGAAGTCTTTATAGCCACAGGGTCAAAATGAGACGCATAAACACTACAGAGCAGGGGTCTCACCATGGGCGCAGATGATTATAGTGACCTCATCCGAAATCTACCATCTACAAGCATAAACGTTGGGGTTTTAATTTAATTAACTGTACGTTTGTGGAATTCTGTGTTCCACAATGCCCTCGTTTTTAAACTAGGAAGCGTTCAGTTCAGAGGTTACATTGTTCGGAGCTCCGTGTTCCAGTTCCAATGTAAATTTAACGCACCTTCTCAAGTCCGGGGTTCTAAGGAGCTGGTAACTGCCTGTAGACTACAGACACAGGCAGTTACCAGCTCCTTACGGTACGTGTCCACTGGCACTTTTTTTCAACGCTGGATCTCCTTGCTCGTTTTTGAATTAAAATGAAGCAACAGAAGTAGACAGTCATAAGTTTAATAATTTTATTTTTTTACCAACCTCACTGTAACCTATAGCTCTATAAATCCATATTCTGCCGCTTTCAGCTTCTCTTCTGTGGTTGAAAGGCGCCTGTTCTGTGTGTGTGTGTGTGTGTGTGTGTGTGTGTGTGTGTGTGTGTGTGTAAGAGGCTTGTGTGTGTGTGAAGACGCAGCCTGCTCTTCCCTCATTGGCTGGACGCAGCCTGCTTTTCCCTGATTGGCTGGACTGGACACAGTGCGGCGGCCGGATTTATTTGAATAAAGTTGAGCCGGATTGCGGAGCTGCGTTAAACGCAACAACCCGGCATGCACCGAGGCATGCAGCGGCTCTCTCCATTGATTTTATGTATGATGTTATTATGATGTTATTTTAGTAAGCAGTCGCTGTTAACTGAAATTATAAGATGTAAAATGTTAACATTGTCTTCCTGGTCTTGCCTAGGCTGTAGCAATGAAGAAACAAAAAACAATGACAGCGTTTTTTAAAAAACCAAACAATGTGATATGGAATAGTAGGATGTCAGTGATTTGGCATCATGGTGTAAGAATGCGCGCAGATGGCACTGGGGACATATTGACATACCAGACCAATAACAGTTTCAGTATGGCTAGTGTTGATCAGAAAAGTGATTATTCTAAAGTTTATTGCAGCATATATATATATATATATATATAATTTTACAGCTTGGTCCCCCCCAGTTCAAAATGTCCATCTGTGCCCCTGGGTCTCACACTCGCGGCCCGCGGGCCAATTGCAAGACGTGTTGTTACAAACAGCAGAGATGTAGTAATGATTCAGGACGCTGTGACACATTACAAATACGTGCTTTCATGCTGAAATACTTAATATTATGCTCTTTAACAAAGACAGACATGTGGTATGGCATATTAATGAGTGCATAAATTAATTATATATATAAATTAATTATATAATTTCTATTATTATTAGAAAAATAACAAACGAAAATTAACCCAAAATGTTGACAAAAATATAATCTAACGAATTTCAAAACATAGAAACGAAAAACGTTAAAATGGTATTAATACAACAGTTTAACACCTGGATCAAACAGTTATAAGGATTTATATTTATGCTTAGTACACAGACTAAGCTTAATAGAGCAGACACAGGCATTCTGCTGTCCAGAATTTTAACAGATGCTTATTCTTACTCAATAGCTGGAGTTTTTGAAATGAAAAATTAAAAGAGAAAAGAACTTTGAACTGGACATAACTTTATTTATGTCATTTATGTCACATTTCACTTTGCTATTATGTAACTGAAAGTCACTTTTAATTTTTTTTTTTCATATCTAAAAAATAAAGCATCACCCTGTCATCTGGTGCTGCATGTCAAGTATATAAACCTTAAAAAAAACATTTGAAATACACAGCAATATAAAGCTATATGTTAGCGTTCATTTCTTATCACCAGGGCAAATTTATTTTAAAAATGTATATATTAATTAATTGACTAAAATCTCTCCTGCGCTTTAAAATGCTGCAGTCACGCAGAACGAGCTTGAAAGCTTGCATGGCACTGCGATTAAAAAAAAATAAATAAATAAAGTCCTATAAAGTGTAGCCAAATGTATGGTATTAAATTCGAATATTTACTCATATTCAATCAAGAGAAATCAGGCAAAATGCGCCGCTCTCTCTCTCTCTCTAGCATCGCCGAGCTGAATTCAGCGCGAGGCTTCAAATAATAGTTTAGTTAAATTAATTAAGATGAGTGAGGACCTGTAAAGTTAATCAAATATTGTCAAATATAAAGGATAGGTTGAGGTTTTGGTGAGCTGTTTCAATTATTTGAAACCGAAACTAACTGAAACTGATATTATTCTGCGCACTATTAGAAAGGCTTTGATTTTGTTTTAAATGAATTTTTATTTTATATTAATTATTTTTTAATTCATTTTAAATATTTTTATTATTTTTATTGATCAAATATTTTTTTCATAAGATATATATTTTTTATTTTTGATGTATTAATTTTTATGATCTTTTTAAAGTTTTTTATTCTTCCTTTTTTATCTTTATATTTTTTCCGTCTATAGTAAATGTCAGTTTTTATTTCTAATTTTTCTCATTTTATTTATAATATTTTTAATCCCTTTTAAACTGTAAATGTTCAGCGGCACAGTAAATGAGGGTCCTCCTCCAGTGTAAATAACCGATTGCTTGATTAATGTTCAATGTTGCAAACCCAGTTTTTACATAAACAATAAACAGAATAAAGAATAAAATAACATTGCTGATGTATCTTCAACAGCACATCGCATCCTATTCACTTCAATGGAGAGAGCCACTGCATACAGGCTGGGTTGGGTTGCGTTGCGTTGAACGCAACCCCGCATTCTTTATTCAAATGAATCAAGCCGCCGCGCTGCTTTCAGCTAATCAGGGACTTCACACACACACACACACACACACACACATTCGAGCCTTACACACACAAACGGCAAAATATGGATTTATATAGAGCACAGTAAAGTTCATTTAATCATTAAAAGTTTAAAATTGACTACACCTGTAGCCTTATTTGGATTCAAGATACGCCCACACGGCGAGAAGAGAGATCTGGTGTTCTGTCGACTTGTGCTACCCTGACAAACCGTGCTACCCTTTTGTGTATATTTAAAGGTAAAAGCACAAAAGTAGCACAATATTAGAGCATGTTTCCAGCAGAAGTTCATGTACTATGTTTGGATAGTCTAAATCACCGTATCAGGGTAAAGTTATGGTAGTAAGAGTTTATTATAATCTTTTTTTTATTTTAAGATCATATTTTATTATTATTATTATTATTATTATTATTATTATTATTATTATTATTATTATTATTATTATTATTAATTGCCATTACACTTTGACAATGTAATGACAGTCCAGGTTATTAAATGAACAAAAAATATTAGAAAAACAGAATTATTATAGTACACTTGAAATAATAATACAAATGTAGGTTAGCACATGCGCAGTGTCTTTAGAAAGCGTGTATCGATGGGTAGCATAACTCGACAGAACACCTGGCATGGCAGAATGTGTTGAATAAAATACGTGTTCTTGTCCTGTGCGGCCCAGCCTCACCCAGTCTCTACCTACAGCGGCCCCCAGATAGAATAAGATTGAGACCACTGCTATAGAGCCAGAGAACCAGCTTAAGTTCCAGACCTGAAGATTCAGACCAGTAGTTCCAATGAACTTAATACACATAAACAGTCCACAAATACAGCTACAAACTACAAAAGCATACAATAGACCCAACAATAAATGCTTAATGTTCCTACAAGTACAGGCGTTTAACAAATATCACTCATTTGTATCTCTACAGGACGCCAGAGCAGCCAAAACATTAAGTACACACAAAAATCACCAGTCACACGGCATATTACTTAGTTTCACATTGAAGGGCAGCCTTTAAAAAGGCTTTTTAATATAATATGACACAATATCTGTCTTATTTCCATGATAGTTAGCTAAATATTTAATTAATCCAGCATGCGCTCTCCGTTTTACTACTAATCAATGCGCGTAGCCTGACCCCTTCATCCGAGCGCAGAGAAGGGGCTAGGCAGCCATGGCCCCGCCCCCGGAGTGAAAAGCATGAGTCTTATTGGTTAGATTGTCCTAAGACTTTTCTAATAGACTCATTACTACACCCTTCTCAAAATCAGGAGAAGGGTCCGCGGACACGTGAGCAGAAGACATTTTAAAGAGCTTTGATTGGTCAGTACCGCTGTCAATCATACAGTCCTATAGCAACGAAAAACACTGGCTAATGCTTTGAATCAGTTGCTGTTTTTTCGTTAATCTATAAAATAAATGCTTACACTTGCAATAATTATATACATCCTGATAAAAAAATATGTAATTATTTACATGCACATTTGGTCAGCCCTTAGAAGGCCTTAGATGCCTTACTGCACACCACTGATATGTATATTGAATATGAATTATACATAATACTTAAGGCTGGACAATAATTTA
Organism: Astyanax mexicanus; assembly: GCF_023375975.1. NCBI lineage: Eukaryota > Metazoa > Chordata > Actinopteri > Characiformes > Acestrorhamphidae > Astyanax > Astyanax mexicanus. The sequence continues at coordinate 3,542,505 of NC_064411.1, forward strand.
AAATCACTGATTGTCTCCAATAATGTTTTTGTATTTTTAAACGAATATATTTTTTATTAAATATTGGCCTGGAGGTCTAAGACAGCAATGGTCCTCCAACTAAAAAATATTCTTAAGAGGCATTTAGTATTTACAGCATCTGTTACCGACTGACGTTCATTAGAGAGAGCTGCGTCAGTTCAGTGCATTAATTTGAGAAGAAAAGACAGAACCCAATAGGCATATGTATAGCCATACACCTTATATAAGGTGTATACACCTTATATAAAGTTCTTAATACTGTTGTATAAAAGAAAATGAAAGGTGGGTTAACCCCCACCTCTCGTCCGGGGTACAACTCCCCTACGTGTTCGTTTGATAGAGAGTCGTAGGCAGGTGGAGTGAAGTTGAAAGCAAACCAAGTATTTATTACTGAATTCAGGAGAACCAATACATACAAGACAGTTAACAGCCGTCCCAGTAGAAGTTCTGACCCCCCTCTGATCTGACTCCATGTTTATACCCCAAATGACGTGAAACCTGCTGATGAGGCGTTGCTAAAATCATCTCATGTTAGCATGCGTAATTTCACGTGTTAGTACTCAAGTTTCACAGGTCTGACCGGACCACTAATGTTTGGCCTTGATTGTGTCCAGCCGGACAGTGTGGTATTGTTTCAAGAATTGACTGGGTCCAGTCAGACAGTGTGATATTGTTCCAGTAATTAGACAGTGCCGCCCTCCCTATGTGCGCGTGTCCTCCTCCCGCTTTGGTAGGTGAAGAACTTTGCACGCACAGAGAGAAAGGCCGCACTGTTCGTCTCGAAGTCTCTTTTGTATCAATTCAGTTCATCCAGAGTGCACTAGCTGATGATTGATGGCCGTTAGTCAGAAACATGCAGTAAACGAAATGCTTCAAGCATAAGCTACACACGTCACACAATGGATTCCATATATTATATGTTAATGTGTTAGTAGCGCGTGGTTAGTCCGCCATATAATAGGTCCTATGTGTTAGTAAACGCCTTATGTATCATGTGGGTTAATTTGTCATAATAAGGTTGGTGTTAGTCACATGCCTGATCAAACAGTGTTTTACTATATATGTAAAGAATATACTGTGATTATTGGTTAATCTTCTATATAAATGCGTGTAAAATACACTGTGAGTAATAAAAATGATCAAATACAATGTGAGTATTGGTTATGCATATAGAATACAAGGTTTCACACAATGATTATGTAATTATAGATACTAAGATAAGTAATCATAACTGAAAGATATTTGTCAATACATTCAAGGTAAAATAAACAGTTACTCTTCAATACCAATACAGAAATGAAGAAATGTATTGTGTGTAAAGGATGATTTACACTTCTTACATAGATATAGGCTTCATAAATGTATTTAAAGTAAAAAAAAAAAGTATTTATTGATTTTAATAGTTCCTAGATTTTTTTTTTGTTACAGATGTACTGAGCCATGAGACTGCAAAAATGTATATAAAAAACTGTATGCTAGAACTGCATCATTTTTAATTTCTGCCTTGAATGTCCTGAATCATTACTACATCTCTGCTGTTTGTAACAAATCAAACCACATTTACATACGTAGTGAGTGACTCCTTAGAGGGTTCTTAAAAGGTTCCCTGGAACCGGCTCCGGCACCAACACTTTTTTGGTGGAAAAGAGGTATAAGAAGAGCCGGCTCTTTCGGCTTCCAAGTAGCTCCTTATATTTTTTGGTTGCTTAATTCAATTTATTACCAAATTATGTGTATAATGAATTAATAGAGTTGAAACATACATTATATAAAATATATATTATTTATATGGCTTTATTTTTATAAAAAATAAATAGTGAAATACAAAAACAAAGGCCCATCTCAAGTAAACAAACAGGTCCAATGTAAATGTGTATATTAATTTCAAATGTGCAACTCTATACAGTGAAATAAACAGCGCTCAACACCATCAACAAAGTGTCACTCAACAAAATAAAAAATAATTGTGCAAATAAAAAAAAACAAGCATCCAGGTGATGTTTTTTGAAAACTTTAGCAAAGATTGACATAAAAAGGAGCTCATGTTTGAGGGTTTGATTGGTTTCTGTTATGATCTGCCCTGTTGTGGAAGAAGGAGCTGATGTTGCTACAAAACACAGTTTATGTGAGGTCACATGTGTAAGGTGTGGGTAGATCAAGCACTTCAATGTTGAATGCTCTTTTTGTCAATCAGAACGTGAATCATCTTTTTTTATGTTCCATTGTATCTTAATTCTGGCAAGACTTTTCTTCTTTCTATTTAAAGAAAACTAAAATCTCTGTAAATGTGAACCTTGGTGATATATATGTTTTTTTTTCATACACTGATCTTGATTTTAAGTATATTATTAATATTATTATTTTATTGAGTAAATACTACTATCATCATTGTAAATACTTGATTTGATATCTTCTTACTGGACTTTACTCCACTTTTGAAATCCTTTAGATATTGCTAATAATAAGAAATGTCTAAAAACTGTAAGAGTTTATGAGGAGCTTTCACTGTTGCCTCTTGTTAGTATTTCTCTATTTCTATCATTAGTTTTCTTCCTTAATGTATATTTTTTTATGATGTCTTCTATTGTGGTTTATTTGTATCATCGTAAAACTTTAATTTATACATTTATATTATATTATACCCATCACTAATAACTACAGTGCCGTAGTTTAACACTTTGTTGTTGTGCTGTTGTACCAGAAAAGAATGTAGACTGTTAAAACTTACTCCTATCACCATGTTCTGTGTTACAGGAACCAGAGTCACTGAAGATCACAGTGGAGATGGAGATCGTGGGAATCTCCACAAAAGGCGATGAGACTGTTCTCCTCAGTGACAGCATGGAGGAGTTCAGCGTTCCCGCCACTGTGTGGAGTGGTGATGTTAAAAGTAACTGTTGTGAGGGAAGGGGAGGTAATTTTAAACATTGAAAGCCCACTTTTTAATGAACCATAATGTGGTAATTCGACAAGTTAAGTTTTTGTGTTGTGTTTGTAATATTTCTTAGCATGTTCTGTTAGGGTTTTTTGGGTGGGCGGGAGGGCATGTGTTTGTGTTTTTGATTGTTTATGTGTGTGTTGTGTTTAAACTAATTCAAAATAAAATGTGTTTAATTGTTTTTATACCTGTCTTTTGAATTTAAACACATTCATTTAAGCTTACTATCCTTTCCCTGCTAAAACAAATATTCTATGGTTTCTATATTTTTCTGCTGGTTTTGTGGTGTTTTGCAGTGTTTTTCTAAAGGTTTTTATCAAAATGTAAAAGTCTATTTAAGCCCTTTTAAACCCTTTGAAAGTATTTTCTTCAAAATGGGCATTTTTCAGAAAGACATGTGCTTGTGGTTTATGATCATAACAGTTTCTGCTTTTAAGAGTTTACACTGCTGGGCTGAAGCTATACTAAACCATAAAGAGGCATATCTGTGCTGCACCACCATTTATTCAATGGTATTTGGATATTAGCATTTAACCAAAAGTTTTAGAACACAGCTCAATCAGACAAACGTATTGGCATTCCACCATTTAGCCATTTTTGTGCATTATATTTATTGTTTTATTCTGTTCTTTTTTTGTATATTAAAAAAAAAGTTATTGCTGGAAATGAATCAATCTGCTGTCAACTTCAGGAAGCTTCGGTTGATTCATCACTTCAGAACAACCTCAATGTACAATGTACAAAAGTTATAAGTCACTCAGATTTAGGAGACTCGGTTAGTCTTATTTAGAAAATGTTGACCATACATTTATTATATATAAAATTGTAAAATGTGAAGTTTTAAAAACAGTTAGGTTTAGTTATTCTTGTGATTCGACTCCTACTGATTCATTGAACAGAATAAAGTGAAGCTTGTGCAACTGGAAAGTCATTCAGCTCTTTCTGAGGTAAGATGTGGTGGATATGGTGGTGATAAATTACGATATTATAAAGTCACTTTTCATATTGTATGGGAATAAGTAATGTTTTATGTGATGTATGATAATATGGAATATGTTTATTTGTATATCATGTATTTATGGTGATACGTTTTTTATTATTATACGTTTATTCGTTGATAATCTCAGAGGCTCACTTTGTGGCTGCTAGCTAGCTTTCTAGTTATAATTACCAAACATGAACGCTAGCCAACACCTAAACGCGGTTCTCTTTCAGAAAAAATACCTTAAATGTCTTTAATTGATACTCGGATGTACAAATTAAGATCATTCAAGTTTTCAAAGAGGTAAAACCTGCTTTCAGTGTCTAGCCATAATAAGAGAAAGTGAGCAGCTAGCCATAGCTCACTTTATCTCAGTCCTAGGCTGTATTCGAAATGGCATACTACTATACTGCATACTGCACTAGTATGTACTGCATACTACACACCGCCCAGTATGTAGTATTCAGTACTGCAACACTTTTGATTGTAGTACCCTACACGGTCCCGTGACACACCAGTCAGTGCTCTGAAGTGCTCAGAATTCCTCAGAGTGAGATGTAAACAGAAAGAACATGAAAAATGTCCTACCTTTTCATTATTAAGACTAATGAGATCTGCATACTGTCCAGAACTGCAATTGCTGCTTTAATTTTAGAGTTTAATGTAAGTTCAGTTAACCCAATTCTAACAACCATTTAGCAGCAGCCCCCACAACCCAAGTAAGTTCCAGTTATATTTAAATATGTTTTCCTATTTATTTTAGTAGATTACTATTTTCATCTATGTAAGTACCAACAAGAAGAAAACATTTAAACAAACCCTCAATGATATTTACACAATCTCAACAATAAAAGAAATGAGACACATTGCATCACCGCAGAGATAATTATTAAAGCTTTTAAACTGCAGTTTTAATCCATTTAAATGAGCTCTGTGTGTAACTCCAGCATCAGTAGCAGTAATGCTAGTAAATCTACTGAATACAAAACATTAGTTTTAGAAAATGGAAATATAGAGGTACGTTTTCTGTCCTATTTTAGTGAAATACTTTGTTCTACTTTGTAAAATTAAAGGAAAACTACAGAGAAGTAGTTCTACAGTGTTTTAAATGAGAGTTTTAGCTGTTTAGCTCCATTCAGCTCCATGCATTGAGGACTCCCTCGCGGGCTCCCTCTAGCGGTGATGGGGTATAATGTGATATAGCGGGGGAGGGGGCGGGGCTCCACATAACCCGGATGACGCTGAGCTTCCGGGGTCTGTAGCTGGAGCGGAGGAAGAGCGGGATCAGCTGAACTACAGAAGGTACGGAGAAGTTTCTCTCTCTCTCTCTCTCTCTCTCTCTCTCTCTCTCTCTCTCTCTCTCTCTCTCTCTCTCTCTCTCTTTAACACGCTGTTCTACATTCACCCCTACACCAACACCACCTTCAGCACCTTCAGCATGTGCAGCATTTACACCACCAGCACTGGATCTTCTCCTAGCTCTGCTCAGCAGTCTGCAGTAGGGGGTCGCGGAGCTGGGGATGGGGGGGCTTTACAGATCATACACAGGATAAAGGAGCCTCACACTCCTGCCCCCCCTCCCCCACATCACTAACACACACCTGAGATAAATCAGTTCTGTGGAAATTCCTTTTTAAGTTTGTGTGATCAGTCTCTACACATTTCTTAGTTACACTAATTTAGTTTAGTTTAGTTAATTTTACTTTACTTAATCCGGTTCCACCACAACAGTTGCTGGTAAGTCATGTGACTCTCCCGTCAAAATAAAAGTCCACTTGTAAAATATTAAATGTAAGAATGAAAGATTTAGTGATTATAGTGAGGAAAAGTTCAGGCAAGAAGAGGAATTTCACAAGTAACATTTATTAGCTTACTGATTTAACAGAAAACTTGCTATTTCACTGTAATAACAAACACAAATATTAGCAAATTACAACATCTTTAGCCCCGCTGTTTTTAAGAAATCCCAGTTAAACCATTACTGTGGAATACAGTCTCCAGCTGCTCTTTTGCTGATACTTTAATAATGATGATAATAATAATAATTACAAAAACATGAATTTGATAATAATAATAAGAAGAAGAATCACACTTTGAGCAACTTGACAAAAATACACAATTAAACATTTGTGTAAGAGGTTAAAAAGACTACAAAAATAATTGAAAAAGAACTACATAAAATAATATGAATTCTTACAAATTGTTATAATTGTGTTAACCTTTAGTAAACAAAAGAGACTCTTATGTTTTACACTCCTGTTGGAGGTTGGTTGATGTGTTGTAACAGTAAAAAGGTCATTATTTTGCTGTGATTTTATTTTGAACTACAATTCCCTGCACCAACAAGACAACTGCATCGGATCAACATTTCCAAAAAACACATCTTGAACTCAGGAGCGCATATCACTGTTAGCCTGAAGCCAGTGTGGTGGAAAATAATGAACTGTTATCAGGAGTTGTTAAAAAAAAAAGTCAGGTTTGTGAAGCATTGATTTGGATTAATGTATTTGGTTAATGTGTGGAAACTTTTATAAATTGGTTTAAAGGAAAAAGCTTTGGACATCATCTGTCGTGATGAAGAACAAATCAAGCATCGGCAATGTGATTTGAACCAATGTGTGTCGTTTTTTCGGCACACGCCTCAAAGCTTCAGATTAAAGGGTAACATCACTCACTTAGAATGACTTAGAATCTCTTTAGTTAATTGACCTGCTTTTATTTTAATATTCAATGGCATTTTTCTTTGTGTTTTCCAGAAATTAAAATATTTTCCTGAAATTCATCACCAACAACCAGGATATTTAACTAAGAGCAAAGTTAAACTGCTGAAAGAGGTGAAGCAAAAGCCATCCAGAAGAATCTCCAGAACACGCAAAAATTGTTTGCTACATTTAAAAGACAAATGAAGCCAAGTCCCGACATGGAGAAACATCAGCACTCTGTCAAGAGTTTTACTAAACAGAGTGATCTCAAAAAAACACCAGCGCATTCACACAGGAGAGAAACTGCATCACTGCTCAGACTGTGGGAAGAGTTTTAATCAACAGAGTAATCTCAAAAAACACCAGCGCCTTCACACAGGAGTGAAACCGTTTCACTGCTCAGACTGTGGGAAGAGTTTTAATCAACAGAGTCATCTCAAAAGTCACCAGCGCATTCACACAGGAGAGAAACCGTTTCACTGCTCAGACTGTGGGAGGAGTTTTAATCAACAGAGTAATCTTAAAATACACCAGCGCATTCACACAGGAGTAAAACCATATCACTGCTCAGACTGTGGGAAGATTTTTACTACCCAGAGTGATCTCAAACAACATCAGCGCATTCACACAGGAGAGAAACCATATCACTGCTCAGACTGTAGGAAGAGTTTTATTACACAGAGTAAACTTAAAATACATCTGCGCATTCACACAGGAGAGAAACCTTATTACTGCTCAGACTGTGGGAAGAGTTTTAATCAACAGGGTCATCTCAAACTGCACCAGCGCATTCACACAGGAGTGAAACCATTTCACTGCTCAGACTGTGGGAAGATTTTTACTACCCAGAGTGATCTCCAACGACACCAGCGCATTCACACAGGAGTGAAACCATTTCACTGCTCAGACTGTGGGAAGAGTTTTAATCAACAGAGTCATCTCAAACTGCAACAGCGCATTCACACAGGAGAGAAACCATATCACTGCTCAGACTGTGGGAAGAGTTTTAATCAACAGAGTCATCTCAAACTGCACCAGCGCATTCACACAGGAGTGAAACCATTTCACTGCTCAGACTGTGGGAAGAGTTTTAATCAACAGAGTGATCTCAAAAAACATCAGCGCATTCACACAGGAGAGAAACCGTATCACTGCTCAGACTGTAGGAAGAGTTTTATTACACAGAGTAAACTTAATATACATCAGCGCATTCACACAGGAGAGAAACCGTATCACTGTTTCGACTGTGGGAAGAGTTTTACTGAACAGAGTAAACTTAAAATACACCAGCGCATTCACACAGGAGAGAAACCATATCACTGCTCAGACTGTGGGAAGAGCTTTAATCGACTGGAGACTGTCAAACGGCATCAGCGCATTCACACAGGAGAGAAACCATATCACTGCTCAGACTGTGGGAAGAGTTTTAATCAACAGAGTAATCTCAAACTGCACCAGTGCATTCACACAGGAGAGAAACCGTATCACTGCTCAGACTGTGGGAAGAGTTTTAATCAACAGAGTCATCTCAAACTGCACCAGCGCATTCACACAGGAGAGAAACCATATCACTGCTCAGACTGTGGGAAGATTTTTACTACCCAGAGTGATCTCAAAAAACACCAGCGCATTCACACAGAAGAGAAAAATGTCCCAAATTTGTCCCATGGCAAATCATAAATTCCACCAGAAACAAATATGAACTGTATTTAACAATGGATTTTACAGGTTCAGCAAAACTATTCTTATCCAGGGATGATGTGTATAGAATTCCATGTTATGTTTGTATGTCTTGTAAGTTTGAATATTCCAGGACATTCTTTGTGAGACAGAGCTCAGTTTTTAGGTTAGTTACTGTTGCGCAGTAAGGTTACAGGCTCATTCACTCCCTCTGCTGGTGTTCTTGTTTGTCTATGGTTCAGTCCAATTAAAAATCTGTTACTATAGAGGGATACAGAGGGATATTTGGTTGTGTTGTATTACTCAAGTTTTATACTCTCTTATCTTTTCCTTATTGAATATTAAATGTTGCTTATGGTTTTTTTAATCTCCAAAGTTACTAAGAATATCCAAATAATGTAGTTTCTAAATTGTTTTTATCCAGTACAAACTATTATCTTTGTATTACTTCACCTCTATATTTACCCATGTGTGTTTTAATAAACGGCTTTTATATTGCAGATCTCCAGTCTCATTGTGTTTTCTCAACATAAGTTTGACATGAAACCTATAGGCCTGAGATTGTCATATCCAGTTATATTAAGACTATGGTTTGTGTTTTTTTTCTCCTAAATCTCTTGTAATGTAACTATGCATAACCAGTCATATTAAGACTATGCTTGAAGTGCAAACAGAAACGGAACATGTTTTAAGCACAGTACAGTCTTGTTGGTCACTCTGTTACCGTCTGTCACTCTGTTAAAAGTAGCAGAAGCATCTTCTATGCCAGGAGTATTTAATTAGAATTCAGAATGATCCAGTTATACAAAATTCCTCGCCTGTCTCTCTGTCGCACTCGGCGTGACTTTAGTTTTCGTCCGTTCTCGTTTTTCCGGCCATTCTCGCCCAGGCTCACAATCTCCTTATAAAGGCGTTTTTTCACGGCCATGTCCCAATTCAACAGCCGGAGCAGCGGGCCCGCGACCCTGACAACACGGGTTCGATCCCGCGTGAGGAGCGGTGTGTTTATTTATTTATTTTTTCCACGTCTGCACAGATCTGATTGACTGAAGAGAGTGGTTGGTGATATTACCTCACACGTGATTGGTCTGTGATTTACTGCGCCGCAAAGCGTGTATACAATTAAATCCTTCTCAATAGGTTTGGGTCCGGACCCGGACCACGGTCCGCCCGTGACCTCTGTTCTATGCAAATTCCCCGAATTTTCCTCTTCTGCTCACTGCTCAACCACCAAACTCGCTGCTACTGTGTTGCCAGTTGCCAGTGTTGTATCTTAAAAAGTCCACACTAAACTGTGAGAGGTTTAAGCTTGACGAGAAATATCGTCACGTCTTAATCTCGTGAGATCTCGTGCCACGATACAGGATTTGCTATTTTACTGACCAAATGTATAAACAAAGCATTTCCTGTTTTACTGTCTATTGTTATTGTTAGCCAGCCTAGCTAAATGCACAAATGTAGCATTTGCTGTTTTAATGACTATTATTATTGTTTGCTAGCTAGCTAAATGTTCAAATATGCAGTTTGCTGATTTACTGAACATTATTATTGGTAGCTAGCCTAGCTAAATGTATAAATGTAGCATTTGCCGTTTTACTGACTTTTATTATTGGTAGCTAGCCTAACTAAATGTCCAAACAACAACAGTGTTTAACAGTGTTTTACGGCCGGTATTTATTTATTTTTTATTTCTTGCATATTTTTTTTCTTAAATGTAATTTGTATTCTCTTTCAAGCATTCATTCGGTATCTCAGTATGGGATACGCCACTCTCGCATATTCCTCATGTAGCCCCGGCTAATATATATATATATATATATATATATAGCACCTTTAGATTTTACAACTGTGAGATAAAACAGATAATACAAATAAAACTGATATAAACTACAAAGTGAAATATACAAGTTAGTGGAAAATTAACACTACATATACATATAATACAGAATAAGATACAGAAATAATTTTAACTATACATGCAGAAAAAAATATGTAATAAAGTAAAAAATAAAGGAAAGTAATGCTTAATCTTCCTTTGTTAATTTTGATTTATGTGGTAACTAATATGCGGAAGGAAGAAAAGCTTGCGCATTTACTAACAATTCCCTACTTTACCACATGATGCCACTAATTCCCACTCTCTCCGCACACTTTTGAAGGCATACGCATGCCTTAAAGGGGACATGAAACATTTCAGTTTGTACAAGTTTTCTAAGGGATTATATATAATGGAATTTATTTGGGGGGGATTTTTTTATATAAAATGTTTACACACTAAATTATAATATATTTATTTTTGTTACGTTTGAGCTAGGGCGCCGCCATGTTGCCCGTGCAGCGCTGGTGACGTCACGAGGTTGGTTGGTTTAAGATCCCAGGCATATAGCTAGAGGAAAAGCGCTTATTGTTTGTGGAGGTTATGGATGAAGATGAAGCTGAACTAGGCTAACATGGAGCATTTGCTCAGAGATCTTTCCTGTATAAACCTGAGCAGGACTTTTCAGATGCTTTTCTGAGAGCAAGGGGTTTTGGGAGTGTTTATTCTCTCTACGTGGAGCCGTGCAGAACCCTGCAGCGCGTCCAAAGCAGGTACTACCATCCCGTTAACCAGCTAGTTTATATACATTTAGCTATTTAACATGCAAAGTCCAGAGTCTATTAAGACTGAATGAAACGAACATGATTTAAGTGGATATTGAAACACCAAGGCACTGTTAGGTTGATAAACCGTTCAGTTTAGAAGTTAGAAAGCTTACTGGGTACTTAGCTTCATCTAGTTAGTGTTAGCTAGCGTTGGCTAGCTATAATAAGATAGCTAGCTAAGTAGCTAACGCTAGCTATGTTCTCTTTAAATTGTCATTTTATCTAGACTCTCGGTAACGGTACCTCTCGCTGCTCTGCTGGGTGAGCGCGGTGTTCTCGTTCCGTGCGGCTCGTACAGCTGCTGCTCTCATAGTAACGTTACCCATTCGGACGGTCTGTACATCTCAGCTGATCAGAGGAAAAATAAAAAACGGAGGAAAAAAGCCTCGGACTGCAGCTTATTTATCCGGCGCTAATGCTCCTGACTCAAACCCCTCTCCTTCACATAGTCCTGGTCTAGAAAGTGCTCGCCACTAACCCCTAGCATTGCGGCTAACCGGAGGATTCTCACGCTTCAGCGCTGCGAGCTCCCGCTGAAGGTATGAAAGTGAAAGTGAATATTTCTCATTCCTCACCCTATTAAATTTCAATACTACCAGTATTACTACACACAGGGACAATACAAAAGTGCTCCCCCGCTCTGCATTGAGTTTTGGTTTGGATTTTATGATCTATTGAGGATCTAAATTACGGTATTCTCATAGATTATAGTAGTGAGGCGTTCGAGAACCAACCTCGTGACGTCACGTTCAGCGCTGGGACAAGATGGCGCTGCCCTTACTTAAAAAAATGACATTTAGATTGCTTATTATTTTAATTCCGCTTCACTGACAACTGTTAAACTTATAAAATTAGTTAGAGTGAAAATACATCTTGTGAATTATACTAAATACTTGAAGTGTTTCATGTCCCCTTTAAACCTTGCTTAAATGTACGCTCGTTTTCACACCAAGTATTTCTTTATAAATCACAATTCTTGCGTGAGATGTTGCTTACGCACATTTCTGCCCTCTTTTTATGCGTACGCACTCTTTATAAATGAGGCCCCTGCTCTTTATGAGGCTTTGATTCAGCAGTAGATTCTCTCCTGTCAGATTCCTGTCAACATTAGCCTGTTAGCAGCTAACAGAGTTAGCAGGGAATTAGCTCTCTTTCTCTTATACTGTTTAATAAACTGAGAAAAGCACGAATAATTTATGGGTAAATTTATGAGATTAAACTAATTCAGATTTAATTAGTATAATTAAAGGCTGATTTTTGGTAAGTTAGGAAAAAGCTGAATTAGCTAGCTTCCTAGTGTTGGCTAAGCTAGCTACTGAATGTACCCAAAGTTTCTGAGGAGAAAGAGCATTTATTTTCTGTTTTCTGTGACCTAGAAAGGTTTTTAAACGGTTTGGAGGAACTAATTGCCACCATTCTAACAATTCTTAAAATTACTGTCTGTTTTAAGCTAATTTGCCTCAGTAAGAGTAAATTATCCTCAAGTTTTACCTCAGTTTATTTAATTGTTAGCGTTTACTAGCTAACAGATTTAACGTTTATTTACACAGTTCTTAAACTTAAATTTAGTTGTTTTTTTAAAACATTACTCACACCTTCACTGTTTCTTATAATTCATATATTCTTTTCTCTACAGTGTACAAATCAGTGAGTCTTGGTGAATGTTTCTGTTCTTATTATGGTAAATAGGGCCTGCAGAGATTTAATAGAAGAATCTGTTCTTTAGAACATAATGTTTTATATCATTATTAGAAGCACAAACACACCTGAGATTATTTATATTTATTTATATTTTACAATTACTGAGCCAAGAGTTGGCCCAAAGACTTCAGGAGCTAAATAGCTCCTCCACTGAGTCCCACCCACAGTGCCTGTAACCCTCATGCTTCCGCTTGTTTAGCCAATCAGAGCGATGCTGAGACTGAGGGGCCTCAGTTGGGGGCTTGCATACCACAGATAGAGAGGACTTCTGTAGAGGAACAGTGGAGATAGTGGACGGTGTGCAGCTTAGTAAAGTTTTGTGGGATTACCGAGGACATTTAATTCTTGTGTGCATTCAGATACCTGTAAGTACCTACACTGCTGTTTATTCATAAAGTGTAGATAACTATTACTTTCCTAGTTGTAGGTGTACTTTCAAGGAGTTACATGCTATGCTAACTGATCAGCTCTTTGTATAGCTCTGTATAGCTTCTAGCTGTTTCTGATCTGCCTATTATTATTACCAGATAACACCTCATAGAAGTGTGTATCTTTGTTTAGGTGTTAGTGTTGTAAATTGTAGTCAGTGATGTGTTTCAAGTAGTTCAAGTATCCCTTTCATATCTGTTGTTTCAGAATCACACACTCACACAGTCGGATTGCATTCATCTATTCTGTATATACCACAACTCCTCTGCTGCAGTAAATACTGTTTTCAGAGTACATCATCTCCAGCATTTTAATCAGATGCACCACAGTGGCTTCTACATGGTTTAATACCAGCTAGCTCTTCTTAACAATTACAATACGATTTTAAAATTGTCCTGTTGAAAATATTTATCATTGGTTCGTTTATTGTATCTATCAGAAGCAGACTGTATGCCCAATATCATTTATTTTACTCCAATGTTCAATACACAGAGTGTATTATTAATATAATGGCATGTTGAATCAGAATTCTCACAGTAATATATGTATACAGAAATAGAGGGTCAGGTGGACGGGTGCTTGTGTTACAGAGTGAACAGGGTGGATTTAACACAAAACTGCTTCACAAGACTCAGTGCTAGATAGTGTAAATGAAGCATCAGGCTGGAGGATTAACACATCAGTTCAGATATAATAAAGAAGACATTGTTTAGCTGTTTAATGCGTCTGAATATGTATTTAATTGGTAAATAAAATGATGTAGTAGATGCTTTGAACAGAACAGAAGTATTGGGGATAAATCAATAAGGATCATTATTCTGAATACGGTTTATATTTCATTTGATTTTATTTTTTTGGTCAAATGGTGAAAATGTTAGCTACAATAACTGTATTTATAATTATAATAATTATAACACAAAAATGATATTTGTATAAAAGGACGGGACTTTTATTGTGATGTTAGTTCTATCTCCGGTAAATCTTAGTGTTGCCTGATTCAATTACCTGTTCTAGAAACGGAGCTGACCACGTTTAGTATGCTCCGAGTTAAAGTTAGAAACTTACCTTCAGCCAAGTTCGTCTTAGAAAGAAATATATTTTTTCTTATAATGTTACTTTTATCAAAGAGTTATGTCTCCTGAATCAGAATACATTAATAAAGTCCCAGCGCAAAACTGTATTACCCAGCAACACTAGTTTTAGTACAGTCAAACCTCTGAAATCCACATATTTATACTATTCGCCTAGTATTAAACATGCTGTCAGTGGCTAAAGAAATGTATTTTTCTCCATATTGCTTCTTTAATTAAACATTAAATCATGTCGCTAGACATATCTGTATATGTTTAACAAAATATTTTAAATACTGGTAATATTTATAATAAATGTACATCAATTAACCATGCTTAAAACAGTTACAAACATTGTAAAATGCCTAAACTTTTTAAATGACAAATGTTTAAACATTCTTTATTATTAAAATTCCTTAAACTATTGGCTCAGATCATAAGTAATTAACAGGATATACTTAATTTTTACTTCATAATGCCAAATATTTCTCAACCCAAATGTTAGTTTCTTCTATTCTGTTTCTTCTCAGTTTTTTCCATTCTTTAAGTATATAAATTCCCTAAAATTCCTTCGGGATAAATAAAATAAAGTATCTATCTATAATGCTTGTTACGGTGGGTGACCCAGGCAGGTAGACGAGGAGACGGACGCAAGTGCAGGTAAGGGCAAAACAAATAATAATTTATTAAATAAATAACAAAGATAAACAAAGAAACAAATAAACACGTAACAAAGATAATAAACCAAAATAAACGAGGGGGACTAGAGAACATAAACAAACTAGAGAAAATAATAATGATAAACAAACAGGGAATATATACAAGGAGCACAACAGGCACAAGAACAGACAAAACAGGGCTGTGATGTCATGTAGATGCATGAAATAAGTCTTCGCTGATACTGTTCTTTGTATATAAGAAAATCTATTACAGAAAAAATAATAATTAGTACGAAGAACAGCATCATCAACAAGCACCCAGGTTTGCTTGGAGAGAGTTGTTTTCTCAAATCTGATCTGTAGCTCTCTGGCTTGAATTGCTGAAGTCCAGCCTTTTATGTTTGAAAACACCTCACATCTGGAAACACTTAACGTACGCTCCTATAGCGCACATACATAAGTAAGTCTGACTTACTGTATGGGAGGGGAAAGAAGTGTTCCCCTTTCTAATGTGTTTAAGTTAGAGCCTAACTCCATCTGTTCCCTGTGGTCCAGAGGCCATTCTGTGTGGAAAATATATAGAATAATAGTGAATAACCCTGCTTAATGGTAAATAACCCTGCTTGCAAATATGTATGCTCAAATATACGTCAATATAATCTTTGGAGTTTTAAAGATGTTAAGAAGGTGTGCAAAGCGATTCCTTTAGCATTGATTCAGTTAATCAAACAAGTCATTTTATATTCAAAGGTGACTGTTTCGATGCCCACATTAAAAGTGAACGACTGTAATTTAGTTGACTCCAAGTGTAATAATAAGACTATCAATGATGATTTGAAACAAAAGATTTACTATGAATATAATGGAGCTTCTTTCAAGAAACTTCCTAATAATAAGAATATAAATATGACTTTTGATTATTCCAAATTTGTTAACTGGCCCATATCTCCTAAAGTGAAGGAGACCCATTTCAAAATTATAAATATGATTTATCCTGTAGCCCTGTTTCTTGAAAAAATATTCAAATTTGATGTTGAATTATGTACTTTTTGTAAGTCAGAAAATGAATCTCTGGAGCATTTGGTTTTTTCATGTCAATATTCACACACTTTTTGGATGGACATCAGAAATTGGATTAATATCAAACTTAATATTCCTTCTTTTGAGGTGTAGGACATTTTGTTTTATATGAACAACTTAAGTTCAGCTTTCTCTGATGCCATAAATATAATTTTACTTTTAGCAAAATTCCACATTCACTGCAGTAACTGAAAGGGAAATAAGCCCTCTTTCCCCAGTTTCATGAATGAATTTAAGTCATATTATTCTTCATTAAGTAAATTAATGTAGCCCCTGGTAAATTTTGGATTTATTTTTATTTTATTTCGTAAAGTGCCTATGTTGTAAAGGGTTTAAAATCACTAAAAACTGTTTAATATGGTTAAAATGTTAAAATATATAAGTTCATGGGTAAAAAAAAAAACAAAAAACAAAAAGAAACTGTGTATAACAAATGTGTTAAAATACTGAGTATGAGACTTGTAAGTTGAAAAGCGTTTTCATTGGCTAAAAGTGTTGTCACTCATAGATAGAGTCTGCCTTGTCTGTTGATTGGTCTTTTGTCAGTAGGGGGCGGGAAGGAGAGGAGTGTGTGTGTGTTTTGGGAGAGAGCGAGGGAGACGGGGAGAGAGATATGGAGAGAGCGAGGGAGACGGGGAGAGAGATGTGGAGAGAGATAAACGCAGCATCTCAACGTAGGAAAATAATGTAAAACACGTTATATTTTGTGAGTTTGTTGGCAAGTCAGCGCTGTGGTTGTCAACAAGAGAGCCTTAAAGTGGACTGAGAAGCCCAAAGAGTTAGAAACGAGGGAAACGCTCCCTCGTAAAAGTTCAGTTCTGACTGAGGTTCTGCTGCTGAGGTGTGCACGAGACTCCGCTAGCATTAGCCCCATCGGCTAACAGCACTCCGGTCAGCTAAAGTTCGCTTCCCCAGTGGACTGAATCAGCGAGACTGAGTACCAGGTACAAGTGCACCGTTTTCACCTCCACCCTCACCAGATAGCGGTCTGAGCTGCCGCGAGGCTCAGACTTCCTCTGGCAACGCTGGATTTCCCTCTCAGAAGCAAGACTGCAGCTCTCTACTCCATTCCACTCCACGGACCTGAGTAGGCCAAGTGTTTCTTCTGGCGCGAAAGTTCGCAAAGCGGCCATTTAGTTGAGGCCACAACGTTCTCTACAAGCAGCTATTCAGGCCTGCAACGTACACACACACACAGACACTACAGAAAAAGGGGTACCCCGCATTTATTGTTTATTTGTTTTTCTCTAATTTTTTCTGAGTAATAACTGAAACCCTAAATTATCTGTCTCAAAGGTTTATTGAGTGTGGGCCCACAATAAGTCTGTTTTGATAATTAATAAGTCTGATACTTATCAATCTGGTATATCTGAAACTGCAGGGGGTAGTATAAATAACTATTTGTGTTTAATATGCCCATTGTTTTGTTTAACTCACTTTATATACTGGTTCTGTGAATTGAAACATCTCTTTTGAACAGCTAGATTGAGATAACTCCAGTATATACTGGGCTGGCTGGATTTTAAATAAATATACTAGCTACAGTTAAAGTCATTTCTATGGTTTATTTTTTATTTCTATTATAGGCTGTGTTTTATTTTGCTAGATCTAGTACAGAGTCACATATTGGATGGTTTAAGTTTCTTATACTATTCACACAAGTTACATATAAATGTGGCAGATGTAAGGTTTTACACATAGGGCTCAAGGTAATAACGGGTAGCAGTAATTAATTCCATATTATACAAACATTGTCTAGCAGCTCATTAATTATATGACAGAGCACGTACCCACCTAACTCATATAGCATAGCCTAGAGTTAAGGGGCACTACATTAAGAAAATGGAAAACTGGTAGAATCATCACACACCAGATCTCTAGTAAGCTTTTGTCTAAGATTATCATTTTATTACGTTGCTCTAGTCTGTATGTTTGTGTATGCTCCCCCTAGCTTCTAAATTGTAGCTATTATCCTCTACAAGAGTTTGTACTATTGTATATTGTTGTGTTTTGTATGTTGCTAAAAACAAAAAACTGATAGGTGTTTAAACTAATTATAATTAAAAAAAACTATTAAAATGTATAAGCCTGTGGTGTTTTTATTTATTTTTACACATACCAAGTCTGTAAACTACTTTACAGTTCACATTTCTGTAACCTTGTCACGTCTTGTGCTGTTAACTCCTCTGTCCATTCCACACCCAGCTCTAACGGAGGCTCTCAGTCTAACAACTACACTACCCAGAATGCACCACCCGCTGACATAACGCACACACCTGATCACGTGACACCTCACCTGCTTCCTCCAGGAAGTCCTGAATACTGATTACTGGCACTATAAAAGAGCACTCCACACAAACACCCACGCCGCGTATTGTAGGTTCTCCTCTTTACAAAGCGTTCTATATCTCTTGTCTCAGCTATTTTCGTGTATGACCTCTGATATTGGATTACCTGTGTATTACCTGGACTGTGTTTTCTCTACTGCCTCTTGGATTATCTCTGCTGCTGGATCTCTCGTGTTTGAACTCTGGACTGTTTCTTGGTTATGGTATGGTTTTGTCTACATTGCTCCTGTTATTGGTGATTACCTGTTTTTGTGTACCAATCACAATCTACCTTTGTTTATTATATAATAAGCATTGTTTTATCAGTATCTGTACGTGTCTGCATTCTGTACATACCATGACAAATCTAGATAGACTGGGAGATAAATTACAAACAAAATACAAACATCAACCAGAAAATAATTTGTAATTAATAATAATTGATAATTATTAATAATTGTCTTTGTTCTGGAGCAGTTGATTTATAAACTGTGCGTTTTACACTGTGTCAGTTTAGTATTAACAGGTGTATGACATTTTAGAAATTTAATTAGTTTAGCATTATAGCAAACCTATTTGGGTTATACCCATCTTATGGGGGGTGGTCTTTGACCAGTTGTAGTATTTCTCAAGCTAACAAAGAATTTTTTTTCCTTAAAATACACAGCACATTATTATAAATAACAGCTGTCTGCGCCTGGTTTTGCTGGACCTGAAATTCTGCATGGTACATTTTATCAGTGTCATGGTGAGCACAGAATGTAGACACGTGCAGATACTGATAAAATTGTGTTTATTATAAAATAAACAGATGTAAGACGTAGTCAATACAGAAAAATGGGTAATCCCCAATAACCAGAGCAATGAAGACAAAACCATACCATAAACAAGAAACAGTCCAGAGTTCATACACGAGAGATCCAATGTCAGAGGTAATCCAAGAGGCAGTAGTGAAAACACAGTCCAGGTAATACACAAGCAATCCAATATCAGAGGCAAAGGCAATAATCAGCGTCGAGAAAAACAAAGGCAAGGTCATACACGAAATAAACTGAGACAAGAGATAAAGTAACGCTTTGTAAAGAGGAGAACCTACAATACGCGGCGTGGGTGTTTGTGTGGAGTGCTCTTTTATAGTGCCGGTAATCAATATTCGGGACTTCCTGGAGGAAGCAGGTGAGGTGTCACGTGACCAGGTGAGTGTGTGATGTCAGCGGGTGGGGCATTCTGGGTAATGTAGTTGTTGACCTGAGAACCTCCGTTAGAGCTGGGTGTGGAAGGGACAGAGGAGCTAACAGCACCAGACGTGACAATCAGCAAGCTCATAAATTTGCCAAAACTCTGTGATTCATGTTTAGAAATGGGAACCAAATACCATGTCTCCAAATGTGGTCCTGTATCAATATCCTACTAACCATTAAAAATGAGGTACAACACGTCCATCAAAATATCAGTTTATTTTATTCTCAGAGAGAGCATGAGAGCGAACCCCCCATCCCTCTCAACACACACCCCCTCCACCAACACACACACACACACACTTTCCATGCCCATTCCTTTGTTGCAGGATGGCGTGAATGTAATAAAAACTCTTCACAGCTCTGTAAAACTTAAAATCCTTCATTTTGACACCACGGTATACAAACTGTTGGTGCTGGCAAGTCATGTGACTACCGTCAAAATAAAAGTCAGCTTGTACAATTTTAAATGTAAAAATGGAAGATTTAGTGATCATAGCGAGGAGAAGTTCAGGTTTAAAAAGTAATTTCACTAAGTAACGTTATTTGGCTTACTGATTTAACAGAAAACTTGCTGTTTCACTGTAATAGTAAACACAAATGTTAGCAAATTAAAATATATTTAGCCCTGCTGTTTTTAAGAAATCCCAGTTAAACCATTAAACAGCTGCTCCTTTGCTGATACTTTAATAATAAAATACAATAAAACATGAATTTGATGACAATAAGAAGAATCATCACACTTTGAGCAACTTGATAAAAGTACACAATTTAACAGAATGGATTAAACTGAGAAGAAACAGAATAGAAGAAACTAACATTTGTGTAACAGAGTTAAAGACACTACAAAAATAATTTAAAAAAATACATAAAATAATATGAATCCTTAGAATATTATTATAATTATTTTATCCTTTAGTGAACAAAAGAGACTCTTGTTATGTTTAACACTCCTGTTGGAGGTTGTTTGATGTGTTGTAACAGTAAAAAGGTCATTATTTTTCTGTGATTTTATTTTGAACTACAATTCTCTGCACCAACAAGAGAACTGCGTGTTTTATTTATTAATTGTCCCTCCGCGCCCCCCGTAGCTCCAGAGGAGCTTGAGTGCAGCGCAGGAGGTAAACAGAGCTGAGGAGCTCCGTGAAAAAGTGCTGTTTTAAGCAAATATAAGTATTTTTGAGAAAATTACTGGGAAAATGAGCTCTTATATCAGTTCTAGTCACTCTTCTGTGCATTTTTAGCGGGTATTGAAGCATATTTTACCTAATAATTAATTATTTCTGCCCCGGTCGGGTTATCAGCTCTGAGGTACAGCCGTTTCAGCACCAAAACACTACATGTGACTGAGCCTGAAAATGTGTGTTCATGTGCTGTATTTACTTCCTTTTCATGTTTTATAGATGTATATCCAGTTGCAGATGCTTAATAATCGACTGGGATTATTTTTGTTGTGTATGTGCAGGTATGTTGTGGTTCTTTCTCAACGTTTCGTTCTGCTGAACCGACTACTAGCCTAAACCCCAGCCTGAACTCCAGCCTGTCTGACCCGATGCATGAACTCGGGCTGGCGAGAATTCCCCCCGCTGTTCTCGGGCTCTGTCAGGTTCAGCAGAAGAAAATGTTCTGTGTTTTAATGTAATAAATCACACTGTGATTTTTGTGCTGATCCACCAGTTACAGCTTATCTGCGCGTTTAAAGCTCAACGCATGAATTAATTGATGCGCTGCGCAGGTCAGGCAGAACGTGCGGGATTGAGTCGGTGATATGTAGGAGATGTATATGCAGTTGCAGACACTTAATAATCTGCTGGGTTATTTTTTGGTGTAAACGTGTAGAGAGAATAAAGGCAGGAGGAGAGAATGAGACCTGCCTCTCCGTCTGCTCTTTAACAAGCATACTAGAGCAGCAGACGAGCTGCTTGAGAAATATTTGGCATTATGATGTAAAATGCATCAGAATAAGTGGATTTCTAAAAATGTGTCCACAATATCTGACATAAATTTGTTAAATGACTCTAAACAAGACATCACATATTTCTAAATTACCAATGTTTAAAAATGTAGTAGATCCTGTTAACTAAGTCGTGAGTTTTTAGGAATTTTAATGGTGAATAATGTCTAACTTTTGTCATGTAATAACTAGTTGAAGCATTAATTAAAAATTTTACAGTGTTTCTTACTGTTGTAAGCACAGTTGACCGATGTAAACTAATTGTTAATGTTACCTGTATTTAAAATATTTTGTTACATATACAGATATGCCTAACAACGTGACTTAAGGTTGAACAGAAGTAACATTATAAAGAAAAAATATTTATTTCAGCTGCTGACAGAATGTTTTATACTGTACTATTTCACAATAGTACAATTTAGTACTTATTTTATTATCTACATTATTTCATGCATTTATAAGTTAAAAAAAAGCTTTTATCAGTTTTAAACTCTGGCTGTATTCGGAATGGCATACTACTATACTGCATACTGCACTAGTATGTACTGCATACTACACACTGCCCAGTATCTAGTATTCGGTACTCCAACATTTTTGATTGTAGTACCCTACACGGTCCCGTGACACACCAGTCAATGCTCAGTCAGCATAATTTAGTGTAAAGGAAAAGGCTTCGGACATCATTGGTCACATAATCAATGTAGAACGAATCAAGCTTCGACACACGTTTCTTTATTTCTTTCTTTCTTTCTTTCTTTCTTTCTTTCTTTCTTCAAGTTCTCAGTTTCTAGTGAGACCAGAACAGAATTAAGAGTGTCTGAACAGTGGGAAGTCCTTATAAAGGCACTAAACAGGTGGCTGGAAGACCACCAGCGCCCCCTTTTTATGGAAATGTGAAGATGTCTCTGTAGTTTTATCTGTATAGTTTAACTGATTTAGGCAGTTCTGTTCAGTTAAGTGACCTGCTTTTATTTTAATATTCACTGGCATTTTTGTCTTTTCCAGAAATGAAAATATTCTCCTGAAATTCATCACCAACAACCAGGATATTTATTAAAAGATCAAAGTTAAACTGCTGAAAGAGGTGAAGCACAAGCAATCCTGAAGAATCTCCAGAACACGCAGAAATTGTTTGATGCAGACAAATAAAGCAAAGTCCCAACATGGAGAGATATCAGCACTCTGTCAAGAGTTTTACTAAACAGAGTGATCTAAAAAAACATCAGCGCATTCACACAGGAGAGAAACCACATCACTGCTCAGACTGTGGGAAGAGTTTTACTAAACAAAGTGATCTCAAAATACACCAGCGCATTCACACAGGAGAGAAACCTTATCACTGCTCAGACTGTGGGAAAAGTTTTACTGTACAGGGTAGTCTCAAAAAACACCAGCGCATTCACACAGGAGAGAAACCGTATCACTGCTCAGACTGTGGGGGGAGTTTTAATCGACAGAGTCATCTCCAACAACACCAGCGCATTCACTCAGGAGAGAAACCGTATCACTGCTCAGACTGTGGGAAGAGTTTTAATCAACAGAGTAATCTCAAAATACACCAGCGCATTCACACAGGAGAGAAACCGTATCACTGCTCAGACTGTGGGAAGAGTTTTAATCAACAGAGTCATCTCAAAATACACCAGCGCATTCACACTGGAGTAAAACCATATTACTGCTCAGACTGTGGGAAGATTTTTACTACCCAGAGTGAACTTAAACAACATCAGCGCATTCACACATTAGAGAAACCATATCACTGCTCAGATTGTGGGAAGAGTTTTACTACACAGAGTGCTCTCAAAATACACCAGCGCATTCACACAGGAGAGAAACCGTATCGTTGCTCAGACTGTGGGAGGAGTTTTACAGCACAGAGTAATCTCAAAAAACACCAGCGCATTCACACAGGAGAGAAACCGTATCACTGCTCAGACTGTGGGCACAGCTTTAATCTACTGGAGACTCTCAAACTGCATCAGCGCATTCACACAGGAGAGAAACCGTATCACTGCTCAGATTGTGGGAAGAGTTTTAATCAACAGAGTCATCTCAAAATACACCAGCGCATTCACACTGGAGTAAAACCATATTACTGCTCAGACTGTGGGAAGATTTTTACTACCCAGAGTGATCTTAAAAAACACCATCGCATTCACACAGGAGAGAAACCGTATCGTTGCTCAGACTGTGGGAGGAGTTTTACAGCACAGAGTAATCTCAAAAAACACCAGCGCATTCACACAGGAGAGAAACCGTATCACTGCTCAGACTGTGGGCACAGCTTTAATCTACTGGAGACTCTCAAACTGCATCAGCGCATTCACACAGGAGAGAAACCGTATCACTGCTCAGACTGTGGGAAGAGTTTTACTACACAGAGTGCTCTCAAAACACACCAGCGCATTCACACAGGAGAGAAACCGTATCACTGCTCGGACTGTGGGAAGAGTTTTAATCGACTGTGGACTCTCAAACTGCATCAGCGCATTCACACAGGAGTAAAACCGTATGAGTGCTCAGACTGTGGGAAGAGTTTTACTACACAGAGTGATCTCAAAAAACACCAGCGCATTCACACAGGAGAGAAACCGTATGAGTGCTCAGACTGTGGGAAGAGTTTTACTACACAGAGTAATCTCAAAATACACCAGCGCATTCACACAGAAGAGAAACCGTATCACTGTTCAGATTGTGAGAAGAGTTTTGCTACACAGAGTCAACTTAAAAATCACCAGCGCATTCACACAGGAGAGAAACCGTATCACTGCTCAGTCTGTGGGAAGAGTTTTAATCAACAGAGTCATCTCAAAAAACACCAGCGCATTCACACAGGAGAAAACTGTCCCAAATTTGTTCCACGGCAATAAAAAGCGCAAATCGTAAATCTTTCAGACAGAACACCTTATCCTACACAAATGTTTCACTTTGTCACTTGGGATACGTTCCACCAGAAACAAACATGAACAGAATTTAACAATGGATTTTACAGGTTCAGCAAAATGAATCTGATCCAGCGATGATGTTTATTGAATTTAATGTTATGTTTTCTCGTATGTTTGATATTCCAAGACATTCTTCGTGAGTTTTTAGGTCAGTTTTTAGGGTAGTTACGGTAGGAGTTCAGTTCTGAAGAAGGGAAGGTTGTTTAAGTTCGAGTGAGGGCACTGCCAGTGTTTGCACCAAATGTTAGATTAGCATAATTTAGTCTTTAAAATGTAGATGTTGTTAGGAGTACAGTAGGATTCTTAGTCTGCAACTAAGCATTTTGGATCAAACCTTCAGTGCTTATGCCTAAAAGGTTTTGAATGCATTTAATCGCTTTTCTAGTATATACAGATTTAATTATTTCCATTAATTTCCAATATCTCTGTTTTTCCTCTGTGGAAGCCGTCCTCAGTTCCCCAAGCTTAGCATAGCTTAGTTCATGCTATCAACTGCCAGGCCGCCCATATGAAAGGATAAGGGGAAAACACCACCTGAGGAACTCCAGAGAGAGTGTGCTTCCAAAAGTGTGACCCAGAGCCACAGAGAAACGACACTGTGCCGGGTGGAGCATTCAGACCCCACAGAGAGGCCAACAAAATCTTTTCCAGAGGTTAAATAAAACGCTCCAGCCGTAGTTCTCACACTGAAATCAACCCCCTCCAGACCTGTATAGCGCAGTAAAGTTGCTGGCTCATTTATTGCCCCTGCTGTTGTTCTCTCTGTTACCATAGAGGGATATTTGGTTAATGTTTAACTCAAGTTTTTAACTCTTTTTCTTATTAGATATTGTATCTTGCTTAAGACTTTTTAATCTCCAAAGTTACTAAGAATATCCAATTAATTTAGTTCATTGATTGTTTTTTATCCAGTAACAACTATTATCCTTGCATTGCTTCACATCTATATTTACTAGGGGTGCAGTAAAAAATCGATTGGAGCTTACATTGAACGATTCAGAATCGATTCTCATTTTCCTAAAAACGTGTTTTTTGGGTGAAGCTACTGTCGCGCTGAGCTTTTTAACTGTCCTGCGGAGCTCTTTAACTGTTAAAAAGCTCTGCGCGACAGTAGGTGAACTCCCAGTTAGGCAACAGAGGGGTGTGCATGCTAAAAGCTAGTGTATTTAGTATCTTCTCTGCTTGTTACATAATTATAGCCTATCTAACGTTCCACTCTTGACCTTGTGGCTGTTTGAGTTTTTTTTCCAGTTTTAACAATGTCTACCTTTTAGAAATGAATACAGGATTAGTCAACCATGCTAGAAATTAATCATTCATTATTGTGGCACTGTCACTATATTGCAAAAATATTTTATACAGTAAGGAACCTAAGTTTATTGTTTGAAATAAATGTTCTATTTGTTTAAATTGTCCTTTCATCTTTTTATCTTCTCACATAATTTAAACAAAATTTATAGGCAATTTGAATTGATAAATCATTCTAGAATCGAAAATCGTTTCTGAATCGAATCTTGACCCCAAAAATCGGAATCAAATCAAATCGAAACACTGAGAGATTCATACCCCTAATATTTACTCGTGTGTGTTTCAATAAAATGCTTTTATATTGCAAGATCTGCAATCTCGTGTTTTCTCACTATATGGTTGATAACCTTTCTGTGACCTGGAACCTATCCATCCTGAGCCTGTTTTATGTTATTATTTGGTGAAGGGTGTGATTGGAGATAACCACACCTGCACACTCTTATTTTTAAATGTTTTATACATTTATATATACAGTTATTATTTTTGTGTTCACTTAATAATTTATTTAAAAACTGCTCTCTTTTTAACTGTCACAATGACGCAGGGCTTTGGAGGTTGTTTGTACTTTTTCAGAAATCAGGAAGGTCAGAGTGTTTTCATCAACAGGGAGAGCTGTGAGGAGAACGTGACCCTGAGTGGCAGATAAGCTTCACTGCTGTTCTGGGACCAGTGCATATGAACTAGGAGACAACAAGCTCTCTGAGTGAAGTGCTGGGAACCTCTCCTCAGATATCCAGCGCATGCCTGTTCTACACGCCGTAAAGTCGCACACAGGCCAGAAGATCTTTCCATCCACTCTTTTCCTCTGTTTCATCTTCTCACAGACTTTAGGGCACATAAGGATTGTTTGGAACACAAGGACTGTCTGCTGTGTTCATGAAGGACACAGAGCTGAACAACATCATGATAAGAACTTGTTGCTCAGACAGGCTGGAGCTGATAACATCATTGGAACAACAAGCTGTTAACTGGACTGGATAAATGTATAACTGCTTGGATTAAGTCTGGAGGGCTCCCTCTCTTTCTCTCTCTCTGGGTTGTGAATGTGTTGATCTATCACGATTTTATTACACTATGTGTTCACTCGTTGATGTACTTTTACTCTTTTCTAATATATATTTTTATATATATGTAATGCTGAAACTATGCTTTTTCCAGTGAACTTTCATACATTTTAAATTCTAAGCTCTGACTCATTGGTCATCATTTCGTGTTCATAACACTAACTTTACCAAGTGCAGATGCGGTCACTGCACTGCCGTGCCGACTGCAACCGAGTGTATTTGCTGTCAGGAGGCTAACGTGGACCATTTGCTCAGAGATCTTCCCTGCAGAACCCTGAGCAGAACTTTTCAGATGCTTGTCTGAGAGCAAGAATTTTTGGAGGTGTTTATTCTCTCTCTGTGTGAGGTCCATGCAGAAACCCTGCAGCCCGTCAACAGCAGGTATTGCCATCCCATTAACTAGCCTGTTTATATACATTTAAATATTTAGCATGTAAAGTCCAGAGTTCATTAAGACTGATTGTTGATAAACCGTTAAAAGTTAAAAGGCTTGCTGGGTAGCTAGCTTCATTTAGCTAGTGTAAGCTAGCATTGGCTAGCTATCTTAACAAGGCTAGCATTACCTATTTAGCTAACTAACTTAGCAGGTAGCTAATTAGCTAATGCTAGCTTTGTTATCTGTTAACTGTCAGCTGTGTGTCGTTTGGCTCATTCCGTGCAGCTCACAGCTGCTGCTTTTATAGTAACTCCAGTCGGACGGTCTGTACATCCCAGCTGTTCAGAGTTAAAATTCAAAAGGAGGAAAAAAGCCTCGGACTTCAGCTTATTTGTCCAGCGAACAACTAAATTAATGCTCCTGACTCAACAACCCTCTCCTCCATAGTCTTCGTGTAGAAAATGCTCGCTACTAACCCTAGCATTGCGGCTAACCCTATAAAATTATACTACACCCAGTATTGCTTCACCCAGGGGCAATACAAAGGTGCCCTCTTTGCATCTATTTTTGGTTTGGCTTTTATTATCCATTAAGGAACCAGTGTAGGCTAATAGTTATTTATATGTTAGGCGTTGGAGAACCAACCTCGAGACGTCACTTTCAGCGCTGGGACAAGATGGCGCTACACTTACTTAAAAAATGACGTTTAGATTGCTTATTATTTTAACTCAGTTTCACTGACAACTGTTAAACTAATAAAATTTGTTAGAGTAAAAACTCATCTTGCGAATTATATTAAATATTGAAGTGTTTCATGTCCACTTTAACATTAGCTAACTAAGACATTCCAAACTGAAAAAAAGTAGATAATGTTAGCTAAAGTAGTGTCGTGGTTATTTCACGACTCTTCTAGGCCTCCCAGAAGGGGAAGCCTGGACTAGCTTAAATGAGCTTTAGAGCTATCTAGTCATGCATCAATACAAAGTTTTAGTTTAAAGAAAGAAGGTGAAAACAGACGAGTGCCTCAAGATTAAAGAAAGGAGAAGACGAGTCTTTCCGAAGTTCTAAGTTGATCTTTTATTGTTCTTTTCGAAGTCAGCCAGATAGGGTCAGGAAGCTTCAGTCTTCTAACAACACACAGGAATACACACACTTTTATTCAGTATTTGGGTGAATAACGGTGGGGGCTTTAAGCTCCACCTTTTAACACCTTTTAACTATACCTTGGTTGAATATAATCGTTACCAAACACATTCAGTTTTAGGGAGGGTTCTTCCGGCCCCATTTCTTGGCGTCATGCCATATTCCCACTTTTGGAGTTAATCGTGGACAAATCAACATGGTACAGTTTTTTTAAAAACCCTGTCATTCACCTGCCCAATCTTCTCATGGGAGAAGACTGACCTTGGGCCTCTTGAGACACTTGGTATGACTAATGAATCTGGTTAGCCTTTTCAGCCGTTCTGAAGAGCTTTTTCTCATAACTTCTGGGTACTTTCCAACTATGGCCAGTCATTATCATATTTCTTATCTGTCTCCCCCTCAGATCCCAGCTGCGCCTGGTACAGACTGGGCCTTACTGAGGAAGGGCAGACAGAGTTTTAGTAGAACTCAATGAACTCATTCATATATGGCCAAATGTACTAATATATGAGTAATATAACATATATTGATCACTAATATCCTAATTTAGGGCCCCGCAGTAGATAACTAAAATATTCCACACTGAAATATAGTAGTTAACATTAGCTAACCTAGCTGGCTTAATCTTTCCACTCTGAAATAAAGTAGTTAACGTTAGCTAATCTAGCTAGCTAAAACATTCCACATGTAAACAAAGTAGTTAAAATTACCTAAAGTAGCTAGCTAAAACATCCCACACTGAAATAAAGTAGTTAAAATTACCTAAAGTAGCTAGCTGAAACATTACACACTGAAATAAAGTAGTTAACATTAGCTAATGTAGCTAGCTAAATCTTTTCACTTTGAAATAAAGTTAACATTAGCTACCCTAGCTAGCTAAAACATCCCACACTGAAATAAATTGTTAAAACTACCTAAAGTATCTAGCTGAAACAGTACACACTGAAATAAAGTAATTAATATTAGCTAACCTAACTAGCTATAAAGATTCCACACTGAAATAAAGTAGTTCAAATTACCTAAAGTTGCTAGCTGAAACATTCCACACTGAAATAAAATAGTTAATATTAGCTAACCTAGCTAGCTATAAAGATTCCACACTGAAATAAAGTAGTTCAAATTACCTAAAGTTGCTAGCTGAAACATTACACACTGAAATAAAGTAGTTAACATTAGCTAACGTAGCTAGCTAAAGTTTTTCACTCTGAAATAAAGTAGTTAACATTAGCTAACCTAGCTAGCTAAAACATCCCACACTGAAATAAAGTAGTTAAAATGACCTAAAGTAGCTTGCTAAAACATTCCACACTGAAATAAAGTAGTTAACATTAGCTAACGTAGCTAGCTAAATCTTTTCACTCTGAAATAAAGTAAACATTAGCTAACCTAGCTAGATAAAACATTCCACACTGAAATAAAGTAGTTAACATTAACTAACCTAGCTAGCTATATCAATCAACTCTGAAATAAAGTGGTTGACTTTAGCTTACCTGGCTAGCTAAATCATTCCACACCGAAATGTAGTTGACATTACCAAACATTAGCTAACCTTGCTGAGAGGGGTCTGTGTGCAACAGGGGCTTCACAGTGCACATGCAATGTCAAGCCCCGGAAATGCACTCTCAAGCGCTACACTCACAATGCTTTTAGACAAACTCCCTTCAAATAAAATATAATTTATTATTTTTGTTTAAATTCCCCTTTATACACCAGAATGTCAGTGCAAGGTATGATAAAATACGAAGATGTACATGTTTAATACAAATAAAGTTTAGTACAAACAATATAAACCATATAAAATGTTGACTCAACCTAAAATTGATGTGCACAAATATTTTTATATCAGCGCTATAAACTAGGATTTAGAGGAGGAGTTATCTGCGATAACTAAAAGTCAATCAAAAATACAAGACAATTTAGATATAACCGGTTAATTAATATTAATATCTATACTGCTCTCATCATTTACACTTGCTAGCTGTTGTCATGTCTGTTACCGTTTGTAAAATTGCAAAACACACTATGGGATTTAAAAACTCTTATAAATCTTCAGAAGCGTAAAAGTGTAAAAAAGAGCTTGAAAGTGCATTTCAGGGGCTGGGTGGTGGTCACGCCCACGCCCACACCTAATTTCATTAAAATGACCTAAAGTAGCTAGCTAAAACATTCCACACTAAAATAAAGTAGTTAACATTAGCTAACCTAGCTAGCTAAAACATCCCACACTGAAATAAAGTAGTTAACATTAGCTAACCTAGCTAACTAAAACATTCCACACTAAAATAAAGTAGTTAATATTAGCTAACCTAGCTAACTAAAACATTCCACACTAAAATAAAGTAGTTAATATTAGCTAACCTAGCTAACTAAAACATTCCACACTAAAATAAAGTAGTTAATATTAGCTATCCTAGCTAGCTAAATAATTACACACTTAAATACAGTAGTTAAAATAAGCTAACCTAACTAGCTAAATCTTTCCACTTTGAAATGAAGTAAAAATTGGCTAATCTAGCTAGCTGAAACATTCCACACTGAAATATAGTTAACATTAGCTAACTTAGCTAGCTAGATCTTTCCACTTTCAAAAAAATTAAACATTAGCTAGCCTAGCTTACACACTTAAATAAAGTAGTTAACATTAGCTTACCTAGCTAGCTGAAACATTCCACACTGATATATAGTTAATATTAGCTAACCTAGCTAGCTAGATCGTTCCACTTTCAAATAAATTAAACATTAGCCAACCAAGCTAACTAAATCATTCCACACTGAAATAGAGTAGTTAACATTAGCTAGCCTAGCTAGCTAAACAATTCCACTCTGAAATAAAGTATTTAACATTAGTTAACCTAGCTATCTAAATCTTTACAGTTTGAAATGAAGTAAACATTAGCTAACCTAGCTAGCTAGATCGTTCCACTTTTACATAAATTAGACATTTAGCTAACCTAGCTAGCTAAAACATCCCACACTGAAATAAAGTGGTTACATTTAGCTAACCTAGCTAGCTAAAACATTCCACACTGAAATAAAATATTTTCTAAGAACATCTCAGTAAGACGGGTTATTGTTAGTTGTTGAGGTTGTCTGTCAGTTTAAAGTATAGTTTGCTAGCAATAATTTTCTGATTATCACCACTTAGTATCTGCAGGTCCCCATTAACAATTAATTAAATTAATAAGTAATACCAACAAATTACACTTCTTACTAGTTGTTTCTAAGTTGATTTCTGCTCGCATTGCAGTACTTATTAATTACTTTAATACTTAATTGTTTTAAGACATATTAAAAACAAGTTAATACATTTTTACACCCAGTTACAATGACTAGTATGAAGTCCTTTTTCATGAAGCAATGTTTACCCAGCTATTAAAACACTCACTGATGTTATTTGCTCCTGCACAGTCACAAAGCCTTTTGCAGATCTGATCTGAGAAGCTTTGTCTCAATGCTTGATGGACAGACTATGTTTGCTGCCTTTTCCACAATTTTTTATCTTACATGCATGTTGCATGTCCTGTAAATGTCAGTGTTGGCATTTATGTATGCTTTCTCATTTTTAATCTATATGATTTTTAAACATATAGGTCTGATCCAGGGTCACTTTTCCCTCATTTCCCTCTGTCAGGTATAAAGTAAACACTGACGACTCATCCCTCAGTGCACAGAGGGGATTAGTTGTGAGATCAGCTGACACCGTCTCTTCGAAAGTGAAGGATACTGCAGTTGTTTGGGTCACTTTCGCAACACATTTTAGGTGAATGTAACATCCTCTCTGGTAGGGCGAAGCTCTTCCAAAGTTTTGTTCCATCTAAAAAAATAAATAAATACATAGCCACAATCATAATCTCTTCATTATAATTCAGGTATAAAACAGATCTATAAACTCATTTTGACTAGTCTTGTTAGCAGGATCATTAATGTTGTTTTAATAGTAATATGTTTCCATTGATTTACATGAAATCTCACTTACATAATTCTCATTTTTACTACTGAAAATTCTATTCAATTAGTATTATTTAGAAATCCCTTACAGAAGTGTGGAATTTTACTAGTAAAAAAGTGATTATAGACAAGGGAAGTTTAATGTAAATCAGACAACTCAGTGTAGATATCTATATTTTATTTCTCTATATAAAAAATACACTTTTTTCTAGTGAAAAATAATTTTAGAGATATTTGATATCAGATGAATAAACATTTGTATAATCAGAATTTATAATTAATATGGGTTGAGATGGATTGGATTGATTTGTACTAATAAAACATATTAAATAATATTAGATAACTGTAACTGGAGTTTTTACTGTTTTCCCATTTAAATCCATTTTTCATACAACCGCTTGCAAATGTAAAAATACAACATGGCCATGTAAAGCCGTTTTAGCCTAAAGCCACACCAGCGATACAACTCTGGTTTCAGATATTACCTCATATCCTCAATGTAGTTCTGACTTACCATTGATTTACATTGGATTTTACTTTTTTTTTTTACTGGAAAAACTCCAGTTACAGATATATACAATGACTTTGAATTACAATTTCTACTAATAAAAATATATTTCTACTTTGATCTTATTTTAATATATTTTTAATTTATTATCATTAGTGTAAAATACAATTTACCAGTCTAAATTCCAAAATTTCGTAAATATAATAATAATAATAACAAGGCTAATGATTTACATTGAAATAGATTCTCTTTTATCTACTAGTAGCAATTGAATTTGCAGATATTTTGAAGGAAATTGTAATTGGTAAAACCCCAGTTATAAATAGGAAAAATATTATTAACACTAAAACCTGAACTATACATACCCAAAATTAAATTTAAAAAAATATGGCACTAGGTAGAATTATAGTGAATAAATCTGTAACTGGAGTTCTTACTAATAAAAATACTAGACTTCAGAATAACTGAATGGGTATTTAATCCCTTTTTCCCCACAAGAAAGGCAACAAACAATTCCAAATTGTCCTGACAAATAATTCTCCAGCGATTTACACTATTTATTCTATAGTCAAACTTTAGTTTTAGTTGATTTGAGTGTAGTATAGTGTAATCCACAGTGTAATTAATGTAAAACATGGAGCAAGATAACTACAACATACATTAAACATTAAAAGCGCTACATTCAAATGCAAATATGAGAACAATAAAATTATTTGCTTCCAATGTGTATTATATGTATTAAAAAATAACAATTTAAATAACAAATACTAAACTCTGAAAATAAAATTGATAGACCATTCATTTAATGCAATCCAAAATATCTATATATTTAAACGAAACACTGATTTATTTTTAGTGGCATTCTTTGGTGAACTGGGCATGAAGGAGCTTGCTCAGAGATCTTTCTCTTGTTCACAGTGGATGGCTCTGACCCTGCTGCACTTTTGTTGCATGGTTCTAATGAGCCCCCTTCATCTGCAAGATGCAGTAATGAGACCGGTTACATTTTGATTTTTTGTAATTTTTAGTAAATGTTGTTTAATTTGAATGTTTTAAACATTCCAATTTAATGTGACATCTTGTATTCACTGAACTTTTCATATAATATAAAATATGAATATAAAACTAAAAATATTATTTGAAAGGGAGAATTATAAAATGAACTTTACACTAAAAATATTATTTGAAAGGGAGAATTATACAATTAGAATTGTTTCTGCTACACAAATTCTGCAGCTGCAGCCTGCTGACTGTTAAGATATAAGTATATATTATAATGTCTATGGAGTTAGAATAAAAGTTCTGAAACTTTTATGGTTGTTTTGTCCATATAGTGAAACTGATCTAGGTACTTTTGGATAATTTACCTGCTTTTATTTTAATGTACAATTCATTCATTTTTGTTTTTTCCAGAAATAAAAATATTCCAGGTTTTCTCCAGAAATTCATCACTACCAACAACCAGGATAATTAACAAAAAGCAAAGTTAAACTGCTGAAAGAGGTGAAGCACAAGCCGTTCTGAAGAATCTCCAGAACACGCAGAAATCGTTTGCCACATTAAACAGACAAATGAAGTCCCGACATGGAGAAACATCAGCACTCTGTCAAGAGTTTTACTAAACAGAGTGATCTCAAAACACACCAGTGCTTTCACACAGGAGAGAAAACTATCCCAAATCTTTTCCGCTGCAATTAAAAGTGCAAATCGTAAATCTTTCGGACAGAACACCTTATCCTACACAAATGTTTCACTTTATCACTTGGGACACGTTCCACCAGAAACAAACATGAACTGAATTTAACAATGGATTTTACAGGTTCAGCAAAATGATTCTGATCGAGGGATGGTGTTTATTAAATTCCTTGTTATGTCTTCTTGTATGTTTGATATTCCACGTCATTCTTCGTGAGACAGAGCTCAGATTTTAAGGTAGTTACGGTAAGAGTTCTGTACTGAAGAAGGGAAGGTCGTTCGAGCGAGGGCACTGCCAGTGTTTGCTCCAGATGTTAGAATTGCATAACTTAAGCCTTAAAATTTAGATGTCGTAGTTGTTAGGAGTAGAGTAGGATTCTTAGCTTACAACTAATAGTTTAGAATCAAACCTTCAGCGCTTATGATTAGAAGGATTTGAAAGCATTTAATCTCTTTTCTATGCAGAATTGATTATTTTCCATTCATTTCTGGTATCTCTATGGAAGCCGTCCACAGTTTGTTTACTTCAGTTTGTACCTCAGTGTA
Source organism: Astyanax mexicanus (assembly GCF_023375975.1). Taxonomy (NCBI): domain Eukaryota; kingdom Metazoa; phylum Chordata; class Actinopteri; order Characiformes; family Acestrorhamphidae; genus Astyanax; species Astyanax mexicanus. The sequence continues at coordinate 3,577,462 of NC_064411.1, forward strand.
GCATAGCTTAGCCTAAAAGCTATTAACCACCAGGCCCACCCATATGAAAGGACAAGGGGAAAACACTAAGCCACTCCAGAGAGTGCTCCCAAAAGTGAGACCCAGAGCTACAGAGAGACAACACTGTGCCGGGTACTGTCATGTAGACCAGAGAGGAGCATCCAGACCCCGCAGAGAGGCCAACAAAATCCTTTCCAGAGTTTAAATAAAACACTCCAGCTGTAGTTCCCATACTGAAATCAACCCAAAACAGGTTTGTGTAGCGCAGTAAGGTTGCGGACTCATTCACTCCCTCTGCTGGTGTTCTCCATGGTCTATGGTTCAGTCTGATTAAAAATCTGTTACCAAAGAGGGATATAGAGGTATATTTGGTTGTTGTGTTACTCAAGCTATATACTCTTATCCTTTTCTTATTGGATATCATATCTTGCTTAATGTTTTTTTTTTTGTGATTTTCAAAGTTTCTAAGAACATTCAAATTATTTAGTTTCCTCTTCTTTTTTTCCAGGACCAACTATTATGTTTGTATTGCTTCACCTCTACATTTACTTATATGCCTGTGTTTAAAAAAAAAAAAACTTTTATATTGAAATATCCGCCCAAGAAATGGTTGATAACCTCACTGTGACCCTGATGGATCTTCAGAATGTCTTATGTTATTATTGTGTAAGTACTAACAGGCACCCAAATGAGAATTCCAATAATGGACTTGGGTAAAGTAAAAAAAACATCCGGTTACTGCCAGCCTACCGAGATACAGAGCTTTTAGCAGATGCTCCCAACAGGTTTACAATGCTAGTAAGTAAGTAATCTCTATTTGTATAGCACTTTTCCAGAGCAACTCACAAAGTGTTTTTACAGATTACAGCAGTGGTGTGCAGTAAGGCCCTTCTAATTATAGTTATTGTAAACTATGAGCAAATATTTTATGAATTAACTAAAATAAAAAACAGCAACTAAATAAAAGCATTAGTCTGTGTTTTTCAGTGGCTATGGGACTCTTATCTGACTGACAGCAGTTCTAACCAATCAAAGCTTTTTAAAATGACTTCTGCCCCTCCCGTGTGTCTGAGTGACCCTTCTACTGATTTTGTGAAGGATGTAGTAATGAGTCTTTAGCAAAGTCGCAGGACAATCTAACCAATCAGATTCATGATTTTCACTACGGGGGTGGGGCCATGGCTGTCAAACCCCTTTTCAGTGTTCTAATGGAAGGGGCTATGCGTTGCTTAGTGTAAAATAATGTTCAATAGTTAGCTAACTATAATGGAACTGCAACGGTAAATGAGACAAATATTATGTCATATCACATTAAAAAAAACTTTTTAAAGGCTGCCCTTCAATGTGAAACTTATTCACAGTAATAGGCTGCCTGACTGGTGAGTTTTTGTGTGTACTTAATGTTTTGGCTGACCTGGCGTCTTGTAGGCATACAAATGAGTGACATTACCTGTCCCTGACCACCTCTGTTTGCCTAGTCCTGTAAATAAACCTGTGTTTACTAATCAGCGCTCGTCTCCTCGGGTCCTGGTATTCGTCACACATTTACTCCTTATATTAAATAATCAATGCTTCACTTTGTGATGGTCACCATGCCTATTCAAAATTTACCATGCAAGTTAACACTGTTCAAAATTTTAATTAAAAAATTTAATTAACTAACATTTAGTTAGGTTAGCTAACATTTACTTTATTTCAGTGTGGAATGTTTCAGCTAGCTAGGTGAGCTAATGTTAACTACTGTATTTCAGTGTGGAATGATTTAGCTAGGTTGGTTAGCTAATGTTAACTACTTTATTTCAGTGTGGAATGTTTTAGCTAGCTAGGAAATGGAAAAATTAGAAAGAAAAAAGGAAAAGCCTTAAAATGTAATTTGTATTACTCCTGATCAATAAATAAAACATGTAGACACATTTTGACTAATTGTAGATCACATGATGAATATTCTACAAACTTCATTAGATGTGCTTCTAATTGAATTAGACCTTCTTACACCTCACCATCCTATGCTCCATTAGACACCATCGTCCAGTTGGTGCTTGAACCCGATGATTGCCGCTTGCGGCTATATTTAGTTTTAAAACTGTTATTTGCATAGGATTTTTTTAATGCCTTTCCAAGTCTGAAGTACCCTTCTCACCTAATAAGAGGACATTACGATGTGTTGTTTCAAAATAAAGGCCCTTTAAATTAGAACAATTATTTAATTTTACTACCTTTAGGTTCTTGGGAATTACTATTTCCTGGGACCTAAAATGGGAGGCCAACACCAGCTCCATCCTCAAAAAACGCCCAGCAAAGGAGGTACTTTCTGTGTCAACTGAGGAAACACGGTGTGCCACAGGAGCTGATGAAACAGTTCTACACTGCAGTCATTGAATCTGTCCTGAGCACATCCATCACAGTGTGGTTCGGTTCAGCCACAAAACAGGACATATGCAGATTGCAAAGAGTGCTGGATAGAGCAACAAAAATTATTGGTGCTCCTTTGCCCACCCTCCGAGAATTATACACAACAAGCGGTAGAAACCAGGCGGAAAAAAATATCACAGACCCCACACACTGGACACAAACTATTTAACCTACTACCCTCTGGCAGGCGCTGCAGAGCCCTGAGCACAAAATCAGACAGACACTGTTATGGCGTCATTTTACTGCCAATAGTCGAGAGTGTTTTTCAATGCAAGAGCCTACTCCATGCAGCGCTCACGGATGTTATTTGCTCACGTGTAAAATATAGGCAGAAAAGGGGCATTATGCATTTAATTGGTCAAATCCTGTTGCCACGTCAGATTGGCTGGAGACCTTTGTCAGCTTTGTTGCAGTGAGGAGGCGTGCGCATATTCGTACAAGAGGAGAGTTAATCTGAGAGAGAGCATGGTAAATTTGTGAGAGCACACCTATATTTTACACGTGAGCAAATAAAATGCGTGAGCACTGCATGACATAGGCTCTTGCATTCAAAGACTTCACTCTCGACTATTGGCAGTAAAATGACGCCATAACAGAGTAAAAGTTTCTTTCCAATCGCCATCAAACTTATTAATAACTAGAACTGAGCTGCTGTTTACTGTTGTTTACATGCCATACTGCACTTTATACATGTTGTATAATACTGCAACTGCACTTTACTCATCTATAATGAAGTTGTTCATTGTCTTCATAGTCTTCTCTGTATATTGTGTTGTTTGTAATTGTAGAGAGGTAACAACAGCCGGAAACAAATTCCTTGTGTGTGTAAACACTCTTGGCGAATAAAGCTGATGTTTAGAAAATGTTTGAGACTGAAAATTTTACTAATTTTCTCAACACAGAACAACATCAACTGTTTCAGACCTGCAGAGATCAATATTAAAGCTTTTAAACTGCAGTTTTAATTATTTTAATGTAGCCGGTGGGCACTAAAACCTGGGAGCGTTGAGGGCTAATAGGCAACCTGCCCCTTTAAGAATAAAAAGACGGTGGCGAGGGGAGCTGCAGGTGAGCTCATTAGTGGGGAGAGTACCTGGCCTCCATTACGTGCTTGGGCAGCAGCAGCAGCAGCAGCAGCAAGAGAAGGTAATGTTTTTAATTAGTTTTTGTAGCAGCTTATACTTATCTGTGCTATCTGGCTGATTTTATGAAATGCTTGTGTTGTGTAGGTGTTGCTGGATAGTGCAGTGTTTTAATGATTTAGCTGCTGTTGGTGTGCATGTTGGAGAGGAGTGGAGACAGAGCAGAGAACTGTTTTGGGCGGGTGCTGCTGTTTCACTTGACTCTCATCATACATTGGAAAGAGGTATGTTGTGTATTGCAGTGGTTGTACACAGTTGTACAAGTTAGCTATTTTACAACACTCCAAGTACCTTAAGGTCTGTATTGTTTTGGGTTGTAGTAAAATTATATATTATGTATATTTTTTAACTGGGTTTTTAGTATTCGTTGTGCAAGTTCACAAGAAGGCTGGGGTGCTCCTGATTTTCCCTTTCCCTCCATGTGCTTCTCTCAAGACGGCAAGGGTATGTATCATTTTTAATTTGGTTGAGCTAATGAACAAATAAATAAATAAATGTTGAATAATTATGTGTGTCTTGGCAGGACGTGTGCATGGCTGAAAGTTGAGGATATTGGCCACTGTTTTCTATTGTTTCCTGATTTCTACTGTGTTTCTAATCTTGTTTTCTAATGTCATTTCTACTGTTTTCTTAATGGTTCTCTACTGTTTGATGGTCCATTTATGGGTTTTTTTGGATAGTTTCTGTATTTCTTTCCTTATAATTTCTGTATTGATTGCTTTAGTTTCTGCAGTTTCTTTGTTTTGTTAGTTTTTTTTTTTGGTGCTTTATTTATTTATTTTTTTGCATTGTTTTCTGGCTATGACTATCTGCATAATTTATTGTAGTAGCTAAGTTTTGTTTAATTTTGTAATTCTTTGTTTTTTTGGGTTCAATTTAATTAGTTTATTTTCTTTTTTCATTGGTTTCAGTAACTTTGTGGGTTTTGTGTTTTTTTTTTTTTTTTTCAATTAATACTCTGCCACACTTGAGTTTCTTTTCATCTAGTGTGTTTTGTTGAACAGTATTTTTGAAGTTACCAAAGAAAGAATCCAAGCTAGTCCTCCCCATTATGGTTTGTTTGGTGTGGTGTGCAGTGTAGTGTTAAGCTGTGGGGTTTGTGGATCCTTTATTTTTGGTTTGCTTTATTCCATCCAAAACTGGTGTTCATGTGCTAAAGCCAAGTATTGTCAGTGTCAACCAATTCAGTGGAGATTCATTGTGGGTTTTATGTTTGTGTTTTGATGATTGTGAATAAAAGTATTTTTGATATCAAACTCTGCCTCTATAGACTGTTTTTTAACACAGTCAGGATCTGTGAAGGGGGAGGGCTTCACATTCCTTTTGGGTTTCTCCCACCTTTTAACGGGAGTGGCGTAGTCAGTATATAAGTGCATGGGTAAAAATGGCTAGAAGCCACCACTCGTGTCACATTAAAAAATATTTTCTTTCCTATTTTAGTGAAATACTTTATTCTTATTTGTAAAATGAAAGAAAAGCCCCATAGAAGTAGTTCTACGCTGTTTTAAATGAGAGTTTTAGCTGTTCAGCTCCATTCAGCGCGGTGATGGGGTGTAATGTGATATGGAGGGGGCGGAGCTCTACATAACCCGAGTGAGGCTGAGCTTCGGGCTCTGCAGTTCTTTCGCAGCGCCTGAGGAGGAAGAGCAGGATCAGCTGAATTACAGAAGGTATGGAGAAGTTTCTCTCTCTTTCTTTAACACGCTGTTCTACATTCACTCCTACACCAACACCACCTTCACCACCTTCAGCATGTGCAGCATTTACACCACCAGCACTGGATCTTCTCCGAGCTCTGCTCAGCAGTTATGTGTCGTTCGAGAACGATGCAACTCTAAGGGTGAATCCCATTTCTCCCTTAAGAAACCCACAAATGCAAGTATTTTCCGTGTTAAAAATTACGATTAGCACTGTATTGCCTTAGTTTATTGTGTAGTTTTGATGTTTTATGGCTGAATTCTTCATAACAAGCATAAAAAGTTCGCTAGTAGTTCGTTTCGGTAGCTAGCTAGCTAGCTAACTTTCCCGTTCCACCTTAAATGGTGCAACAGACGGCAGGCGCTACCGCATTTAAGGCGGAACGGAAAAAATAAATCAAATAAAAAAATAATCAGAGCTAATTTCAGCTCCCCATCACAGAGGAATTAAGGAATGTACAATATTAATTAATTTCTGCACCTCCTGCCCCCTTTCTGAACACATACCATGCCCTAAAGTTAACTAGTTAACCAGCAGCTAACAAATATGAGCTTTCATGCTGAAATATTTTATATTATGCTCTTTAAAAAAGAGAGAAAAAATGTTAAATCAGTGTTTAAATTAATTTGATAGATAGATGAGTAATCATATCGACCTGGTCCTCACCACACAGCCTGCCTCACTCATCCTGACAGAAAAAAAAACTAAAATATTAGCTTGTAAAATGACCCAGTGGTGTTATAGCAGAATAACACACCTAACGGTTAAAGTTAACTATATAACGAAAAGGATTAACCATTACAAACTGTGTGTACATTATCCTACCATTTAGGCTATATATCAACAACTAATAACAAATTCATGTTTTTAGGACATTCACGCTGTTGGTAGTATGTGATGTTTGGAATTGCTAGCTAGCTTGGCTAGGTCGCTAGCATTGGCTTGATAAGGTAAAGGTGGCTAAACTGTAACTTACCTTTAAAAATAATGTAATGTGCCCCTATATCCAGTTGCTGTATCCTTTTAACAAAACTGCTTTTGTTATTCAGTATTTTTCTACATTGTTCGTGACGCATTAAAAAAACATGGTGCATGCTCCACACAGTATTTTTATGTACAGATTTACAAATGTGTTAGCAATAGTAAAATGTTTTATGATGTGATTTTGTTTGGTGAGAATAATGTCATGATACAACCCAGCAAACATGCCCACAACATGGGCCAATGAGGTTGGTGCGGTACCGCCCCCATATGGGCAGCCCAAATCGGACCAATGGGTATTTGCACATTGGGCCAACAGAGATTTGCAGAGCTCTAACACACACACACACACACGCCCTCAGCGGAAAACCAATTGTGGCCCCAAATTTTTAGAACTGTGCAATATTGAACAGAGAACACTTTTCAAGAAAGAAAAGCTGTGCTATTGGCACTTTGACATTTTTTGCAACTGCCTGTAAAACAATTATATAAATAACACAATTTAAAGTGTATAGTAAATTAATAAATTTATTACAAAGTATCATGTATAAAATATAAACAACACACAACAGTATTTAAGTAAATTAAATCCCAAATTTATATTTTAGCATGTAGATAAACATGTACTGCATAAATATCTCCATTTGCAAAAACAGTATTTATAATAAACGGTATGATATAAATATCAAACATAATACAAAATAACAAAGAATTATACAACTTAAATAAAAAAAAAAAATATATATATATATATATATATATAAACATCAATAAAAACAGCAAATCATATTCTTGAATAAATACTTAAATGCACTAGACTGATGTAGTAGATGAATAATAAACTGATACTATTATTGCTACTGGAACAAAGCCTCTGGGGTGGGTTTCCTGAAAACGAACAACCTTAGCGAATAACGAACGAACTAACGAATGACGTGAGTAAAGAACGAGCCAGTTCTGCGAGTGTTTCCCAAAGAGCTTCGCAACGTGAAAATTAACAAAGGAGGTTAAAGAACGTCTTTGTTGACTCCTCCCCCGAAACAGCGCACTCAATCGATCCACAAATATCGATTATTATGCAGTATTTATTCAGTATTACACCCTAAAAATGTAAAAAAGTGTTGTAATCATCAATATTATACATATTTTGAAATTTAAATTACAAAAGGATGTACTTTGGCATTAATAAAATACTCCTACAGATACATATGGCTAAATAAATAAGTCATATGTTTATATATAAATGTTTAATAAACATTAAACTTTTTTAAAAACTATTATTGTTAATATAAATATATATTATATTAATAGATATTGTACTAATATTATTAATAGTAATATTGATAATAATATTAATTTATTATTATTATAATTATTAATAATATAAAAATAATATAATAATATAAAAATAATTATTGTTCCGGTGTGTGTGTATATATATGTATATATATATATATATATATTGTTGTAAAAAGAAAATGAAAGATGGGTTACCCCCATCCACCGTCCGGGGTACAACTCCCCTGCGTGTTCGTTTTGATGGAGAGAGTCGCAGACAGGTGGAGTGGAGTTGAAAGCAAATCAAGTATTTATTACAAAATACTGAATGCAGGAGAACCAGTACATACAAGACAGTTAGCAGCCATCAAATAGTAAAAGTTCTGACCCCCCTCTGATCTGACTCCATCTTTATACCCCAAATGACGTGAAACCTGCTGATGAGGCGTTGCTAAAATCATCTCATGTTAGTATGCATAATTTCACGTGTTAGTAATCCGTTTCACGTGTCTGACCGGACCACTAGTGCTTGGCCTTGACTGTGTCCAGCCAGAACTGAACATTGTGGCATTATCTGTGTGCGTGTGCGTCACTCCCCGCTTTGAAGAGCTGCAGGTTTAGGGAGGCACCCACACACAGAGAAGGCCGCTTTGGTCTAAGAGCCTCCTCTGTATCAATTTAGTTCATACAGAGTGTACCAGTCGATGATTGATGGCCGTTAGTTAGGATCATGCAGTGACCAAAATGCCTTAAGCATGAGCTACACCAGTCACTCAATAGATCCTATGTGTTAGTTAAATGCCTTATGTATCATGTGGGTTAGTTTGTCATATAATAGAGTCTGTGTTAGTTACATGCCTGATCAAGCAAAGTTTAACTATATGTGTAAAGAATATATATTGTGAGTATTGGTTAAACTTCTATATAAATGTGTATAAAATACAATGTGAGGATTGGATAATCTTCTATATAAATGCATATAAAATACAAGGTTTCACACAATGATTATGTAATTATAGATGCTAAAGTTAAGTAATCATTATTGAAGGATATTTGTCAACACACCCAAGGTATAATAAACGTTAACTCTTCAATATACACACACACACACACACACTGTAAAGCTCCAGCTCATCCTAAATCAACATCTCAGTTGGGTTTAGGTCAGGGGATTTTGAAGGCCATGCACCTCTTTGTTAACTAGATAATTCCATATGCGTCAATTAATTGTTTTCATAGTTTTAATATTAATCGACAATGTAAAAAAAATAAATAAATAAAAAATGAGACGTGTCAACTTTTGACTGGTATTTATATATTTGCGAGCTGACACACCCCACAGTTTGCCCAGATGAACGGCCACAATGTTGGTTAGAAGCAGTGATGGTATAGTTACTTTGAAAAAGTAATCCGATTACTGATTACTGATTACTCCTTTAAAAAGTAACTTAGTAACTTTATGGATTACTTGATTTTAAAAGTAACTAAGTTACTTTACAAGTTACTTTATTAGTTATTTTCAGCAGCTGCAGACACCACCTCCCGCCGCCTTAACATAAACATTATAACCAGTTTTGCCAATACTCCCTTTATTGGAAAATGCATTTTTAACAGCAACAATTTATCTCTGTTAAGTTGAACTATTTCCTAAAAAATACGTTTTTTTTATAAAAATAAAAAAATTAACATAAATATATTTTTTTATAAAAAATAAAATATGGTCTTTCTTGATTTTATTAAACATAAATACTTGTTTTTATAAAAAATATATAAAATAAAGAAAGTCTTTCTTGACCTTACATATTTAACACTGTAAAACTGAACATTGAACCTGTTGTTCTCAGCAGGGCAGCAAGGAGTGGTTTTATAAAACAGAACCGTGTATATGGTCTAGACCAGGGATCACATATTTGCAGACTGGGGTCCGGGTCCGGACCCAGACGTTGTCCAATACGGACCCATACCGGACCCAACTACTGAGAAGGATTTAATTCTGACAGTGTTCATTTAAAGCACCGGAACTTTTCTTGTCTTTACGGTATACGCGCAGTGAACTTCCAATCACGTGTGGTGTAAAATCTTTAAATGCTCTCCTCTGCCAATCAAATTTGTGGCAGACCGCTGCCCTGGCTAGTGAATTGGGACTCGGCCACAAAAAAAAACGCCTTTATAAAGAGATAGGGCGCCGAGAACTGGCGGAAAACGAAAACGGGCGGAAACTAAAGACACGCCGAGCGCGAGAGAGAGAGAGACAGGGGAGAAAGCGAGACGCGTGTGATTGGGGAAGAGCGGTGTGTGTGTGTGTGTGTGTGTGTGTGTGTGTGTGTGTGTGTGTGTGTGTGTGTGTGAGTGTGAGGTGGAGAGAGAGAGAGAGAGTAACGCATAGTGACTTAAATAAGTAACTTTAATCTGATTACTGGATTGGAAATAGTAACGCGTTAGATTACTCGTTACTGAAAAAAAGGGTCAGATTAGAGTAACGCGTTACTGACATCACTGGTTAGAAGCACCTAAATAAAGAATAATATTAAATATTACCTGCACATTCACCGATACCCTTTACAATACGTGTAGGTGTGAGTAAAGACACTGCAGGCGTCCCCTGCACCGGACCTACAGTACCAGGAATTATCCCAATAGCATGGAAATATATTGTATTGTGCTGTAATTCCCGGGCTGGTGGGAAGTGTATATAAGTGTGTGTATGCCACATAACAGCCTGATTACAGAATCCACGGACTTGGTGACTTTGCAGCTTTGCTTAGACCGTGAGCATCATCTGCAGGAATCTGGATTTTTAATAATTTATGGGTTTGATTGGTCAATTCCAGTATGCCCAGTTAGACTACACAGAGAAAGTTGGCATTATAATATAATATAATATAATATAATATAATATAATATAATATAATATAATATAATATATAATATAATATAATATATGATATAATATATTATAATATAACTCATTCACTCACTTACTCACTCATCGTCAACCGCTTTATCCGTTAAGGGTCGCGGGGGGGGGTGGCTGGAGTCTATACCAGCCGGCATCGGGGGGAAGGCAGTATACACCCTGGACAGGCCGCCAATCCATCGCAGGGCAGACAGACACACAGGCACATCCACTCACACACTCGCACCTAAGGGGCAATTTTTATCCGACATCCAATTAGCCTGAACTTTGGACTGTGGGAGGAAACCGGAGCACCCGCAGACACGGGAAATAATATAATATAATATAATATAATATTAATTATTATAATAATAATTATATATATAATATAATTTATTATAATTAATAGTAACATAATATAATTGCTTCAACCAGGGAAATTATAATTTTTCTCCCTCAAAATTGGCGGTCCCTGGTGTTTAAGGTGGTGAACTGCAAGTAGAGATCCCCTAAAGAAGCTCTTAAGAATAACGACTGGGTGAGGGCACTCGTTAATCTGCGAGCGAGTTTACGTAGTACTTTAGTTACGCACGGGTTTGGGAAACTATGGAGTGAATTTTGTGCCAAAAGTCTTACACAAAAAAAATAAATCCGCAATCAAAATGTTAGGAATCAAAAGCAAAAATTGTATGTTACAAATTCAAAAGAGAAAAAATATATAGCAAATATATATTTTTAAATATACTTGGTTATTTTATTATCCTTTGCAGTTATTTGAAAATTATTTCAGTTTGGTCTTTGCTTTTATTTTTGTGTTTTTGTGAATTTTCTGTGGATTTTTTTGGATTTTTCTGTTAAAGACTTTTGCTTCTGGAATCCCTCTTTTGCTTCTGCTTCAGTTTTTTGCTTCTGAGTTTTGGCACAGTTTTCACGGGTGGGCGGGGCTTAGAAGAAGGGGTTCCCCTTGAATCTCCATTGGTCAGCTGGTTCTGGACTGACGGGTTCCCTGAACCCTCGTCTGAGACTGACCACGCCCCCAAACACCCGCCAGCTTCAAGCGTCCTTCCAAACACGGAGTGAACAGCAGCTTCCAGCAAACAGCAACAGCAGCAGATACTTTTACAATTAAATATTATACAAACGTTATGTTTAATGTTATATTATGTTATATTATTCTCTGTTTCACTCCATTTAAAAGCTCACATTAGCAAGATGTGCTAAATATTCACGCGCAAATTATGATAGTTACCTAGTCAATGAGCTAGTGAGTTAGCTAATTACCTAATCAGTGAACTAGTCAGTTATCTTAGTCTTAGTGAGTTAGCTAGTTACCTACTCAGTGAGCTAGTGAGCAACCTAGCCAGCAAACTAGTGAGTTATCTAGCCAGTGAACTAGTGAGTTAGTTACCTACTCAGTGAGCTAATGAGTTAGCAGGTTACTTACTCAGTGAGCAAGTGAGTTACCTAGTCAGTGAACCAGTGAGTTACATAGTAAGTGTGCTACTGAGTTAGCTACTTACCTACTCAATGAGCTAATGAATTAGAATGCTACCTAGTCAGTGAACTAGTGAGTTACATAGTCAGAGAACTAGTGAGTTAGCTAGTCAGTGAACTAGTGAGTTACCTAGTCAGTGAACTAGTGAGTTACCTACTCAGTGAGCTAGTGAGTTACCTAGTCATTGAGCTAGTGAGTTAGGTAGTTACCTACTTTCAGCATGAATATTTAGCACTCTCACTAATGTGACTTGTGAACATAACGTTTGTATAATATTTAATTGTAAAAGTATCTGCTGCTGTTGCTGTTTGCTGGAAGCTGCTGTTCACTCCGTGTTTGGAAGGACGCTTGAAGCTGGCGGGTGTTTGGGGGCGTGGTCAGTCTCAGACGAGGGTTCAGGGAACCTGCCAGTCCAGAACCAGCTGACCAATGGAGATTCAAGGGAAACCCCTTCTTCTAAGCCCCGCCCACCCGTGAAAACTGTGCCAAAACTCAGAAGCAAAAAACTGAAGCAGAAGCAAAAGAGGGATTCCAGAAGCAAAAGTCTTTAACAGAAAAATCCAAAAAAATCCACAGAAAATTCACAAAAACACAAAAATAAAAGCAAAGACCAAACTGAAATAATTTTCAAATAACTGCAAAGAATAATAAAATAACCAAGTATATTTAAAAATATATATTTGCTATATATTTTTTCTCTTTTGAATTTGTAACATATAATTTTTGCTTTTGATTCCTAACATTTTGATTGCGGATTTTATTTTTTTGTGTAAAACTTTTGGCACAAAATTCACTCCATAGGAAACACTCTTTAATTAACGATCAATCTTAAGTACGAGTTAACGAAGTTCTTAGCGTAACGAAGCTTTCAGGAAACCCACCCCTGATCTCTATTATTAATTTTATTCTCTGGCTATCTTTCCCTTAGCTTAACTGGCTAGCTTTCCCTTAGCTTAACTGGCTAGCTTTCCCTTAGCTTAACTGGCTATCTTTCCCTTAGCTTAACTGGCTATCTTTCCCTTAGCTTAACTGGCTATCTTTCCCTTAGCTTAGCTGGATATCTTTCCCTTAGCTTAGCTGGATATCTTTCCCTTAGCTTAACTGGCTATCTTTCCCTTAGCTTAGCTGGATATCTTTCCCTTAGCTTAGCTGGATATCTTTCCCTTAGCTTAGCTGGATATCTTTCCCTTAGCTTAGCACCACATTAGCGTATCTTAGCCAAAAATAGAAAAGCGGACAGTAGAACAGAAATTATAACTTACCTTTCAGTCACTTTGACAGACCAAAGTCACTCACTGACTTTGCCTTTAAGCTTGATCGTTGCTCTGTGGTAAAGGCACGTGCAGGGAGGGGGGGAGGGGAGGGGGTGGATTCGTTGGTTACATGATCCTCACAATTAAATATCACATGCAAAAATAAAAAAATATGTAACTTTTATAACCTTGCTGGCTTACACAAAGTGTATAGTCAAGCACAAAAACATTTATAATTTAATATTTTTATTTATTTATTATCAGCACAATCAATAATAAAGGTGAGATTATGAATCAGCACCATGGAGCAAATTCGTAGCTATCCAAAATATTAAATAAAAATATTTTTATAAATAAAAATGTATAGCTATACAGTATATGTCTTGAAAAATATGAGATGTTACTATGTGTGTGTGTGTGTGTGTGTGTGTCCCTCCAAATGTCTCTGCACAACTCTGTTGTGGTACCTTGATTTTTCTCCACTTTTGGTTTAGAAAATCTTTCAGAGCTGATAATACATTTCACACAGTGTTGCTCCTATCCACTAAGCTAGCTAATCTACCTAGCTCTCACAGACAAAAACAATAAAAAATATTCAGATACCCTTCATATGAACTTGTTATGACACAAACTTTCAGATTGTAAAATATTGTATGGTAAATTTGGGCTGACCCTAGGGCTGGGGCGGTATTGATTTTTTATAACCGCGGTAAAAAACTAACGCATCACCGCGATATTGCGGTTAACCGCGAGACCCCAAACCACCCCCCCCCCCCCCCCCCCCAAAAAAAAAAAAAAAAACACCACAAATTTATTGGTAACAAATCTTTATTCTTCAAACCATACAGCCTACATACAACCTCTACATAAACCATAAATACAGCATAACAAGTGAACATATGCTGCCTGTATAATTAGTCATTGTACAGCTAACCTGTCTTTTTCCGAGCAGACTTTTTGAAGGAGGAGCTTGTCCGCCTCCCCCTTCTCCATCCATAGATCTATTTTAGGGCTGGCCCGAATAGCGATTTTGAGCTCAGGATATTCGGCAGTAATTGGTAGCGAATATTCTAATATTCGTTTAAAAAAAAAGACGAATTAATCCACAGCAAAATTTTTCACTGACCCCCGGCCCCGAAAAAAATATATTTCTCACCCCTTTCCTCGGGCCGTTCGGGCTCAAGGCTCAAGAAGTCTGTGTTAGGCGTCTGTTTTTTTTTTATTCACACTCTTCTTATTTCTCATTAAATATCTACTAGATACAGATTATATCTGTACAGTATCATTTATTTCACTTCCCTCCTGAATATTTGGAGTGCATTATGTCTCCTTATGTTGTGTAGTTATGTAGTTTTCACCCCAGAATTTCTGCTGCCTCACACCAGGCTTCGGCTGCATCGCAGGGCAGGAGCGCAGCTGCGTTACGGCTATTTCGTTTGAATTGTGCAGTGCAGAGTATTACAGATTTTGTATTTTTGCACTTGGGCTATTAGCTCAATATTAAATATTTCGTTTGTTTATAAATTATTTTATATTCTTAAACCATGTTAAATTATATTCGATTGGAGGAAATTAATTCAGACATCATTTCTTTTTTGTCCCGTTACCGTTCCGCAAAAAAAATCCTTCTTTTAATCCCGCATCAGCCCGCCACATACACAGTTTTGCCGCACCTGCCCCGCGGTCCTAAATAAATTTAATAAATTACATTTAGTGCTTAAAATAAAATAAAAAAATTATTAAAACCGGGCTGAATAGTGCGGTCCCGTTTCTTACCACATTACAAAAAAAAAATCGGTGTGTGTGTGCGCGTGTCGGTCCATTCTCCGCTCCTTTTTTGTGCTTAGGGTTTTTTTGTTGCGTGCATGAGAATCACTGCGTGATTATTACAATTTTCTTAACTATTTATTAATGTGCTCCCACATCCTCTGGATTGATTAAACTCCTGTTCCCGCCAATAACAATTCAGTTCTGTCTGTGCCGCAAGATATCCTGACGGGACCCGCGTCATATAATATGTTGATTAAAATGTCGTGACGTTAAGAAATCGGCTCGCAAGAGACAACCGACCAAAAAAAAGACATTAGTTCCATTTTAAAATAATAGAAACCTGTCCTTTATGTTTGACAATTTTTGTTTCACTTTACGTGTCCTTACTCATCTGAAGTTTATTTATCTGAACTGAGTTTTATATGGTTATATTTGTAGCGGTTCTGAACTCAGTTCCGCGTGCTGTGAAAGAGACAAGGCGCAGCGCATTTTACCTCAGACTTGGTCAGATAACAACATTTCAGTAAAGATGGTGGTTATAGTTTTATATCATTGCTTTGCTGTTTGAACTACACTTCAACCAACCTTACTATTTTTACCAAGACTGAGGCGCAATGCCGCGCGTTCTCCGCGGTGCTCACGCAGAACAGCCAGCAGCCAGACAATGAATTAATATATTTTACTTTCTCAAAATGTGACCACGGAACACCTTACATGGCTCTATGGTTAACCTTGAGGTGGGTGAATTAGTTTGATGTGTTGGCGAGAGGTGCAGACACCACTTTCCGGCAAATCTTGCAGATGATTCTCTTCTGTTCTGAGTCTTCCTTTTTCTTCCTTTTTTCTCAACTTACTGAGCCTGCCCTGTAGCTTCCATTTCCGAGCCAATATTAGTGCTGCTAATCTTCACTCTCTTCAGCAGCCTCAATGGAGACGAAGTGAGCAGGAGACTCCAGAGCTGTTCTGACCTCAATGAGTACCACGCACCGCGTTTTGCTTAACCCATTCGCTGCCGCGCCAGTGCAGCGGCAGCCCAGATAAATGACAAAATTTTTTATATTCCATATTATGAATTTTGAGATCGTTTGACACCAATATCTATCGCGATCAAAATATATTTGATATATTGCACAGCCCTATAGTGTAGGACTTACACTTGACATATTAATACTGAATTCACCACAGTTGTGCTTATATGGAGCATTTTACTACCGCTCAAAACGCAGTCAATCAGATTTGACAGCCATAAAAAAATGCGGTAATGACGGTAATGAGCTCATCACCGCGGTGACGTCCCATAACCGCGGTATTGCGGTAATAAAATTATCGTCACAGCCCTAGCTGACCCAGAGTAACCTAGCATAGGATTTGTGTGGGCATGCTCACATATGTGTGCGTGCTGCCCACATATAACCCACAATGCCTACAGTGTGTAAATGGTGCAGGCTGAATTAGGGCTGACCCACAGTGGCCCTGCATGAGATTTGTGTGCACATGCCAAAGTGCAGGTTGCCGACATATAACCCATACCGGGTATGAAATGGTGCAGGCTGAATTTGGGCTGACCCACACTGGCTCTGCATGGGAATTGTGTGGGCATGCTAAACTGTGCTTTGCCCACATATATCCCACACTGGCCCTTCAGGGTGTGAAATGGTGCAGGCTGAATGTGGGCTGACCCACAGTGGGCCTGCCTGGGATTTGTGTGGGCGCATCAAAGTGTTGGCTGTCCAAATAATTCCCACACTGGGCCTACAGGGGCATTAATGCACTGGACCAGTTCAGGCTAGCCCACAGCGGCCTTTTATAGGATTTGAGTGGGCCAGCCAATGAACAGGCTGCCCACAGAAAACCCATGTTGGGCCTGTTTGGAATTTTAATGGGCTAGCCCCTGCCCACAGTGCCCGCACTTAGCCCACGAAGGGCCGATGTGTAGCTTTTTGCTGGGTAATAATGCACTCCATATATGCAGGATTAAAGTAAAATAAATTATACTGGACATATACATATATAAAATGTCTCTAGAAGATATATAATAGGAAATGAAAACAGTGTGAATTTTTCTTTTGCTTAAAACAGCAAGAAAGTACTACCCTGAATGTGATAATTAGGGGTGGGTGATATGGCTCCATATTTCAGGGTAATATAGTTCATGATATTCAAAAATATTGGCAACATTATTTCTTACGATATTTATGGCATACTGCCTTATTAAAACAGATTAATGTCATTTCTGGAGCTGTGATTGTATGCAGATAAATTATCCCATAAATGGTCCTACACCTGAATAAAAAAAGTAATATTATCTAATTTCTAGAACATAAAAACAGGAAGGGGTAGGTCGAGACTCTTCATCAAGCATATACATTTAATACAGGCTTTTTCTGCTTCCGGTCACTGAAATTATTGTATTGAAAAACTAAATATTCGATTATAAAAGGTGAGGGGTAGAGATATACTGCAAGTCAGAAAATTACAAAGATATTTATAAGATAAAATGAGATACACTTTGTTAGAGCAGTATGACATATTTACAGCTAGTGCTGGACGATATGGCCAAAATTTATATCACGATACATTCCTTAATTTCGGTCTATACAATATAATTTCGATATCGATATAAATATTTGGAAGGCCTCAGAAAAACTGTTAGGAATCCCTGCAATGGAAATCTGTACCTATTACTGTCTTTAAAGCCTCCTCTCATAAAAAAAACTGTATAATACTTTAGAAATTAAAAAATGGTCAGAATGAATTAATGCTCACCTTTATTTGCATGTAGCAATATAAAAACATGACATCTCTGTCAAACACAAACCAATAACCTATTTACATTTTACCAATATAAATAACTTTACATTACAACAGAGGCAGAGCTTCTTATCCTTTTGTAAACATATTTAACAGATCAAAACAAAAGTGCCTCATCCAGGATAAAGAATGCAGAAAGCCTTTATTTATATAAAAGGAACACGATATCACCGTCAAATAAACAAACCTATATCAACTATAAATAACTTAGATACAACATAAACTACATAAGTGCTTCAGCCAGAATAAGGAAGATATTGTGTGTAGTGAAACTGCTTGAGGTGGTGGAACAGATTAGATGCATTACCGTTGCTAGTCAACTCCACTTTCCGGCACAATTGGGAGCAAGCTGAAGTTTATCAGACCTTTGAAAGCCGAACCACTGAATTAGACCTGCCTCCCTCAACTATCTCTCCTGTTTAATCACTTGTGGAAGCATCAGGTGTGCTCATTCTGCATCTAAAAGCAAAAATTCTGCATCAGGGCCGAGCCTAATCGAGGAACTCGGTTCGGCCGCACTGCGCTCCGCTCGGCTTCATAGCGGGAGGTTCTAGGTGTGGACCGGAGCGCAGCCGAGCTTCAAGTTTTAGTAGTATGGATTATAGTGTAAAGTGTGATACTACTAAAGTAGTAGTATAACACTGTATTCAGTGCTGGACAGCAGCAGTGTTTCTGCTACATACATTTTGCAGCTGCAGCCTGCTGACAGTCAAGATACAACTACATATTAAAATGTCTGTGAATTTATAATGGGATAAAAGTACTGAAGCCTTTATTGTAGTATGAAGGTGTCCCAGTATTTTTCTCCATATAGTGTAACTAATGTAGGTAATTCTTTTTGGTTAATTGACCTGCTTTTATTTTAATACACAAACTTTTTTTTCTTTGTTTTTCCAGAATAAACAACCAGGATATTTAATAAATAGCAGTGTTAAACTGCTGAAAGAGGTGAAGCACAAGCCATCCAGAAGAATCTCCTGAAAACGCAGAAATTGTTTGCTACATTTCAGACAGATGGAGCCAAGTCCCAACATGGAGAAACATCAGCACTTTGTCAAGAGTTTTACTAAACAGAGTGATCTCAAAAAACACCAGCGCATTCACACAGGAGAGAAACCGCATCACTGCTCAGACTGTGGGAAGAGTTTTACTGCACAGAGTACTCTCAAAAATCACCAGCGCATTCACACAGGAGAGAAACCGTATCACTGCTCAGACTGTGGGAAGAGTTTTACTGAACAGAGTAGTCTCAAAAATCACCAGCGCATTCACACAGGAGAGAAACCACATCACTGTTCAGACTGTGGGAAGAGTTTTACTCAACAGAGTACTCTCAAAATACACCAGCGCATTCACACAGGAGAGAAACCGTATTACTGTTTCGACTGTGGGAAGAGTTTTACTAAACAGAGTACTCTCAAAATACACCAGCGCATTCACACAGGAGAGAAACCGTATCACTGCTCCGATTGTGGGAAGAGTTTTACTAAACAGAGTAATCTCAAAATACACCAGCGCATTCACACAGGAGAGAAACCGTATTACTGTTTCGACTGTGGGAAGAGTTTTACTAAACAGAGTACTCTCAAAATACACCAGCGCATTCACACAGGAGAGAAACCGTATCACTGCTCCGATTGTGGGAAGAGTTTTACTAAACAGAGTACTCTCAAAATACACCAGCGCATTCACACAGGAGTGAAACCGTATTACTGTTTCGACTGTGGGAAGAGTTTTACTCAACAGAGTAATCTCAAACTGCACCAGCGCATTCACACAGGAGAGAAACCGTATCACTGTTCAGACTGTGGGAAGAGTTTTACTGAACAGAGTGAACTTATATTACATCAGTGCATTCTCAAAAGATAGAAAAGTATCCCAAATCTGTTCCTCTGCCATAAAAAATGCAAACCTTAAATCTTTCAGACAGCAAAAACACCTCATCATGCACAAAATCTTCACTCTGTTACAAGAACTTCATTTAAAAATGGCTTTTTACAGGTTCAGAAAAATGAATCTTATCCAGAGATGATGTTTACTGAATTTCATGCTGTGTTTTTATGTATGTTTGTATACCTACATTAGTTAATGCCTGCAGAGCTCTTCAACACTTAGTGTTGTGTTTTAAGAAGTTTTTACACACAGAATCATAAATGGTACCACTAACAGCTTAAACTAGGAACATACATTTTTACAATTTTTTCAGTGATATGCTGAATAAATAGTAAAGCGATGATGCTAGCTCAGAGTAAAATCGTATATTAAATCTCAGCATTAGCTTTAGAACTAATAATAAACAAAAGTGAGGATTTTATCATTCTGGGACATTTTTAGGTTTAAAAATTGAATATGCTTTGCCATAAGTAGGAAATGATCATTTGGTCAGCTTATGTCATTTACAGCCTTAACACATTCTCAATTGTTTACGTATAAAAACTTTCTTTATTTTTTCCTCCACTCCACGTTTGTAGTTGTAGTTGGAGCGAGGGCACTGCCAGTGTTTGCTCCAGATGTTAGATTAGCATTACTTAGTCTTTTAAAATGTAGATGTCGTAGTTTAAAGGAGTAGAGTATTCTTAGGAGTAGAGAATATTCTTAGCTTGCAACAAAAGGCCAACAAAATCCTTTTCAGAGTTAAAAAAAAAAAAAAAAAAAAACGCTCTAGCTTGAGTTTCCATACTGAAAGCAACACTCAGCAGGCTGTGCTTCAGTAAGACTGCAGGATCCTTGATTCCCTCTACTGCACATGTGTCAAACACAAGGCCCGCGGGCCAAATGTGGCCACATCCAAGCGAGAGCTTGTAAGATCTTAGTGTCTATAATAAATAGGTCAGAAGCGTTCTTTGACCAAAAACTACATTTCCCACAATGCTTGTTGATTGTATTACCCGCGAAGTTACGGCTTACTGCCACTACACGGCAGTGTAGTCATTGATGTGGAAACTACGGTGGCCGAGAAAGCCCAACGCAGTGCAAATTGAAAAGCGCTGCAAAAGCACAAAACACATCCATCAAAATTACAACACAGGCGCAGCAAATAGAAAAACACGCTGCAACTAGAAAAACGCGCTGCAAATAGAAAAACGCGCTGCAAATAGAACCACAACACAACGGAAGTGAGTCACAACACAAGGGAATTTTCCCGGGGGACCTTAAAAGATACTGTACCAGCTAAGCTGCTTCTTCAGTAACGTCTCGGACTTCACTATGTGTACAAAGGACAATAAGTGGCAAACAAGGCGTTTTGTGAAGCAGAACTTTTAATAAACATAACTTACTTTTCAGAAGCTTGTTTGCCACTTATTGTCCTTTGTATACAGCTAATACAGCATCTTTTAAGGTCCCCCGGGAAAATTCCGTTGTGTTGTGACTCAATTCCGTTGTGTTGTGGTTCTATTTGCAGCGCGTTTTTCTTTTTCAGCGCGTTTTTCTATTTGCTGCGCCTGTGTTGTAATTTTGATGGATGTGTTTTGTGCTTTTGCAGCGCTTTTCAATTTGCAGTGCGCTGGGCTTTCTCGGCCACCGTAGGAAACCCTGCCGGAGGGAAGGCGTAACTTCGCGGGTGCAATTGAGACATACAAACGTTTATCCCATAATGTCCAGAAAAAGAGAAGCTGATGCAGACGGACGGCTGTGCTTCAAGGCGAAAGACCGGTATGCCTTTTATGTTACGAAGAGTGTTACTGACCAAAATAAACGCTTGTTAGGAGAGATATAAGTTATATTTATAAGACAATAGCTGACAAAATCTGTTTTAATGACGTTAATAAACATCACTGTGTCAGCGCTAGTCACAGTTTCACCACAGCAAAGGACGAGGACGTGAATCACTTATCTAACCAGCCTTTACTGATTTCTGCCCCCAATAACCCTTTCAATAACCTCCAATAGCCTTTAATAACCTACGAACCTACGATCCAAGATGGCGCCGCGGACGGCGACACTGGTCAGAAGCTCCGTCGTGCTTTGTCTGTTTTTGTTTGTTTGTGCCGCCACATGTGAACCTAACACGTTCACATACAGCGCAGAGGATCTCCTCAACATCAGGCAGTCCATGCCACATGGCATTACTCCTGATTTTTCGTTTTCGGACTGCTTTTTAGAAGTTTTAGTGAGCGGAGCAGCCGCGCTCCTCGGCCGGAGACGCAGGCGGACGAGCAGGCGCGGGAGACGCGGGGGCGCGCTCATTAAACTCCGTCAGCGCGGACTCCGCACAGCGCTACCCAGCATTCACATGGCCAACCTCCGCTCGCTAGGCAACAAAATGGATGAACTTTCTCTTCTGAACCGGACCAACAAGGACTTTTCTCTCTCCGCGGCGCTGTGCTTCACCGAGACCTGGCTCACCGAGGCCACCCCGGACAGCGCGCTGCAGCTCGCCGGCTTTCACCTCTACAGAGCGGACCGCGACCGAGAGACGTCGGGCAAAGTCAAAGGCGGTGGGATCTGTTTTAACATCAACCGCGGCTGGTGTACAGACGTCACTGTGCTCCTAAAAACCTGCAGTCCTGATCTGGAGTCTGTGCTCATCAACTGTAAACCGTTTTACTGCCCGCGTGAGTTCTCCTCCGTGGTGCTCGTGGGAGTTTACATACCACCAAGCGCGTGCGTGCGCGAGGCACTGCGCGCTCTCACTGACCAGATCACCAGCGCCGAGCACAAACACACAGACTCTGTTTTCATCATTTTAGGGGACTTCAACAGAGCGAGACTCACCAGTGAGCTGCCCAAATACAGACAGCATGTGACCTGCCCCACCAGGGAGAGGAATATCCTCGATCACTGCTACACTGTACTAAAGGGTGCATATCGCTCTGTTCCCCGAGCTGCTCTGGGCCTATCTGACCACTCTATGGTCCATCTTCTCCCAACCTACAGACAGAAGCTCAAGCGGTCCAAGCCTGAGGTCAGTACTGTGAAGAAGTGGACCAGTGAGGCAAAAGAGAGGCTTCAGGACTGCATGGAGTCAACAGACTGGTGTGTGTTTGATGATGCTACAAGCAGCCTGGACGAATACACTGACACAGTGACATCCTACATCAGCTTCTGTGAGGACATCTGTGTTCCAACCAGGACTCGCATCAGATACAACAATGACAAGCCCTGGTTCAACGCCAAACTGAAGCAGCTGCGCCGGTCTAAAGAGGAAGCTTTTAGGAGTGGGGACCGGGCGCTCTACAACAAGGCTAGGAACACACTGAACAGAGAGATCAGAGCTGCTAAGAAGAGCTACTCCACCAAGCTGAGCAGACTGATGTCCACAAACGAGCCATCAGCCGTCTGGAGATGCCTGCACAGTCTCTCAGGCTACAAAAGTACCCCCCACCAGACAATGGGGGGTCGTCAACTGGCTGAAGACCTTAACAGCTTCTACTGTAGGTTTGAAAAGCCCACCCCCACCCAACCTGATAGCACCCATTCACACCCTTCTGTCTCTCAGCCACCCATCCAGCCTGCCCTGAAGATCTGTGAAGAAGACGTGCACCGACTCTTCAAAAAACAAAGAGTGAGGAAGGCACCAGGCCCAGACGGAGTGTCACCCTCCTGTCTGAGGAACTGTGCAGACCAGCTTGCTCCTGTCTTCACAAAGATCTTCAATAAATCACTGGAGCTGTGTGTCGTACCGTCGTGCTTCAAACGCTCCACAATAATACCCATCCCCAAAAAGCTCCACATCACAGGACTGAACGACTACAGACCCGTCGCACTGACCTCTGTGGTCATGAAATCCTTCGAGAGGCTGGTACTCACTCACTTGAAGGAGATCACCAACCCCCAGCTAGACCCCCAGCAGTTTGCTTATCGAGCCAACAGGTCGGTGGACGATGCAGTGAACATGGGTCTTCATCACATCCTCCAGCACCTCGACCGTCCTAGCACATACGCAAGAGTTCTGTTCTTGGACTTCAGCTCTGCCTTCAATACGATCATCCCTGGACATCTACACACCAAACTGACCCGACTCAGCGTGCCAGCCTCCACCTGCCAGTGGATTACCAGCTTCCTCACTGGCAGAGAGCAGCAGGTGAGGCTGGGAAAGATCACCTCAGGAACCAGGACCATCAGCACAGGAGCTCCACAAGGTTGTGTTCTCTCCCCTCTGCTCTTCTCACTCTACACAAACGAGTGTACCTCCACAGACCCCTCAGTCAAAATCCTGAAGTTTGCAGACGATTTGACAGTCATTGGTCTGATCCGGGACAGTGACGAGTCTGCTTACAGACGGGTTGTTGAGCAGGTGGTGCTCTGGAGCAACTACAACAACCTGGAGCTGAACACAGCAAAAACAGTGGAGATGAGAGTGGACTTCAGGAGAAGCCCCCCAACCCTTCCAGCACTCACCATCCTCAACAGTACTGTGATGGCTGTGGATTCCTACAAGTTCCTTGGTACAACAATCTCCAAGGACCTGAAATGGGACTGCAACATCAGCACCATCATCAAGAAAGCCCAGCAGAGACTGTACTTCCTGCGTCAGCTGAGGAAGTTCAACCTGCCCCAGGAGTTGATGGTGCAGTTCTACACCGCCACCATTGAGTCTGTCCTCACCACATCCATCACAGTGTGGGGCAGCTCAGCTTCCAAACATGATATCCACCGACTGCAGCGCATCATCAGGTCTGCAGAGAGGACCATCGGTGTGAAGCTACCCACCCTGCCAGATCTACACACCTCCAGAACCAGGAAAAGAGCAGAGAACATTGTCTCTGATGCGTCACACCCTGGACACCACCTGTTCCAGCGTCTCCCCTCAGGACGGCGTTTTAGCCAACTGAAGATCAAGACCACCAGACTACAGAGAAGCTTCTTCCCACACGCCATCACTCTCATGAATAGCTGAACACTACAACATAACATCCAGGATACAGTCTGTTACATCCACACAAGACTGTTACATACATCCATATCCATGTCATCCCTCTCACTCTGTTCACCCTCTGTACTGCACTTTATTAATCTGGTGATAGTGGCTACAACACACTGTACTGTCTCTGCAAGTAATTCTTCTGTTCTCATATTTATATGCCTTATTTAACTCAGTTTAACTTAATTATTTATTCAGACTGCACCAGTGTCCTTACTGCTGCACTCAGCACTTTACTGTAAATATACAACTCTGCACACGTAAAGTTAGGTTACAGGTATGTTTGTATGTGTGTGCGTGTGTTTATGTGAGTAAATGTTTTACTTCTGTAATGTTATTGTCAATTATTGTGCACTGTGAGCTACTGTAACCAAACACAAATTCCTTGTATGTGTGAGCATACTTGGCCAATAAAGCCCGATTCTGATTCTGATTCTGATTCTGATAATAACCTTCAGAAGCCTTCAACAGTCTAACCTTGCAGCCGTGGTGTGTTCTAAACTCCGTAGTTATAAACATCCTGAGGTTAGCAGCGCGCTAACTGACCTGTTTATAATGTAATCCGAGCAGTGACTCCGGGATGGCTGCGCTAAACTGCTGCTGTTAGCTGCTTGGGCTGAAAGATGAACTGTAGAGAGCTGTATTATTCGGTTAGTGGGGTTAAAATCTTTATTTTCTACACAGAAGAATTTTAAAAACTGTAAAAACGCTCCAGACTGCCTCAGCTGAGCCCCGTAGCCCGTGGCTGGGCTGTAGCTCTGACTGAGTAAAGACTGCGCGTTTGTGCTGCTGCTACTGCAGCTCCGACTAGTGGTTGTATGAGGAACTGCTAAATCTGAGGAAATGCTAAATCTGTCACATGTTCTTAACAGCTCACAATTTTTGATTTTATATTTATTAAGCCTTATTTCAGTATCAAACGTTTTGATCAAAGTTAATGTAACTTGTATTTTATGTCATTTCTATTCACTTGACTAGTTTGGTTCTTGATTGATGGAGTTTTTGGATTTCATAACATGACAAATTAAAATGATTTATGTTAATAGAGCAACAAGCAAACATTTTTTCCATGCAACTGTAATATTTGATTGAATAAATAATATATTGAGAGTTATGTAACATTAAGGAGTAATTACATTCATTTTATATTACATTTGGTTACATTTTATTACATTTATAAGTTACATCTGGCCCTCAGAGGACAGCCAATATGCCAATGTGGCCCTCGGCCAAAATGAGTTTGACACCCCTGCTCTACTGGTTTTCTCATTGGTCTATGGTTCAGTCAGTCTGATTAAAAATCTGCAAGTTAATCTACAGGGATATTTGGTTGAGTTGTGTTGCTAAAGTTATATACTCTGTTATCTTTTCCTTATTTGGTATCGTTTTGCTAAAGGGTTTTTTTTTATATCTCTAAAGGTACTGTTGTAGAAATGTAAAATGAAAGGTGGGTTCGCTCCCACCTCTCGCCTTGGGCTACAACTCCCTTACGCGTTCGTTGAATAGAGGAGTCTAGACAGATGGAGTGAAGTTAGAAGCAAAACAAGTATTTATTACTGAATTCAGGAGAACATACAAACACGGTTACGACCGTTCAGCATACGTTCTGAACCTCTAATCATCTGACTCCATGTATATACCAAAAATGACGCGAGATCTGCCGATGAGGCGTTGCTAAAAATCATCTTATGTCAGCATGCATGGTGTTATGTGTTAGCGCTGAAGATTTCGCTGATGGCTCAAGATTTGCTGGTGTTTTTGGCCTTGGAGAAACAGCACGGCTTTGTTCAGTAATTAGACAGTGTTGCACTCCCCGTGCGCATGTCCTCCCTCATTTGACAGGTGAAGGCCTCATGGAGAGAGAAAGACCGTATTGTTTGCCCAGAAGCCTCCTTTGTATTAAGTTAGGTCATGCAGAATGCACTATCTGCTGATTTTGTAGCTGTTAGTGAGAAAAACATGCAATCACACAATGTGTTTCAGTGGGGTGTCAGTGGCGCGTGATTAGTCAGCCATATAATTAGGTCTATACGTTTATGTATCATGTGAGTTAGTTTGTCAGCCTAAGGCCTGTGTTTAGTCACATGCTTGTTAGAAACAATGTTTTACTATATGTGTGGTTAGAGGTTAGTTTTCTATATGAATGTGTAAAAAATATACTGTGAGTGATAAGATGATTAAATATAGTGTTAGTATAAATGTGTGAATAATATGTGAATAATAAAATGATCAAATGTGGTGTAAGTATTGGTTAGTGCATATAAAATACAGGGTTTCACAGATGATTATGTAATTTTAGATACCAAGATAAGTAATCATGATTGTGAGATACTTGTCAATATATTCAAGGTAAAACAAGGTTTCTTCGTAAGATTTCCCACAATCCCACAATCCCCCTTTCGACGTATCAAACAGATACGTCGACAAACCGTAATTCCTCCAAATCATGTATTTACATATGTTCAACACTTGAAGACATGTGTATGAACATTTTACTAAAATGTGAGAGCGAAAACCTGTCGAGACAGCCTTCCAACCAATTTTTGACAGGAAAAATTCTCTCACGGCCCCTCTGCCTCCCAGGCGGCGAATGAGACGAACTCTATCAAAGGAGGAAGTGACATCATAACCTTAAAGTCATCCCCAGACTAGTTGGTTTACAGCAGTTCCTCTTGCTCTTCCTCACATTCCAGTATAGGCCGATCCCAATTGACATGTGTCGACCTAATTACGTGTTCCCACTGGTTACAAGGTCTGGCTTTATAAGCTGCTTGGTCGGTGTTATGAGTGATTCTCATGAAGCTGCATGTAACATGTCCATGACAATTTTTAAAATCAGTACTTAATTCACAAAAAGTCTGATATTGTGTGTAAAGCAAATAGGTAGTACTGTATGGATCAATTGTTTTCATTATCATCACCGTTATGTGTCCGTACCCCTTCCTTCTAATTTTAAGTTAAACCATCTGTGTTGTCTGGTCTGTAGTTGTTGCGTTTGTCGGGTGTACGGTTGCTGATGTGTTTACAATTGTTCCCTCTACCGTTGTTAGTTGTTCTTGCTTTGATACGATGGCCAATGTTATTATCATGATACCCATGAGGGCAACGGTTATTATTTTCTGGAGCCATATTGGAATAGCCAGAGGAAATGCTTGTCCGTTATAGTTTCCGTACTTTGACCTGTCCCACCCCCTTTTTCCGTACCAAGCAAGCCATTATTAAACCATAAATGTGTTTTCCCTCTAAGTTTCCCAGTATTTAGTAAACTTGTTATCTATAGCTCTATATGTGTAAGTGTTAAGGTTACAGAGTGTATATATATATATATTTTTTTTTTTACAATTTCGTTTTTTCAAGAGTCTTTCGGCCACCTGTAAAGGAAAGCAATGTTCAGTACAACCTGTAAAGAAAAAATAATGTGTTCCCCCCCTACTTTAGCAAATCACAGTTTATAACCCTCTATGTGTAAATGTTAAAGTTGCAATTCGTGTTGTTCGTTTCTTCTTTCTTCTTGTTTCAGGGTTCTGAAGGTATACTACCTTGATGTCTGCAATATCAGTGAATGAAAAGTATGAGTTGGTGTGTGATAAGACTATGTGTGTTTTTTAATGAGATGTGTTTTAGAGTTTCTGTATGTATTGTACTTTGACGCAATCGAAACGTTGCTGAATGAGTCACTCCCTCACTTCTGCTCCTCAGTCACAGCCATGCTGTGTGCTGTCTGCTGCTGTGCTCTGAGAAATCTTTTCTCTGCTGTGGCCAGGCCAGGCCCGTGCTGCGGGGGCTCTGCTGCCCCTCCTTCCTGCTGCTGCTGCTGCTGCGGGGTGAGTGTGCTACCCCTCCTTCCTGCTGCGGGCCTCCATCTGGGTCAGACGATTCAGCTGCTGTGCTCACCGCTCCCTCTGGCTCTCTAAGCGATCTCTGTTGTTGCACAGCTGTAGAACCCTCGCCTGTCAGTTGATCTGCATACGTTGTTCTCTCAGTCACCTGGAAAGGCTCAATCCAGCCATGCTCGTTCCCCTTTCGTGCGTAGTGGTGGAGGAGCCCTCACTCCGTGTCTGTATTGGTCCACCTTTGCACCACGTTCTCCTTCTCCCCCTGTGTAAACAGATCTGAAACGAAACTTTTGTATTCGTTATAATCATGTTTAAGGTTCACTATTCATTTTGGAAGTTTTTAAGGCGTCCTCCGTGTCTCCTTTCTGCAAGTTAAAATACATGGTTAAAATACATTTATCACACTTGACTTGAGCTCTAATTTCCCCTTGGAAGTTAATTATTTCATATTTAAATTTTGTCTGTGCACAGATTTAAGCCCAATTTTTGTTTTCTTACCTTCCTCAGTTGTCCTGATTTTCAGTTATACTCAATCATGATCTTTAATGTCAAAAGTGCTTTAAATCCCTAACTTTTAGGAATTTTCAGTTTTAAATTGCAACCTTTAATTATCATCACCATTAATTACTTGCTTTTACCTTCATTTTGTTCACATCCCTTTCCCTTTTAGTGTAACTGCTTCCCTGTGGCTCTGTTATATCCAAATTAGCTCTCACAAACACTAACCAAGCTAAAGATCACACACCTCAACTCTGCAGCATCATTGTACAGACCATATTTTACTACTTCACAGCACAAAACTGCTGCTTTAAACGCACCTGCTGTTAAGCCTCCCACTTAAAGCTTCCTGTAGATCTTGTCATATTGTATTGGTAATACCTTATAGATAATAAATAAGAAACAAACATTTGGAAATACATCTGAATCATGGTTTTTATATAGATCGTAATGATCAGCTGCTCTAGTTTCCCCTCCATATCCACACTGATTGATAGAATATCAGGGCCCAAAGTTTTAAATTCTGCACAAACTACACATAATGTGGCTTCTGTCTCAGGAATGGTTCCATATTGATGTATTGGGCTTTCTTGGGTTACTTTTGCTTGGACTTCAGAATTACTGTTTGTGGCTATATTATTTTACCTGCCACTTTAATTTTCTGTGGTGTGTTATTTTACCAAGAAATTATGTTTCTGACTTTTTCAATTCCCAAGATTTTATTAAGCCTTGATTTCTAGTTTTAGTTGATTTTATTTAGTGCTTTAAGAATTGGGATAAGTGGAACGTGATTATTTTTCTCTGTATCAATCGTTCCATTATAAACAATAATATTATCAATATTAATAAACACAGATGTTATGCTTTGCTTTGTCCACGTTATTTTAGCAAATAAAATCCAAACAATGCTTTTACATTTCCTGATAAATATTTTCAATATGTATTTATGCATATACAATGCACAGCAGATTGCTTTTCACAATTATCAACAATACCTCTATTTCCTTAAACAATTTATCAAGCCTCACACATTGTTTTTTTTGTTCAAAAAATGGCTTACATGTTGAATAGTGAAAGTTCAATTTTGTGATTTCTAAGTTTCTTATTTCTTCTTTTTAAATTAGGATTGAGTGTGTCTTAGAGTTAAGACTGTTACAATATTGCTGAAAGTAATTGCTCATCCGCATAGTGGTTGTTTTAAAACCATACTTTAAAAAGATAAACAAGCTAAAAGTTTTTTTAAAAAAAAATGCTCTACGTCTATAAAATAATGATTGGTCAAAAATTTTTAGTAATAGTGGTGAGGGATGAAAAAGGTAATAGGTTTAAAAAGTCAAGAAAAAAGGTAAAAAATAATGGCTGGGCGAATAATGGTGGTAATAATGATTATCTATTTACCTCTCCCCCTTTTTCTGAAACAGAGTTTCTGTTTTAGAGAACTTAACGCAAAATTGCTTCACCCTCTTTACTGTCCATTGGGCTGGTCTTCCCTTCCCAGGCCTCCACGGACACACACCCCATCACTTCATCCATCCACTCACTCTCCCCCTGGGCTGCGCTTCCCTTCCACGATGTTGTCTCCGTTTTCTGTTAAAATGCATGTGGTGGTCAGATCGAAACTGTGCCTGCCTTAGGTTGTCCCGTTGTAGTACGTTGGGATCTTACCCGTCTTTGGCTAACCAGCCTAGCCCACTGAACCACACACAGCGTAGCAGCACTGTTTAATCAACATTCAGTGCCGTAGTGCCCCCGCAGGGTACAGTTAGGGAACGCAAACCCAGGTATGTCACACTGTCATAAACACACACTCTGGTGTTTACTGTGAAAGCCTGTGCAAGGCACCAAGTACCCATGGTTTATTATTTGTTATTATTGTATACATATTTTATTTATTACCATCATTATCACCACTTCTCTTCCACTTAATTTAGCTTAAAGTATTTGCTTTGATGCCACTGTTCTGGAATAGACCCAAAAGAGTGCATGTCAATGAATAATTATTCAGATTTGGCATCTGTACCTTAAAGGTGTACCACAAGGTTAAATTTTGGTCCAGTTTTATTTAATATATATATACATAAATTATAGTGCTGGCTCTGCTTCTCAGATTGCAAACTTTACCATTATGCAGATGAAACAATTTTATATTGCTTAGCTGATTTTGTTCATGCTACAGCCAGAAAATTATGCATTTGTTTTATAGGTGGCATTGTATAAGCATGAAAATTAAATTTATGCTGTTTTCCAGATCTCGTTTTAGTCTAAACTCCTTATCAGAAAAATACCCAATTCCCTGTAGCTTGAAATAGATGCAACACTGCGTTTCCTTTAAAAATAATAATAAAAAAATAAAAATAAGGTCTTTCCTCACTGGTTTCTGAAATCTACTATCGCTCTTAAGATAATCAAAATATTAGCATAGACGGATATCCATGAGATCATAGAGAAATTAGATATTACATCTGTCTGATAGGTGATGCTAGGACTGAACTGAGATCAGTCTGAATAAGAAACGAATATTAAGAGAATTAACTAAATCACCTGATAGAAAAAGCTGTGTTTGGAATGGCTCGCTCATTAATTCATTCACTATTAACTATGTAGCATTTTTCTATTTATTGAACTGGTTATTTAAGAATCAAACAAGAAACCATATTTATTCGTCCTGCTCTGAGTACAGCTTATACAACAGTGCTGCATGGCATAGTATATTTTGGAATTTCTAGCATACATCTTCTGTACAATATTATTATAATATAAATTAATTAATAGTGAACTATATAGGGGAAAAATGTACTGCTAAGTTTCGACAGAGCATTGTAAAAATGGCCAATTCAAATTGCTTAGTATTTCTGCAATAGGAGACGATTCCGAAACAGCCACACAGTCATTTTTTCATTATTAGCTTTGCTAATATAATATAGAGTTAGACATATGTCCCTGTTAGGTTAGGGCCCCCAAGATATAGTCTAATACCCAAAATTAAGGTAATTATGGTCCTCAATTCTGACTCCCTTTTTCTTTTCTTTTTCTTTTGTATTTGTGTTGCTAACCAACCCCAAACTCCCTTTATTAAATTCTCTAAATTCTCTAATTATCTATCCAGTCACACACCATTATTCAACAACTTAATTATTAATATTAACCTTCCCCAACCTTGCTTACATTACAGTACACTGTACTCATGATTGGGTATTCACAGTTTCATATGTTCATTTTAGAACTGTCTTATAACCTATGCATATATTATATTATATTATAGTTATATGTAGCATCAGTCACTTTCGTAATCGATGTCATCACACTTTACTCTTTTATTTATTGAATTATTTATGACCATTAGTAATATCTACTGCACTGCTCCGTTTACAGATAGATCTTTACCTTGTATAGTTAGGTTTTGTATATCCTTATATTTATATATATATATCTATCTACCCATACAAAAGCCTTTTCCCCCTGTTCACCTCTGTCCTCTATTTCCCTACTGAACTGATGTTCTATT
The DNA here is from genome assembly GCF_023375975.1 of Astyanax mexicanus. NCBI lineage: Eukaryota > Metazoa > Chordata > Actinopteri > Characiformes > Acestrorhamphidae > Astyanax > Astyanax mexicanus. Next base: position 3,609,902 of record NC_064411.1, read on the forward strand.
TTCTATGATATCTCACAAGTGTTAATTCACAAATAGCCAACAGTCTAAAGCCAATAGGCTGGACCAACTCCACCTACTTCACCTTGGACTCCTCCCCTGCAGTGGGACTCATCCATTCCTATTTCGTTGACACACAAGAGTTCGTACACTCAACCAATCACATCGCTCGCAGGAACCCTGCGCACACACATTTCAGTAGCACTCACTCTGTTTCACACACACTCTAACGCATACGCACACACTTATGTTGCATTCAGTCTGTCTCGCACACACTGTAACGCATACGCACACACTTTTTTCAGTCTCACAGTTCCACACACAAGTCTAACACATACGCACACACATTTCAGCAGCGCTCACTCTCTCGCACACACTCTAACACATACGCACACACATTTCAGCAGCGCTCACTCTCTCGCACACAGTCTTTGATTCGCTGCCACACACTTTCACGCTCACAGGTGCACCTCCACAGTATCATGCAATAACTATTAATTTAATAACTTGTAAAAGTTCGTAGTAGGTACAGCGTATACTAATTTTTTACGAAATGTTTTGAACAGGAACAACATCTGTTTATTTTTAACACAAACATAAGAGATTTACAGTAGGAACAGCGTCTACTCTTCCGAATTAAAAATAGAGAGGTCGGAACAGCTTCGACCCGAGCAGGTACAGCTTCTGCTCTTTTTAACCAAATAAAATAGATAAGAACAGGTACAGCGTCTGCTCTTTTGAATTAAAAATAGAGAGGTCGGCACAGCTTCGACCCAAGCAGGTACAGCTTCTGCTTTTTTAAACCGAATAAAAATAGAGGTGAGTAGGAACAGCGTCTACTCTGGCTTTTTGCGAGCGGATCAAGATCGAGGTGAGCCTACACCTGGCCGTTATCCGAACTTCTCGTCAGAAGCCGGGGGGATACGCCAGCATCCAATCCGTAACCCTTGATTAGGAACAGCATCTAATCTTTTTATAAACCTTTAAGTAGGAACAGCTTCTACTCTTTAATATCCTGGAATAGGCACAACTTCTATTCTCATTTAAATAGCTTGTTATGCTGTCTGCTTCCCTCCGGACAGCAGCCAGGCCGCCGCTCCACTCAAATTTAGAAATAACCAATATGCAGAATTTGATAAAACCGGCTCTGCTTACCTTTTTAGTAGAAGTTCGGCCGTGAGTGGGTTGGCGTCGGATGCTGCCCTTCTGTTAGACTCTTTGGGGTCCAAAATGTCGGGGGTCACCAACTGTTGTAGAAATGTAAAATGAAAGGTGGGTTCGCTCCCACCTCTCGCCTTGGGCTACAACTCCCTTACGCGTTCGTTGAATAGAGGAGTCTAGACAGATGGAGTGAAGTTAGAAGCAAAACAAGTATTTATTACTGAATTCAGGAGAACATACAAACACGGTTACGACCGTTCAGCATACGTTCTGAACCTCTAATCATCTGACTCCATGTATATACCAAAAATGACGCGAGATCTGCCGATGAGGCGTTGCTAAAAATCATCTTATGTCAGCATGCATGGTGTTATGTGTTAGCGCTGAAGATTTCGCTGATGGCTCAAGATTTGCTGGTGTTTTTGGCCTTGGAGAAACAGCACGGCTTTGTTCAGTAATTAGACAGTGTTGCACTCCCCGTGCGCATGTCCTCCCTCATTTGACAGGTGAAGGCCTCATGGAGAGAGAAAGACCGTATTGTTTGCCCAGAAGCCTCCTTTGTATTAAGTTAGGTCATGCAGAATGCACTATCTGCTGATTTTGTAGCTGTTAGTGAGAAAAACATGCAATCACACAATGTGTTTCAGTGGGGTGTCAGTGGCGCGTGATTAGTCAGCCATATAATTAGGTCTATACGTTTATGTATCATGTGAGTTAGTTTGTCAGCCTAAGGCCTGTGTTTAGTCACATGCTTGTTAGAAACAATGTTTTACTATATGTGTGGTTAGAGGTTAGTTTTCTATATGAATGTGTAAAAAATATACTGTGAGTGATAAGATGATTAAATATAGTGTTAGTATAAATGTGTGAATAATATGTGAATAATAAAATGATCAAATGTGGTGTAAGTATTGGTTAGTGCATATAAAATACAGGGTTTCACAGATGATTATGTAATTTTAGATACCAAGATAAGTAATCATGATTGTGAGATACTTGTCAATATATTCAAGGTAAAACAAGGTTTCTTCGTAAGATTTCCCACAATCCCACAGTACTAAAAATATCTAATCCATTTACTTTATTGATTGTTTTATCCAGTACCAGCTATTATCGTTGTTTTACATCACCTTATGTATTTACTCATATTCATATCTATGTGATTCAATAAAAGGCTTTTATATTGCAAGATCTGCAATCTTATCTATTCTTTCAACTTAAGCATTTAGCCAAAAGCTTTTGTACACAGCCAAACATACATTCAAGCAACCACTATATACAGTGCCTTGCAAAAGTATTCGGCCCCCCCTTGAACTTTTCAAACTTTTGCCACATTTTGGGCTTCAAACATAAATATATGATTTTTTTGTTTGTTTTTTGTGAAGAATTAACAAGTGTGTAAGAATACGGAGGAGTTTTGCCTTACTATGTTCATTGTTCATTGATTAAAGGGTTAATCTGTGTGTAACTAAATCAGCATTTCACTTAATCAGTATGTTATTCAAGCATTTAGCACGATTCATGATGATTCACATTGTGACTTAGAATGTATGTATATTGTGTCCTTGTGCTCAAAGCAAGGCCGTTTTTCTAGCAACTTAGCATGATTGATTTTTTCCAGCAGAACCATGAGTTTCTGTACATGTAATCTATAGTCTGATAAGGTTGGGGTGACCGAGTTCTCGGCTGACGTATAGGATGAATAACTGCTTATCAGTATCAGGATCCGGGGGGTGTGAGGAGCCTCCTCACACACTATTAGACTGAGGCCAGGCGAATGCCTGTTTTTATTAGACTCTCTGTCTAGGAAGAAGAGTAGAGTTGGGCGGGAGAGCTTCTCCCGAGAGGGACTACAGAGCCACAGGTCCTGTTCACACAGCCGAGAACTCTGGAAACCCCAACTTTTCTCACCTTTGGGGTTTTCCTCTTATTTTCACCTTTTTATTTCAATTCAATTTTTCAATAATCTTTTTACTCAATTTTTGATGTATCCAAAATTTTTACTCAATTTTTGATGTATTTGATGTTTTGCTCAGAAGATTCTTTGAATAAAATCTGACGGAACTACAATTTTGGACTGGATCTCCTTTTCTTCTTTATGACGTATCATGCCAGATACATCATAATTCGAACAGTAGATCAATAATCTTTCAATCGTGAAGTGGAACGAAATTTATTGGATACACATTATGTTGAGATACTCAGTATTTTGAGAACATTGGTATTTAACTTGTGTGAAACTGACACCAATAAATCCATAACTCCTGCTATTTACTTACATAGAAGTGTTTTTTTTTCTCAGTAGCTCAGTCGCTGTGAAGTGTGGAGAATAGTTTTGCAATATATTGATTATCGCTGAATCACAGTTTTGAGATATCACCGTTATCATTAATTTACCACTTTGCTCAAAGGTGCTGAAAAAAACTTGAAAATGGGCCTTGAAAGTGCTTGAAAAGTGCTTGAATTTTACCTTGTAAAAGGTGTTTGAACCCTGTGTTTAAAAACCCCAGCAGCACTGCTGCACCTGATCTACATGTACCAACACAACACACACAAACACGTCACCACATTAGTGTCAATGCAGTTTTAAGAAATATTTATCACGAAAATAAAGCTCTCTGGCGCTGGGAATTAAATATACAGGGTAAAATTTAGGCTAATCGGATATGCAGGTGAAAAAATAAACTGTGAAAAAATGTGTGTGAATATGTGTATGTTTATACCTACAAATCTCAAATGTAAATTGACATAATATGGACCATTAAATGACGGTAACAACCTGACCGTTTGACACTTAGCTAATCTGCATACCAGTAGGAGAGAGCAGAGATAGACTGGCTGTGTATGAAACGGTAGGCAGCTACCACAATCCCTCATGCCTGAGCTGTTCATATGTTAACACCCACTAAATGATTAACCCTTTACAAGTATTAATATGAACTTTAGGAAAAAGAATATAAACAGAATTGCCCTTTTTTCTATTGTGAGTTAAATGAAGTCACTGCTGCCTATTCTAATAACCTGACCGTATGACTAGCTTGACGAGCTCTGGGGACATTTTTACATGGGATGTGTCTGAAAGATCTGTGGACAAAAAGACATTACTTAAAATAATAAAAAGTATTATTACAAATGTAACAAAATGACTTTCTGAGCTGAAAACAAAAAAAAAACAAACAAAAAGAAAATATGTTTTATAAAATTTATAGAGATATCATACATATCCTATACCCAGTTTATAGACACATTTGGGACATACCGGGGTTGGACAATGAAATTGAAACACCTGTCTACAGTCACTCAGTGTTGGATCTTAGTTTGCATAAAAATAAATCTATGCCAGTTTTTACCCTGAGCTCTGGCTCGCTTATTTTTTTCCCTCCTTTTTTCCTCCCTGTATCACAAACTCTTCTAGTTCCTCCCTTTACCCAAGTTTGATTTTAGGAAGTCTTTTACGTACACTCTAAAAAGAAATGTGTCAAAAATGACTCAGACTGTGTCGAATTTTAACACATTGTGGGAGTGTGCTCAGAGACGACACATGTTGTGTTGATTCTGACACATCCAGTGTGTAATCCAATTTTACACACTAAATGTGTCAGGCTAATGAACTCACAAATGTGTAATTTTTTACACAACTTGTGTTGATTATGCATAATCAAGATAATGTATCAAATATGTTAAAAAAAAGCATGAAACGAATTAATTCAATTCCATTTTTATTATCATGCCTATATATGGTTCAATTTTCTTTTGGAATTAGCAATGAATTAACATTCACGTGTTTGTAACATTTTAAATGTAAAAACAGTCATGTTTGTTACAGTTCAAAATCAGTTTCGTTTGGTATAAGTAATATATTAACTCAATGTTTTTTAGATATTTTAAATGTAAAAACATGCATGCTTGTGACTAATTCATTGTCTTTTGTGATAATGAACACCTAAAAACAAAAGTCCAAACAGTAAAGGGGTGTATAAAACATAGCTCATATAAAATTAGTCACAATTGTTCACTGTTCTCACGTATTTTTAGAAAACCTGATAAATTTAACATTGAACATCATTACAGAAATAAAATTCCCTTTTTATAAAAACAGAACTACAAAACGTGAGGCTAAACAATTTGGATCTTGGATTCAAGTACAGCTTGTCTGTGTTGTAAATGGCTAGTACATCAAGAGGCCTAACATCTGAAGCATCATCTAAGCTGATCATTTCATAGTCATTGGTTCGCTTGACATATGCATAGGCGTAGGAACCGGGGGGGATGGGTGGGACATGTCCCACCCAATATTAGAAACAGGTGGATTTGTCCCCCCCAAAAATTATATCAGTTCGCTCAGGTCAGCTGTACTATTAATGAGGAGACAGACCGGACCAATCACGGAGCCGGTTCAGGTATTAAGTCACGCCTCTCAGTAGAAACAGCCAATCAGCTTGCTGGTTTTGCGGCGCGCGGAGCAGAGGCAGTTTGCTGTTGGGGAAGCCCCGCCCCCTCGCTGTGAGATTTAGCAGCGGGATCGGGACGCAGCAGCTTCAGCTGATCTTAAAACAGATCTGGATATACGGAGATTTTTATAAAAGAAAGGTAACGATAGGCTAACCACTTAAACTGTGATGATATGTTTCTGATAGCTGGTTAAAAATACACGTCTCTGAATCAGCACACAGTTTAAACCCACTGTGATTAATAAACTGCAGCTGTGTTAGTGTGTAAGCTTATCTTTGGAATTAGCTAGATTGGGAGTCAGGGTTAAAGGAAAAAAATAAAAAATATATATAATGTTTCCCTGTACCTGATCAGCTAATCACTTTAATTTTCAAACTGTTTATTCATTTAGGATTACAGGACTTACTGTGAGCTATAATGAACGAAAATTGATTTAACTAACTAGTTATCTAGAAGCTGGATGTAGATGATCGCCAGAATTTCGTACAGTACTTTAAGTTGGTAGTTTAAAGCAGTTACTTAACCCCGATCACTGCCCTAAACTAGTGTTTTCCACCTGATCAGCTAATAAACAGTCATTTACTGAGTTTACCTGTTAAAATCCTTTAGCCCCCTATGGAGCCTAAATTAATCATGTATATCCACCAGAGGAAGCTCTAGAATATGCAGAACAGTGTTAATATGCAGTAGAATATATAAGAACTGGGTTGAGAAACACTGCTGTAACGTGACTTCTGTTCATTTGTATTTCACAGTAAGACCACATATCCTGACGTTTATAAAAGTCTCTATGAAACGTAAAGTTACATTCTTTTACATAAAAGGACACCATCTTAAGAAGAGCTCTCAGTAGAAAAAAATAAAAGTGCAGGAGAAAATGTAAATATACAACAGAATTGACATGCCAATACATAATAATAATAATAATAATAATAATAACAATAATAACAATCTGTTATATTATTTTAAATATTAGGTGATAACTCAGACATTGCTTGCATATTTTTTCTAACAACAGTAGCTGTAATGTGGAGTAACATGTTTAGGTTGTAAAATCACCTTATAATAATAATTTACTTTTAATTAAAAGTAATTTCCACAAATGTTGTTCTAGGAAACTATTGGGTGGGCTTGGGTTCATATTGGCAAATGTGTCCCCCCCAATATCAAGCCCGCTCCTACGCCCTTGGACATATGCATAAAAATGCTCATCAAAGTACTCAATTGAAAGAATCCAGATAAACATCAAAAAGGACTCAGCATCAGCCTGTGGTATGATGTGAATTATCTCACCAAACTGCGGTGGCCCTGAAGTGCAAAACAAATTAACATGTCAGAAAACAAAATTACAAAAACTAAAACACATTTACAAAACTTAAAACAAATTTACAAGACGCAAAACACTTTTCCCAGCACTGAAACACTTTTACAAATGCTGAAACACTTTTACCAGCACTAAAACACTTTTACAAACGCTGAAACACTTTTACAAACGCTGAAACACTTTTACAAACGCTAAAACACTTTTACAAACTGCGATTTCTGACGGAAAGGGAGGGTCTAACACACAGGAAGTGCTTGATGCGGACCCTCCTTGTCAGTCAAGCTGCGTTACGATGAGAGAGTGGAGTTATGGACACTAAACTATGTTTTGTGGCACGTATTTTAGCAGCAGCAGTAAATACTTAAACTATCCCTGTCCTGTTGCTACCCCCGCCGCGGGGTTCACCTAATACCCCGGGGGTTCAGCTAATGCCACGCGGCCATCAGCCACTGCCCCCGCTGCGGGGTTCAGCTAATACCCCGGGGGTTCAGCTAATGCCACGCGGCCATCAGCCACTGCCCCCGCCGCGGGGTTCACCTAATACCCCGGGGGTTCAGCTAATGCCACGCGGCCATCAGCCACTGCCCCCGCCGCGGGGTTCACCTAATACCCCGGGGGTTCAGCTAATGCCACGCGGCCATCAGCCACTGCCCCCGCCGCGGGGTTCACCTAATACCCCGGGGGTTCAGCTAATGCCACGCGGCCATCAGCCACTGCCCCCGCCGCGGGGTTCACCTAATACCCCGGGGGTTCAGCTAATGCCACGCGGCCATCAGCCACTGCCCCCGCCGCAGGGTTCAGCCACTGCCCCCGCCGCGGGGTTCAGCTAATGCCACGCGGCCATCAGCCACTGCCCCCGCCGCGGGGTTCAGCTAATGCCACGCGGCCATCAGCCACTGCCCCCGCCGCGGGGTTCAGCTAATGCCACGCGGCCATCAGCTAATGCCCCCGCTGCGGGGTTCAGCTAATACCCCACGGAGTTCAGCCACTGCCCCGCGGCCATCAGCTAATGTATTAGGAGAACCCCGCGGCGGGGGCAGTGGCTGATAACCGCGGGGCAGTGGCTGATGGCCGCCGGGCATTAGCTGAGCCCCGCGGCGGGGGCCGTGACTGATAACCGAGGGGCAGTGGCTGAACCCCCGGGGTATTAGGTGAACCCCGCGGTGGGGGCAGTGGCTGATAACCGCAGGGCAGTGGCTGAACCCCTGGGGTATTAGCTGAACCCCGCGGCGGGGGCAGTGGCTGAACCCCCGGGGTATTAGGTGAACCCCGCGGCGGGGGCAGTGGCTGATAACCGCGGGGCAGTGGCTGAACCCCTGGGGTATTAGCTGAACCCCGCGGCGGGGGCAGTGGCTGATAACTGCGGGGCAGTGGCTGAACCCCTGGGGTATTAGCTGAACCCCGCGGCGGGGGCAGTGGCTGATGGCCGCCGGGCATTAGGTGAACCCCGCGGCGGGGGTAGCAACAGGACAGGGATAGTTTAAGTATTTACTGCTGCTGCTAAAATACGTGCCACAAAACATAGTTTGGTGTTCATAACTCAACTCTCTCATCGTAACGCAGCTTGACTGACAAGGAGGGTCCGCATCAAGCACTTCCTGTGTGCCCCGCGGTTATCAGTCACTAACCCCCCCCGCCGCGGGGTTCAGCTAATGCCCCACGGAGTTCAGCCACTGCCCCGCGGGGTTCAGCCACTCCTGTACTGTATTACCTGAACCCCGCGGGGCAGTGGCTGATGGCCGCCGGGCATTAGCTGAACCCCGCGGCGGGGGGGGGGCAGTGACTGATAACCGCGGGGCAGTGGCTGATGCCCGCCGGGCATTAGCTGAACCCCGCGGCGGGGGCAGTGGCTGATAACCGCGGGGCAGTGGCTGATGCCCGCCGGGCATTAGCTGAACCCCGTGGCGGGGGCAGTGGCTGATAACCGCGGGGCAGTGGCTGAACCCCGCGGCGGGGGCAGTGGCTGATAACCGCGGGGCAGTGGCTGAACCCCCGGGGTATTAGGTGAACCCCGTGGCAGGGGCAGTGGCTGATAACCGCGGGGCAGTGGCTGAACCCCCGGGGTATTAGGAGAACCCCGCGGCGGGGGCAGTGGCTGATAACTGCGGGGCAGTGGCTGATGGCCGCCGGGCATTAGCTGAACCCCGCGGCGGGGGCAGTGACTGATAACCGAGGGGCAGTGGCTGAACCCCCGGGGTATTAGGTGAACCCCGCGGCGGGGGCAGTGGCTGATAACCGCCGGGCAGTGGCTGAACCCCTGGGGTATTAGCTGAACCCCGCGGCGGGGGCAGTGGCTGATAACCGAGGGGCAGTGGCTGAACCCCTGGGGTATTAGCTGAACCCCGCGGCGGGGGCAGTGGCTGATGGCCGCCGGGCATTAGCTGAACCCCCGGGGTATTAGGTGAACCCCGCGGCGGGGGTAGCAACAGGACAGGGATAGTTTAAGTATTTACTGCTGCTGCTAAAATACGTGCCACAAAACATAGTTTAGCGTCCATAACTCCACTCTTTCATCGTAACGCAGCTTGACTGACAAGGAGGGTCCGCATCAAGCACTTCCTGTGTGTTAGACCCTCCCTTTCCGTCAGAAAAGTGTTTCAGAGTTTGTAAAAGTATTTCAGCGTTTGTAAAAGTGTTTCAGTGTTTGTAAAAGTGTTTCAGTGTTTGTAAAAGTGTTTTGCGTCTTGTAAATTTGTTTTAAGTTTTGTAAATGTGTTTTAGTTTTTGTAATTTTGTTTTCTGACATGTTAATTTGTTTTGCACTTCAGGGTCACCGTACCAAACAAACATTCTCCACTGTGTTTGGTTTGGCAGCACACCACCTGTTCTATATGTTAGGCCAAGTACAGTATGTGAAGTAACAAATAGTGCACGGTGGTACATGTTAACTGGTGATCTCTGTAAAGATGCTTAGTAAATGATTTGATGTTGTGGTAAGTCCTTGGACAACCATCCTGGCTGCAAATAAGAATGAAGTTCAGTCCCTTTGACAATGCATGTATTTCACGAAGATGCCAAATTAGCTTCTTTACTTCTGTGAATTGTGACTGTCGACATTCTGGACAAATGTACATTATGCTGTGAATTGTGATGCTTTAAGCTTCGAAATGAGCTTCAGTACCTTAGCTTTCCGGCTAGTTGAGAGAGGCATGTCATAGATGTGAAGTCACAGTTGTGGAGGACTGTGTAGAAGAATCAGGCTGTGATATTAATGAGCAGAAAGGGAGCAAATGTAAGTACTTTGTGTAAATCAAGAAAAAAATACATTCAAACTACTTGTATAAGTACCGAATCTTAGTTGTTAAAATGTGAATTAATTCTGTGCCTTCATTTTCTCAGCACCTATTAATCACACCTGTCCAATATGCTTGCAACATTTCCCTTCCGAGGCCATTGAACTTCATGCAAGTTCATGTGGTGAAAGGTATATATTGATTTTTCATTATTTAAAATGACCTGTTGCCAAACACATTGAATATTTAAACATCTCAATGTTAGCGTGGAATTAGTTTTGCCCGAAATGACATGGAATAAATAATTTATACATTGACTTTCTTTTCACAATTAAAATGGTTTCCTTCCCATGTACAGTCACTTTTTTTGAAGATATGATTTTTTTTTTAATCAATATAGTGCTCCTGACAGAAGTTTGGAAGTTACAGACATAACTTTGCCCAGCTGTAGTTTTAAACCTCTGGAGGGTTGGTGTTGCATGCTTTTTACAAATATTTACAAATTTTAATCTGACAAGTCTTAATTCTGTTACTTGTGATTTATAGATTGTTTGTTTCTGACGGTTTATTCATATTTCTCAAACCACAGATTGGCAGTCAGTCCCAGACCCCACCAAGGCTATGTCTCAGTTTCGAGAGGGACAACTTCATAATCATGCAACAGAGACACCTTTGAATATGCACATGGACATGAGAAGCACTCCAGCAGAGCGAGATAGGGCTCTTCTCTCTTTCTACAAGAAGCCTCATGTGGAATGGGCTCGGCCTTTGCACTGCATATTGGAAGGTACAGAACATTTACATAAGTGATATTAAGCAATAGATTTGTAAAGGACTGCATGTTATGATGACAAATTAATGTTCTCACAGGTGATTGTGCAGTTGGTGAAGGTGTTACACGATTCTTTTTCTCAAACTCTATTGAAAAACTGAAGTCTGGATTTTCTGTAAACCTCGGTAATTAATTAAGATCATTAATAAGAAAAGATTTATACACACTGCATTTAGGTGCACTTTCACAAAAATGACATTAATTTCTTTATTTCAGCAAACGCTGGAGTCACCAAACTCTTTGAGGGAGAAACGGACCACTTGGTGCCATCATCTTCCCCCTTTCTTGTCGACAGTGATCTCTTTGTTGTTGCTGGGAGAATTCTGGGACACTCTTTCATACACGGAGGACCATGCTTATCTGGTTTAAGTCCAGCTTTCGTGCATGTACTACTGGGAGGAAATCCTGACACTGCAACTGTACAACTAAACGACTGTCCAGACTTGGATATCCGTGATACAGTCAAGCTTGTAAGTTAACCCTTTATAGATTCAGTGTTTTATCATTTAATTGTATACATACTGTTAACATTTCTTTATGAAACCCTTTATGTAATTGTCAAGCCCCATTCTTTTTTTGTTTCTTAAAGCTTGAGAAGTCTGAACTTTCGGAGCAAGAAATAAATCAAGTGCAAGTCTTGGCATATGCCTGGGATCTACCCGGTGTTACTAATACCAACAGGAGATGGCTTTTTGAAAAGATGCTCATCCATGCTGTAAGACTTTTCTCTCATACATGTATGTAGATGAATTGGGGTCTCACTGTCTCATTTTAACAATATATTGTCCCAGAAATAATTGTGCTTAACATGTATTATTGTGAATTTGACTAACACTCTTAAATTGACAATGCAATAATGCAATGACATCCTTTTTAAAGAGCAATGTATTAGGACTATTCAGATCTTTGAATATAAAGGCAGTTAAATGTAATAAATCAATCAATAATGTAAATATTGTGACTATTCTTGCTGTATACATTTAATTGTATATAAATCTTTTTTTTTTTAACAGGTAATTGGACGACTATCAAGGCAAATCAAACAATTAAGACGTGGCCTGAAGGAAACCCCGATTTGGGCATTTTTGCTTCAACGCCCAGATGCAGTGCCTTTCCTTTTCCCAAGAGAAACAATGGAGTGTAACCCAGAGGTTGGTTCAAATATATGTCAAGTGTTTACTGTGATGTTTATATTCATATTCATGTCATATCCTGTAATCCTTTTTACTTAAATAATTACATCAAATGTTTAGTGAAGTGTCAAAGTATGATCTGTTAATAAAATAACTCTGGAACATATAGAACTGGATGGATTAAATACACTACTCAAAGTTAGGGATATTTTGCTTTCTGGTGAAATTTATGGAAAATGCACCAGTGATTTCATGAAAGCAGGGCATTTATGTAAAAGCATGCAGGTACTGTAGGTTCATCATGAAATTACTGAAAGCCAAATATCCCTACTTTTGTGAGTAGTGTGCATATATATGTTTGTGTATTATTCCTTGTTTTCTGTCTAGTTAATTCTGCAGGCAATTTGCTGGCCTGGACAAGAGGAAGAGGATTCGGACTCTGAATATTCCCTAGCAACCAAATGCTGCATCTCTGGATTCCTCTGGATGTTTTATGCATGTTATACTTTTCACCAGATATATGAATTTCTTAACCTATTAATACGCCCTGGCCCTCCGGCGGGCCAGAAAAATGTCAATTAATATCCGGCTGCGTTTATGAATAATTATAAGATCAACATAAACACCCAATATGCTATTTTAAGGCATATAGTCTCTGGTTTACAGTTATCTACCGATTTAGCTGTGTTTCCTTTCAGAAAATAGACAATTAGGGCGAAATATGCCTTGTTTATTAACATTTCTGAATCATAATTTCCATATTTGCGTTTTTCGTCCGTCCATATTTGATCCGTTTCGGACATGTTATACATAATTTAAACCGACTGGCTCTCCGGATTACGGTACTGTGCAAACCTTTTTTATTTTTTTGTACTTTCATGTGGTAGACACGTCAATTCTATTAAGTCAAGTCGAGTAGATTCTTTTTTTTGTTGATGCTGCATATGTACAGGAGAGACTTGAAATTGTTACTCTCCTCCCCAAAAAATACAGCAAGTACAGAAAATAAGATTATAAAGATTATAAGATTATAAATAAAAAGAATGGGAGACACTATGTACAATAGGGACACACATAGACATACGTGAGACAGAAGACAATAGTGCAATAGTGATTAAAATGGAATGACAGTGCAAGTATAAACAGAACCTGTATAAACAGTAGTGCAAATATGTTTTTAATAAAGTTAAAATTATTTATCTGCTATCTGAGGACAACTGATTTTGTAGGCAATAGGCCAGCATATAGTAATTAAATAAATACAAATAAAAAATGTATCTATAAAAGAACCTTGCATGTTTTCAAAGGACCCCCTGATTATAACCTTGATTCTTTCTATTCATGATTTTTTTAAATTAATTTCCAACAGAATATTATAACTGATTTAAGGAGCAAGCAAATGAAAGGAACATTTGGTACTGGGTTGATTATTAAATTGCTGGTATATATTTTTTTATTTATAGGGGAGTCATGCTGAGGTTTTGCGCTCTGCAAGACACCTAGTATCTCTACTTTCATCACATGAGAGACCTGGGACTACAGTCATGGCTGAACAAAGCTCCAGGCAGGATAATAGCAGGTTCGGTGTTAAGGCTTAATGCATATAATGTGAAACAATTGGTTTGTTGCATAACTTATTCGCGAACCGTTTAAATAACTGTTTGTATTGTTAAACTTCCAGGCAACAGGGAGGTCAAAGGCCAGACCAGCAGGCCCCTAGACCTACAGTTCGGACAGAAATGACAAGGTTGTGTATTAACCTGAACTATTGACCTGAACTTAATTAACTATTTACCTCTCTATACTCCTAAGTTTGGATTTTTTTTTTATCTTCTCAGGGCTTTTCCAGGACTTTACTGCAAAAGGAAGGCCAATAGACATTTTTTAGGAGGAAGTAACCAGGAGGCAGTTCCATGTAAAAAAAATAAGAAAATAAGTGTCCAATTTTATCTCTTTCCAAGTCAGTATGAAAAGTCACCAAAAGATTCAGAGCAGTTGGAGCATTTACAGGCTGGTTTAGGACGAAGGACTGCTACTCTTGAAGAAGATGCAACACATGAAGAGGTAGGGCGATGTGATGAACTTTTACTGTCAGTTTTAAGTTTTGCATGGGTGTTCTGGTCTGCTTTTTTGGCAAATGGTGTTGCTACATTCATTGTGGCATTTCTGTGGCATCTTTGAACTACTTTGTGTTCAATTTTATGTATGTGTTTTGTTTTGTTTTAATATATATACAGATAAGTGAACAACTCAACCTATTGTATCCAAAGCTCAAGACCGTAACCAGTGGCTGGCTTCTTTACAAAGCATCAGGTATTTGTTTTATGTTTCTTTATGTAAATACTTACAAAAGGTATTTCTTCAGTGGTGGTTTGTAAATCCCTGTAAATCAAATAATGTTAGCATGATTAGATGGTTCTTTGTATCAAAGATTTTTTAAAGATTGAGAATGTTCCTTGGTATGATGATTTGAAGCTTTGTATGGCAGGACCTCGTAAAAAAGGTTTCAAACTGATCCATTCTCCTTTTTCTTCAAACTGAAGGATGCGTTCACAATTGAAAACCCCTCTTTTTTCTGTTCTTCATGTTACTTTAGGGGGATGGGGAAGCAGGAAGCTATTACTCGTGGTGCCAGAAGATTGTGGCTATACTGGCAAAATTCTAAAATCAGCTAGTAAAGGTCCACTTTATGTAGCACCACTTCAAGAAGAGCTGGACACTACACCACTACCCCCTACATCTGAATCATTCAGCAACATGCCAAAAGCTTTATGTCAGAAGTGCAAAACAATGTACCCACTCCAAGTCCTGGCTAAACATGTCCAATTTTGTGAAGTCACAGTTGTGGAGGACTGTGTAGAAGAATCAGGCTGTGATATTAATGAGCAGAAAGGGAGCAAATGTAAGTACTTTGTGTAAATCAAGAAAAAAATACATTCAAACTACTTGTATAAGTATCGAATCTTAGTTGTTAAAATGTGAATTAATTCTGTGCCTTCATTTTCTCAGCACCTATTAATCACACCTGTCCAATATGCTTGCAACATTTCCCTTCCGAGGCCATTGAACTTCATGCAAGTTCATGTGGTGAAAGGTATATATTGATTTTTCATTATTTAAAATGACCTGTTGCCAAACACATTGAATATTTAAACATCTCAATGTTAGCGTGGAATTAGTTTTGCCCGAAATGACATGGAATAAATAATTTATACATTGACTTTCTTTTCACAATTAAAATGGTTTCCTTCCCATGTACAGTCACTTTTTTTGAAGATATGATTTTTTTTTTTTATCAATATAGTGCTCCTGACAGAAGTTTGGAAGTTACAGACATAACTTTGCCCAGCTGTAGTTTTAAACCTCTGGAGGGTTGGTGTTGCATGCTTTTTACAAATATTTACAAAATTTAATCTGACAAGTCTTAATTCTGTTACTTATGATTTATAGATTGTTTGTTTCTCACGGTTTATTCATATTTCTCAAACCACAGATTGGCAGTCAGTCCCAGACCCCACCAAGGCTATGTCTCAGTTTCGAGAGGGACAACTTCATAATCATGCAACAGAGACACCTTTGAATATGCACATGGACATGAGAAGCACTCCAGCAGAGCGAGATAGGTCTCTTCTCTCTTTCTACAAGAAGCCTCATGTGGAATGGGCTCGGCCTTTGCACTGCATATTGGAAGGTACAGAACATTTACATAAGTGATATTAAGCAATAGATTTGTAAAGGACTGCATGTTATGATGACAAATTAATGTTCTCACAGGTGATTGTGCAGTTGGTGAAGGTATTACACGATTCTTTTTCTCAAACTCTATTGAAAAACTGAAGTCTGGATTTTCTGTAAACCTCGGTAATTAATTAAGATCATTAATAAGAAAAGATTTATACACACTGCATTTAGGTGCACTTTCACAAAAATGACATTAATTTCTTTATTTCAGCAAACGCTGGAGTCACCAAACTCTTTGAGGGAGAAACGGACCACTTGGTGCCATCATCTTCCCCCTTTCTTGTCGACAGTGATCTCTTTGTTGTTGCTGGGAGAATTCTGGGACACTCTTTCATACACGGAGGACCATGCTTATCTGGTTTAAGTCCAGCTTTCGTGCATGTACTACTGGGAGGAAATCCTGACACTGCAACTGTACAACTAAACGACTGTCCAGACTTGGATATCCGTGATACAGTCAAGCTTGTAAGTTAACCCTTTATAGATTCAGTGTTTTATCATTTAATTGTATACATACTGTTAACATTTCTTTATGAAACCCTTTATGTAATTGTCAAGCCCCATTCTTTTTTTGTTTCTTAAAGCTTGAGAAGTCTGAACTTTCGGAGCAAGAAATAAATCAAGTGCAAGTCTTGGCATATGCCTGGGATCTACCCGGTGTTACTAATACCAACAGGAGATGGCTTTTTGAAAAGATGCTCATCCATGCTGTAAGACTTTCCTCTCATACATGTATGTAGATGAATTGGGGTCTCACTGTCTCATTTTAACAATATATTGTCCCAGAAATAATTGTGCTTAACATGTATTATTGTGAATTTGACTAACACTCTTAAATTGACAATGCAATAATGCAATGACATCCTTTTTAAAGAGCAATGTATTAGGACTATTCAGATCTTTGAATATAAAGGCAGTTAAATGTAATAAATCAATCAATAATGTAAATATTGTGACTATTCTTGCTGTATACATTTAATTGTATATAAATCTTTTTTTTTTAACAGGTAATTGGACGACTATCAAGGCAAATCAAACAATTAAGACGTGGCCTGAAGGAAACCCCGATTTGGGCATTTTTGCTTCAACGCCCAGATGCAGTGTCTTTCCTTTTCCCAAGAGAAACAATGGAGTGTAACCCAGAGGTTGGTTCAAATATATGTCAAGTGTTTACTGTGATGTTTATATTCATATTCATGTCATATCCTGTAATCCTTTTTACTTAAATAATTACATCAAATGTTTAGTGAAGTGTCAAAGTATGATCTGTTAATAAAATAACTCTGGAACATATAGAACTGGATGGATTAAATACACTACTCAAAGTTAGGGATATTTTGCTTTCTGGTGAAATTTATGGAAAATGCACCAGTGATTTCATGAAAGCAGGGCATTTATGTAAAAGCATGCAGGTACTGTAGGTTCATCATGAAATTACTGAAAGCCAAATATCCCTACTTTTGTGAGTAGTGTGCATATATATGTTTGTGTATTATTCCTTGTTTTCTGTCTAGTTAATTCTGCAGGCAATTTGCTGGCCTGGACAAGAGGAAGAGGATTCGGACTCTGAATATTCCCTAGCAACCAAATGCTGCATCTCTGGATTCCTCCGTCAGTTCATTGAAACTGGTAATCTCTGAAAAAAATGTCCACATTTGTTAATTTACTTAATTTATAATTCTGTGAATTGTTTAATTTAAGTGAATTAAAATATGCTGCATTTACAGCATCACCTGCTGAGGTCAAGAACCTGCTAAAATTCTGGACAGGTTGGGAGGTTTTACCCCGAGAGCTCACCTTTAAAATTGTTAAAGGAAACCTTCCAACAGCTTCTACCTGCTTTGAGGTGCTCAAGATCCCTGGACATTACAAGGACTTTGAATCTTTTCGGATTGATTTGCTGGCATGCATTTGTACACATCACACAGGGTTTGGGCTCATTTAGGTTAGATTATACTTTTCCTTCTTTAAGGAATGTGGCAGTTTGCCTTCTGTGAATGTTAAAACTGCTGCTTTTTACAGCTAGAGCATAAAGCACTGTTTTAAAAACAGCTGAAGAAGTGTTCGTTGTAGGTGCACTGTATGTTCCCCAGTTAGCCTGTCCAAGTTCAAAGGGTCCATTGTTAAAACTAAAAGATATAGAATTTCTGAAATGTAGATTCAGTTTTAAATGTTTTATGTTCAGCTGGCTCAGTGTTTAAGCTCAGCAAAGGGACAATTGTTGAAAGAAGCTGTTGGTGTAAGATCTATTTGCAATCAGTTTTAAATGTTTTACGTTAGCCCACTCTATAGCTGGCAAAGTGTTTTAGCTCCTCAACGGGACAAGTGTTGAAAGTAGATTGCTGTTAGTGTAAGATGAATTTGCAAGACTTCTGAAATGTAAGTTCAGTTTTAAATATCTTGACATTTTAGCACAGTTTTAATATTTTATAAGCTGGTTCATTTTTCAACGTACATTGTTTTATCTACTCTACAACTAGCAATGGGCTTTGAAGTTTATATGTCCGAAGTTTGCTAAAAAGCCACTTATGTTTAATTACATTTACATGTAATACTTTTCAATAAACCTGAATGAACATTCATACCAGTGTGAATTCCATATACCTTACACAACTGCAGAAAGTTATTGGTAAAATAATATTATGTCAGGTAAATCAGAAGTAAAGTGTAGTTTGTTATTTTCATGTATTGCAGAATGTATGAGGCAAATGATTGTATAGTGTGCAAATTATAACCTCCCATTTGCATCTATGCATTCAGACTAATAGCACCGGATTAAAAAGAAATAATTGAAATAAAAATAAAGCACATTGTCCACAGTTAAATATTTATGTATAAAACATATATATTTAGAAATGCACAGAAATGTTTTAACAAAAAGGTTTCTTCAGTCAAAATCAAACGTAGTCTTTAAAGAACCTTAGTCTTTACCCAAAAAAACACCAAAGGATACTTCAGCCCAGGTTTAGAAACAGTGTTTACCCAGCCAAACTCTTAATACAACTTTTAAAGAAGTAGTTTTTTTTTTCTTGTAGAAGTCCATAAAATTAAAAGTAAAATAGCATAAGCATGCAGCACATTCCTTCCGGTAACTTCCTTCCCACTGTTGGTACAAGACAAACACAGGAGAGAAAGCAATAATGATGTGATTTGAATATAGCCTTTCACCACGATGGGCCGATCGCCGATACCGATCTTGGGCGGGGCCAAATGCCACATTAATGCCACACAGGTGCCTGGCAAACCTGGCTGGTACAGATTCCCCTAATTACATCCACACCAAAGCAAACACTGGTAATTTACGCTGCTAGTAAATAAACATGAATGTTACTGACCAAAATAAACGCTTTTTAGGAGAGATATAAGTTCTGTGTAAATATTTATAAGACAATACCTGACAAAATCAGTTTTAATGACGTTAAATAAACATCACTGTGACAGTGCTAGTCGCAGTTTCACCGCAGCAAAGGACGAGGAGGTGAATCACTTATCTAACCAGCCTTTACTGATTTCTGCGCCAATAACCCTTTCAATAACCTCCAATAGACTTTAATAGTCTTCAGTAGCCTTCAACAGTCTAACCTTGCAGCCGTGGTGTGTCCACTAAACTCCGTAGTTATAAACATCATGAGGTTAGCAGCGCGCTAACTGACCTGTTTATAATGTAATCCGAGCAGTGCCTCCGTGACAACTGCTGCTGTTAGCTGCTTTGGCTGAAAGGTGAACTGTAGAGAGCTGTATTATCCGTTTTTAAAACCTTTTCCTACACAGATGAACGTGTAAAAAACGTGTAAAAAAAACGCTCCAGACTGGCTGAGCTGAGCCCTGTAGCCCGTGGCTGGGCTGTAGCTGTGACTGAGTGAAGAGAGCGGGGCTTGTGCTGCTGCTGCAGCTCCCACTAGTGGTTGGATGAGGAACTGCAGCTTCTTGTAAGTGAGCAGTTTCACCGGTTTCACCAGTTTCATCCACACACAGCTCTGATAAACTGCTTAACCCTAAACTCCTGAATCAGATCGGCTAAAATCATAAGAATATCTGCAGAACAGTGTTAATATGCAGAAGAATATACAGAACAGTGTTAATATGCAGAAGAATATACAGAACAGTGTTAATATGCAGAAGAATATACAGAACAGTGTTAATATGCAGTAGAATATGCAGAACAGTGTTAATATGCAGTAGAATATGCAGGATCAGGGTTGAGAAACACTGCTGTAATGTGACTTCTGTTCATTTGTAGTTCACAGTAAGACCACATGTCCTGACGTTTATAAAAATCTCTATGAAACATAAAGTTACATTATTTTACACAAGGACACCATCTTAAGAAGAGCTCTCAGTAGAAAAAAAAATAATAAAAGTGCACTTTTTTTTACAAGAGTGGAGAAAATGTAAATATGAAAATGAAAACGTTATCTAAATTGTGTCACTTGACAATAAGGTTATACACAGACTATTAAATGTTTGAATAATGTGTCAACATTTATGCCTATGTTATGTCACATATGCAGTCTGTTGTCCCTCCCCAACAACCCCCCCCCCCCCCCCCCCCTTCCTCACCCTGTTGGAACAGGAAAAAAAAGTTCAGGCTCAGGATTTTTTTTTCACTATCACCCCTGTTACTGGACTCTCAGGAACTAGATGCAGACATTTTTGAATGTCCAGTCAGGAGTTCAAGTCAACATCAGTTCCAAGATGCACCACAAAATGCAGTGTTCCTCCAATGTGCGTCCTCCAATGTTTTCACAGTGGTTCCAGCTTGTTAGTAGAACTACAATAAATATGGCCTAGAAAACCCATTTTAAACTAAAAGGTAAACATACATTCTTACTTGAGTTTCTTCATGTTCATGTATACAGTGTACTTCCCTGCATTCCATACGCTGATGAATCTCAGATCAGATACCGTGAAGATCTCTTTGGTCAAGGCACCTTTGGATGAGTTTTCAAAGGTTATTTTCAAGGGACCCCCGCTGCCATCAAAATAATTGTGTGGTACTGGATTGTGCCAAGAAGCAGATATTGATGAAGTGCTTTTATAAAATGCTTCAGAAATCTGGCAGATTGACAGAATGTTTTAATGCATTCTTACATGCATAGAATTCGTAACTAAATTCAAATCTTTTCAGTGTAGCGAGCTCAGCAGTTTAATACCTGGTGCTAATTAAGATGTTGAATTAATTAAATTAGATTAATTAAATAAATAATTAACCAGTTAATTAATAATACAAGAAATTTCAGAGGCGTGTCTTCTTCTACCGGGAACAGAAATTTTCATAACCAAGTTATCCAGAAAACACACTGAAATTACAGGTTTTGTAATATAAAAAGAATTTTATTAAATCACACAGATATGAGTTAATAATCCATTAAAATGTCATAAATGTAGCCATGTTTCTTCACCCTGAGAAAGAATCACGTCTGTCTGCAAGATGGTTTGACTTCCTGGTGTCAGCGCGCAGCCCCTTCAGAACCCACGGGAAAATCTCTTCGCTCTCAGCTGGCTTGCTGGTCGCTTCCGGACTGGTGGCTTCTGGGTTGAGTCTGGTGGTCTCTATTCAGCTGAAACTTTTTATGCTTTTTAGGCTTCGTAGATCGTAAAATTGCTTTAGTTGTCTTAACTAAGAAAGCTAGTATTAATATGCTTAAAGAAGGTTAAATGAGTTGTACTAAGAATGCTAAGCTAACGCTAAACTAAAGCTAAAATGCTAAGCTAAACTTAAGGAGCTAAACTCTATACTCCTCAACTACCACTCAAGACTGAACTGAACTGATCCATCCCTAATCCTGGACACTCTCCACTTTCATTCTCCACCGCTACTCTGTCTGTCACTCTCTGACTGAGTCTGTTTGGACCTTAAGGCTACCATTGGCTCTGTGGGCTTTGGGGGAGGAGCAACCTACGTGTCTGTGTTTTCATTGGTTTTGGAGCAATTTCTGAGATTTCATATTTTTATGATTAATAGACCAAACCAAAAGAAAACTTAATCAAACAGTGGATCAAAATACAATATTCAGCGTACCAATTCATGAGGATAAATTCAAGGAAAACAATCTTAGAATTGAATCACAATAAATGTAAATTATATGTTTTTTCTACAAATAGGTTGCTAACATTCAAGATAATCCTGAAATTAGAAACAAAGGATGGTACCTTGTCAAAAAGAAAACAAAGAGTCATGTTTCTATTTCA
Source organism: Astyanax mexicanus (assembly GCF_023375975.1). NCBI lineage: Eukaryota > Metazoa > Chordata > Actinopteri > Characiformes > Acestrorhamphidae > Astyanax > Astyanax mexicanus. The sequence continues at coordinate 3,631,967 of NC_064411.1, forward strand.
ACCCAATTAAATAATTGAAAAGATAACACAAACACTATAAAATAATAAACCACTAATAACCAAATAAGGCAAAATTATCAAATGCTAGTTAAACCTTGTTGATTCAGACTTGACTGTGTATGAAAATTTAATCAGGACAGCATCTATACCCATATACCAGAAGTGACATATTATTTAGTAAATATTTTGTAAAAGAACTTTTTATTTAGTTAATGTATATTCTTATTTGTTCTTCTTTGTGAGAAATTCTCTTCGCCTGGCTCATAGCTTGTTGATCAGAATTTATGACGGGTGTGAGAGAACAGTTTACACCACAGAATTTCAGCTTACAAGGCTGGGAATGGAATCCAAAGCTTTGAACATTTCTTTTAACTAAATGAGTCTTATTTTCTCAATGCTTTGCAGGACTAACCAAGCATAAACTCTTAAATTGCAGTAACTCTTTGTGGATTGCGTTTCTGTGGATTTTAGCCAGTTGAATTATATAGTATTATAATGGCAGTCAGGTCTTCGTCCTGGTGATGGCACTGTTGGTCCACCTCATTTGGGAGACAATCACAGATGGTGACTATTTAAGGTCGTAGAAGTCCAAAGTTTGACGGTTGTCTGAATTACTGTTTGCTGCAGGAATGTCAAAAATATGTACAAGGTTTACCCAACTAGCATTTAGGTCTCTTGAGAGGACTGGAGAGATGAAAAAGTCAAATATGTCATTTGAAATTTAGGTTTGATTTGTGAAAAGACTTATCAAAGGCTTTTATTCTAATTCCAGTGCATCCTGGATGGGGGTTTGTGGTATGTGTGTGTTCAGGTGGGGAAAGTTATTAAATTACATTAGGCCACCAAAAATAGGTAAAGTGGGTGTAGTGGGTGTTCCAGCGACAAAATCATTTAGTTGCAAGAATCCTACTCTACTCCCAACAACTATGACATCTAAATGTTAAAGACTATGTTAATCTAATGCTAATCTAATGTCTGGAGCAAGCTCTGGCAATGCCGTAGTTTGTACTTGAAAGACATTCCCTTCTTCAAAACTGAACTCTTACTGTAACTACCCTAAAAACTGAGCTCTGTCTCACAAAGAATGTTCTGGAATATCAAACATACGAGAAAACATAACATGGAATTGAATACACATCATCCCTGGATAAGATTCATTTTGGCTGAATCTGTAAAATCCATTGTTAAATTCAGTTCATGTTTGTTTCTGGTGGAACGAGTCCCAAGTGACACAAGTAATACATTCGTGTAGGATAAGGTGTTCTGTCCAAAAGATTAAGGATTTGCACTTTTAATTGGCGTGGAACAAATTTGGGATAGTTTTCTCTCCTGTGTGAATGCACTTGTGTTTTTGGAGATGATTCTGTTGAGTAAAACTCTTCCCACAGTCTGAGCAGTAATACGGTTTCTCTCCTGTGTGAATGCGCTGGTGATTTTTGAGAATACTCTGTGTAGTAAAACACTTCTCACACTCTGAGCAGTGATAGGGTTTCTCTCCTGTGTGAATGCGCTGGTGTATTTTGAGAGTACTCCGTTCAGTAAAACTATTCCCACAGTCTGAGCAGTGATACGGTTTCTCTCCTGTGTGAATGCGCTGGTGACTTTTGAGAGTACACTGTCGATTAAAACTCTTCCCACAGTCTGAGCAGTGATACGGTTTTACTCCTGTGTGAATGCGCTGGTGTTTTTTGAGATTACTCTGTTTAGTAAAACTCTTTCCACAGTCTGAGCAGTAATATGGTTTTACTCCTGTGTGAATGCGCTGATGCAGTTTGAGATCACTCTGTTTAGTGAAACTCTTGACAGAGTGCTGATGTTTCTCCATGTCGAGTCTTTCCTCTGTTCCTCTGTCTGTTAAATGTATCAAACAATTTCTGCGTGTTCTGGAGATTCTTCAGGATGGCTTGTGCTTCACCTCTTTCATAGATTTCAGGAGAAATCCTATAATATTTTCATTTCTGAAAAGAAAAAAAAGAAGAAATAATTTAGTGTATTAAAATAAAAGCTTGTTAAGTAACTGAAATTAAGAGACTTAACTAAATCAGTTACACTATATGGGAAATACTGGGACACCTTTATATTACCATAAAAGCTTCTGTACTTTTGTCTCATTCTAAATCCATAGACATTATAATATGTAGTTTAGCTCATTCTGCAGTAGACAGTTAGCAGGCTGCAGCCGCAAAATATATGTAGAATAAACTCTGCTGCTGTCCAGTACTGAATACCATGTTGGACTACTACTTTAGTATCTCACTTTACACTGAAATACACTAATCCATACTATTAATACTGTACTATATTGACTTCCCTTTTTGTTTACAATAAAGGTGTCTCATTTTATCTTATAAATATCTTTATCTGTAATTTCCCAACTTCATCTCCGGAGTCAGAGAGCAGCAGAAGCTCCAAGACCTGCTGCAGTTTTACAGAAGCTAACGTTACCCACAATTTCATCAAGCCTGTAAACCAGCTATCTGAACAATATGTATCATGTTTTTTAGTCTTTTTACGTTAGCTCAGCCTAGCTAATGAATTAACATTTTCCCTGAATTTTCAATTCCACCTTAAATATCATCACTTCTTATTGGTTGACTTGGAAATGTAGCTACACATTTAGTAAATAAAAGACTATAGATTTGAAAAGCGATATGACTATTTTAACCCATGGAGTGTTTTTCAGCATTTCACATAGAGATGGGCGATATGACCTAAAACCAAATATTTTTACCTACTAAAAATCAAACTACAAACGGTTCAAAACTATATTTACCTTTATTTTGATTTCTCCTAAATTTCTTATATGGAGCTCAAGTGCATCTGGATGGCAAGTAATACCATTATAAATAGTGATTATATACATGCAAAAAAAAAAAAAAAATTAAAGGAACACTTAAACACAATATAATTCCAAGTAAATCAAACTTCTTTGAAATGAACTGTCCACACTGATTGACAATCAATTTCAATTAACAAAACATACTCAGCCAAGGAGCCGTTCTGCAGGTGGGGGCCACAGACCACTTCAGTACCTATGCTTTCTGGCTGAACTCTCACCCTGCTCCACCCCCTCATCCCAATGCTGCCCCCAGCACACACTCATTCATCATTCTGGGAAGGAGAGCAACTTAATGTCAATTGTCTGTACGTCCTGTACATATGCAGTATTGACAATAAAAACTACGTGACTTGGCAGTGGGTCAGTAATGGTGTGGGGAGGCATTTCTTTGGAGGGCCTCACAGTCCTCCATGTGCTCGCCAGAGGTAGCCTGCGTGCCGTTAGGTACCGAGACGAGATCCTAAGACCCATTGTGAGACCATATGCTGGTGCAGTGGCCCCTGGGTTCCTCCTAATGCAGGACAATGCTAGACCTCATGTGGCTGGATTGTGTCAGCAGTTCCTGCATGATGAAGGATTTAATGCTATGTTCTTGGGCTGCACGATATATTGTTTAAGAATAGACATCAGGATGTGCAATAGTCACATCGCGGACCCTGTGATGTCACGTGGCTATAAAAACAAACACGCCGCTGCAGTGTTTTGTTTCTTGACACAGAAAGTAGATACACAGCATTCTAAGTGAACTGCGCTGACAATAATGCATCGCCAGCTGCAGCGAAAGGCTTCGGAATGGTTGTATGTAAAAACAACTCTTTTCGGAGGTAAACTGAATGTTTCCTACGGTCAATAGTGGACAATTTTTTTATTACTATACTTACAGTCAACTAGTAATTGGTGGTTGTGCAATATAGGTTCATGTTGTGCAGTCAAGGCTTCTGTTTATAAGGTCAATTTTCCCCTTACATTACTTTTATTTTTATGCCTTTCAGTAGTTTTAAAAGCAGTACTTTTGTACTTTTACTTAAGTAAAGGTTTGAGTTGATACTTCAACTTCTACAAAAGTATGTGTAAACCCCAGTATCTATACTTTTACTTGAGTAATGAGTGTGAATACTTCTGACACCCTTGGTTGAGGCATTCTTAGGTTATTAAGCTGTGATTTTAATATCACACTTCTCTATAAGGCTGGGTATCAAAATGGATACCAAAAAGGCACAGAGCAAAATGTTACTTTGCACGAAACGCGCATAAACACGAAGAGCTTGCGCAGTGCGGTGAAAGCAACCCCGACGGCGCCCTGTCACACACAAACTGAGAGAGCGCACAGAAACACAGATCATTCCAACTGTTCACACACTGCTGCTGCACTGAAATCTCTCAGCCACTTTGAAATATTGTGAACAATATTATACCCTGAAATATCGTGCCATATCACCCACCTTTTTGTTTGTTTTTTTTAGCAAAAGAAAAATTCACATTGTTCTCATTTACCGTTATATATCTACTAGAGACTCTAGAGATTATATTTGTCCAGTATCATTTATTTTACTATAATCCTGGATATATGGAGATATTTAGAGTGCATCATTAATATCCTGACATTGTGGATCTTTGACTGTTACAAATCTGAAAAAATTGTTGTATTATTTAATATCTCAGTAATGGGTGTGCCATAAATCGTATTAAATAATATATGGCAAATATAAAATTAAAAGTTCATTTTGTTGCAGTAGTGTATTCTTGAAATATATATATTTTTATTTTAGTGTTTTGTCATATTGGCAAGAGCATCGTTATGGTGAAAATACATAACTGGTACCTTTATTATGTATTAAAAAATTATCATAAAATACATAACTGGTACCTTTACCTAGGTAACTAATGTTAGCTACTGGTTTTAAAAAAATCTGGTAACTTAGGCTAACTAGCTAACGTTAGCTACCGGTTATAAAATGCTTGCAACTTTAGCAAGCTAGCTAAAATTAGCTACCAATTTTTAAAAATGCTGGAATCTTTAGCTATTAAGCAAATTTTAGCTACTCTGGCAACTAGCAAACATTAACTAACGGTAATAAAACGCTTGCAGCTAGCTAACATTAGCTACCAACTATAAAAATGCTGGTACCTTTAGCTAGTAAGCTAGCATTAGCTACCTGTTATAAAGCACTTGCAACTTTAGCTAGCAAGCTAACATTAGCTACTGGTTGTAAAGCGTTTGCAACTTTAGCTACCTATCTAAAATTAGATACCTGTTATAAAGCGCCTGCAACTTTAGCTAGTAAGCAAGCATTTGATGCAACTTTAGCTAGCTAGCTAAAATTAGCTGCCTGTTATAAAAAACCTTCAAACTTTAGCTTTCAAGCTAACATTAGATACTGATTAAAAACCCGCTGGTAACTTTAGCTACCGAGCATCTGCAGTTAAGACAGAACTGAATAAATAAATCAAAATAATTATCATTAATAATAATAATAATAAGAAGAAGAAGAAGAAGAAGAAGAAGAAGAAGAAGAAGAAAAATCTTAACAAAAACAATAGGGTTCTACGCACCTTCGGTGCTTGAACCCTAATAATAGGATTAGCTGATATTCTATAATTCTGCTGGTACAGCTACAGACAGTGGAGGGAAAACTGAGCCTCGTGTTAGTCTCACTTAACTTCTAACAGAAGAGAGAAATAAGCTCATAAACTCTTAACTATTACCTAAATCAGTGAATTCTCTACAAAAACACTTTTTAATCTGTCTTATACTCGAATTAATAGCAGTATTTTTAACTTAAAACATGTTTTTAACCACTATTTACTCATAAAACACGGAGCTCAGCACCTACCCGCAGCACAGAAACACACAGACCGCTGCTGAGGTACGGTGGCTCAGAAAGACCAAACGTAGCCTAACTGCAGTTCACCACTAAACAGCAGGGGCCGCCAAAACTTCATTTAACAGCATTAAAGTGCCTCATTTTATAAAGTTCATCTAAAACAAAGGTATTTTATTACTCTGTTACACTTACAACAGTAATAAACGCTGTAAAATCTGTCCTGGTTCTGATCCACTATCAGTCTGAACCCAGAAGCAGATCCATGCTGAGACTGGACCACTGTGTGTTTGGAGACCCTGATTTTATGACGGATCCAGATCAGATTTAACCCACATTTATCTCAGATTTAGTTCCGATTTAACCCACATTTATCTCAGATTTAGTTCAGATTTATCTCAGATTTATCTCAGATGTGTCTGTGGGTCAGAGTCAGACTGCTGAGCAGAGCTAGGAGAAGATCCAGTGCTGGTGGTGTAAATGCTGCACATGCTGAAGGTGGTGTTGGTGTAGGAGTGAATGTAGAACAGCGTGTTGAAGAAAGAGAGAGATAGAGAGATTGAGAGAGAGAGAGAGAGAGAGAGAGAGAGAGAGAGAGAGAGAAAGAGAGAAACTTCTCACATACCTTCCGTAGTTCAGCTGATCCTGCTCTTCCTCCGGCGCTGCGGGAGGAACAGATCCGTGACTTTCCCGTCAAAATAAAAGTCTGCTTGTAAAAATATAAAATTTAAAAAGAAGCGAGGAGAAGGTCAGGAATGAAGTGGAAGTTTACTAGAAAAAAACTTGCTATTTTACTGTAATAATAAACAATAAAAAATGTAACAAATGAAAGTAAAAACAAATCCCACTTTAAACCATTACTGTGAATTATAGTTTCCTGCTGGTTCTTACCTGATACTTTTAGTTATAATAATAATAATAATAATAATAATAATAATAATAATAATAATAATATTAACACTGCAATAAAGATAAGGAATATAAATACAGGACAATACAGAAGAAAATTAACATTGACATCACTTTTTGAGCAACTTTACATTGTTAAAAAAAAATACACAGTTTAACAACCAGCATCATATATTATAGACAAACTTCTAAAAGCTACCGATTTTTACTATTTGTCTAAAATAAAACATTCTGTCAGTAACTCAAAGAAATGTTTTTCTTTATAATGCTACTTTTATTAAAGAGTTGTGTCCTGATTCAGAATATATTGATAAAGTGTCGGCGCAAAACTGTCTTTTCCAGCAAAACTAGTTTTAGTACAATTTCCTACATTTTCTTTTATTATCTATATTATTTTATGTGTTTCAGTTTAAAAAAGCTTTTGATTAGTTTTATACTCATTATTTTCTCAAACTAGTTTATTGTATTTTATTTACAGACTCAAAACTGATTTTTATAAAATTTTAATGGGGCGGTTATTTTGACAGAAAATCTTTTTGGATTCTGGCCAAGTGTTGCTAGAATCACAAAGGTCCTCTCCATGAAGCTCAGCCTCATCCGGGTTATGGAGAGCCCCGCCCACTCCTAAAACTCTCATTTAAAACACTGTATAACTACTTATCTTGGGTTTTCCTTTAATTTAACAAGTAGTAGAACAAAGTATTTCACTAAAATAGGAAATAAAACGTACCTCTATATTTCCATTTTCTACACCTAATCTTTTATTCAGTAGATTTACTAGCATTACTGCTACTGATGCTGGAGTTACACACAGAGCTCATTTAAAAGGATTAGAACTGCAGTTTATAAGCTTTAACAATTATCTCTGTGGTGATGAAATAGTTATAGTTGTTCTGTTTTTTTTTTCTATATAGTTGTACAATTTTTATTCTATAAAGTATTAAACATTTATAAAATACAAATCCAGTACAAACATTTTATCTAAAATTCATTTAAAATATTATGGTTACATTTTATTTGCATTTACCTTCTTGATGTCCTGCAGGTTCTTGAAAAGGAGATCGTACTGCAGCAGATCTTGTTTGTTGCTCACCTTGTCTAAAGTCTTACTATTTATGTATTCTGTATATGTAAAATCACTCTGTGACATCTCAATGGACCATCCTGATTTCTGTATAGAAGGGTACTTCACACTTATAAAAGCATTTGAAATTTCATATGCAAATATCAGTTTCAAACTAATTAATTGTAAAATAAATAAGATTTGTTAAAGAGTTTATTTGTTTATAGAATTATAAAAACTTTTTTCAGCTTTTATAATATGAGTCCAGAAAGCATTCTCATTCTACTTCAAAATATGAGACTATTTGGGCCAGATTAAATCTGGTTCTGTGTAGAAATATAAGACAAAGACCTCTGGTTGCTTGAGTCACTTAAAACTACCCAACAAATAGCACTTACCAAATTTTACTCAAAGGTCAGAACTATTGTTAAAGTAGAAATTGTGACATTTCTTTTCAACACTTTCTTCAATACAAAGATCCATTAGAACTAAGAAATTTTCAGGATTCTTTCAATATGTAAGAGTGCTTTACACCAAGAAACCCTATGTTAACAAATGATTCTTAATATGCTTAGTTATATTGGTATATAATATAATAAAATCATGTAGTCCATATTTAATTTAAAATAAATAATAAACTTTGATTACTAAAAAAAATTGAACCAAATAAGGTGAGCTTTCACTTAATTGATCAATAGTACCATTTTGACCACCCCAAATAGAAGCAGTTACTCCTTGTATTAAATAATCAATGCTTTACTTCACTGTGATGGTCACCATGGATATTCAAACAATTTTGTACTGACAAAATTTACCATGTAAGTTAACACTGTTCAAAAAAATTAAAACATTTATACAACCTTTTTAACACTGTATGTAATAAATGCCAAAGTTGTACCAGATGGACTCAATGTTGATGGTAAACTTCAAGTGATGGCCCAACTTGTTTTTACCATCCTATTAACAAATAAACTCTTAAACAAAATCTTATTTATTTTACAATTAATTAGTTTAAAACTGATATTTGAATATGAATTTCTAAATGTTTTTACAAGTGTGAAGTACCCTTCTATACAGAAATCAGGATGGTCCATTGTGATGTCAGAGAGTGATTTTACAGGGAGTAGGTGTGAATGACCTCAATTTATGAAAATCTTTCAGAATACATAAATAGTAAGACTTTAGACAAGGTGAGCAACAAACAAGATCTGCTGCAGTACGATCTCCTTTTCAAGAATCTGCAGGACATCAAGAAGGTAAATGCAAAGAAAATGTAATAATACAATTTTAAATGAAATTTAAATGAGATTTAAAAAGTGGAATCAATTTCACAATTGGTACAACGACACTGACCTTTCCATAATAATTAGTAAGTGCTATTTGTTGAAGTTGTACAGGAGCAATCAGAGAATCTCTATAGAGGAAAAAACTATCTGAATCTCAAGCCTCTCAACAGTCTGAAATGTATAAAAACATAAAAAAAAAATATTCTATAAAGTATCAACCATTTATAAATTATTACTTTTAGCAGCATAACAATTTATAAATGTTTGATCCTTTTTAGAATAAAACATTCAATCATTTCCTCAAAACAGAACAACTATAACTATTTTGTCATCGCAGAGATAATTATTAAAGCTTTTAAACTGCAGCTCTGTGTGTAACTCCAGCATCAGTAGCAGTAATGCTAGTAAATCTACTGAATAAAAACATTAGTCTTAGAAAAATGGAAATATAGTGGTACGTTTTCTTTCCTATTTTAGTGAAATACTTTGTTCTACTTTGTAAAATTAAAGGAAAAACCCCAGAGAAGTAGTTATACAGTGTTTTAAATGAGAGTTTTAGCTGATTAGCTCCATTCAGCTCCATGCATTGAGGACTCCCTCGCGGGCTCCCTCTAGCGGTGATGGGGTATAATGTGATATAGCGGGGGAGGGGGCGGGGCTCTACATAACCTGGATGAGACTGAGCTTCCGGGGTCTGGAGCTGGAGCGGAGGAAGAGCGGGATCAGCTGAACTACAGAAGGTATGGAGAATCTCTCTCTCTCTCTCTCTCTCTCTCTCTCTCTCTCTCTCTCTCTCTCTCTCTCTCTCTCTCTCTCTCTCTCTCTCTCTCTCTCGTTTACAGATCATACACAGGATAACGGAGCCTCACACTTCTGCCTTCCCTCCCCCACATCACTAACACACACCTGAGATTAATCTGAACTAAACCTGAGATAAATCAGTTCTGTGGAAATTCCTTCTTAAGTCTGTGTGATAAGTCTCTACTCATTTCTTAGTTACTCTAGTTCAGATTGTTTAGTTTAGTTTAGTTTCAAAATTTCCTTCTACTAAATCCAGTTTCACAGTTGCTGGGAAGTCATGTGACTTTCCCGTCAAAATAAAAGTCAGCTTGTAAAATTTTAAATTTAAGAATGCAGGAATTAGTGATTTTAGTGATTATAGAGAGGAGAAGTTCAGGTAAGAAGTGGAATTTTACTACGTAACATTTATTGGCTCACTGATTTAACAGAAAATTTGCTATTTCACTGTAATAATGAACATAAAAATTACAATATATTTAGCCCCGCTGTTATTAAGAAATTCCAGCTAAACCATTACTGTAGAATACAGTCTCCATACAGTGCTTCTTTAATGATACTTAAATAAATAAATAGTTAAATGACTCTTAACAAGACAGTATCACATATTACTAAATTACCAATGTTAAAAAATGTAGTAGATCCTGTTAATTATGATATGAGTCTTCAGTTAAAGGAATTTTAAGCACGTTGTAAGCGCGGTTAATTGATGTAAACTTATTGGTAATGTTATCTGCATTTAAAATATTTTGTTAAACATATATAGATGTGTCAAACAATGTGATTTAATGTTTAACAGAAGTAACACTATAAAGAAAGATATATTTAATTCAGCTGCTGACAGCATGTTTTATACTGTACTATTTCACAATCGTACATTTTAGTACCTATTTTATTATATTTACTATATTATTTCATGCATTTATAAGTTTGAAAAACCTTTTAATTAATTTTAAACTTTATCAAACTACTTTATAATATATATTTTTACAGATATAAAACAGAATATTATTACATATTAGGGGGAATTTTATTTTGACAGAAAATCGTTTAGGATCACAATAGGCCATCGCAGTTGTGTAGTCATTTTGTAGTCGGTGACATGTTGTTGTTTATGCCCATATTTGGGGTTTCATGTCTGTACTGTTTTTGTAAATGGCAAAAATGAACAGGCCATTCAAAAACTCGCCTCTATCTAAAGCTGGGCGATATGGCCCAAAAAAAAAATATTTTATTTATTTATTTTTTTTATCCGATTTTCGATTTAAACAGATTTTTTCCCCTACTAAAAATATAATTAAAGAAATTGTTAAAAACTAGTTTTTATTTATTTAGTTTTCACTTAAATGTCCCCTTTGTGGTTAAAGTGCTACGAGAAACAAACAAAAAACAGAAACAATGCAAAAGATCTGGTAACTTTTCGAAAGCTAGTTTAGGTACTGACACAATGCACCCTCAAACTTAAAAAATAAATAAATAAACCCATCCTCAAAGAACAAATAGAAAGAAATAAAATGGTACCCTTTTTGATAAAACTTACAAAATAAAAAACAAGTACAATTAAATATGCTATTAAGTAAAAACTTTTCCCAATTGGGCTTGAATTGCAAAACAAAGCTTTTAAATAAGTGCCAGTGTTCTATAAAATGAGATGATATTTTCTCATTAATATGCAAAAAATCATAAACTGTAGTGCTTACAGAACCTGGTACGTAGTTGGAAGATGTGTCAGGGACAGTTGCTTGTTTTACTTTGGATGGTGTGCTAGCTCACTCTGAAGTACAGGAGCCCACAGGGGAGCTTCGGTGGTCAAAATTAAAACTCAGAGAAAATCGATTTTCATAAAAACACATTGTCCTTAACTGTAAATTAGAATTAATCAAAAAATCAATTAATAGCCCAGCTCTACCTCTATCACATTCTGTGCTAAATACATATGTTTAGGACCCTGTACGTTTTATTCTGTGTACATTTTCCTCCTGGACATCACTGGATCCTCTGTATTACGAGATCGTTTAAGTGTAGTAATTAGATTAATGCTAGAGTTTAGCTAATGCTACAGTGCACTGAACTGACCTCACAACATAGCAGCACTGAATGTGGGGGGAATATCAGAGATTAGGGATGTCCCGATCCAGCTTTTTGAACTTCCGATCCGATACCGATATTTATTTGCACTTCCGATCCGATACCGATATCGGCCGATACCGGCCTATCCGAGCATGTATTAATGTTTAAAGTTATTTAGCCAACGTACTTACTGTTGTCAAACTCATGTTGAAAAGCTTTTTACTCTTGATAACAAGTAGCCAGCTGAATAAGGTGTGTTTGAATAATTAGGTGTGTTTGGTTGGTAAGGAGAAACTGACTTGTTTATTTAGCAATTAATAAACTCAAAATAGACAAAATAATAAATAACAATGAGAAATGGCGACAGTAAACCAAGGCTTAAAAAGCCATAAGTGCAAATAATATTGTAAATTGTATTTAAAAAAGCAAAACACACAAAGTGAGTAGAAAATAGTCTATTAACAGCATCAGTACTCTTGAGTGCTGTACTCATCAGTGCTTTTGAACAAGTGTAAACCAAAGCTTAAAAAAATCAGTGCAAATATTGTAAAATATTTAAAAGCAAAATGCCTTCTACTCCCGAATCTCCTCCACACTTTGCTGCTCCAACCCCATCTACATACTCCCTTCAATTCCAACTGTTTGCCGTGCCTGCAGTCCGAGCATGATGGGGAGATTCTTTTTATACAAAGACGAGCATTTCAGTATGCTCAGGTGTCAGCCTGCTCCTGTGTTAGTAATGTAACCATAATATAATAAATATTTTGTATAAGCAATTAAAGCTAAATTTTCTAAATAAGCTACGTTTCACACAGTTTTACCTTTTATTTGCATAAATAAGAAACATAACATGTTTCATAAACTTCTTTATTTGCAAATAATTGTGAAATCGTGAATTGTGAAATAATTGTGATCGAACAACAGGCACTCTGGTTTTATCCTAGAACTTAAATAAAAGTACTCAGGGAAATAGGAAACAAGTATTTTCTTAGTACCAACTTTAAATCATTTACTCAGAAACTAACAAAAGTTTAAAACTTTTAAAAAAGTTTAAAAAAAGAGGGGGAAACATAAAGCAGCCTCTGGAGAACTCCCAAGGAGGCTTTAAATAAAACCTAAGGATTTTTTTTCCTTTTGATTTACTTTTCTTTCTTTTTAACAATCTAGGAAAGTTCTCAGCTTCTAGTGGGACCTGAACTGAATTTAGACTGTCTGTTTGAACAGTGGGCCACCCTTATAAAGGCATTAAACAGGTGTCAGCCTGATTATTGCAAGTGGGAAAAGGTGGCCTCCCTCTAGTGGCTGGAGGACCACCAGCGCCCCCTTACACTGTGGACTTCGACTGGGATAAAAGTACAGAAGCTTTTATGGTAATATGAAGATGTCCCAGTAGTTTCATCAGTATAGTGTAACTGATTTAGGCAGTTCTCTTAAGTTAATTGACCTGCTTTTATTTTAATATTCAATGGCATTTTTCTTTGTTTTTTCCAGAAATTAAAATATTCTCCTTAAATTCATCACCAACAACCGGGATATTTAACAAGAGCAATGTTAAACTGCTGAAAGAGGTGAAGCACAAGTCATCCAAAAGAATCTCCAGAACATACACAAATTGTTGCATTTAACAGACAAATGAAGCCAAGTCCCGACATGGAGAAACATCGTCACTCTGTCAAGAGTTTTACTAAACAGAGTAATCTCAAAAAACACCAGCGCATTCACACAGGAGAGAAACCGTATCACTGCTCTGACTGTGGGAAGAGTTTTACTCAACAGATTAATCTCAAAATACACCAGCGCATTCACACAGGAGAGAAACCCTATCACTGCTCAGACTGTGGGAAGAGATTTACTGCACAGAGTACTCTCAAAATTCACCAGCGCATTCACACAGGAGAGAAACCGTATTGCTGCTCAGACTGTGGAAAAAGTTTTAATCAACAGAATGCTCTCAAACTGCATCAGCGCATTCACACAGGAGAGAAACCGTATCAGTGCTCAGACTGTGGGAAGAGTTTTACTGAACGGAGTAGTCTCAAAATTCACCAGCGCATTCACACAGGAGAGAAACCATATTATTGCTCAGACTGTGGGAAGAGTTTTACTGAACCGAGTGCTCTCAAAAAACACCAGCGCATTCACACAGGAGAGAAACCGTATTACTGCTCAGACTGTGGGAAGAGTTTTAATCAGCAATGTAATCTCCGAAAACACCAGCGCATTCACACAGGAGAGAAACCGTATCACTGCTCAGACTGTAGGAAGAGTTTTACTCAACAGATTAATCTCCGAATACACCAGCGCATTCACACAGGAGAGAAACCGTATTATTGCTCTGACTGTGGGAAGAGTTTTAATCAACAGAGTACTCTTCAAATACACCAGCGCATTCACACAGGAGAGAAACCGTATGATTGCTCAGACTGTGGGAAGAGTTTTACTCAACAGAGTAAACTCAAAAAACACCAGCACATTCACACAGGAGAGAAAACTCCATCTTAGATCAGTTTGAAGGCAATTAAAAGGCAAATCATAAGTCTTTCGGACACAAATGTTTAACCTTGTCAATAAACTGAATTTAACAATGGATTTTACAGGTTCAGCAAAATTAATCTTAATCATCGATCATGTTTATTGAATTCCATGTTATGTTTTCTTATATGTTCAATATTCCAGGACATTCTTCGTGAGACAGAGCTCAGCGCTTAGGGTAGTTACGGGAGGAGTTCAGTTCTGAAGAAGTGAAAAAACTTAGTCTTTAAAATTTAGTGTGATAAATGTGATAGTTAGAGTAGGATTCTTAGCTGGCAACTAAACATTTGAGCCAAATCTTCAGAGCTTATGATTTGAATGCTTTTAATCTCTTTTCTAGTTTATGCAGATTTCATTATTTCTATTAATTTCTAGTATCTCTGTTTTCACTCTGTGGAAGCCATCCTCAGCTCCCCAAGCTTAGCATAGCTTAGCTTAATGCTATTAACCGCCAGGCCCATCTGTATGAAAGAAGAACTGAAAACACCACCTGAGGAACTCCAGAGAGTGCTCCCAAAAGTGAGACCCAGAGCCACAGAGAGACGACACTGTGCCGGGTGCTGCTGTGTGGACCGGAGGAGCATCCAGACCCTGCAGAGAGACCAACAAAATCCTTTACAGAGGTTAAATAAAACGCTCCATCTGTAGTTCCCATACTGAAATCAACCTCCTCCGGGCTTGTGTAGCGCAGTAAGGTTGCAGGCTATGGTTCAGTCGTTCAGATTAAAAATCTGTTACCATAGAGGGATATTTGGTTGTTGTATTACTCAAGTTTTATACTCGCTTATCTTTTCCTTATTGAATATTATATCTTGCTTAAGGTTTTTTAATCTTCAAATTTACTAAGAATATCCAAATCATGTAGTTCCTTAATTGTTTTTATCCACTACAAACTATTATCTTTGTATTGCTTCACCTCTATATTTACTCATCTGTGTGTTTTTAATAAAAGGATTTTATATTGCAGATCTTCAATCTCATTGTGTTTTCTCAACATATGTTTTACATGAAACCTATAGGCCTGAGATTTTCTTGTTATTATTTGTTAAATACTCAAAGGTGCCCAACAGAGAAATCCAGTGTGAAATGTATTTGTGTTGAAGTGAAACATAATAGTCAATTTTAGATTGAAATTCAGAAAGAAATATATTTTAATGGTTCAGGCTTAAAAGGGTTAAATATACAATTACTTCCAAAGGTAGAGTAGCATGTGTTTAACTTGTATTCCTATGTTTATAAAGTTGTTTTTTTTATTGTGAATGCTTGTGGGTTGTGTTGTTTCGTTTTTTTGAAAAGCACAGTCATTCACCAACTACACTTAATTACCAAATTCTATATTTGAGATATTGACCATTTTTATTAGTAGCTAGCCTTGCTAAATATCCAAACACAGCATTTGCAATTTTACTGACCAAATGAATGAAAAGATGGTGGTGAAAAAAAGATGAATGAAAAGATGGCTGCGCGCAGTAGTGCAGCGGCCTCTCACGCGCTCCTACCGAACACCCTATTTTGAGCTGTTTTTTTGCCGGTTCTGAACCCAACTTCACGTGCCCCACGCGTGTGAGCTGTAGCATAACTGAATTTTTGAGGATTAAGGACAGTTTGGTCAGTAAAACAGCAACTATGGACAATAATACCTGAGCTTCACTGGGAAGACTACAGCTCCTCCGCGCTCTCTGACCATATATCTATCATGCTGGTCCCCACATACCATCCCCCGCTGCGACGCTCCAAACCCACACAGAAGACCATTACTGTGTGGCCCAGTGACGGAGACGCTGTGCTGCAGGACTGCTTCGACTGCACCTCCTCTCTGAATGTCTGACTCGTTGTTCTTGCTGATGAGGCCAACAACAGTTGTGTCGTCAGCGAACTTGACGATGTGGTATGAGCTGTACTTTACAGTACAGTCATGAGTCAGCAGAGTGAACAGCAGTGGACTGAGCACACAGCCCTGGGGGTCGCAGGTACTCAGTATGGTGGTGCTGGAGGTGTTGTTTCCAATCCTGACTGATTGTGGTCTCTCAGTCAGGAAGTCTAAAACCCAGTTACAGAGGGAGGAGCTCAGGCCCAGCAAGCTCAGTTTTCCGATCAGGTGAGGGATTGTGGTGTTGAATGCTGAACTGAAGTCGATGAACAGCATTCGAACATAGCAGTTTTCCAGGTGGGTGAGAGCCAGGTGGAGCGCAGTAGACATGGCATCATCTGTTGACCTGTTTGGACGATGCGCAAACTGCAGAGGGTCCAGTGAGGAGGTCATTGAAACTGGACAACAAGCTGTTAACTGGAGTCTCCAGACGTAATCATATTGATCAATTCTGTCCAATCACATGTCAATTGCATAAATGTATAACTGCTTGGATAAAGTCTGAAGGGTTCTCTCTCTTCCTCGAATGGCTTTAGTTTATTTCTCTCTTTTTCTCTTTATTTCTCTCTGGGTTGTGAATGTGTTGTTCTATCAAGATTTTAGTACAATATGTGTTGACTCGATGATGTACTTTGTCTTTTCTAATATATATCCATTGGCGTAGAAACAGGTGGTTTTGTCCGCCCCCAAAAATGATATCGTTTCACTCAGATCAGCTGTACTTTTTATGAGGAGACAGACCGGACCAATCACGGAGCCGGTTCAGGTATTAAGTCCCGCCTCTCAGTAGAAACAGCCAATCAGCTTGCTGGTTTTGCGGCGCGCGGCGGAAGTGTGCGTTGGGGAAGCCCCTCCCCCTCACTGTGAGATTTAGCAGCGAGATTGGGACACGCAGCCGCTTCAGCTGATCTTAAAACAGATCTGGATATACGGAGATTTTTCTAAAAGAAAGGTAATGGTAGGCTAACCACTTCGACTGTGATTATGTTTCTGATAGCTGGTTAAAAACACACGTCTTTGAATCAGCACACAGTTCAAAACCCACTGTGATTAATAAATTGCAGCTGTGTTAGTGAGTTACCTTAACTTTGGAATGAGCTAGATTGGGAGTCAAGGTTAAAGAAAAAAACAGCTATATATGTATTGTTCAACTTGACCTGTACCTGATCAGCTAATCACTATTTCACTATTAATTTAGGATTACAGGACTTACTCTAAGCTATAATGAACGAAAATACATTTAGCTAACTAGTTATCTAGAAGCTGGATGTAGTGGATAGCCAGAATGTAGTACAGTACTTTATGTTAGTAGTTTAAAGCAGTTTCTTAACCCCGATCACTGCCCTTAAAATTGTGTGTTTTCCAGCGGATTTATCTGATCAGCATGTAAATAACACAAGCAGATGACACAACATAAATACAGGTCAAAACAAAGTACTTACATTGTCATCAACGCACACATACACACAAAAAGGGGGTACTATTTCAACAAGATGCTGGAGCAAACGGCAAGTGTCTGCCAGCCAAGCACACTGAAACTTAAAGTCATGCATGCACGCAAGTGTGTGGTATGTCGCTGACGTCACCGCGCTGACTCCAGCAGGGAGTTTTCCACAGTAACTGTAACGTGGAGTAACATGTTTAGGCTGTAAAATCACCTTATAATAATAATTTACTTTTAATTAGTCATTAATTAGTAATTTCCACAAATGTTGTTCTAGGAAACTGTAGGGTGGGCTTGGGTTCATATTGGCAAATGTCCCCCCCCCCCAAAATCAAGCCCGCTCCTACGCCCTTGTATATATCTATTCGTTTTTGTTCCTTTTATCTATATCTTTAATGCTGAAACTATTTTTTCCAGTAAACTTTAATATATTTTAAATTCTAAGCTCTGACTCATTGGTCATCTTATCATGTTCTGGGATTTCTCACATTCGAGTTTTATGTAAGTCATGCTGTGGCAAATTACCCTACAGTTTATTAAATCATTAATAATTAAACATTTATGATTGACTGCATCTGTTGACTACATGATAAGCTGATAGATCCAGTGTTCTGTCGAGTTGTGCTACCCTTTTGTGTATATTTAAAGGTAAAAATACAAAAGTAGCACTAACTCTCAGGTCCATAACTGAGAAAATCCCTTTTCCCAAGATCTTCTTGAAGTAAATGGAAGGTTGTGCGTTTTTTTGCAAAACTTTGTACATGAATCCATCCTCCACCACAACAAAACTCTGCCAATGTCCAGAGACTAAATTAGCATCAGCGTGACCAAACACACTGCTCCAAAGAATCTCTAGAGAGGACGATACCCATTTAAGAATCTCTTGCAGGTTTGCCGGGTCACACCCAAGTGAATCCAAAATGAATGGATTCATATGAAACAATTAAAAACAGCTAATTAGATGTAGAAAAATGTAATTTTACAAAATACTTTCCAAAATCAATGGAATGCCCTGGCCATGTGGATAGTTGCTATTTTTAATTCATCATTCACCCCCATTGATTGAGGCCTTCTTAATTAGCAGCACTTGTGTCCCCATTTTAAACTGTCTGGGTGGAAACAACGCCACGCATCTCTACCAAGCAATTAAAAAAATTATATTTAGATAATTTTATATTATTTTTTATTATGTTATATTTAATCAGTGCTAAGTGTTACATAGACAGAACAATAACAGCAAAATAGCCCCACTTATTTCCAAAACAGTTTAATATTATGGTTTGTTCTTCCAATCAATCAACAAATAACATTTTTGCATATGGATTGTTAAATCATGGGTAATACAATAAATTACGGGAAACATAATGAATAAAAATAGTATAAACATGTTATTTTGTATGTTTGTGTCACGTCTGTCTGTAGGCAATTTTGTTCCTTCCACACTAAGCTCCAACGGAGGTTTGCAGTCTAACAACTACGCTACCCAGAACGCATCACACTCTGACATCACACACACACCTACTCACGTGATTACCTCAGGGTATTTAAGGACGCTTCACCTTCACACAGGTTCCGCATATTGCCTGGTTTCTACCACTTTACAAAGCATTTTCTACTCTGTGTTTGTTTTTTCGTGTATGACCTTGCTCTTTGTTTTTTCGACGCCGATTTCTGCCTGTACCTCTGATTGTGGATTTACTGCGTTTGACCTGGACTGTTTAACGTTTCCGATAATTGGATTTTCTTTGATGCTGGCTTCCTCGTGTTTGAACTCTGGACTGTTTATGGTATATTCGTATGTGGATTCTGTTTACTGGTGATCTGATTTGTTTTGTACAACTACCCTTTTCTCTGCCCAGTGATTTAATAAACAACCCATTTTAACTGTATCCACGAGTGTCTGTATTCTGTGCACACCATGACAGTTTGTGCTCTTTTCTTTACACAGAATGTTTACGCGGCCGACGACGCCCTACAAGAAGGAGTCTCCCATCCGGGTGAAGTGCATAACCAAAGTCCTGGTGCCCCGGGCAGAGGGTTGGCAGGTGGTGGATGGCGCGGTTGTAGCTACTGCAACTAAGTAAGTGGCTACGTGTGCGCTCTCTGATGGGCAACAATGTATTGTCGCCCATCTGAAAAATGGATTGTTCATTAATTGATGGACAGTCCTACATTATTAAGAATTTCAATCTAACTACTCGCTATGGGGAGATGAAGCTATTCTTCACCTCTTCTACTGTAGTTTAAATCTGCAAGTCTTCCTGTGACCACTGACTTAGAGGCATGGTGGGACGTTGCTGTCCGCTAGCTCTCCATTAAGTTTGAGGAGCCAGGGAATGGTGAACAGTTCTACACAGTGGAGAGCAACATCATTCGGGTAAGTGCTGTGCAGAGGTGGTAGCAATACACAAGTCCCATATGTTAGTGACAGTGCGACAATACTTAAGGCTGGACAATAATTCAATACTTTAAAATCACTGATTGTCTCCAATAATGTTTTTGAAATTTTTAAACGAATATATGCTTATAAAATATTGGCCTGGAGTTCTAAGTTCTAAACAAAGATCCTCCAACTAAAAAATATTCTTAAGTTGCATTTAATATTTACAGTATCTGTTACTGACTGTATGCTAGAACTGCGTCATTTCTGCCTTTTTGCTCAGCAAAAACTAAAACTGACCTAATGAAAATACTACAATTGTAACTTTAAACTAGATAAATTACACTGAGTAATAATGAATAATAATGAGTAATTCATTATTCCACTAATTTTCAGTTGTGTTTTTATGTTTTAGTTGAGTGCAACTCAATTAAAAACAACGAAAGATGGGTCTGTGCTGGTGCAGGACATCTCATTGCAGTGTGCAGACCAACAGTATGATGTCACTCTGTGGAGGGAGTCGGCCACAGAGGGAATATGATTGGGACAGCCAATTATCCTCACGCACCTTAAGATGGAGGTGCAGGAGGGTAAATTTAATTCAACCTCCCAAACTACGGTCAAGGTAATTTTTTATATTATTAATGTTGTTCTTGTCATTATTATTAACTATATATAAACACAGACATGTACTGTGTTTTTGTTGTGTAGAAGGGGACATTATTATTATCACCATTATTATTATTATTATTTTTATTTGTGGGTAGCACCTTTTGCATAGAAGCATTGTAAGTGTAAAAGAACCTGAGTTAAAGTTAATTCAGTTTCAGAATTTCAATTAAATAAAAATTTATTATTTATTTACAAGGGCGTAGGAGCGGGTTTGTTATGGGGGGTGGGGGACACATTTGCTAATGTGAGCCAAAGCCCACCCTATAGTATATATATATATATATACATATATATA
This sequence comes from Astyanax mexicanus, assembly GCF_023375975.1. Classification (NCBI taxonomy): domain Eukaryota; kingdom Metazoa; phylum Chordata; class Actinopteri; order Characiformes; family Acestrorhamphidae; genus Astyanax; species Astyanax mexicanus. The sequence goes on from NC_064411.1 coordinate 3,652,947, forward strand.
TATATATATATATATATATATATATATATATATATATATATATATATATATAGTGTCAGAACAACATTTGTGGAATTACTTTTAATCACAAATAATCATTTTTTTCTGCATTATGTTTCTTATTAGTTACATCCAAGTAAAGGTGACTTTACAACCTAAACATGTTACTCCACATTACATTCACACACACATATATATGCAGTTTTCAGACCTAAAATAATGCAAAAAATTATAGATTATATTCAAGAGGTTAAATATTAAATGATATATTTATATATATATACATAAAATTTATTAATTTATGCACCTATTAATATGCCATACCATATGTCTGTCTTTGTTAAAGAGCATAATTTAAAGTATTTCAGCATGAAAGCAGGTATTTGTAATGTGTTAAACATCCTGAATCATTACTACATCTCTGCTGTAACAAATCAAACCGTGTGTAAATCGGGTAAAAGTTGGTAGAGTTGTGAATATTATAGGTTTATTAAACTCCTTCCTCAGTGTAAATTGGGGGGTGCAGGGTTACCCAATCCAAAATGGCGGCCACGCTGAAACGTCAGCTCCAATAGACGACCACCTTTCAACATGCTCACTACTCCGAGCTGCAGAGACCCATGTCTCAGGACAGCAGCAAAAGTTTCAAGAGGAGCTCGGTTTCCGCCATGTTGTTTTCAATTAAATTTATTACCAAATTATGTGTAAAACGAATTACTATTGTTGAAACATACATTATATAAAATATATATTACTTATATGGCTTTATTTTTACAAAAATAAATAATGAAATGCAAAAAACAAAGGCCCATCTCAAGTAAACAAACAGGTCCAATGTAAATGTGTATATTATTTTCAAATGTGCAACTCTATACAGTGAAATAAACAGCGCTGAACACCATCAACAAAGTGTCACTCAACAAAATAAAAAATAATAATTGTGCAAATAAAAAAAATCAAGCATCCAGGTGATGTTTTTTGAAAACTTTAGCAAAGATTGACATAAAAAGGAGCTCATGTTTGAGGGTTTGATTGGTTTCTGTTATGATCTGCCCTGTTGTGGAAGAGGGAGCTGATGTTGCTACAAAACACAGTTTATGTGAGATCACATGTGTAAGGTGTGGGTAGATCAAGCACTTCAATGTTGAATGCTCTTTTTGTCAATCAGAACGTGAATCATCTTTTTTTATGTTCCATTGTATCTTAATTCTGGCAAGACTTTTCTTCTTTCTTTTTAAAGAAAACTAAAATCTCTGTAAATGTGAACCTTGGTGATATATATGTTTTTTTTCATACACTGATCTTGATTTTAAGTATATTATTAATATTACTATTTTATTGAGTAAATACTACTATCATCATTGTAAATACTTGATTTGATATCTTCTTACTGGAGTTTATTCCACTTTTGAAAACCTTTAGAGAGCTAATAATAAGAAATGTCTAAAAACTGTAAGAGTTTATGAGGAGCTTTCACTGTTGCCTCTTGTTAGTATTTCTCTATTTCTATCATTAGTTTTCTTCCTTAATGTATATTTTTATGCTGTCTTCTATTGTGGTTTATATGTATCATCATAAAACTTTAATCTATACATTTATATATATATATATATATTGGCTCACTCTCTGAAGTCAGCGCTTGTCGTTTATTTCAAAGAGCCGGCTAAGAGTCTGACCCATCACTACTAATAACTACAGTGCCGTAGTTTAACACTTTATTGTTGTGCTGTTGTACCAGAAAAGAATGTAGACTGTTAAAACTTACTCCTATCACCATGTTCTGTGTTACAGGAACCAGAGTCACTGAAGATCACAGTGGAGATGGAGATCGTGGGAATCTCCACAAAAGGCGATGAGACTGTTCTCCTCAGTGACACCATGGAGGAGTTCAGCGTTCCCGCCACTGTGTGGAGTGGTGACGTTAAAAGTTGTGAGGGAAGGGGAGGTCATTTTAAACATTGAAAGCCCACTTTTTAATGAACCATAATGTGGTAATTTGACAAGTTTTTGTGTTCAGATTGTAATATTTCTTAGCATGTTCTGTTAGGGTTTTTTGGGGGGGTGAGGTTGTATGTGTTTGTGCTTTTGATTTTTGATTGTGTGTGTTGTGTTTAAACTAATTCAAAATAAAATGTGTTTAATTGTTTTATACCTGTCTTTTGAATTTAAACACATTCAATTAAGCTTACTATCCTTTCCTGCTAAAACAAATATTCTATGGTTTTTATATTTTTCTGCTGGTTTTGTGGTGTTTTGCAGTGTTTTTCTAAAGGTTTTTATCAGCCCTTTTAAACCTTATGAAAGTATTTTTTTATAATTGGCATTTTTCAGAAAGACATGTGCTTGTGGTTTATGATCATAACTGTTTCTGCTTTTAAGAGTTTACACTGCTGGGCTGAAGATATACTAAACCATAAAGAGGCATATCTGTGCTGCACCACCATTTATTCAATGGTATTTGGATATTAGCATTTAACCAAAAGTTTTAGAACACAGCTCAATCAGCCAAAAGTATTGGCATTCCACCATTTAGCCACAGGCAGTAGCTTTTATACTGTTTGTAACAAAACAAACGATAGTGTGATATAAACTTCGTCCAACACTGTATTGGATGATTTACACTTATGTATGTACAGGCTCACAAATCTATTTCTTTATTTTAATAGTTCCTATAAATGTTTTGTTACAGATGCACACAGCAATGAGACGATATAAATAATAGTTTATGCTAGACGTTCATTATCTTTAATGTCTGATTTGTAAACCACATTATCACATGCACTGTATAAAACTATTCGCCATTCCCTGGTTCTTAAAAGTTTTTATTAAGGACGCAGACAGCGCGGTCGGTGCGGGAATTTTTTTATTTTTTCTCCCCTGCCTTCATCTTCAGGTGGGTCAGAATCAATGACTTCCCAGAGCAGATTTATTCTTTGTCTGATTTCTACCTCAGAAGAGTGTCAGACTGTTTATAAACAAATACTCAGCACAGAATTTCAGATTACCACACAGCATTTTCTATCCAATAAGTAATCACTTAGGAATGTGTCTGATTGACATCCCAAAAACCGCACCGTCCACCAACTGTTGGTCCTCTGCCCGGGGCACCAGGAGTTTGGTGATGCATTTCACCCGGATGGGAGACTCCTTTTAGTAGAGAGTCGTCGACTGTGAAAACATTCTCTGCAAACAAAAGAGCACAACGGACTAAATATAAAATATTTGTTATGTTTCACCTAATTTATTGTATTACCCATGATTCAACTGTTCATATGCAAATATTTTATTTGTTGATTGGTTGGGAGAATAAACCATAATATTAAACTGTTTTGGGTTTTGTGGGGCTATTGTGCTGTTATTGTTCTGTATATGTATCGCTTGGTACTATTTAAATAATATGAAAATAAATAAAAATATATCTTTTTTAATTGCTTGGTAGAGATGCGTGGTGTTGTTTCCACCCAGACACTTTAAAATGGGGACACAAGTGCTGCTAAGTAAGAAAATATCTATTTTAATTATTTTCATATATATTTTTATTATGTAATATTTAATCAGTGCTAAGCGTTACACAACAGAACAATAACAGCAAAATAGCCCCACTTAGTCCAAAAACAGTTTAATAATATATAGTTTGATAAAATATTAGAATATGAACCGTTTAATCATGGGTAATACAATAAATTAAGTGAAACATAATGAATTAAACAGTATAAACATGTTATTTTGTATGTTTGTGCTCTTTTCTTTACACAGAATGTTTTCACGGCCGACGACGCCCTACAAAAAGGAGTCTCCCATCTGAGTGAAATGTATCACCAAACTCCTGGTTTCCCAGGCAGAGGGCTGGCAAGTGGTGGACGTCGCGGTTGTTGCTATCAAGGCCGTTGGAGTGGGTTTGATATTTTTTTGGGGGGGGGGGGGCTAATATGAATTAAAGCCCACCCTATAGTGTCTTAGAACAACATTTATGGAATTACTTTTAATCACAAATGAACCATTTTTGTCTGTATCTCTGTTTGAGGGACAACAACACCCCAACAGCCACAATGGACAGTCGAGGGGCTGCACGGAGAACCCTGCCAAGCACCAGTGAACTACCAAAGTCCACCAGAAGTCTCAGAATCTCCTTATCATCTCCTAACCTATGTGGCTCAAGACAAAGCAACAACCCCAACACATGGCTACACAGAGAACTGAGAGCAGCAACACAAAAAAGGCTTCGTATTCCTGCATCAAAACAAAATATCTGAGCTGATCAGAATAATTATGGCTGCAACTGACAATCAAAATACTATGCACAGTATTTAAAAGTACAGTTGTCTATGCTCTCTGGCTGGGTACAGTAGGTGGCGCTTTATCTTGAAATTCATAATTTCTATTTCATTTTTATAATACTTAAGAATACATAAGAATATGTAAGTCTTGATATCACAATCTTACCTATATTGTTTACATCTTATATATTACCTTTATCTGTTCTTTTTCCAATCCCCTTTATGCAAAATTATAATCAGTAAAAATGTTTATTTGACTAAATTGGAATTAAAATATTTTTTACTGATGAAGCAATGGAGCAAATTTGGTTGAATTCTAAAGCCCAAAACCTTGGCTAAATTGTGGAATACAAATACTTTGGCTGAGAAGTAGTCCAAAAACTTTTGGTTAAATGGTAAAATTCAAAAACTTTTGGGTAAATGCTTACGTGCAGTATCTCTCTCTCTCTATCTCTAGCTCCCTCTCTCAGGTGAGCCATGGGAGAGAGTTGTGGGTGGAGACTACAAAAGGACCTGAACCAAGATGGCCGACAGAGAGAGAGAACCATGGGGTATGCTTTAAGGCCAATGCGCTCTTGTAGCCTAATTTTATTGTATTACTTCTCTGATGTGGTTAACTTAATCCCTCTTTTTGGCTAAAAGACAACTCACTGGTTTGGCTGTACCACCTTGGGTATGCTAACAGGTAAAATAGGTGCACCTGTACATTTTTACATCATGTAGGAGTTGTTTGTATCGGTCCCTAGGTAAGAGGGCGGGTGCTACCCCTTGTATTTAGGTTATTAGTTAGGGAGTATCTTTTCTTTATATTCTTTTTGTACTTAATTTGGCTTTAGGTAGTTTAATATGGTTATGTTTTGTTGTGTTCTTTTCTGTAGCACCGTCCATAGTTTACATTTCCCAGAGTGGTACTTTCTTTGTTGTTTTATACAGCATATGTAAATAATGGTTTGTTGTATGTGCAAATGAGTGGTGGGAAGCTAAAATTAAATCAGATTTTTGTACCGCTATTTACTGCCTGTTCTCCTCTTTCTTACTTAAACTCTGCTGGCTTTTTGACTTAGGATAGCCATGTGTTATGTTCTCCATATTTTTCTTCCTAGACACATGTGGAGGATTTTAACACTTAAATCTAAAAATGTTTGGTTAAATGCTAAAACTTTAGATGAAATGCTAAAATCTAAAAACCTTTGGTTAAATGCTTAAATCCAAAAATATTTGGTTAAATGCTTAAATCCAAAAACGTTTGGTTAAATGCTGAAATCTAAAAATGTTTGATTAAATGCTGACATCTAAAAACTTTTGATTACTAACTGGTTGCTAGGCGGTTGCTATCATTTCTAAAGTGGTTGCTAAGTGGTTGCTTGGTAGTTGCTAACGTTTTCCAGGTGGTTGCTAAGCTGTTGCTATCGGTTGATAGGCAGTTGCTATCATTTCTATTGTGGTTGCTAGGCAGTTGCTAACATATTCCACATGGTTGCTAGGCAGTTGCTAACAAACTCCATATGATTGCTCAGTGGTTGCTAGGCAGTTGCTAACGTTTTTCAGGTGGTTGCTAAACTGTTGCTATTTGATTGCTAGGCAGTTGCTATCATTTCTAAAGTGGTTGCCATGCAGTTGCTAATGTTTTCCAGGTGGTTGCTAAGGTGTTGCTAACTGGTTGCTAAGCCCTGGCTGGGGTGCCGGGGTGTCCAAACTTTTGATCAGTATCTGCTCCATACAGCAGCTCCTCCAAACACACACAGTACTGGAAGAGCAGGGGAGAGAAAGGCCCCCCATTCATTCCTATGGGGAAACTTCGTACGACAATTGTAAGAAAACGTCAAATCGTCGAAATTTCCGTAAAGAACGTCCGATTTTTGTCTTCATATCTCAAAAATTGTGACCTATGTGGATGTTCAAAGTTGTCCCCTATTCATTTCCTATGGGGAAAAAAAGTGCACGTTTACGAAGTTTTTACGAAAAACGTACAATATATCGCTTAAAAAGCACAAGCAACCTAATCGGGTATAGGTCCTACGATACTGCTAAATTTAGTATTTCTACGTCACAAGCTGTAGGAGGAGATAGTGATTAAATTTTGAGCGCAGAATAAGATAATAATAAGAAGAAGATTACGAAGAACAGTAAGTTGACTTTTCCAAGCAAACTTAATAATAAAGTACACAGAGAAACAGATACAGGAATACAGAGTGTCCTTTATGATCAGCGGAGCTAAAAAGATGCTCAGTGAGTGTATGGTCATAGGTGTATGGTGTATGGAGCTGGTCATAATATTCTGACTTGACTGTGTATAAAATGGTTAAGGGTAAATTAAATACATTCTTCCACAAAACAAAATTGGTACCACATTAAAATAAGACTTTATAAAGGGTTTATACATGATTTACAATTAGTTTATTAATGGTTACTAATTAGGTTGTAAATGCTTTAAAATCATTAATAATCAGTTATAACACATATATAGAAAGGGCAACAATATAGATGGCTGTGGGTTCATTATTTCATAACAGGTCATTGTTGCCCTTTCTATATATGTGTTATAACTGACTATTAATGATTTTTAAGACATTTACATCCTAATTAGTAACCATTAATAAACTAATTGTAAACCATTTATAAACCCTTTATAAAGGTAGTCTTATTTTAAAGTCGTACCACAAAATTAGTCCCCTGTATGGTTATAGTGTATTTTCACAGCATTATTTAACACTATGTTTTTCATAGCTAATTTCAACCCGGATGCAAGCCACTAGAGTTAGAGCCTGTTCCTGTTGGTGAACTGATCTTAGAAGAAGAGGGAAAGCACCACGAGGTGGCGCTGTGGAGAGAGGCAGCACTGGCAGAACTTGCCCTCTCGCTGCTTACAGAAATTACACATCTGAATATTGTGAGGTAAATTATTACTGCAGCTGTTTAAAGGAGGTGGTGTTAATGTTGTTATGGTTGTGTGTTGAGTTGTTTCAAGGGCAAAGCAAACTCACATTGTTATACAAGATGTACACTGATTACTTTAGATTACATTAAAGTGTCATTTCTTCCGTGCTGTCCCAGGAAATATTGACAAATGAGAAATACTGTAATTTTTCGGTATTCAACTGTCTAATGGTGAAAACTGGGGGAAATATTTTTACTTGCAGAAACCTGAGAAAAAAACAGAAGAGGGATTGTGGTGGTTGGAGTCTCTGTGGGAAGCAACACCTCTCTCCTTTTGACAGAAGATATGGAGGAGCTCATCGTTCCACACAATGTACTGATCAGCTAATTAAGCGCCTTCCAATCATCGTAAACATTTCCTATGAGGGAGGCGTTATTTGTTCTATTGGCAGCCCAGCTTTTACAGAGGCATAAGGCCTTAAAAATGTCTTTTCACATACTAATCCAGTTCTAATCTGACCCATAATCTGTTTGTTTTTCCATCCCCTGTTTTCTCCTTTTCAGTTTAGGGGAGAAGTTATATACATGGACTTCATTTGTAGTCAATAACGAGTATAAACTTTTGTTGAATAGCCCACCTCCGATCTCCCCCAACATTCCGAAATACAGTGCGATAGTTTATATACACAGATAGTTTATATACACAATACCTTCAGCTAGTCAAGCCACAATAAGTCAACTGACAAGAAATGCTTAAAAATGCATAAATATTATAGAGATATTTTCAGCAACAACTGGAAAGTCATGCATTTCCCCGACATTAATTTTCAGACCTTTCCTGGCTTAACTACGACAAGGAACTGTGTGTATAAGAGTGCTTTAATGAACTAATCTGTAGGCACTGTGTGTATAAACAGTGTTTTTAATAAACTATCTGAAGGTACTGTGTGTATAAGAGTGTTTTAATAAACTATCTGTAGGAACTGTGTATAAACAGTGTTGTAATAAACTATCTGTAGGAACTGTGTGTATAAACAGTGTTTTTAATAAACTATCAGTAGGAACTGTGTGTATAAACAGTGTTTTTAATAAACTATCAGTAGGAACTGTGTGTATAAACAGTGTTTTAATAAACTATCTGTAGGCACTGTGTGTATAAACAGTGTTTTTAATAAACTATCAGTAGGAACTGTGTGTATAAACAGTGTTTTTAATAAACTATCTGTAGGAACTGTGTGTATAAACAGTGTTTTTAATAAACTATCTGAAGGTACTGTGTGTATAAACAGTGTTTTAATAAACTATCTGTAGGCACTGTGTGTATAAACAGTGTTTTTAATAAACTATCTGAAGGTACTGTGTGTATAAGAGTGTTTTAATAAACTATCTGTAGGTACTGTGTGTATAAACAGTGTTTTTAATAAACTATCTGTAGGAACTGTGTGTATAAACAGTGTTTTAATATACTATCTGTAGGCACTGTGTGTATAAACAGTGTTTTTAATAAACTATCAGTAGGAACTGTGTGTATAAACAGTGTTTTTAATAAACTATCAGTAGGAACTGTGTGTATAAACAGTGTTTTAATAAACTATCTGTAGGAACTGTGTGTATAAGAGTGTTTTAATAAACTATCTGTAGGAACTGTGTGTATAAACAGTGTTTTTAATAAACTATCTGAAGGTACTGTGTGTATAAGAGTGTTTTAATAAACTATCTGTAGGAACTGTGTGTATAAACAGTGTTTTTAATAAACTATCAGTAGGAACTGTGTGTATAAACAGTGTTTTAATAAACTATCTGTAGGCACTGTGTGTATAAACAGTGTTTTTAATAAACTATCAGTAGGAACTGTGTGTATAAACAGTGTTTTTAATAAACTATCTGAAGGTACTGTGTGTATAAGAGTGTTTTAATAAACTATCTGTAGGAACTGTGTGTATAAACAGTGTTTTTAATAAACTATCTGAAGGTACTGTGTGTATAAGAGTGTTTTAATAAACTATCTGTAGGAACTGTGTGTATAAACAGTGTTTTTAATAAACTATCTGAAGGTACTGTGTGTACAAACAGTGTTTTTAATAAACTATCTGTAGGCACTGTGTGTATAAGAGTGTTTTAATAAACTAATCTGTAGGCACTGTGTGTATAAACAGTGTTTTAATAAACTATCTGTGTACTTTTAAAGTTCTCACTGCCTTGCTTTAAATATCATCATCCTTGGAATTCTACCAGTGAAGTGTGGAGCTACTTTGAGTTTGTTGTTAATGGTGTAAAAATAGTGATTTTTTTTGTATGGGTTAAGCTATGCCCCTATCACTAGCATTGTGGTCTATTGGGAGCATTAGCTAACAGCGCTGTATTTCAGAATGCTGGGGAGAATGGAGGTGGGCTATTCAACAAATGTTTGTATTTGTTATCATGATTCACTACACCCTAAGTCCATTTCAGTTCACCCTTAACAACAAACCATTCTGCTATCTGAACTTTTTTTGTTCCATATTTTTCATTCTGTTGTTCACTTGTGTTTTTGCCTTGGAAAAGTGTTTATTTATTAAGCCAATTGCACTACCTCACATCATACTACACACACAGATGTTCATATCTATGTACAACAATGAAATACTTATATAATTAAATTGTTAAAATAAAAACACATTTTTGTGCATTATATTTATTGTTTTATTTTGTTCTTTTTTTGTATATTAAAAAAAAAGTTATTGCTGGAAATGAATCAATCTGCTGTCAACTTCAGGAAGCTTCGGTTGATTCATCACTTCAGAACAACCTCAATGTACAATGTACAAAAGTTATAAGTCACTCAGATTTAGGAGACTCGGTTAGTCTTATTTAGAAAATGTTGACCATACATTTATTATGATATAAAATTGTAAAATGTGAAGTTTTAAAAACAGTTAGGTTTAGTTATTCTTGTGATTCGACTCCTACTGATTCATTGAACAGAATAAAGTGAAGCTTGTGCAACTGGAAAGTTATTCAGCTCTTTCTGAGGTAAGATGTGGTGGATATGGTGGTGATAAATTACGATATTATAAAGTCACTTTTCATATTGTATGGGAATAAGTAATGTTTTATGTGATGTATGATAATATGGAATATGTTTATTTGTATATCATGTATTTATGGTGATACGTTTTTTATTATTATACGTTTATTCGTTGATAATCTCAGAGGCTCACTTTGTGGCTGCTAGCTAGCTTTCTAGTTATAATTACCAAACATGAACGCTAGCCAACACCTAAACGCGGTTCTCTTTCAGGAAAAAATGCCTTAAATCTCTTTAATTGATACTCGGATGTACAAATTAAGATCATTCAAGTTTTCAAAGAGGTAAAACCTGCTTTCAGTGTCTAGCCATAATAAGAGAAAGTGAGCAGCTAGCCATAGCTCACTTTATCTCAGTCCTAGGCTGTATTCGAAATGGCATACTACTATACTGCATACTGCACTAGTATGTACTGCATACTACACACCGCCCAGTATGTAGTATTCAGTACTGCAACACTTTTGATTGTAGTACCCTACACGGTCCCGTGACACACCAGTCAGTGCTCTGAAGTGCTCAGAATTCCTCAGAGTGAGTTGTAAACAGAAAGAACATGAAAAATGTCCTACCTTTTCATTATCAAGACTAATGAGATCTGCATACTGTCCAGAACTGCAATTGCTGCTTTAATTTTAGAGTTTAATGTAAGTGCAGTTAACCCAATTCTAACAACCATTTAGCAGCAGCCCCCACAACCCAAGTAAGTTCCAGTTATATTTAAATATGTTTTCCTATTTATTTTAGTAGATTACTATTTTCATCTATGTAAGTACCAACAAGAAGAAAACATTTAAACAAACTCTCATTCATATTTACACAATCTCAACAATAAAAGAAATGAGACAAGTTGCATCACCGCAGAGATAATTATTAAAGCTTATAAACTGCAGTTTTAATCCATTTAAAATGAGCTCTGTATGTAACTCCAGCATCAGTAGCAGTAATGCTAGTAAATCTACTGAATACAAAACATTAGTTTTAGAAAATGGAAATATAGAGGTACGTTTTCTGTCCTATTTTAGTGAAATACTTTGTTCTACTTTGTAAAATTAAAGGAAACCCCCAGAGAAGTAGTTATACAGTGTTTTAAATGAGAGTTTTAGCTGTTTAGCTCCATTCAGCTCCATGCATTGAGGACTCCCTCGCGGGCTCCCTCTAGCGGTGATGGGGTATACTGTGATATAGCGGGGGAGGGGGCGGGGCTCTACATAACCCGGATGACGCTGAGCTTCCGGGGACTGTAGCTGGAGCGGAGGAAGAGCAGGATCAGCTGAACTACAGAAGGTATGAGAATCTCTCTCTCTCTCTCTCTCTCTCTCTCTCTTTTTTCAACACGCTGTTCTACATTCACTCCTACACCTTCAGCACCTTCAGCATGTGCAGCATTTACACCACCAGCACTGGATCTTCTCCTAGCTCTGCTCAGCAGTCTGCAGTAGGGGGTCGCGGAGCTGGGGATGGGGGGCTTTACAGATCATACACAGGATAACGGAACCTCACACTCCTGCCCCCCCCCCCTCCCCCACATCACTAACACACACCTGAGATAAATCAGTTCTGTGGAAATTCCTTTTTAAGTTTGTGTGATCAGTCTCTACACATTTCTTAGTTACACTAATTTAGTTTAGTTTAGTTTAGTTAATTTTCCTTTACTTATTCCGGTTCCACCACAACAGTTGCTGGTAAGTCATGTGACTCTCCCATCAAAATAAAAGTCCACTTAAAATATTAAAATATTAAATGTAAGAATGAAAGATTTAGTGATTATAGTGAGGAAAAGTTCAGGCAAGAAGAGGAATTTCACAAGTACCATTTATTAGCTTACTGATTTAACAGAAAACTTGCTATTTCACTGTAATAACAAACACAAATATTAGCAAATTACAACATCTTTAGCCCCGCTGTTTTTAAGAAATCCCAGTTAAACCATTACTGTGGAATACAGTCTCCAGCTGCTCTTTTGCTGATACTTTAATAATGATGATAATAATAATAATAATTACAAAAACATGAATTTGATAATAATAATAAGAAGAAGAATCACACTTTGAGCAACTTGACAAAAATACACAAACATTTATGTAAGAGGTTAAAAAGACTACAAAAATAATTGAAAAAGAACTACATCAAATAATATGAATTCTTACAAATTGTTATAATTGTGTTAACCTTTAGTAAACAAAAGAGAGTCTTATGTTTTACACTCCTGTTGGAGGTTGGTTGATGTGTTGTAACAGTAAAAAGGTCATTATTTTGCTGTGATTTTATTTTGAACTACAATTCCCTGCACCAACAAGACAACTGCATGTTTTTTTTATTAATTATCCCTCCGCGCCCCCCGTAGCTCCAGAGGAACTTGAATGCAGCTCCGTGAAAAAGTGCTGTTTTAAGCAAATATAAGGATTTTTGAGAAAAATTACTGGCAAAATGAGGTCTTATATCAGTTCTAGTCACTCTTCTGTGCATTTTTAGCGGGTATTGAAGCATATTTTGCCTAATAATTAATTATTTCTGCCCCGGTCGGGTTATCGGATCAACATTTCCAAAAAGCACATCTTGAACTCAGGAGCGCATATCACTGTTAGCCTGAAGCCAGTGTGGTGGAAAATAATGAACTGTTATCAGGAGTTGTAAAAAAAAAAAAATCAGGTTTGTGAAGCATTGATTTGGATTAATGTATTTGGTTAATGTGTGGAAACTTTTATAAATTGGTTTAAAGGAAAAAGCTTTGGACATCATCTGTCGTGATGAAGAACAAATCAAGCATCGGCAATGTGATTCGAACCAATGTGTGTTGTTTTTTCGGCACACGCCTCAAAGCTTCAGATTAAAGGGTAACATCACTCACTTAGAATGACTTAGAATCTCTTTAGTTAATTGACCTGCTTTTATTTTAATATTCAATGGCATTTTTCTTTGTGTTTTCCAGAAATGAAAATATTTTCCTGAAATTCATCACCAACAACCAGGATATTTAACTAAGAGCAAAGTTAAACTGCTGAAAGAGGTGAAGCAGAAGCCTTCCTGAAGAATCTCCAGAACACGCAGAAATTGTTTGCTACATTTAAAAGACAAATGAAGCCAAGTCCCGACATGGAGAAACATCAGCACTCTGTCAAGAGTTTTACTAAACAGAGTAATCTCAAAAAACACCAGCGCATTCACACAGGAGAGAAACCACATCACTGCTCAGACTGTGGAAAGAGTTTTAATCAACAGAGTAATCTCAAAAGTCACCAGCGCATTCACACAGGAGAGAGACCGTATTACTGCTCAGACTGTGGGAAGAGTTTTACTCAACAGAGGAATCTCAAAAAACACCAGCGCATTCACACAGGAGAGAAACCGTATTACTGCTCAGACTGTGGGAAGAGTTTTAATCGACAGAGTCATCTCCAACAACACCAGCGCATTCACACAGGAGAGAAACCGTATCACTGCTCAGACTGTGGGAAGAGTTTTAATCAACAGAGTAATCTCAAAAGTCACCAGCGCATTCACACAGGAGAGAAACCATATCACTGCTCAGACTGTGGGAAGATTTTTACTACCCAGAGTGATCTCAAACAACATCAGCGCATTCACACAGGAGAGAAACCATATCACTGCTCAGACTGTAGGAAGAGTTTTATTACACAGAGTAAACTTAAAATACATCAGCGCATTCACACAGGAGAGAAACCTTATTACTGCTCAGACTGTGGGAAGAGCTTTAATCGACTGGAGACTGTCAAACGGCATCAGCGCATTCACACAGGAGAGAAACCGCATCACTGCTCGGACTGTGGGAAGAGTTTTACTGAACAGAGTGCTCTCAAAATACACCAGCGCATTCACACAGGAGAGAAACCGCATCACTGCTCGGACTGTGGGAAGAGTTTTACTGAACAGAGTGCTCTCAAAAAACACCAGCGCATTCACACAGGAGAGAAACTGTATCACTGCTCAGACTGTGGGAAAAGTTTTAATCAACAGAGTAATCTCAAAATACACCAGCGCATTCACACAGGAGAGAAACCGTATCACTGCTCAGACTGTGGGAAGAGTTTTACTAAACAGAGTAATCTCAAAAGTCACCAGCGCATTCACACAGGAGAGAAACCGTATCACTGCTCAGACTGTGGGAAGAGTTTTACTACACAGAGTAATCTCAAAAAACACCAGCGCATTCACACAGGAGAGAAAAATGTCCCAAATTTGTCCCATGGCAATTAAAAGCTCAAATCATAAATTCCACCAGAAACAAATATGAGCTGTATTTAACAATGGATTTTACAGGTTCAGCAAAACTATTCTTATCCATGGATGATGTGTATAGAATTCCATGTTATGTTTGTATGTCTTGTAAGTTTGAATATTCCAGGACATTCTTTGAGACAGAGCTCAGTTTTTAGGTTAGTTACTGTTGCGCAGTAAGGTTACAGGCTCATTCACTCCCTCTGCTGGTGTTCTTGTTTGTCTATGGTTCAGTCCAATTAAAAATCTGTTACTATAGAGGGATATAGAGGGATATTTGGTTGTGTTGTATTACTCAAGTTTTATACTCTCTTATCTTTTCCTTATTGAATATTAAATGTTGCTTATGGTTTTTTTAATCTCCAAAGTTACTAAGAATATCCAAATAATGTAGTTTCTTAATTGTTTTTATCCAGTACAAACTATTATCGCTGCTACTGTGTTGCCAGTTGCCAGTGTTGTATCTTAAAAAGTCCACACTAAACTGTGAGAGGTTTAAGCTTGACGAGAAATATCGTCACGTCTTAATCTCGTGAGATCTCGTGCCACGATACAGGATTTGCTATTTTACTGACCAAATGTATAAACAAAGCATTTCCTGTTTTACTGTCTATTGTTATTGTTAGCTAGCCTAGCTAAATGTACAAATGTAGCATTTGCTGTTTTAATGACTATTATTATTGTTTGCTAGCTAGCTAAATGTTCAAATATGCAGTTTGCTGATTTACTGAACATTATTATTGGTAGCTAGCCTAGCTAAATGTATAAATGTAGCATTTGCCATTTTACTGACTTTTATTATTGGTAGCTAGCCTAACTAAATGTCCAAACAACAGTGTTTGCTGTTTTACTGACCATTATTATTGGTAGTTAGCCTAGCTAAATGTACAAACAAAGCAGTTTAACAGTGTTTTACGGCCGGTATTTATTTATTTTTTATTTCTTGCATATTTTTTTTCTTAAATGTAATTTGTATTCTCTTTCAAGCATTCATTCGGTATCTCAGTATGGGATACGCCACTCTCGCATATTCCTCATGTAGCCCCGGCTAATATATATATATATATATATATATATATATATATATATATATATATATATATATATATATATATATTATATATATATATATATATATATAGCACCTTTAGATTTTACAACTGTGAGATAAAACAGATAATACAAATAAAACTGATATAAACTACAAAGTGAAATATACAAGTTAGTGGAACATTAACACTACATATACATATAATACAGAATAAGATACAGAAATAATTTTAACTATACATGCAGAAAAAATATGTAATAAAGTAAAAAATAAAGGAAAGTAATGCTTAATCTTCCTTTGTTAATTTTGATTTATGTGGTAACTAATATGTGGAAGGAAGAAAAGCTTGCGCATTTACTAACAATTCCCTACTTTACCACATGATGCTACTAATTCCCGCTCTCTCCGCACACTTTTGAAGGCATACGCATGCCTTAAACCTTGCTTAAATGTACGCTCGTTTTCACACCAAGTATTTCTTTATAAATCACAATTCTTGCGTGAGATGTTGCTTACGCACATTTCTGCCCTCTTTTTATGCGTACGCACTCTTTATAAATGAGGCCCCTGCTCTTTATGAGGCTTTGATTCAGCAGTAGATTCTCTCCTGTCAGATTCCTGTCAACATTAGCCTGTTAGCAGCTAACAGAGTTAGCAGTGAATTAGCTCTCTTTCTCTTATACTGTTTAATAAACTGAGAAAAGCACGAATAATTTATGGGTAAATTTATGAGATTAAACTAATTCAGATTTAATTAGTATAATTAAAGGCTGATTTTTGGTAAATTAGGAAAAAGCTGAATTAGCTAGCTTCCTAGTGTTGGCTAAGCTAGCTACTGAATGTACCCAAAGTTTCTGAGGAGAAAGAGCATTTATTTTCTGTTTTCTGTGACCTAGAAAGGTTTTTAAACGGTTTGGAGGAACTAATTGCCACCATTCTAACAATTCTACAAATTACTATCTGTTTTAAGCTAATTTGCCTCAGTAAGAGTAAATTATCCTCAAATTTTACCTCAGTTTATTTAATTGTTAGCGTTTACTAGCTAACAGATTTAACGTTTATTTACACAGGTCTTAAACTTAAATTTAGTTGTTTTTTTTAAAACATTACTCACACCTTCACTGTTTCTTATAATTCATATATTCTTTTCTCTACAGTTTACAAATCAGTGAGTCTTGGTGAATGTTTCTGTTCTTATTATGGTAAATAGGGCCTGCAGAGATTTAATAGAAGAATCTGTTCTTTAGAACATAATGTTTTATATCATTATTAGAAGCACAAACACACCTGAGATTATTTATATTTATTTATATTTTACAATTACTGTTACAAAGAGCCAAGAGTTGGCCCAAAGACTTCAGGAGCTAAATAGCTCCTCCACTGAGTCCCACCCACAGTGCCTGCAACCCTCATGCTTCCGCTTGTTTAGCCAATCAGAGCGATGCTGAGACTGAGGGGCCTCAGTTGGGGGCTTGCATACCACAGATAGAGAGGACTTCTGTAGAGGAACAGTGGAGATAGTGGACGGTGTGCAGCTTAGTAAAGTTTTGTGGGATTACCGAGGACATTTAATTCTTGTGTGCATTCAGATACCTGTAAGTACCTACACTGCTGTTTATTCATAAAGTGTAGATAACTATTACTTTCCAAGTTGTAGGTGTACTTTCAAGGAGTTACATGCTATGCTAACTGATCAGCTCTTTGTATAGCTGAAAATATTTATCATTGGTTTGTTTATTGTATCTATCAGAAGCAGGGCCGTTTCAAGGTGTTTGGGGGCCCCAAGCAAAGACACCAACCGGGGCCCCCCCAACCTCCACACCAGAAATCTCATGCCCAAACCCCCCTCCGGCCAAAAAAAAAAAAAACATATCTGACCGTGGTCCACCTTCAAGAACCACAGCATATACACACAGTTTAGGTCCAACACACTTTATGTAAAAAAGAGGGCTTAGAAATTTAAGCAAAGCACCTTGAGGTAGAAAGAAAAGATATGGTTAGAGATAGCATTACAATATTTTTTTCTGATTTTGATATTTAGATGGATCCCAGCTGCATTGATATAGCTACCAATGCTAAACACCTCAAACTAACTACTTTACAAATTTACTACTTGTAGCTGAACATAGCAGATTTAAGTATGCTGTTGTCTGAGAATTAGACAGATGCACCTGATGCTTTAAAGACAGTGAACAGCTGGCATAGTGCATGCATGGATACTACTAGACACGTACTCACCATTTGGTACATAGATTAGAATAGCTAGCTAGCACCTCAGAGAAGCTACGCCACCTTAATCTCAACTGAAGATAAGAACGGTAGGCTGAAATACAATAAGCAGTGAATCTGGAACAGACCTGTGTTTTCCTGTCAATATAATATATTACATTATGGAGCTATATTATCAGCCTGTTCGAGCCTGTATACTGCACTAACCTCTAACCTAATTGGTTAGCTAACTTATTCCTAGCTTTGACTGCCAGGCACGTAGCTTGCTAGCTAACATAAACATTACCCGGGACGTATATATTGTTTTTAGCCTACCTGCTGCTAAATTACACCATTTGTACAGGTAGGCCTAATTTATCCAGTGTAAATCATCACTTACCACTGTCTTGTGTTTTTTTGTGTTCCTCTTCCTTCTTTTGTTTTCTCTTTTGGCTTCCTGATGGATAAATTCGCTTCATGGTTAAGTTTCATATTTGCCGGCGTCTAAAACTTGGCTGTCTGCCAGGACAGTGTCTGCCTGCCTTCAGCAGCTGGTGGGAGGGGCCCCCTTGAGGGGGATTCTGAGAACAGTGTCATTGCTCATTGACTTTGAGAATGTAAAGGGGGACTCACACAGTTTGTCGCTGCATTTAATTCTTAACCTGTTGTTGTCTGGGGGCCCCAGGCCAGCTTGGGGCCCCAAGCAATTGCCTGGTTTGCCTGCCCCATTGCGACGGGCCTGATCAGAAGCAGACTGTATCTGCCCAATATCATTTATTTTACTCCAATGTTCAATACACAGAGTGCATTATTAATATGATGGCATGTTGAATCAGAATTCTCACAGTAATATTTGTATACAGAAATAGAGGGTCAGGTGGACGGGTGCTTGTGTTACAGAGTGAACAGGGTGGATTTAACACACAACTGCTTCACAAGACTCAGTGCTAGATAGTGTAAATGAAGCATCAGGCTGGAGGATTAACACAACAGACGAGGCTGAAGTTGGCGTCTTATTCGCCAGTGTCTTATTCGGATTTTCCGGTCCACCTTAAAAAGTCGAAGTACCAATTATTCGCCAGTAGAGAGCAGGGTTGAGCCGAGCAAAACGAGTTTGGCATTTAGGGCATATTACACTGAGAATACATTGCCTGTTCTGGGTATTTCCAGTTGCCCGAACTCCAGATTATCAAATAGCCTGTTGAATTTGACACCACATTATGAAAATATAACTAGTATACTGTGAATAGCCTAAAGAACTTAACATTTAATGTACAGTTTTTTTTTATTATGAGCCTCTGAACTTTGGCATTTGAGAAGATAAAAGGAGAATAAATTACCTGTTCTGCATATTTCAACTCCAGATTAACAAATAGTTTGTTGAATTCGACACCAAATTATGAAAATAGAACTAGTATACTGTGAATTGCCTAAAGAACAATGTATGTTACTGTACCATTTTTTATTATGACTCTCGGAACTAGGCATTTAATACAACTTTGAAGTAAAACACATTTCCCGTTCTACATATTTCTAGTTGCTCTTACTCCACATTATCAGTCTGTTGAAGTGTATGCTTATTTCCCACCTCTTTATAACAATATGTCATGCAAGTGTGTGCCTTATTTAAACTCATGCCTATTACAAAACTGGTAGTATTGTATGACCATCTGAATATAAAAAATCCGTTTTAATTACACTTTATGGAATCAGTGTATGACGTATAAAGTTTTGATAACTTCAAAATGGAGTATAAACTGCATTATTAGTTTATCACTGAAATATTTCATTCAGACACATAACTGTGAAACAATCTACACAGCACAAAGTACTCTGCAAAGCATGTACAGTTATAAAAAGGTAATTTATTTAAAATAATATTTTTTACACACAGATATATTATGCCGGCCTTAGTCACAACGCAAAGGCTGAGGTTCCTTTCTCAAAGATGTTTAATGCAGAAAGAGTACAACACCAACGTCAATACCGTAGAACTAAAAGTAAAAGAGTGCATAACATAGAGTACATCAGTTTCATATAAAATCAAATCAAATTTATTTGTATAGCGCTTTTTCCAGCTGGTGTTGGCACAAAGCAGCTTTACAGAAACATGATTACAGGACAAAGAATCAGGCAAAATATTAAACATAGAAAATACACAATACAGAACCCCCAGTGAGTACGGAGGCAAGGAAAAACTTCCTCAGAGCTGCAGGAGGAGGAAGAAACCTCGGGAGGACCAAGACTCACATATAAGGGGGGACCATCCTACCACTGGCCAAACAGCTTTTAAACTAATAAAAAAAACGTATTGTATACATCCATACAGGTTTTATATATTCAGGAGTATAGCAGCGCCACTAATGGAAGCAGTTAGAGTTCATGGAATCTTGGATGTAATCTGTAGTGGAGAGTAAGATGGATAATGAGCAGCTGATCTGTAGTGGGTGATGGAGAAGAGATGACTTCAGAAACTTCAATCTGTCTGGGGAACAGGGGACATGAGAGACTGAGGGTCCAACATCCATCGGTATCGGGTCAGAGAGGTGGGCAGTCAGTAACTCGGAAGAAAGCAGAGAGATGGAATTAGTTTTAACTGGATTTATATATAACAGAGAATATAAAATATTATCAGAGTGTGGCAAACTATTGACTCTGGCAGATCAGAATATAACTGGAAGACATATCATTTATCCTCACAAACTGATAACGATCGGTTAAGTATGATTTAAACCATGATAAGGTCAGGTTACTTTACAGGTAAGAGCAAAGTTGTTGGGCCACAGCTTTTTCAAAAATTTTAGAAATCAATGTAGCTCGTGGATGTATGTATATTATGACTAATATGTAATTTAAGTGAAATAAGGTAATGATCTGAAATTGCAGAGGTTTGAGAACGAATATTCAGTTCATCTACCTCTTTTACCTCCTCTACCGGACAATCTCGGATTGTGTATATAATTATAGCCTGCAGGGGTGGCTTCATTTAATTCTTCATATTCATATTCATCAATCCAGGTTTCTGTCAGGCACAGAACATCGAAGTTCTGATCAGTGATCATTTCATTCACTATAACTGCTTTTGAATTTAGAGATCTGATATTAAGTAAACCAATCTTTAGGTTTGAAGTGTTAGTGCTACAGTCTGGATAAGATTTTTTAATATAGGTTAAGTTATTTAGATTAACTGAGTTTTTCAACGTTTTTGTTTGACTCGGGGGACAGACACAGTCTGAATACACTGGTATCTTGGTAACGTCTCTTTGCAGCTCACAGACAGTTGGTTAAGCCTCTCTGTTTGCGGCCTGGTCCCGGCTCTGGATTGTCAGCAGCTTCTAACACTACTCTGCCAACTAGCTAAAAGATTATTTGCTATGCTGCATGAAAGTAAGGCAGCACCCTCCCGCCTGGGGTGGACACCATCCCTACCTAAAAGACAAGGCTTGCCTTCAAACTGTAGCCAGTTATCTATAAAGCTCACATTATTTTCTGCACACCACTTGGACATCCAGCGGTTCAGCGAAGAAAGCCTGCTGAAAGCTTCATCACCACGCCTCATTGGGATGGGGCCAGAGCAGATTACCTCCTCGGACAGCGTCTCGGACACCTCACTACTACAACCCAGAATCCAAAATCCATTGGAGCGGATTTCGTTTATGGTCATGGCTCGTCTTTGATGATGCACCTTTTCGAGGAAAAGCTTTATGAGTAGGTGTGACACATGATGCCCTTTTGGAAGAATGGCGGGATGTTTGACATGAGGATGAAGTGCTGATTGGTTCAGTCTTCCTATGACCCTTATAATCATTGTCATCAGTAAACGGATTTAACTTATAGAACCTTGTAGACTGGTTCACATTCACATCTTTCTTTTGTGAACTTGTGGTATGAACTTTCTCCGTACCCCAACACGCTAGCATATGATGCAGCTCATAGCGTAGAATACTGCATTTGCCAAACCATCATCAAAATTACGTTTTATAAACGTCACCGTAGATTCATCAAACTTTCTTCGCCTTGTGCAGCAAGATGTTTATGCCCGAAGTTTGCAGATCCAGGAGAGAGATCAGAACAGGTGAACCTTTATGCGAAACACTGATGGTGATGTTTCCATGTTATTGTTTTCCCACCACAGGAACCCAAGATAGTCTTGATCCTTTGGAGCAACATGGAATTGATGGAACATACGTTCCACATCATACATGATGGCTACTTGTCCTTTCCGAATACGACACAAGACTTCTACCAGAGTATTTGTGAGGTCAGAGCCAGTCAGTAGATGCTCATTAAGAGATGTATTCTGAAATCTTCTATTTCATGAAGGCCATGTAATCCTCACAGTACTTTTCATCCTTTTTTAGCCGTTTCTCCAGACATTTGAATCGATGTTCTGCACAAGCTCTGTTATTTGGCAAACTCGGTCTCTCTTCTTTAAAAGGCAATGGCATTTCAAAGTGACCATCCGCTTTTTGTTTGATGCCTTTCCTTAACTTTGCCAAAAAACATTGATCATCCTGTGACATTGTGACTTCTTCACTATCCTTTTCTATAAAATCTGACTCAAAGACCTTCATTATGTATGCTGGCATGACTATTTCCTTGACTTTCTTTCTACACACAAAGTAGACTTCAGATATACCTTTGCAAGATGGCCAACAGCTGGTAGGATCTGCCACATGATGATTCGATGACTAACTCTGATTTTGTCTTCATAGTAATTATCAGAAGTGTTGCAGCCAATGATGATCCAACCCAACACAGATTTTTGTGCAAATGGTTGACTTTCTTCACCACTAAGAACTTCTCTGGGAAGTAATGCCAGAGGACAGTTATAGCCAGCTAAGTAGTGTACAAGATAAAAAATCTAGAAAAATAGCCTCACGCTGCGGAAATGCGGTGCGCACTCAACACAGTTTCTTACGCACTGATTTACAACATTGTTAGCGATACTAAAATAATGTTTTATGACGGGATTTTTTGTAAGATTAAAGTTTTAGTGTTTGTCTAAGGCAGGAGGTAAGGTGTTTTAAATTTTCTTAACGCAATTGTTTGATTTACTTTATTAATAATAAATATTTGTATATAATACAATATTATATATAATTTGTGTGGATTTTTAATGTAATAGTTTTCTATGTAATACTTATTTTTTTGTGTAATAATCTTGTGACTTGTTGTTTTGTCAGCTTTGTGTGGTGTGTTCAAACAAGTGCGTGAATATATTACAGGTCCAGATACAGTAAGTTCTTACATTAAATCTTTTGTTTGTTTGCGTTGAGATGATTTTATTCAGCAGCTGCTATTATCTGCTCCTGATCAGATTTCTAGAGGAGATGTTTTTTGGTGGAGCTTGGCGGCCATCTGCTGGTGGAACACAGACACTGCAGTGATTTATGAATGAGTGAGAATACAAATCTGTTTACCTGTTTTGTAATGTTTTATTTGTTTACATGAATTTGGATTATGAGGGTCACATATGGTTGACTAATAGTCTAATAGGGTTTTTAACTGAACTAAAGTCTGAATTATTGATATACAAATGTACAATAACTTACACACTACACATTTTATTGTTTACTTATTATAAATTATAACTGCTCTTACTTTCTGTATCAAAAGTAAGGCTCCTTCTTTGAATACAATATTAGTGTGATTGCCAAACATTGTCATCTGATATGTATATAATATATTTCAAATATATTCTGTGTAATTATTTTACTGGTTTAGTTAAATATTTACAATTCGCAGCAGTATATTCACATTTTCCCAAGTACTGTAAAAGTACACAGTAATACAAGTTTAATAAAGTCCCTAATTTTAAGTCTTTAGTTTAACAAATACATTTTAAAAACCTCTTCCATTTGATACCAGTAGATAATCCACAGTCATCGTGCTTTTTGTTTCCATTTTTTAGATTTTACAAGGCAGATTATAATCCATAAGAAGCCAAACTCTCTCCGAGAAACATTAGTACTTGGAATAATAATTATTATTATTATTATTATTTATTATATATTATTATTATTATTATTATTATTATTATTATAATATAATAATAATAAGGCTTTTTTCCTCCGTTTTTTATTTTTCCTCTGATCAGCTGGGATGTACAGACCGTCTGACTGAGGGTAACGTTACTATGAGAGCAGCAGCTGTGAGCCGCACGGAACCAGCCCAACACCGCGCTCACCCAGCAGAGCAGCGAGAGGTACCGTTCCCGAAAGTCTAGATAAACTGACAATTAAAAGATAACATAGCTAGCGTTAGCTACTTATCTATCTACCTTACCATAGCTAGCCAACGCTAGCTAACTAGCTAACGCTAACTAGATGAAGCTAAGTACCCAGTAAGCTTTCTAACTTCTAAACTGAACGGTTTATCAACCAAACAGCGCCTGGGTGTTTCAATATCCACTTAAATCATGTACGTTTCATTCAGTCTTAATGAACTCTGGACTTTACATGTTAAATAGCTAAATGTATATAAAATAGCTGGTTAACTGGATGGCAGTACCTGCTGTGGACGCGCTGCAGGGTTCTGCACGGCTCCACGTAGAGAGAGAATAGACACTCCAAAAACGTCTCTCTCTCAGAAAAAGCATCTGAAAAGTTCTGCTCAGGTTTATACAGGAAAGATCTCTGAGTAAATGCTCCATGTTAGCCTAGTTCAGCCTCATCTTCATCCATAATCGCCACAAACAACAAGCTCTTTTACGCTAGCTCTGTAACTGGGCTCTTAAACCATCCAACCTTGTGACGTCACCAGTGCTGCACGGGCAACATGGCGGCGCCCTAGCTCAAACGTACCAAACATAAATATATTATAATTTAGTGTGTAAACATTTTATATAACTAACCCCCCCCCCCCCCCCCAAATAAATTCCATTATATTTAATCCCTTAGAAAACTTGTACAAACTGAAATGTTTCATGTCCCCTTTAATAGATTGATAAACTTTGATATCACCACTGGTAGCTTCCACGTCTATAATCCACCCAACATTAAAATACCTGAACTGATGCACTGGTGCCACCTTGAGGCAGAATAACGCAACAGCACTGATGCACACATCAAATATCAAATCAAATCCTATTTATTGTCACATCACAGAGTATATATATGTATATATGAACTTCCAGTAAGAGTCTGGCTTCTGTTTGAAGGTATTTTGGACCATTCTTCGTTACAAATCATCTCCAGATCATTGGTACACATGCAGTCCTCAGTTCTTAACTGCCATAAAAGATTAAACACTATAAAAACATATGAAATTATATCCCTTAAAATATACTAAAATAAACCAAGAAGACCCTTCGTTCTCACTGATGCTCAACACAACATCCAGAAAACCGAACCACATAAAATCTGACAGTGTCACACAAGACCAGGATAAGGATCCAGAAGCAGTCTCTCTGATCAACAATTCTGATCATTTCCACCCAAATTAAAATTAATTAAGATTCTGGCACCAAAATGTAACTACAGATACATTGTATTATAACAGTGAGTGTATAGATTACAGTATATATATATATATATATATATATATATATATATATATATATATATATATATATATATATATATAACGGTTTAACACATTAATCATTAAATATTTACACATTCTTACAGCTCCAATACAGAAATAATTTGATGTAATTGTAATAAATGTACATACACTTATTTTAAAGTAATTAATAACATGTTGTAAAGTTTTAAGTCATTACAAATCTGTTCTACAGCAACATGTTCAACATATTCTCTTCTCTCTTTTCCCTCTGCAGGATCCAGTGACGTGTTCAAGACAACTACATTATGTGCGCATCGACTCTCTGTTTTAGGTAAGTCATTCCAGCACATCAGACATGTTTCATTTTAACATATTTTAATATACTACAGAAAACAAAGGTACTCTTTAATACAACACTATATCTATATTAAAACAGATAAAAGTTAATAGTTATTGGTTCACTAATTAACTCTTTCACTATTCACAATTTACTACAGATATAAAACTGAGGAGGAAACGACTAAACAAACCATCTCTGTTTCTGTATTGTCTGAAAAAACACCACCACACTGCTTTATGATATATACTGGTGTCATGGTGGGGTACAGAATACAGACACTCGCGGAACCAGTTAAGGATTTTATTAAAAACCCACAGGGTACAAAACAAAACAGTAGCAGTTGGTAGATAATACTGTTAAGCAGATACCAGGAGGAAAAGACCATTACCGGATAGTGAGGCAGTCCAATGGTCATACACGAGGTAGGCAGTATCAGAGAAGATCCACAATCAGAAACAATACACAGTCCAGAGGTCATACACGAGGCAGGCAGTATCAGAGGAGATCCACAATCAGAAACAATACACAGTCCAGAGTTCATACATGAAGCAGGCAGTATCAGAGGTGATCCAAAAAACGTAAACGATAAGCATTCCAGGTAATACACAATAATCCACAGAGTAGGCAAGGCAAAAATCAGAGTCGAGAAAACAAAAGCAAGGCCATACACGAGAAAACTATAACAGAGATAAACGCTTTGTAATGTGGGCGAAACCAGGCAATATGCTGTGCGTGCGTGCGTGCGTGCGTGCGAGCAGACCTTAAATACTACAGGTAATCAGTATTCAGGACTTCCTGGCCGGGGCAGGTGAGGTGTCACGTGATCAGCAGCGTGTGTGATGTCAGTGTGTGGTGCATTCTGGGTGTTGTAGTTGTTTGACTGAGAACCTCCGTTGGAGCTAAGTGTGGAAGGACAGGGAGCGCCTACAACACCAGACGTGACAACTGGAAATTCTAGCGTACATCATCTGTACACTACATTCTGCAAGATGCATTGTGTGTGTTTAATAGTGAACTACAGTGACTTGAAAAAGTTTTCATACCCCTTGAACTTTTCCATATTTTGTCACATTACAACCACAAGCATAAATATATTTCATTGGAATTGAATGTGAAAGACCAACACAAAGTGATTTACAATTGTGAAAGGGGAATTTGTTTTTTTTTTAGTTTTACAAATAAAAAACTAAAAAAAGTGTGGTGTGCAAAAGTTTTCTTTGAGTTCAACCAATTGCATTCAGAAGTTGCCTGATGACTGCTAATAATCTAATCTCAGTACAAATACAACTGCTCCAAGATGGCCTCAGAGGATGATTAAGAGAATATTGGGGAGTAAACAGCATCATATGGATGAAATGCAGAGATCCACAGCTTAGGTGGAACAAGGTGCTTTGATCACATGAGACCAAAGTTGAATTTTTGGTCAAAATGCAAAAACGCTATGTGTGGCAGAGAATTAACACTGCACATCACTCTGATGAACACACCATCCCCACTGTGAAACATGGTGGTGGCAGCATTATGCTCTGGTGCTGCTTTTCTACATTTTAGATCAGAGCATATTCATGTGTTAGAATGGCACAGTCAAACCCAATCTAGAACTTGTGGCAAGATCTGAAAACTGCTGTCCACACACACTCTCCTTTTAATCTGACTGAGCTTGAGCTGTTTTGCCAAGAAGAATGGGCGGAAATTTCATTCACTAGATGCGCAAAGCTGGTGGAGACATGCCCTAAAAGAGTTTCTTTCCACTTGACAATTGAATACCACTTTTGTGTTGATCTTTCACATTAAATTTACATTAAATATTTTTTACGTTTGTGGTTGTAATGCGTCAAAATATGAAAAAGTTCAAGGGGTATGAATACTTTTGAAAGCCACTGTATAAATAAAGATAAATGTACTGTTCAGGTTTTAAACAGCACTTGTAAAAAGCTGTATTTCTGTAATAGAGAGCGATTTTGACCAAAAGCAGCTACAGCTACTTTAGCTTTAGCATCAGGATACTGAGTAAACATCAACACTATCTGCTGTCACAATGCTAAGCTATAACAGAGCTGACCCCTGTGACATCACCCTCACCTGCAGAGGTCACGACCTCTCAATCAACTCCACCTGTTATAAAAAAAAACCTGTGAGGAGAAGGAAGTGACATCACCTGGAGGCGTCGCCCTTTCCCTGTCAGTCTGGGACAGCATCATCATCTGTAACCATAGCAACTCAGACAGCTGGAAGCAGGAGAATAAAACGTTTACACACCTCTGTGCTGATATAGGTACACACACACGCACACACGTGAAAAATGTTTGTTTTTTTTTTTTAGCATGTTTGTTACTCCTAAAATATTTCAGATCATAAAACAACAGTCAGCTCTCTTATAGCCCTCCTGAGTTCATCTGCAGGAAGTGAAGATAAACACTGGGATTATTCTGTGTGTTTCAGATGCAGTGTCGCCCCCTGCTGGTGGATCTGTGTGTTTAGTGAAGACTGGACTGTATTCCATCATTCTGATCACCAATCACATCCGAGAGAGACGCAACAAATCATCCAGTTCTGTTATTATGGTCTGGAGTAAAAAATCAGTTTAAACACTCCTCTCTTTAATTTATCACATGATAGCAGCGGTTTTAAAGATTCAAATTTGACTGAAACGATTGTGTTCACAATTTCTTTAATTCAAGTGAAAGATTTCTTTATTTAGAGCGAATGATTTTTTTATTTGAGCAAAAGATTTCATTATTTAGAGAAAATTATTTTTTTTATTTGAGCGAATAATTTATTTATTTAGAGCAAATTCTTTTTTTATTTGAGCGAATAATTTATTTATTTAGAGCAAATTATTTTTTTATTTCAGCAAACGATTTCTTTATTTTGAGTGAATATTTTTTTTTATTTGAGCGAATTATTTCTTTATTTTAATGAATGATTTTTTATTTCGAGCGAATGATTTTCTTTATTTAGAGCGAATGATTTTTTTTATTTGAGTGAATTATTGTTTTTAATTTGAGTGAACGTTTTTTTTTTTTAAGCGAACGATTTCCTTATTTCTAGAGGATGAATTTTTAAATTCAAGTGAATGATTTCTTTATTTTGAATGAATGATTTTTTTATTTGAGGGAAAGATTTCTTTATTTAGAGCAAATATTTTTTTTATTTCAGCAACTGATTTCTTTATTTAAAGCAAATGATTTTCTTTATTTGAGCTAACAATTTGAGCTAACAATTTCTTCATTTTGAGCGAATTATTTTTTTTTATTTGACTGAACAATTTATTTTAATGAATAACTTTTTTATTTAGAGCGAATGATTTTTTTTATGAGTGAATTATTGTTTTTAATTTCTTTATTTTGAGTGAACGATTTTTTTATTTTAGCGAACGATTTCTCTATTTAGAGCAAATGATTTTTTTTATTTGAGCGAATTATTTCTTTATTAAGAGCGAATAAATTTTTTTTATTTCAGCAAACGATTTCTTTATTTAGAGCGAATGATTTTTTTAATTTGAGCGCACAATTTCTTTATTTTGAGCGAATCACTTTTATTTGAGCAAAAAATTTCATTATTTAGAGTGAATTATTTTATTTTATTTGAGCAAACAATTTCTTTATTGTAAGCAAATGATTTTTTTTATTTTAGCGAACGATTTCTTTATTTAGAGCGAATGATTTCTTATTTTAATGATTTTTTTTATTTAGAGCGTTTTTTTTATTTGAGTGAATTATTGTTTTTAATTTGAGTAAACGATTTCTTTATTTTGAGTGAACTATTTTTTTATTTTAGCAAACGATTTCTCTATTTAGAGCAAATGATTTTTTTTATTTGAGCGAATTATTGTTTTTAATTTGAGTGAACGATTTTTTTATTTTAAGTGAATGATTTTTTTTATTTGAGCGAATTATTGTTTTTCATTTGAGCGAAAAATTTCATTATTTAGAGTGAATCATTTTTTTTATTTGAGTGAACGATTTATTTATTTTAAGTGATTTTTTTGAGTGAATGATTGTTTTTAATTTGAGTGAATGATTTCTTATTTTGAGTGAATGATTTTTATGTGCACAATTTTTTTATCTCATGTGCACAAAAGCAGAATAAACACACGTCTGCAGTGCTGTTTATATCTGCTATAATGGCATTTAGAGTCACTTTAAAAAAAATTGAACCGTTTACTTTGAGATTAAAGTCATAGTATTTTAAGGGAAAATTAGATTAATTACTTGGGCTGCCAGTTTAGGAAGGGAAAAGAGCATTTTCTGCTTATGATCTGTTACAGGGCTGCTGTGATTACCATCAATTATCTACATTTATAACCTGCTGATTATTAATGCTGTAGTGTTACAGTTATATAATACAGTGTGCAGATTTTGCTGTGTTGGCTTCTCTGTAGCCGAGCCTTTAACTCCTCTGCTGCTTCGCGGAGGTTATGCACTGTGTTTTAGTTTGGTTTCTGTGTTTTATTTTATTTTATTTATCCATTGCGCCTCCCAGGTTCTGTACAGTATAGTTTAAAATCATAAAACATAACAGTTTTTTTTGTTTTTAGACAGAAAGGAAATGTCTGTCAGGGTTGCCAGAAAATAATCCTTAATTTGCAGATATTTTCTTGCATCTCTGCTACTCACCTCCCTTACTGTTTTTTGTGCATATTTTGTTATAAGCTATAAACTGTATTTATAGTGATCTACCCACAAAATGACAGTAATTGTGTACAAATTACAGATAATCATGTTACTTTTTAAAAGTAAAGATTAATTCTTATTTCACAGTTTGTGTTTTGGCAATACTGGTAGCTATAAACATATATAATCTATGCATTTCACCCCTACAGAAATTGTTAAAAAAATGATGATTCATTCTTATTCTAGTCATTTTAACGTAATTTCTCTTAGAAAATATTTATAGGGATTGCCCGCAGTGGAAAAAACTGTGCAATAAAAACAATTACATATGATGTTAAATAATTGATTATATTATATATTAGAATGCAATATTGTGCACTCTCATTATAATCTGCTTTACTTTGTAAAACTCCAATAAAAGTGGGATAATGTGTAAAATTATTAAAAGGTAAATGTAATGATTTATAAATACTAAAGACCCTTTTTTATTCTTATTAAAACAGAAAACACATTTTAATATTTAAAAGAGTTTAAGAAAAGGGGTTAAGAAAAGAAAGAGTAAAGGAAAAATAAGCGGCACTAATAAAAACAGCTGCAACAGCAGCGATTTACACACAAATCATAAAACTCCGCCTTTATAGAAACAAATGAAGAACAAAGCTTCACCAATCTGCCAATAATTATGGAACAATTTTATAAAAATATTAGGGGTGTCACGATCTCGATATTTTATCGAAATCGAATCGAAATGAGGTCACGATCTCGAGTATCGAAGTCAAAAAGAGGATCGACGATCCCTCCCGCGCGCGCTACGCAAATAGCGCAGCGCGCTACGCAAATGGCGCGGCACCAACACAGCGCATCCTATTCATTTAAATAGAGATAGCCACTGCATGAGCGCAGTCGGCGGGAGTGTGATCACTGTTTTTATCTGTCCAACGGGGGAGGGGGGGGCGGGGGTTGGGCGCGCAGGTTTTGTATCTGTATCTAACGGAGGGGTGGGTGCGCGCAGGTGAGAGCGTGTGAACTCGCTGAAATGCGTGTGTCAGTGTGACTTGAGAACACTGACTATAGATCACAGTGAGGTGGATTAAAAATCTTAAACTTATAATTGACTACACCTGTTGCTTTCCATTGAATTAAAAAAACATCTTTCTCTCAGATAAAGTAAACACAAGCGTGTTTCTGACTAAAATAAAAGCTTTTCAGGAGAGATATAAGTTATGTGTAAATATTTATAAGACAATACCCACATCACTTATCTAACCAGCCTGTACTGATTTCTGCCCCCCAATAATGCTTTCAATAACCTCTTGTAACCCCTGGGAGCCAGGGGTTACACTCTAATAGCCTTTAATAGTCTTCAGTAGCCTTTAAAAGACTTACCTGGCGGCCGTGGTGTGTCCACTAAACTCCGTAGTTATAAACATCCTGAGGTTAGCAGCGCGCTAACTGACCTGATTATAATGTAATCCGAGCAGTGCCTCCGTGTCGGCTGCTCTAAACTGCTGCTGTTAGCTGCTTGGGCTGAAAGATGAACTGTAGTGAGCTGTATTATCCGGTTAGTGGGGTTAAAACCTTTATTTGTTTACAGAAACAGTAAAAACGGACTGGCTGAGCTCTGTAGCCCGTGGCTGGGCTGTACTGAAGTAGTGACTGAGTGAAGAGAGCGGGGCTTGTGCTGCTGCTGCTAGTGGTTGGATGAAGAACTGCAGCTTCATGTAAGTGAGCAGTTTCACCAGCCATCCACACACAGCTCTGATAAACTGCTTGTTTTAATAGTGCACACTGTTGCTACCAAAAAAAGTCACTAGATGGCATTACCATATATATCTTAATAAATAATAATAATAATATTTATAATAATAATAATAATAATAATAATAAATATATTATTTAAATTTTATGAGGCATAAAATAATAACAAGAAAAAAAAACAAGAAAATCGAGAATCGAATCGAATCGTGACCCTCAAATCGAAAATGAAATCGAATCGAGGATTTAGAGAATCGTGACACCCCTAAAAAATATTAAAGGTAAAATAGTGAAAACTGGTGAAGCATGAACTGCAAATAAATACAGACTCACCAGCAGAGAGAGACACACAGAAACAAAACCTTCAGTGTTCAGTAAGTCATGGTGGGGTACAGAACACAGACACTCGCGGATCCAGTTAAGATGTTTATTAAAACCCCACAGGGTGTACAAAACTCAAACAGCAAAGAGTAAATAACGCCAGCAAACAGATACCTGGAGGCAAAGACCATACCAGAGTCGAAAGGCAGTCCAGTGTTCATACACGAGGCAGCCATGTCAGAGGTGATCCAAAAATCCAAAAACGGTAAACAGTCCAGGGGGCTGTTCCACGAAGCGAGCTAACTCAGTAAGCCAGGCTTATTAAGACAGGCCTGGCTCATTTTGCTCAAATTTCGGCTCCACAAAAGAGGCTAGACTTAAGCCTCGTCCAGTTACTATAGCAACATATACATTTAAACAAACCTGCTCTGTCCCAGGCTAGAGTTGACGCTTAGCTTAGCTGCAGCGCTTCTATTGGATGAGCCGTGTGACGCCATAGCCTTGCGGGTGGGAAACAAAATCCAGGAACAAGGTTCCGCCATGGTTTAATCCAGTAAATTGCAGTGGATGCAGCAGATCATATAATATTTCTATACATTTAATTAAGTATTGCACTGTATTGGAAATGTGTCTGAACATTTTTTGCAATTTACTGGTTCAATCTTAACAAATTCAGGCCAGTGTAAAATGAAATCCAGTATTTAATCACAGTTATTTTCCACAAAGATTTATTTGCATAAACTCTATATCACAAAAACACATTTATTAGTATTATTGATGCCCAGGTACTTTAGATGAAGTTACTTTGAAGTAGATCTAAAATTCCATAATTACATCAATTCACATATGTGATTATATTGGTTCAATATAAATAGTATAAATGTTTGGTTAATTTAATGATGCAAAAAGTGAATGGGTAAAGACAACTACCCTACCGATATGTTTATACAGGTGATATAAATTAGCAAAAAAATGTAGGCTATAAAAAGAGCAGCCAACACTGAAGGCTGTAGGCAGTGATTGACATCACCACCAGTAGCACCAACAGCTGTTTTTTTTCTGGTTGCTAAAATATTTAATGCAGTTAATTTATATCATAATACACACTAAAATGTGAAATTTAACATTTCCCTGCACATTAGACTAACCAATTGGAATTACACTTACCATTCTGGTATATTTTTATATTTAACCTTGACCAGCTGCCATGTTAATTTTAATTCCCAATGTTGCTTCTAAATCAGAATATAATTATCAATTTTCTTTATTTACTATAGCATTTTGGAATGCCAAGGAATGGATTAAATAGGCTTATGCACTTAATCGGTCTGTAATTTTCATAATTAATTTTAATAACACAAGAAATGTTTCCTTTCCTCACAATTATGTCTTTATATTCATCAAAAAGTAACTCCTTTTCAGCAGGAGAGAAAAACAGCGCATTCCTTCACCTCTTTGAACATGTTTCTCGATTTTCAGGGCTCGATTACTGAGGCTGTGTAAATACCGTGTGCACGTGCACAAGCCTTGATTACAAAAGCCTGGCTTGAATTAGTGGGAACAGGTTGAGTCTGGATTGTGTTAGTGGAATGGAACTAGCTGGAATTGTTTGGCTAACTCAAGAGAGGCTTACTCAAATAAGCACCGCTTTTTTAAGCTCGCTTCGTGGAACAGCCCCCAGGTCAGGGGCTCCTAGACCCGCACCAAGGTCTCCTTTACCAGCTCCTAGAACGGTGCCCAGGCTGGCCCCTCAGACTTTTGCCAGTCTTGGGTCTTTAATGTTGATGCATGTATCCTTGTCTCTACCTGTCTTGGTCCCCGTTACTGTCTGTGTTCCAGTTCCCGTGTTTGGTAATTTTTCGGTTCCTGTCCCCATCACCATATTAGTCCCAGTTCCTGTCAATGTTTTAGTACCCGTCCCCATGTCCCGTCCTGTCCAGTCCCCAGTACAGTCTCCATCCCTGTCTAGCGTTTGGCCCTCTGTCCAGTCTCAGCCCCCTGTCCATTCTTTTGTCTGTTCTATTTTCCCGTCCCTGGTCTCCATCTCTTTCTAGTGTCCAGTCCTTGTCCCCTGTCCAATCTTTTGTCCAGTCTCAGCCCTCTGTCCAGTCTATGTTCCCATCCACAGTCCAGTCTCTGTCCCAGTCTAGGGTCCGGCTCCCTGTCCAGTCCACGTTCCCAGTTCAGTTTAAGTCCCTTGTCCAGTCTCTTTCTTCGTCCACTCTCCAGCCTTCCCTCATGTCCCATGTCTAGTCCAGTCTTGTCCTGTCCTCTGTTCTCCCTCGCTTGGCGCCTCTGATAGTGGCGCTGTTGGGGGGAGGTTATGTCACACCTTAGTCTGTGTCTGTCTAGTGTCTTTCCTTTATTTTTGGTTCCTTCCTGCTCTTGTCCTCTGTTCTCTTGTTTTGTTTACTTCCCCATGTCATTCATGTGCTTCACATGGCTCTGTTTTTGTTTTGGTCTTGTCTCCGTCTTAGCCCCATCCTGTCATCGGTAACCCCTCCGATCTCATATGTAACTCCGCCCCCTCACTACCTCCACAGGTGTCCCTAGTGTGTGCCTGTGTATAAATATCCTATGTTCTCCTTTGTTCTCTGCCGTGCTTTTAGTTTGATGCTGTCCTGTTCAAGCCTGTCTGGATGTTAATCTGTGTTTTGTCTACGGAGTTCTGGTTTGTTTTCTTTATATTGTTTGATTCTTTGTTAGTTTATTTTACTTCTTTGTTTGTTTGGACCGGGTTTAGTCCTTTGTTTTATAGTCATAGTGTTTATTTTCTTGTCCTAGTTTCTTGGTTTGTAATATGTCTAATAAAACCGACTTGCGTTTGCATCCGGCCTCCTCCATGTTACACGTGGCTCCGCGCTCTCGCATCTGCACAGATCTGATTGGCAGAGGAGAGCGTGTGGTGATCTTACAGCACACATGATTGGTCTGCAACTTTACTGCGCTGCAAAGCACGTAAACCATAAAGACAATAAATGTTCCGCCGCTTTAAATGAACACTGTCAGAATTAAATATATAAACTCACCTAAATTACCCTTTCTTACTTATGGCATGGCATACTCAACTAAGCAAATCCACACTCTTTAAATATATTATTAGTTCTAAAGGCCAATGCAGTGCACCTGTAAATCAGTAAAGTTTTTACCATTTTTTAACATTCATAGCATGAAAAATGTTCAACATATCAGGATTAGAAAATATTTGTTCTTAATTTATGAAGTTAGCGGTAACATGTATGATTCTGTGTTTAAAACACATGTTTAACGAGTGGTGGAGATCTCTGTGGGCTTGAACAAACGAGGTATTTAAACATATATGAAAACATAACGTGGAATTATATAAATATCATCCCTGGATAAGAATCATTTTTCTGAACCAATAAAAAGGCATTGGTAAATGCACTGGTGCAGTTTGAGATTACACTGTTGAGTAAAACACTTCCAAAAGTCTGAGCACTGATACGGTTTCTATCTTGTGTGAATGCACTTGTGTTTTTTTAGATGACGCTGTGTAGTAAAACTTTTCCCACAGTCTGAGCAGTAATACGGTTTCTCTCCTGTGTGAATGCGCTGGTGTGTTTTTAGATTACTCTGTAGATTAAAACTCTTTCCACAGTCTGAGCAGCAATACGGTTTCTCTCCAGTGTGAATGCGCTGGTGTATTTTGAGATGACTCTGTTGAGTAAAACATTTTCCACAGTCTGAGCAGTAATACGGTTTCTCTCCTGTGTGAATGCGCTGGTGTATTTTGAGTTCACTTTGTGTAGTAAAACTTTTCCCACAGTCTGAGCAGTGAAATGGTTTCTCTCCTGTGTGAATACGCTGGTGTATTTTGAGATGATTCTGTAGAGTAAAACTCTTTCCACAGTCGGAGCAGTAATACGGTTTCTCTCCTGTGTGAATGCGCTGGTGTATTTTGAGAGTACTCTGTAGAGTAAAACTCTTTCCACAGTCTGAGCAGTGAAATGGTTTCTCTCCTGTGTGAATGCGCTGATGTATTTTGAGATTACTCTGTTGAGTAAAACTCTTTCCACAGTCGGAGCAGTGATACGGTTTCTCTCCTGTGTGAATGCGCTGGTGTATTTTGAGATCATTCTGTTGATTAAAACTCTTTCCACAGTCTGAGCAGTGATACGGTCTCTCTCCTGTGTGAATGCGCTGGTGTTTTTTGAGATCATTCTGTTGATTAAAACTCTTTCCACAGTCTGAGCAGTAATACGGTTTCTCTCCTGTGTGAATGCGCTGGTGTTTTTTGAGAGCACTCTGTTTAGTAAAACTCTTGACAGATTGCTGATGTTTCTCCATGTCGGGACTTGGCTTCTGTTAAATGTAGCAAACAATTTCTGGGTGTTCTGGAGATTCTTCAGGATGGCTAGTGCTTCACCGCTTTCAGCAGTTTAACACTGATCTTAGTTAAATATCCTGGTTGTTGGTAGGGATGAAAATCAGGAGAAACCTTGGAATATTCTGTAAAAAAAAAACAAAGAAAAATTGTATTATGTATTAAAATAAAAGCAGGTAAATTATCCAAAAATAATTACCTACATCAGTTACACTATATGGACAAAACTACTGGGACACCATATTGCCATAAAAGTTTCTGTACGTTTATCCCACTCCAAGGCCCTGTCCACACGAAGCCGGATATTTTTAAAAGGTTTTTGTCTTGTCCACACAAGCAGCGTTTTTAGAAATATCTCCGTCCACATGGAAATGCCACAACACTTAAAAATGCTAAAATGTTTTCTCGTCAGTCCTCAGTAGCAACTTCTTATTTTTTTTTATTGTCCCAACAATTTTTTTCCGTTTGGGGCAAGGTCTGTACCTCCGGACAGGAGGATTGGAAAAAACTGCACACAGCACATTTCAGTTACCTCCGCTATGTTTACTAAAGTGAGAGTAAAATTAAATTAAGCTATGAACGTTATTAATCCACACATCGCAGAGATATCAGAACCAATACAGGTGCTGTCCCTCTTTCAGGCTTTACGCTCACTGGTTTTATACTGATCACAACACACCTGATCCAAATAATCAACTAACTATCTGCCCTCGCTGGGGCGAGCTGAGTGATACAGCAGAATAGCATTAGTGTTAC
The DNA here is from genome assembly GCF_023375975.1 of Astyanax mexicanus. Classification (NCBI taxonomy): domain Eukaryota; kingdom Metazoa; phylum Chordata; class Actinopteri; order Characiformes; family Acestrorhamphidae; genus Astyanax; species Astyanax mexicanus. The sequence continues at coordinate 3,690,305 of NC_064411.1, forward strand.
TCCAAAACCGCAGAGCTAACCCAGCTAACTGAAGAACCACTCAATGTAAAAATGCTTAATGTGGGGTTTCTTTCCACTGAAGCCTGTTATAAGGATGAATCTTAACGTGGCTTAATATAATTACTAAAACTAGGAGAAACGGGTTCCGGTTATGGCGTCTTAGTGAGAGGCTGCACGCACGTGAGGCTCGCTGCTGTATCTCTTAAATTAATCCTTAAATGTGACCAGTAGACGCAGTTTTACTCCTTTTAAACGCACGTACCTTTGCTGAACACCATGCCACCAAAAACGCCAAATCTGGTCAACAACCAGGTAAAACGACACCACAAGACGGAGGGGCTAATGGAGCTAATGTAGTTATGGCTAATGCTAGCAAGGTAACGCTGGATTCTCCCACTGAAGACGCTACACAAGAGGGACCCACAAATAGTGATATTCTCAAAGAAATTCGCTTGCTGAAAGAGGATATGAGCAAACAATCAATTGATATGTTGAAAGCAATTAGCGATATAAAAGCGGACATCCAGTCACACTCGCAAAGAATTGGGGAGACGGAAGAACGAATTTCACAAACAGAAGATGATGTGACCTCTCTTTAAGGCAAAGTGAAACAGTGGAGATGCTTGCCAACAGAATTATGGAACAAGAGGACAGGAGCAGACGTTCTAACCTAAGACTGGTTGGACTGCCTGAAAAATCGGGAGATCGGGAAACGGTACTGAGAGCTGCCAGGAACATGACAGAGGTACGCTACGAGAATCAACGCGTTACATTTTTTCCAGACCTGTCGGCCCGGACCCGCAGGTTGCAGCGAGGTTTCGATTGAGTGAAAGCCCGGCTACGAGTCCTGGGTGTGCGGTACTGCATACTGTACCCAGCCCACCTGATAATCACGCACAACGGTAAATGCAGGGTTTTCAAATCGTTCTCAGAGGCCGAAAATTACATCCAGGAAACAAGCCTGCAGGCTTTTGACGACCTCGGGACCTAACGACCTATCTATCGCCTCCTTGTCTTCCCATCTGCATGCAACCACTATGAAGCAATATTCACGGAAAAAAGACTGAAATCCGCAGACAATTTAGTATGTTACCTTCTGATCTACTAGCATGATTGTCTCAAAAGTTACAGAGTTCTAAGTAAGTGATTGCTAAGTGATACGTTATTCATACCATTATTATTTACTTATCACTTACTAGGTGTACTGTTGTTGTTAATGTTCGTGTGTAATGTTTTTTTTTTCTCTGGTCAAAACATTCATAGTTTGCTAGCCAGCCCACTTGTGGCTATCGTTATGAGTGCAGATGTATACGTTACCCACTTTGTGGATGAAACGTTTCCTATAACTCAAGCTCTTTGTTCGGAAGGGTTTAATATTACATTTCGTTTGGGGTGTGGTGGGGCTCACTTTCATCATATTGTTTTTGGTATTTTTTACATGGCCTGAATGTGAAAATAAGAAGGGGTTAACCTCATATGTCGCGTTTGATATTTTCAGTCACATTGGTTATGTCTGATAGCTTAGTTATAAATGTGTCTAGCTGGAACGTAACGACAAAATTGTCAAACTTAAACAAGTACTGGGTAGAATTAAGCAGATGAATACTTCAGTGTGCTTTCTACAAGAGACACACTTGGTAGATAAAGATGTGAATAGAATCAGATCTAGGTGGTCTGGTCTTTTCCTCTAGTTTTCCCTTTCATGCTAGGGGGGTCATAATATTGGTTCATAAATCAATCCCATTTAAATTGAAAGATAAATATTTGGATCCATCTGGGAGATTTATTTTACTTAATGGTACTATAATCTCTACACCGGTTAATTTGGTATGTTTATATGCCCCCAATGGGGATGATCCTGCCTTTTACCAATATCTCTTCTTAACTATGTCAGCTTATAAAGGCCATTTCATAATTGGTGGAGATTTTAATTGTGTGATTAATCCAGCAATGGATCGTTCAAATAGTTCTGACACTTCCCATCAACAAGCCAGGAAAACTATTGGAAACTTTATGAAAGATCTCAATTTTTTGTAAGACCTATAAAACATTCACGAATAGACTTCTTTCTTGTTTCCTCTGGTCTGATATCTATGGTCCAGAATTGTTGGTATGAAGCTATATTACTCTCGGACCATGCCCCAGTTATCTTATCAATTAAATTTCCAAATTTCTTTTCATCTCCGATTCCCTTCCGATTCCAGGCTAAATGGCTGAAGTCTGACGAATTTGAGGAATTTCTTGAAGAGAAAATCATAGATTACTTTACTTTTAATACAAACCAGACTAGTGCATCAATAAAATGGGAGGCATTTAAAGCCTATATAAGGGGGGAAATAATGAGCTATACTAGGCATAAATCTAAATTACATTTAAATAAATTGAAAGATCTGGAAATGCAAATCAAAGAACTGCAAGACCAATTGTATTTTTGTGATGATACCGGAAAATATAAGAAACTTCTTTTAATAAAATCTGAATATAATGAACGCACCACTAACAAAATAGCTACTAGCTTACTACGGTTAAAACAGTCATACTATGATCAAGGAACTCCTAGCCTGGCGGCTTAAAAAAATAAAACCATTAATTCAATTGTACTTGACAATGGAGAGAATTTAACAGACCCACAAGATATAAACAATGCTTTCGCAGTATATTATGAACATTTATATAAATCACAGTATCCGGACAACACAAATAAGCAGGACCAGTTTCTGGACAAACTCCAATTCCCAACCTTATCAGAGGAAATTAGAAGTGCTCTGGATAAAAAGCTGACAATTCAAGAACTCTATGAGGCACTCAACCACATGAATTCTGGTGAAGCTCCTGGCCTGGATGGCCTGCCAATTGAACTTTACAAGAGATTTTCAAATAAGCTGTTACCCCACTTACTAGAAATGTATAATGAGTCTTATGACAAGGGCATTCTACCACCATCTTTAAGATTGGCATCCATTTGTCTTCTATTAAAACCAGGAAAGGCTCCAACAGAAATGGGCTCATACAGGCCCATATCCTTAATGTCATGTGACACCATAATATTATGCAAAGCTCTGGCACAGAGGATTGAATTACATATTCCTAAGTTAATTATAAATGATCAAAATGGCTTTGTTCTTGGCCGTCAAGCCTTTTACAATACTAGACGATTATTAAATATATTATACGAAAAACAATTTGCCATGGACCATGCCTTTTTGTCATTAGATGCCGAAAAGGCATTTGATAGGATTGAATGGAGGTATCTTTTTGAGACCCTTAAGAGATTCAGCCTAGGAGATAAATATCTGAAATGGATTCAGTTATTATATACAGAGCCCACAGCCAGAGTAATAACAAACAGCCAGTTATCAAGACCTATAAACCTCTGTAGATCAACCAGACAGGGGTGCCCATTGTCCCCTCATTTATTCTTGTTTGCTATTGAGCCACTTGCTATGACAATGCGCAGATCCCCTGAAATTACTGGTATTTCCATCGGAGGGATAGAGCACCGCCTGTCTCTTTTTGCAGATGATGTTATGTTTTTATCTTATTTAGAGAAGTCTGTCCGAGTTGGTCAAATTCTGAAGATATTTGGTGAATTCTCAGGTTACAAAGTTAACCAAAAGAAAAGTTCTCTGCTATTACTGAACAGAAATAACCCTCCAATACAGACAACTTTTACATGTACCTCAGAAGGTTTTACTTATCTCGGAATTAAAATAAATCCGGATATAAAGAAGATGGTCTCTATTAATTATGATCCTTTAGTGCACAAGGTGGTGGACTCTTTAGAAAGATGGGGTGGGATGCCAATTTCGATGATAGGTCGCATTAACATTATTAAAATGTCTATTCTCCCAAAGTTCTTATATCTTTTCCAGTCTATTCAAATTAATAAAGATATTTGTGAGAAAAAAAAACAAGAAGAAACAAACACCAAACATCTTATTTTTTCATTTATATAGCCTAAATGGTAGGATAATGTACAAGCTGTCTGTAATGGTTAATCCTTTCCTTTATAGTTAACTTTAGTTGTTAGGTGTGGTATTGGTAACAAAACTGGGTCATTTTACAAGCTAATGTTGCTAATGCTAATGCTCCTGCCTCAGTGCTGAAAAAACCTGTAAATCTGTGTTTACTGTAAATAAACAGAAGCACTTTACACACCCAAATAAACAGTTTTCAGGGGAGAAGTCTGTGTAGATTAACATCCAGCGCTCACTTACATTTAAGAGAGAGAGAAATAGAGAGAGAGAAATAGAGAGAGAGAGAGAAATAGAGAGAGAGACTTCTCCTTACCTTCTGTAGTTCAGCTGATCCTGCTCTTCCTCCGGCGCTCCAGCTACAGACCCCGGAAGCTCAGCCTCATCCGGGTTATGTAGAGCCCCGCCCCCTCTCCCGCTATATCACATTATACCCCATCACCGCTAGAGGGAGCCCGCGAGGGAGTCCTCAATACATGGAGCTGAATGGAGCTAAACAGCTAAAAATCTAATTTAAAACACTGTAGAACTACTTCTCTGGGGTTTTCCTTTAATTTTACAAAGTAGAACAAAGTATTTCACTAAAAAACAAAAGAAAACGTACCTCTATATTTTAATTTTCTGAAACTAATGTTTTTTACAAAGTATTTCAGTAAAGTCACTAGCATTACTGCTACTGATACTGGAGTTACACACAGAGCTCATTTAAAAGGATTAAAACTGCTGTTTAAACGCTTTAATAATTATCTCTGCGGTGCTGAAACAGCTGATGTTATTCTGTGTTGAGAAAACGAGTACAATTTTCAGTAAGAAAAAATGAGTTACAAATGGAACAATTAAGCTAAATAATAGTTCATAAATGTTTAATACTTTTTACACATTTGTATATATTTCAGAGAGTCTGGTTTCTCTAGTGGTTTGAGAAACTAGTAGCAGATTCTGAAATGGATGCTCCTTGCTCCTTTTTATAAAATATGTTAAATGACTTCCTGTAAGATTAGAGCGTTTCCTTGTATATTTTCTCTGTAATTTTACAGTAAAACTGTACTACAATACATGTTTTTTTCTGTTAGTAAACATTCCGAAAATGTAACAAAATCTATAAAATACTGCATTTACATAGCAGTGTAATTATGTTATGTTAGAATTATTCAAGCAATATACAGCAGGAAAATGTCCAATTACATCGCTTATAAAATAAAAGAAAGTAATTTTACTGTTATTTAAATCTTTAATTTCTCAATAAGCAGATTTATTCTATAAATGTGTATTACAAGAGAGAATCATTTTACAGTCTTTTATAGCTTGACATGCAGTGACTGAATAACTTACTGATCCATGCAGTCCCCAAGAAGATGCAGATATAAACAGCACAATCTTTTCAGAAAGCTCTTTATTAGTAAGCTTTTTTTTTAGTAAGTAAAACAAATGTCACCATACATACATTCATAGCTATTTAAAACCAAGGGAACATCATAAAAAATACTTGTTTTTAAAACCAGTACACACATAAAATCAAGACTAATCCCAACACATTTCCTTTTAAAACGTGATTTCCCCTTTCCCATGCATTCCTTTAAGCTCCATTGAAAAATAAAATAAATAAAGCAATGTAAAATAAAATACATGATAAACATATCTTTTAACAACACACATTTACTTTGATAAAAAACATAATTTCTTAAAATGACCATAGGTTATGTATTTTATTTTTTTACAACATTGTCGTTGTTTTGTGTGTGTATTTGCGTGTTTTATGGAAATAAAAGATGGCTCAATCTGGACCTGAAAGAAAACATCTTGGTGGACTAAAATCAGAACACAACAATAAAAGCAATAGTAAAATTACATCTTTTATAATTACATTTTTTCCTTCCATCATCAACTGTCTTAGTGCCCAAAACCCCAAACGTTGCCTAACTTTCCCTATCGTCTCAGTCCAGTTACCCCGCCCACCACCCTCTCTGTCAAATTTTACGCCTAAAATCTTTATATCAGTTTCTTTAAAACCAAAATCCAGGTCAGTCTGTATGTTCCTCCCCGGTCCAAAGAGCTGGGCCTCGGACTCGAGTCCCTTCCAAATCAGTCAGTCATATCCAATGCCCTTTGCACTGCTGTCATGTCAGAACCTAAAAACATAATGTCATCAATAAAAAGCGAACAAGTCGCCGTCAGTCTGCCTGACAAGTCTAGTCCTTTAATCCATTTATCCTTTCTCTAGATCTGCACCAGCGGCTCTCTACATGCCACGTACAGAAGCGGACATAAAGAACACCCTTGGCGGATGCCAGAGTGTACACTGATCGCTTTTGTGAGGTGCCCATTTACACAAATTTTGCTGCTGATGTCACTGTATAGCAGCCCCACCCACTGGGAACCCCATGTTTTGCAGTATCTAAAACAGGTACTCGTGCGAGACCCGATCAAAAGCTTTTGTAAAGTTTAAATTTAGAACCATCAGCCGAATGTTTCTGTCTCTCGCAAAACAGATGGCGTCTCGGACCAACACTAGGCTGTCCGTGATCTTCCTTCTGGGCACGGAGCATGCTTGATCCGGGTGAATCACCTCCTCTAAAACCACCGACATTCGATTCGTCTGGATAAAATCTTGCTAAAAAGTTTAAAAATTTAAAAGTCTGATAGGTCTCCAATCCTTCAAGTCTGTCTTGTCTCCTTTTTTGTAAAGTAAGGTAACTATCCCTCACCTGAAGCTGTCTGTGAGTCGGTCCAATTATTCAAATAGATTAAAAAGAGTCAGTATGTCAGTAGCTAATATGTCCCAAAAGGTAAAATAAAATTCCTCTTGGAGTTCATCCTTTCCCAGGCACCTTTCCTTTTTTAAAACCTTTAAGAAATTTTAATGCGTCAACTCCTGTAAAATCCACTATTAAAACTTCCTGACTATTTATTGTTTCATCTACAATTTAAAAAATCTATTGTTTCTTTACTGGTTGTTTTTTCATTGTAAAAGTTTTTGTAAAAGAATTCAATTTCTAAAAATTCCCCTCTGTATTACTTCTCTCCCTCCCGTTTGTTATTATCTTTGTTATCTCCCCAGCCCCCCCGCTAAGATTTTCTTAAAATTTTGACCAGTGTTAACTTTTTTTCAGTACAAAATAGTTTGAATATCCATGGTGACCATCACAAAGTGAAGCATTGATTATTTAATACAAGGAGTAAGTGCTTCTCTTTGGGGTAGTCTAAATGGTACTATTGATCAATTAAGTGAAAGCTTTTTCAGCAATCAAAGATTATTATTCAATTTTAAATTAAATATGAAATACATGATTTTATTATATTATAATATTATATACCAATATAACTAAGCATATTAGGAATAATTTGTTAACATGGGGTTTCTTGGTGTAAAACACTCTTACATATTGAAAGAATCCTGAAGATTTCTTAGTTCTAATGGATCTTTGTGTCGAATAACGTGTTTAAGTGACTCAAGCAACCAGAGGTGTTTGTCTTAAATTTCTAAACAGAACCTGATATAATCTGGCCCAAATAGTCTCAACATCAGTAACTTCTTACTTAACTGTGACCAAAAAAATAAAAATAAAATTGGCTAATATTTTGTAGTAGAATGAGAATGCTTGCTGAACTAATTTTGGAAAAGTTTTAAAAATATTCACCATCCTATATACAAATCAATTCTTAAAGAAATCATTTTTATTTTACAGTTTAATTTAAACTGATATTTGCATATGGATTTTCAAATGCTTTTACAAGTGAGAAGTACCCTTCTATACAGAAATCAGGATGGTCCATTGTGATGTCAGATAGTGATTTTATAGGCAGTAGGTGTGAATGACCTCAATTTATGGAAAGCTTTCAGAATACATAAATAGAAAGACTTTAGAGCAACAAACAAGATCTGCTGCAGTACGATCTCCTTTTCAAGAATCTGCAGGACATCAAGAAGGTAAATGCAAAGAAAATATAACCATAAACACATATGAGAACTCCCTAACCAAAGGTCTTAGACAGTCATAAAATGTGTCATTTATTCCGCCTAGTCGCCCTAATTAAACTAATAGTAGTTTGAATAAAATAACTTACCCTATGGTTAGGAACTTATGTGTTTTTTTTTGGTACTTTAAGAAGACCTGTAAGTCACACGTTGACCAAAGTACTGTTAGGTTGTTCAGGTCGACTAGGTGCACCAAATGATGATTTTTTTTTTTCTAACGTAATTCTAATGGTTAGGGAGTTAGGGAATATATTCACATACATGTCTTTGTTCACCAAAGTGATTTTTTGCAATACTGATAAAGTGGATAATTTTTCCAAAATTATCATTTTTATTTATTCTGAAATAGTATTAAAAAACAGTCAAGACAAAAACTCTTCGTTTGAATTTATTTCACAAAAGAAATAAAATTGGCTCTAAAAAGCGGCCAATCAGACTTCTTTAGAGAGTTCAGCGCGCTGAAAGCGGCCAATCAGAATTCTCAGAGGGTCCAACGCACAAAATAGCAGCCAATTATATTCCTGTAAGAGACGGAGGCGGGTCATGTTTTGGAAAGTGGGCGTTAACTCTGGTTGTGTTAACTCAGAAAAACTTCTCTGAGACGGAGATGGAGAGAGAGCTTCTGAACAGACTGTTTCAGCTCGTAATATTAAGAACACTAACACTAGAAATCTCCAGAACTCAGCGTTTTTAATCAGAAACAATCAGTAAAGAGCTGAGTGCCGCTGCTGAACCTGTGGATCTACCGTGTGGAGTAAGGGAGGAAAGTTCTCTGACTGTGAGCTGCCCAAACGCTCCTGTTTAGCCCTGGGGAACCTGAAGGTGGACGGAGAACTCTGCTTCAAACTGCGTCTAAAATATGGTGTAAGAACACCGGGAGAGATTCGGTGAGTGTTAAAACACAGAAAAGTGTGTTTTAGACTGAAATAGCCAAGAGTAAATAGAGCTGTAAAATAGCGCTAATTAGCCTAGCGGCTAACGCCACTCACTATGCTAAGCTAATGCCGTTGAGTGCATTACAAACAGCTAAGCTAATACAGCTAAATAATCTGTGGGAGAAGCTGTATTAATGTGTATGAACAACTGTGAGGAAAATAGCACTTATTAAACTGTATTCAGAGTATTTGGGTATTGTTTTTGTAATAATGCTGCTGAATGTAAAGCTATTGCTAAGCCACAGACATGTGAATGTGATTGTGTGAACAGTAGAGATGATATGAGTTACTCAGACACTGTTTTCATGTAGCTTAAACAGGTCAGTTTATTTTCTTGATTATTGAGTGGACTGAACTTTTGATATAACAGAACATGGGAAGTAAAATTTATTTTATTTGAAGATTTGAGATCTGTGAAAAGAAGGGAAAAGTTTATTGGTTACTGACGTATTTATTTTGACATTTGATTTATTGATTGTTATTGTTCTTTTGTAACAGTTAAATGTGTGTTTTTGGTTTAATTGATCTAAATATTTAATCTGAAGGATTCTTAAATAGGTAATACATTTCTAACTCTAACACTAGATTCATAAAATAAGTGTAATAATGAAAGGGAACCTAGAAAAGAAGAAATAAATAATTAGTTAGTTAATAAAATAACTGTAAATAGTCTGTAATTAATAGTAATAGTTAATACTTACTAAGGTTAAATAAATAAATCTAGGGAAAAAAAGAAATGGGTGTTTAGGTTTGATTGATACTTTCACTGAAAGGTTAAAGTTGGAACTGAAAGTGAACATTTACCTGTGGTTTGGTCATTAAGATTTTTTTTTTTCTGGGGAAAATTGTACTTTGTGACTACTGCATTTTTAATAACATTTAATACATTTTATAACTTGCCACATCCCTGGTCACATTTATTTCATGTACTTTGCTCCCAGAACGAACCTAACTGGTCCATTATTATGGTCCATATTGTTAATTTGTGTAACCTTAGTGTACATGTGTCACACGTTCCTGTCTAAAGTGCTACACACACTCTTTGCATTCTCTCAATGAGCTTCAAGAGGTGGTCACCTGAAATGGTTTTCCAACAGTCTTGAAGGAAGGAGTTCCCAGAGGTGTTTAGCACTTGTTACTCCTTTGCCTTCACTCTGTGGTCCAGCTCACCCCAAATTATCTGATTGGGTTCAGGTCCGGTGACTGTGGAGGTTCAGCTAATTTTTTGTTAAACTACAAAACTCCACATGTGTTCATTCATAGTATTGATGCTTTCAGTAAGAATCTACAATGTAAATAGAAAATAAAGAAAACTCATTGAATGAGAAGGTGTGTCCAAACTTTTGGCCTGTACTGTATATTTTAAAAAAATATTGTTATTGCGCAAAAGCGAACGTGATATCAGAGAGCAGAAGGAGGATTAGCGAGGCACAGCTAATGGCTCAACTGCTCCCCGTTATTCCTTAAAAAACGAGAATTAGCTTATAACGCTTAATCCACCTTCTTTCCAGAAACCGGCACATTTTTGGTTAGAGGACACAATGAGGCACCAGCAGTGCCCTATTTGCCACGTCACATACTCGAATCTTCCTAAGCACCTGACGGGATTCCACAACGTGGCGAATCCCAAAGAGAAGGCCCTGCTCCTGAGCCTCTCCAGCGGACGGTAATTACTACTTATAAACATAACAGAATCGCAACTTTTATACTTAATACTCGACTACTTGTAAAAAATGTTTTTTTTTTTATTTAAACATATTTTTTATATAGAATTGCATAAACTAAAATATATTATTAATATTTAGCGTGAAGGGATTGTTCCGATGTGAGGAGCCTCAATGCGGGAAAACGGTTAAAAGGCTCGACAGGCATTACGCAGAATGCCACATTGATAAAACGGTATGTGAAACAAATTGTTCGCTTTTTATTACAAGATGTTAGTAATACTTTCAGTAATAATATTTATTAGCTAATGTTTCTTTTTTGTTTATGTCTTTAATAGTCCGATGAAGCTAAGAGCATTGTCACAAGGTGCAAAAATCAATACATCTTGGAACAGCTAGGAAAACTGAGGGAAACCCATCCCCAAGTGCTGATGGTCAGCGTGCTGGATTTGGGCGGCAGGCAGACCACCCAGGATGACCGATGGACCCGACCACCCCCCGACGCACCAGAGACATCGGCGGACCCAGCCTGCAGCCAGGGACATCAACGGACCTCCCGTTTGCAAGCGGGATGCCTGGGACTTCTGGGGAATTCCCGCCTGAAAGCGGAAGTCCTGGGGACGTCCATAGACATCCCAACCGACACTGAAACACCTGGAATGTCCACAGATGTCAAACCAGAGCCAGCGCCGGCGGAGACCACCCAGGACCTCACACCCAACTGCTCAAACACAGACTGCCAGCGGCTCCTGAGAGAAAATCAGGAGCTCAAGGCACGTCTGGGTTTGGGTAAGGGAGAATGCCCCAGGCAGGACTGCCAGCATAAAAGCCAGGAGCTTTCCAGGCTGGTGCAGCTCTACATGGCAAGCCCCCAAAAGAAGCTCCGAAATAAATTTTCCAGAAAGGATGATTTTGAAACAGAGCATGCCCCAAAATATGGTACGTGCATCTATTATCATTTTTCATATTAAAGGCAAAAATGTTTTCCAATTTTAACTATTTTATTCATGTAAACATTATGTTTTGCAGAACAAGTCCTACAAGACTTTTTTGTCTTCTGTGTCGGGGCCAATCCTTCAAGCAAAGTGAAAGACAACGGCAATACCTGCCGGAGCCACGTCCGCAGGTTTCTTTTGTTTGCAGGAGAGGGCAAGCTCCTGAAGGGGGACTTTTCCTTTTTAGCCGACTCAACGAAGATTGCAGAGTAAGTATTAAAAATTATACTTATCCAGTTATCCAACTGTATTTTTTTTTAAATTAACACTTTGTTTGTGTTTGTATTTTGTTCTATGTTCTATTGTTTACAGGTGGGTGGAGGTTCTTAAAACAGACAGAATGAAACCCACGACCATAAGAATTAATCTAGTAAACATCCACAAGTTCGTCAAATTCCTAAACAACCTGCCTGCAGCCCAAACAAAACTCAGTGGGAGGGACTTCCAAAGGATCCATGCACAGATAAAGGCGCGTCTGAAGGATCTACAGAAGGACGTCACTCTACATAGTCAAAAGTTTAGAAAGGAGAACAAAAGTAAGTATATACTGATTTACTTATTTTTTTTATTTTTATTCTTTATCTAAACAATTTAGCAATTATTTATCTTTTTTCTGTGTGTGTGCTTTATTTTTCAGGTTCGAGAAATAATGCCGAAAGAACTGCGTAATGTTAGAAATATGCTTTAAAATTTTTACTCTAACCAATAACATTGGCGTAGGAACCGGGGGGGATAATATTTGAAACAGGTGGATTCCAATCATGGAGCTGGTTCAGGGAGAAAGTTCCGCCTCTCAGGAGAAAGAGGCAATTAGCTTGCTTGTTTTGCGGAGCTCGGAGGAGAGTCTGCTGGTGGGGGGAAACACTCCCCCTCGCTGTGAGTTTTAGCAGCAGCTGATATTAAAACTAATCTGGATATACAGAGATTTTTCTAAAAGAAAGGTAACGGAGCTAACAATGTAAACTGTGATGAGCTTGTTTCTGATAACTGGTTAAAAAGACTCGTCTCTGAATCAAAACGCACAGATCAAATCCTCAGTGCACTTAATAAAATACAGCTTGTGAGTTAGTCAGCTTAATTTAGGAATTAGATAGATAGGGTGTCAGGGTTTAAGGAAAAAAATATATATATATATGTAATGTTCAGCTTGCCCAGGTGTACCTGATCAGCTAATCACTTTTTCTTTTTCAAATTGTGTTCATTAATTTAGGATTGCAGGACCTACTGTCAGCTATAATGAACAAAACAACTAGTTAGCTAGAAGATGGGTGTAGTGGATAGCCAGAATTTAGTAAAATATTTTGTCGGTAGTTTAAAGCAGTTTTTTTTTTTAACCCTGGTCACTGCCTTGGGTGCTACCCACAAATAATAATACTAATAATACTAATAATAATTATAATAATTATAATAATGTCCCCTTCTACACAACAAAAACACAGACAGTTAATAATAATGACAAGAACAACAAAAATAATATAAAAATTACCTTGACTGTAGTTTGGGAGGTTGAGTTAAATTTACCCTCCTGCACCTTCATCTTAAGGTGCCTGAGGATAATTTGTTGACCCAATCATATTCCCTCTGTGGCTGACTCCCTCCACAGAGTGACATCATACTGTTGGTCTGCACACTGCAATGAGATGTCCTGCACCAGCACAGACCCATCTTTCGTTGTTTTTAATTTAGTTGCACTCAACTAAAACATAAAAAACACAACTGAAAATTAGTGGAGTAATGAATTACTCATTATTATTCATTATTACTCAGTGTAATTTATCTAGTTTAAAATTACAATTGTAGTATTTTCATTAGGTCAGTTTTAGTTTTTGCTGAGCAAAAAATGTTGCAGTTCTAGCATACAGTCAGTAACAGATACTGTAAATACTAAATGCAACTTAAGAATATTTTTAGTTGGAGGATCCTTGCTTAGAACTTAGAACTCCAGGCCAATATTTTATAAACGTATATTCCTTTAAAAATTACAAAAACATTATTGGAGACAATCAGTGATTTTAAAGTATTGAATTATTGTCCACAGATTTAAGTATTGTCGCACTGTCACTAACATATGGGACTTACTCTAATGATGTTGCCCTCCACTGTGTAGAACTGTTCACCATTCCCTGGCTCCTCAAACTTAACGGAGAGGTAGCAGACAGCGCGGTCGCACCATGCCTCTAAGTCAGTGGTCACAGGAAGACTTGCAGATTTAAACTACAGTAGAAGAGGTGAAGAATAGCTTCATCTCCCCATAGCGAGTAGTTAGATTGAAATTCTTAATAATGTAGGACTGTCCATCAATTAATGAACAATCCATTTTTCAGATGGGCGACAATACATTGTTGCCCATCAGAGAGCACACACGTAGCCACTTACTTAGTTGCAGTAGCTACAACCGCGCCATCCACCACCTGCCAACCCTCTGCCCGGGGCACCAGGACTTTGGTTATGCACTTCACCCGGATGGGAGACTCCTTCTTGTAGGGCGTCGGCAGCCGTGAAAACATTCTGTGTAAAGAAAAGAACACAAACTGTCATGGTGTGCACCGAATACAGACACTTGCGGATACAGTTAAAATGGGTTGTTTATTAAATCACTGGGCAGAGAAAAGGGTAGTTGTACAAAACAAATCAGATCACCAGTAAACAGAATCCACATACGAATAACCATATACCATAAACAGTCCAGAGTTCAAACACAAGGAAGCCAGCATCAAAGAAAATCTAATTATCGGAAACGTTAAACAGTCCAGGTCAAACGCAGTAAATCCACAATCAGAGGTACAGGCAGAAATCGGCGTCGAAAAAACAAACAGCAAGGTCATACACGAAAAAAACAAATACAGAGTAGAAAATGCTTTGTAAAGTGGTAGAAACCAGGCAATATGCGGAACCTGTGTGAAGGTGAAGCGTTCTTAAATACCCTGAGGTAATCACGTGAGTAGGTGTGTGATGTCAGAGTGTGATGCGTTCTGGGTAGTGTAGTTGTTAGACTGCAAACCTCCGTTGGAGCTCAGTGTGGAAGGAACAAAATTGCCTGCAGACAGACGTGACACAAACATACAAAATAACATGTTTATACTATTTTTATTCATTATGTTTCCCGTAATTTATTGTATTACCCATGATTCAACAATCCATATGCAAAAATGTTATTTGTTGGTTGATTGGAAGAACAAACCATAATATTAAACTGTTTTGGAAATAAGTGGGGCTATTTTGCTGTTATTGTTCTGTGTATGTAACGCTTAGCACTGATTAAATATAACATAATAAAAAATAATATAAAATTATCTAAATATAATTTTTTAAATTGCTTGGTAGAGATGCGTGGCGTTGTTTCCACCCAGACAGTTTAAAATGGGGACACAAGTGCTGCTAATTAAGAAGACCTCAATCAATGGGGGTGAATGATGAATTAAAAATAGCAACTATCCACATGGCCAGGGCATTTCATTGATTTTGGAAAGTATTTTGTAAAATTACATTTTTCTACATCTAATTAGTTGTTTTTAATTGTTTCATATGAATACATTCATTTTGGATTCACTTGGGTGTGACCCGGCAAACCTGCAAGAGATTCTTAAATGGGTATCGTCCTCTCTAGAGATTCTTTGGAGCAGTGTGTTTGGTCACACTGATGCTAATTTAGTCTCTGGACATTGGCAGAGTTTTGTTGTGGTGGAGGATGGATTCATGTACAAAGTTTTGCAAAAAAACGCACAACCTTCCATTTACTTCAAGAAGATCTTGGGAAAAGGTGTCAGTACAGAAACAGCCGTTCTGATTTTCTCAGTTATGGACCTGAGAGTTAGTGCTACTTTTGTATTTTTACCTTTAAATATACACAAAAGGGTAGCACAACTCGACAGAACACTGGATCTCTCAGCTTATCATGTAGTCAACAGATGCAGTCAATCATAAATGTTTAATTATTAATGAACTGTAGGGTAATTTACCACAGCATGACTTACATAAAACTCGAATGTGAGAAATCCCAGAACATGAAAAGATGACCAATGAGTCAGAGCTTAGAATTTAAAATATATTAAAGTTTACTGGAAAAAATAGTTTCAGCATTAAAGATATAGATAAAAGGAACAAAAACGAATAGATATAGAACAACATTTGTGGAAATTACTAATTAATGACTAATTAAAAGTAAATTATTATTATAAGGTGATTTTACAACCTAAACATGTTACTCCACGTTACAGTTACTGTGGAAAACTCCCTGCTGGAGTCAGCGCGGTGACGTCAGCGACGTACCACACACTTGCGTGCATGCATGACTTTAAGTTTCAGTGTGCTTGGCTGGCAGACACTTGCCGTTTGCTCCAGCATTGTTGAAATAGTACCCCCTTTTTGTGTGTATGTGTGCGTTGATGACAATGTAAGTACTTTGTTTTGACCTGTATTTATGTTATGTCATCTGCTTGTGTTATTTACATGCTGTTTAGTCCAGTAACCGGGTAACTTTAAGTTTACCGCGAGCTCCCATTCATTTCAATGGGAAAATGATCTATTCCTTAAATGCATTGCTAAATGCTTACTTTGGGGTTAAAGTTACATGAATAGTTGGGTTTGAGAGTGCTTTAGCGGTATTTTCTACCTGTGGTGTTATTTCCACCGTTCTGTGGCTGTTTGATGCATTATTTAGCTTCTAAATATTGTATTTGCTGTAGCCTACCTATGGCGCCATGTGTTGTTCACGTGAACAGGCTAGACAGGCAATACCGCTTCTGTCATTTGTGTCTTTGAAGCGCCACCCGTTGGCTACTATAGGTACTGCACTTGAATTTTCTCTTATTTAACCCTATGAGTGCCTAGATTTCACTTATATTATTTGATATTACTAGCCACTTGCAGTAATTTGGTTTTCTTGTCACATTAATGTTACTTTGGTGCAATTACGTTATATATATATATATATATTGTTTATGTAACTTGATGTGTGTTTTGATATTATTACTGCATGTTTGCATAATTTAATATAATGTAGAATTGGGTTTATACAATTTCTAATTATCTCTCTGTATATGTTTATGTTACATAGACCACACAAACTCACACACACACACACCCAAACATACTCACTCTGTAATGCACACAAATTCTGTATCATTGAATATGTATGCAACACTTCATTGAAGAAGCCACTTTAATACCTGGAAATCAATAAAGCTCTCAATATTACCTGAAGTCGCAGCTGTTCTCTGATCAGAGCACATAGTCAGTGAGGGGCAACTAGCTATCAACGTACACATCCGTCACAGTTACTGTTAAAAATTATGCATACAATGTCTGAATTACATACATATGACAAAAATTATCAGTTATCACCTAATATTTATAATAATAGATTTGTTTATTATTTTTTTATTATTCTTATTCTTATTATTATGAATTGGCATTATAATTCTGTCATATTTACATTTTCTCCTGCACTTTTTTTTCTACTAAGAGCTCTTCTTAAGATGGTGTCCGTTTATGTAAAAGAATGTAACTTTACGTTTCATAGAGATGTTTATAAACATCAGGACATGTGGTCTTACTGTGAACTAGAAATGAACAGAAGTCAGGTTACAGCACTGTTTCTCAGCCCTGTTCTTACATATTCTACTGCATATTAACACTGTTCTGCATATTCTACAGCTTCCTCTGCTTTAAAGGCATTTAATAAAGTAAGTGGTGGTATGATGTTTCTAATACACTGCTGGATATACACAATGATTAATTTAGGGTCTAGAGGGAGCTAAGGGATTTGAACAGGTAAACTCAATAAAGAAATGTTTATTAGCTGATCAGTTAAATCCGCTGGAAAACACACAATTTTAAGGGCAGTGATCAGGGTTAAGAAACTGCTTTAAACTACTAACATAAAGTACTGTACTACATTCTGGCTATCCACTACATCCAGCTTCTAGATAACTAGTTAGCTAAATGTATTTTCGTTCATTATAGCTTAGAGTAAGTCCTGTAATCCTAAATTAATAGTGAAACAGTGATTAGCTGATCAGGTACAGGTCAAGTTGAACATTACATATATAGCTGTTTTTTTCTTGACTCCCAATCTAGCTCATTCCAAAGTTAAGGTAACTCACTAACACAGCTGCAGTTTATTAATCACAGTGGGTTTTGATCTGTGTGCTGATTCAAAGACGTGTGTTTTTAACCAGCTATCAGAAACATATCATCACAGTTGAAGTGGTTAGCCTACTGTTACCTTTCTGTTAGAAAAAATCTCTGTATATCCAGATCTGTTTTAAGATCAGCTGAAGCGGCTGCGTGTCCCAATCTCGCTGCTAAATCTCACAGTGAGGGGGAGGGGCTTCCCCAACGCACACTTCCGCCGCGCACCGCAAAACCAGCAAGCTGATTGGCTGTTTCTACTGAGAGGTGGGACTTAATACCTGAACCGGCTCCGTGATTGGTCCGGTCTGTCTCCTCATAAAAAGTACAGCTGATCTGAGTGAAACGATATCATTTTTGGTGGCGGACAAAACCACCTGTCCCACCCATCCCCCCCGGTTCCTACGCCAATGGATATATATTAGAAAAGACAAAGTACATCATCGAGTCAACACATATTGTACTAAAATCTTGATAGATCAACACATTCACAACCCCGAGAGAAATAAAGAGAAAAAGAGAGAAATAAACTAAAGCCAGTCGAGGAAGAGAGAGAACCCTTCAGACTTTATCCAAGCAGTTATACATTTATGCAATTGACATGTGATTGGACAGAATTGATCAATATGATTACGTCTGGAGACTCCAGTTAACAGCTTGTTGTCCAGTTTCAATGACCTCCTCACTGGACCCTCTGCAGTTTGCGCATCGTCCAAACAGATCAACAGATGATGCCATGTCTACTGCGCTCCACCTGGCTCTCACCCACCTGGACAACAAAGACTGCTATGTTCGAATGCTGTTCATCAACTTCAGTTCAGCATTCAACACCACAATCCCTCAGCACCTGATCGGAAAACTGAACTTGCTGGGCCTGAGCTCCTCTGTAACTGGGTTTTGGACTTCCTGACTGAGAGACCACAATCAGTCAGGATTGGAAACAACACCTCCAGCACCACCATACTGAGCACCTGCGACCCCCAGGGCTGTGTGCTCAGTCCACTGCTGTTCACTCTGCTGACTCATGACTGTACTGTAAAGTACAGCTCATACCACATCGTCAAGTTCGCTGACGACACAACTGTTGTTGGCCTCATCAGCAAGAACAACGAGTCAGACATTCAGAGAGGAGGTGCAGTCGAAGCAGTCCTGCAGCACAGCGTCTCCGTCACTGGGCCACACAGTAATGGTCTTCTGTGTGGGTTTGGAGTGTCGCAGCGGGGGATGGTATGTGGGGACCAGCATGATAGATATATGGTCAGAGAGCGCGGAGGAGCTGTAGTCTTCCCAGTGAAGCTCAGGTATTATTGTCCATAGTTGCTGTTTTACTGACCGAACTGTCCTTAATCCTCAAAAATTCAGTTATGCTACAGCTTACACGCGTGGGGCACGTGAAGTTGGGTTCAGAACCGGCATAAAAACAGCTCAAAATAGGGTGTTCGGTAGGAGCGTGAGAGGCCGCTGCACTACTGCGCGCCGCCATCTTTTCATTCATCTTTTTTTCACCACCATCTTTTCATTCATTTGGTCAGTAAAATTGCAAATGCTGTGTTTGGATATTTAGCAAGGCTAGCTACTAATAAAAATGGTCAATATCTCAAATATAGAATTTGGTAATTAAGTGTAGTTGGTGAATGACTGCTTTTCAAAAAAACGAAACAACACAACCCACAAGCATTCACAATAAAAATATATATATATATAAACATAGGAATACAAGTTAAACACATGCTACTCTACCTTTGGAAGTAATTGTATATTTAACCCTTTTAAGCCTGAACCATTTAAAAAAATATTTCTCTCTGAATTTCAATCTGAAATTGACTGTTTCAATTCAACACAAATACATTTCACACTGGATTTCTCCATTGGGTGCCTTTGAGTATTCAACAAATAATAACATAAGACAATCTCAGGCCAATAGGTTTCATGTCAAACATATGTTGAGACAACACAATGAGATTGCAGATCTGCAATATAAAAGCCATTTATTAAGACACACAGATGAGTAAATATAGAGGTGAAGCAATATAAAGATAATAGTTTGTAGTGGATAAAAACAATTTAAAAACTACATGATTTGGATATTCTTAGTAAAGATTAAAAAAAACCTTCAGCAACATATAATATTCAATAAGAAAAAGATAAGCGAGTATAAAACTTGAGTAATACAACGACCAAATATCCATCTATATCCTTCTATGGTAACAGATTTTTAATCAGAACGAATGACCCATAGACAAATGAGAACACCATCTGAGGGAGTAAATGTGTCCACAACCTCACTGCACTACACAAGCCTGGAGGAGGTTGATTTCAGTATGGGAACTACGGCTGACCGTTTTATTTAACCTCTGGAAAGGATTTTGTTGGCCTCTCTGCGGGGTCTGGATGCTCCTCCGGTCAACACGGCAGTACCCGGCACAGTGTCGTCTCTCTGTGGCTCTGGGTCTCACTTTTGGGAGCTCTCAGTGTCCAAACACTGGCAGTGCCCTCACTCAAACCCAAAATACCTCTCCTTCTTCAGAACTGAACTCTGTCTCACAAAGAATGTCCTGGAATATTAAACATATGAGAAAACACAACATGGAATTCAATAAACATCATCCCTGGTTAAGATTCATTTTGCTGAACCTGTAAAATCCATGATTAAATTTAGTTCATGTTTGTTTTTGGTTGAACGTGTCCCAAGTGACAGAGTGAAATATTTGTATAGGATAAGGTGTTCTGTCTGAAAGATTTACGATTTGCACTTTTAATTGCTGTGGGACAAATGTGGGATAGTTTTCTCTTCTGTGTGAATTTGCTGGTGTCATTTGAGATCACTCTGTGAAGTAAAACTCTTCCCACAGTCTGAGCAGTGATACGGTTTCTCTCCTGTGTGAATGCGCTGGTGTTTTTTGAGAGTACTCTGGGTAGTAAAACACTTCCCACAGTCTGAGCAGTAATATGGTTTCTCCCCTGTGTGAATGCGCTGGTGTTTTTTGAGAGTACTCTGGGTAGTAAAACTCTTCCCACAGTCTGAGCAATGATGCGGTTTCTCTCCTGTGTGAATGCGCTGGTGGTTTTTGAGATTACTCTGATGATTAAAATTCCTCCCACAGTCTGAGCAGTAATACGGTTTCTCTCCTGTGTGAATGCGCTGATGTATTTGGAAAGTACTCTGTTGATTAAAACTTTTCCCACAGTCTGAGCAGTAATACGGTTTCTCTCCTGTGTGAATGCGCTGGTGCAGTTTTAGTTGACTCTGTTGAGTAAAACTCATACCACAGTCTGAGCAGTAATACGGTTTCTCTCCTGTGTGAATGCGCTGGAGTATTTTGAGATTACTCTGTACAGTAAAACTCGTCCCACACTTGGAGCAGTGATACGGTTTCTCTCCTGTGTGAATGCGCTGATGCAGTTTTAGAGTCTCCAGTCTATTAAAACTCTTCCCACAGTCTGTGCAGTAATACGGTTTCTCTCCTGTGTGAATGCGCTGGTGTCGTTTGAGAGTACTCTGTTCAATAAATCTCTTCCCACAGTCTGAGCAGTGATACGGTTTCTCTCCTGTGTGAATGCGCTGGTGGTGTTGGAGATGACCGCCTTGATTAAAACTCTTCCCACAGTCTGAGCAATGATACGGTTTCTCTCCTGTGTAAATGCGCTGGTGTTTTTTTAGATTACTCTGTTTAGTAAAACTCTTCCCACAATCTGAGCACTGATACGGGTTCTCTCCTGTGTGAATGCGCTGGTGTTTTTTGAGATTACTCTGTTTAGTAAAACTCTTGACAGAGTGCTGATGTTTCTCCATGTCGGGACTTGGCTTCATTTGTCAGTTATATGTATCAAACAATTTCTGCGTGTTCTGGAGATTCTTCAGGATGGCTTGTGCTACACCTCTTTCAGCAGTTTAACACTGCTCTTTGATAAATATCCTTTTTGTTGGTGATGAATTTTAGGAGAATATTTTCATTTCTGAAAAACACAAAGAAAAATGCCATTGAATAATAAAAAGCAGGTCAATAAACTGAAGAGAACTGCCTAAATCAGTTACACTATACAGACAAAACTACTGGGACATCTTCATATTACTATAAAGGGGGGCGCTGGTGGTCCTCTAGCCACCTGTTTAGTGCCTTTATAAGTAATGCCCACTGTTCAGACACCCTTGATTCTGTTCTGGTCTCACTAGAAACTGAGAACTTAAAGAAAGAAATAAAGAAAGAAATAGTGATGTTACCCCTAAATCTTAAGCTTTGAGGCATGTGTTACAACCCTATAGGTCATAATTGCTGATTATTGTTTTTTTTCTTTCTGTTTGAGTGTGCCTTCCTACTGCAGGTTACTGCGTGATGCCATTTAACCAAACTGGTTGGTCACCACCAGGGGGAACCAACCATAAAAGGGAACAGGAAGTGCGAGGGTGGTGCTTGGCTTCCAACATGGCTCCTGTGTGTTGCTGGTTCCCTGCCGCATGGTTTATGCAGTTTGTAGCCGGTTAAAGTGTTAGAACTAAGCTGATGGTAAAATCCTGTTCTTTGGTTCTTTGGTCTGGTCTCTCTCTGTGGGGAGAAAATAAGCTTATTCTTACAAGTTCTCCCAGTGTGAGAGAGTTTTTTTTCCATGCTTTCTCTTGGTTTGTTTAATTAGGGAGTTAGGTTAGAGATTTGTATTTCATTTTCTTTTCTTTGTTAGGTAAGTTAGTTTTCTTAATCTAGGGCTGGCCCGAATAGCGTTTTTTGAGCTCCGGATATTCGGCACTGATTCGAAGCGAATATTCGAATATTCGTTTTTAAAAAAAGAGGTAAAAAAATAAATAAAAAAAAAGCAAATCACGGCCCCTTTAATCCACTGAAAAATGTTCAATTTGCTCTGACCGACGAGACATATTCACCCCGGATTTTTGGTGTTTTTATCCCCCATATTTTTTCTGTGTTTTTAGCTCAGATTTCTTTGTGTTTTCATCTCGGAATTTCTGCTGCCCCACACGCGGCTTATCCGCTGCGTAAGCAGGCTAGGAGGCTGCTGCTGCACGGTTTCTCCGCTGCGCAAGCCAGCCCAGTAAATTGCTGTTTGTGTTTTCACACTTAGGCTATTTGCTTAAAAAAACAAACAAAAAAAAACGTTTGTTCAGGAAGTATTTTATATTCTTAAACATTGTTAATTATATTAGAGGACAGTCATTGTAAACTGTACTTGGTCTATTTCGGTTAAAGAATTGTGCAGGGCATATTACTGATTTTGTATTTTAGCACTTGGGCTATGAGCTCAATATTAAATATTTCGTTTGTTTAGAAATTATTTTATATTTTTAAACCATGTTAAATTATATTAGAGTAGAGGAAAGTCATTGTTAATGACGTTATTGTATTTGGTCTATTTCGGTTTAAGCATTGTGCAGGGCATAGCCGTATTACTGATTTTGTATTTTTGCACTTGGGCTATAAGCTCAATATTAAATATTTCGTTTGCTTAGAAATTATTTTATATTTTTAAACCATTTTAAATTATATTAGATAAGAGGAAATTCGTTCAGACATCATTTTTCTAGGCCAGGCTTTTGTAACCGATTTAGCCCCTACTGTTGCCACATTACCCCTTACGTTTTATTATATAAATCAGTTTCGAAGAGCCTGCATTTTTTTTTTATCATGTATAATAGAGGTCTGCGCGAGACTGATTTTTAAACCCACTCTTCCACGCTCCCGCGTTTCTGTCTCGTTACCGCTCCGCAAAAAAATTGCTTCTTTTAATCCCGCGCCCGCCCGCCACATAGTGCGGTCCCGTTCCTTACCCCAGTCCAAACACCATCGGTGTGTGCGTGTGTGTGTCGGTCCATCCTGCGCGTTGAGAGTTTTCTTTAGGTTTTTTTTTTTTACAATTATTACAGTTTTCTTAACTACTTATTAATTTGCTCCCGCATCGTCTGGATTAAACTCCCGCTCCAGCCAATAACAGTTCAGTTCTGTCCCGCGTGCAAGATATTCTGACGGGACCCGCGAAAACAGAAGTGGTTAGAGTGAGGTGGAACTCTGGAAAGGAGAAAAAAAAAACGAATATCCGAATACCAAAATTAAAAACCGAATACCTACTCAACGAACGAATATCCGAATACCCGAATATTCGGGTCCAGCCCTATCTTAATCTTTAAATTAGTTTTGTTTTGTTTATTATTTTTTCTTTCATCCCTAACTGTTGCCTCCCCTTTGACCTAAGCCGTGTATTCTTTACAATTTGTTAAATAAACTAAACCTTTTGACTAACAGGAGTATGTGTGGTTGGGGAACCAGGAGGGCATGGGGGCCTCTTTTTTCTATGTTACGGGCTGACCTAGACCAGGTCGTAACACATGTGCCGGAAAAACAACACGCATTACTTTGAATCACAGTGCCGATGCTTGCTTCGTTCTACACTGATCACGTGACCAATGCTGTCCAAATCCTTTTCCTTTACACTAATTTATAAAAGATCCCACACATATTAACCAAACCTGATTTTTTTTTTACAACTACTGATAACAGTTCATTATTTTCCACCACATTAGCTTCAGGCTAACAGTGATATGCGCTCCTGAGTTCAAGACATGTTTTTTTGGTATATGTAGATCAAAATTTAAATATAAACAACACAAATGAAAATTAGGTGAGAAATGTAAAGGTTATTGTGATTTTTACCCAGAAAAACTGCAGCTCCACATCAATGGCTTAACTGATTTGTTTACTAAATCAATATAGTGGACAAATCACAGCATCGGTTTAAAGCCCAACTTCACCAGCAGATTCAGAGCAACAGCTCCAAGACCTGCTGCAGTTTTACAGAAGCTAATGTTACCCAAAATTTCATGAACTCTAACTAAAGCCTGTAAACCAGCTATCTGAACAAAATGAATCTTGTTTTTAGTATTTGTCCATTAGCTCACTCTAGCTTATGAATGAACATCCACCTTAAATATCATCACTTCTTATCAATTGTTGTGGAAATGTAGCTGTATGTTTAGTGAATAATAACTTCAACATTTCACATAGTGTTTTTCTTTTTTCTGAGCATGTATTATTAAAAGCAGTGAACCCTCTCTCATGTTTTTACTTCCTACAAATGAGATCATGTTATGTTCTCCCTCTTCATAACAAAGTAAAAAGCCTGTGAGATAAAAAAAAGTATTTGTGTAAAAAGTCTGTGATTTGTCTTCAGATGGGAAGAGTCAGACTTTAGTCTGTTAAAAGTACTGTAGTCATGTAGTTGTACGGACAGCATAACACAGACTACACTGCTCAACATCACCAGACTGAAAGAGTTTTCACCTGTTTAAATACTTTGATTTGATTTTAAGTTATTTAGATACTTTGAATGATCCTCTGTGAAGAAGAAGAAGAATCCAAATCGTGATCTGACTGGAGCTCTACAGCCAGTGTCATACCTTTGATAGTCCCCTCACATTCTGTGCTGCTGTGCTGTGAGTTCAGTTCAGTGCGCTGTAGCATTAGCTAAACGCTAGCATTATTCTAATTAGGACACTTAAACGATCCCGTAATTCAGAGAATCCAGTGGTGTTGTACACAGAATAAAACGTACAGGGTCCTAAACACATGTATTTAGCACAGAATGTGATAGAGGGGAGTTTAAAAAAGCATTTTCAGTTTTGCCATTTACAAAAACAGTTCAGATATTGAACCCCAAATATGGAAATAAACAACATGTCACAGACTTCAAAATGATGCAACTAAAAAGGCCTATAGGCTCTTTTCATGCGGCTGCCATTTCTAATTGAAA
This sequence comes from Astyanax mexicanus, assembly GCF_023375975.1. NCBI lineage: Eukaryota > Metazoa > Chordata > Actinopteri > Characiformes > Acestrorhamphidae > Astyanax > Astyanax mexicanus. The sequence continues at coordinate 3,715,733 of NC_064411.1, forward strand.
GTGAGCCTGTGATGGGAGGAGGTAGAAGTAAGTCCACACTCAACAATGGTGTGGAGCACATATCTTCAGCTCTTACCACGTTTAACCACGAACAATCTAGAGAAAAGGGCTGAAGAGGGATGTTTACTAACAAGAACAGTTTGTTAAAAGGATACAGCAACTGTATAGAGGAGTACATCACTATTATTGAAGGAGTGTTAAGGTTTTAGCCAACATTAGCTAACCTCGCTAATGCTAGCTATCTGGCGCTGGCCCGACTCTCCAAGCCCGGTGAACAGTGCTGCTAATGCTGCTAACCCGACTCTATAAAGCCTGGTGAACATTATGTAACTATATAAATATGTAATTCTGGAAACCTTAGTTCTTTAAAAAAATTCTAAAGCTTTAGCCGCACTTTTGACAAGTAATAACTAGCTAATCCAGCTTAAATTTATAAGTTATAACTAGGTAACCTAGATTTAATTTATAAGTTATAACTACCTAACCTAGCTTTAATTTATAAGTTATCACTAGCTAACCTAGCTTTAATTTATAAGTTATAACTAGCTAACCTGCAGCATTAGCAGCACTGTTCACTGGGCTTGGAGAGTCGGGCTATCTGTATACAGTTGCTGTATCTTTTTAACAAAACTGCTCTTGTTAATAAACATCCCTCTTCAGCCCTTTTTTCTAGATCGTTTGTGGTTAAACGTGGTAAGAGCTGAAGATATGTGCTCCAGAACAGAACATTTACATTAATTAAATAAACAGAACCACAACATTCCTGCACATACACAACCAAAATAATCCCAAACGATTATTAAGCATCTGTAACTGCACATATACCTATAAAACATGGAACAGAAGTAAATACAGCACATGAACACACATTTTCAGGCTCAGTCACATGTAGTGTTTTGGTGATGAAACGGCTGTACCTCAGAGCTGATAACCCGACCGGGGCAGAAATAATTAATTATTAGGCAAAATATGCTTCAATACCCGCTAAAAATGCACAGAATAGTGACTAGAACTGATATAAGAGCTAATTTTGCCAGTAACTTTTCTCAAAAATACCTATATTTGCTTAAAACAGCACTTTTTCACGGAGCTCCTCAGCTCTGTTTACCTCCTGTGCTGCATTCAAGCTCCTCTGGAGCTACGGGGGGCGCGGAGGGATAATTAATGAATAAAAACAGCAGTTCTCTTGTTGGTGCAGGGAATTGTAGTTCAAAATAGAATCACAGAACAATAATGACCTTTTTACTGTTACAACACATCAAACAACCTCCAACAAGAGAGAAAAAGAGAAACTTCTCCATACCTTCTGCAGTTCAGCTGATCCCGCTCTTCCTCCTCTCCAGCTACAGACCCCCCAGCTCAGCCTCATCCGGGTTATGTAGAGCCCCGCCCCCTCCCCCGCTATATCACATTATACCCCATCACCGCTAGAGGGAGCCCGCGAGGGAGTCCTCAATGCATGGAGCTGAATGGAGCTAAACAGCTAAAACTCATTTAAAACAATGTATAACTACTTCTCTGGAGTTTTCCTTTAATTTTACAAAGTAGAACAAAGTATTTCACCAAAATAGGAAAGAAAACGTACCCCATTATTTCCATTTTCTAAAACTAATGTTTTTTATTCAGTAGATTTACTAGCATTACTGCTACTGATGCTGGAGTTACACCCAGAGCTCGTTTAAATTATTAAAACTGCAGTTTAAAAAGTGTTAATAATTATCTCTGCGGTGATGAAACAGTTATAGTTGTTTTGTTTTAAGGAAATTAGTAAAAATTTTATTCTATAAAGTATCAGTTGTTTATAAATTATTATTTTGCAAAATAATTTATAAACGTTTGATACTTTTTAGAATAAGAAAATGTTTATAGGTTTTTAGACATTTCAGACTCTGTCAAGTGGCTTGAGATTCAGAGCAGATTCTGAAGTGGGTTTTTCCTCTATAGAGATTCTCTGATTGCTCCTGTACAACTCCAACAAACAGCACTTACTAATTACTACGGAAAGATCAGTGCTGTTGTGACATTGATTCTGGTAGAATTATTTTTTATCTAAATTTCATTTAAAATATTATAATTACATTTTCTTTGCACTTATCTTCTTGATGTCCTGCAGATTCTTGAAAAGGAGATCGTACTGCAGCAGATCTTGTTTGTTGCTCACCTTGTCTAAAGTCTTACTATTTATGTATTCTGAAAGCTTTCCATAAATTGAGGTCATTCACACCTACTCCCTGTAAAGTCACTCTCTGACATCACAATGGACCATCCTGATTTCTGTATAGAAGGGTACTTCACACTTGTAAACGCATTTTAAACTTCATATTCAAATATCAGTTTAAAACTAATAATTATAAAATACCAAGGGTTTGTTTAAGTTTATTTCACCCCATTCAATGTTTAATGCATTTATTTAAGTAGTAAATCTCGTTTTATTTGGTGACTTTTTTCTAATTTAATGGGGACAGCTGGGTAAACATAAAATTAAAAGGATGTTTTTTGTGTGTCTTGTTCACATTTTATACATCGGTGTTGTTTGGGGTCAATTTGACCCCAGGCTATTTAGGCTTTAAAAAAAAAAAAAAAAAAATCAGAATTTGACACACAGTTGTGTTGAATGATATGAAAGTCATAATGACATGCAATTTTATAATCTTCAAAAAAAAAAAATAGATCCCTAAAATAACATCATTATAACTGTATTAGTGCAAGAACCATTAACAATTCATGTGACAGGGGGGCGGGGAAAACATAATTCTCATGAGAACTTGATATTTCTCATTCTGTGGAGGAATATATTGTTCCTACAAACATATTGATAGTTCACACAACATAGTGGAAATGCAGAGATATAAAAGGTTTCACAGCAGCTTCTAAACCAGTTCTCTATGTGTTCTGTCTCTCTCTCTTTCTGCTCTCTCTGTCTCTCTCTCTACTGAAAATGACGTCTAAGAAAAGGTTTTCTCTCAGTGAGGATTTCTCACATCTCTTTTACCATGACAGAGACATAGAGGAGAATGTGTCTGAGAAAAAGGAGGACTTTAGAGAGGATCCTGATTATAATGAATCCTCCTCTGATGAGAATGAGCCCTTTACTGTAGATCCTCTTCTTGTGTCTCAACCAATAGAAAACAGACTACCTTACAAAAGTAAAAAGTTATTATGGTCTGTCTCCCCACTTGTAGAAAATGATAAACTTAGTGCTGCTAATGTAATCAGAATAGTTCCAGGTCTCAGCAGATACGCTGTCAGCCACGTCCAAACATAAAATCAGCATTTGAGTTCTTCAGAACACCATCAATCTAAAAGGATAAACTACTTTAGATGATACGTTTAGAGGGAGGTGTGTGTATAGAGGGGTAGTTGGAAAGACTTGGATTTAATCCCACATGTAAGTCTACATTGTGTTGCTCAGTTTGGAGAGTACAAGTGAAAAGGTGAAGAAAGAACAGGTGTTTGGGCTGCAGATGCACTTGTTGCAGACTCGTCATCCATTTGTGATACTCCTGTTCTATGAATGCTGACGGAAAACTTTGCAGGGCTTTGTCTTTTGACAGTCATGTCTGCCCTTGTGTGAAATGCACCAGAAGAAATGTTGAAACTTGGATCATTTTTTGCATCAGCTTCACAACAGACAAATTTTGTGAAGACAGAAAATGGGGGAAATGTGACTTTGTGTAGTTTCTTGTATTGAGATCCATAAGAAATCCATATTTCCTGCAGATTGTGAGGTAACTTTTCAACAATTGGATTAACACCCCTTGATGTGTCCAAGTATGAAAGTCCCAACAAGTAGCCTTCTGACTTTGCAGACTCCAGTTCAAGCAATAAAACTCCAAGCTCTCTAAGCTTTAGATGATCTTTGTTGCTGAGTTTATGGAAGTTTTCAATTTTGTCAAGAAGGGCCTTTTCAACAACTTCAGGGGATCCCTAGGTCTCTTCTTATCTCTCCCAAGCTTTCTTGAGACCAATATCAGGATACCTGACATGCACAGCTCGGATTCTCTTTACATACTCAGCTGACTGATGTCCAAGCCACTTCATAAAAAGATCTAGTTCCTCACTTGGAGATTGGCATTTAAGAACGAAGTCTTCCAAGCCCATTAATTTTCTGGGCGATCGTCGAACCTGAGGAGCCCCGAACTTAACAGCTCACGACGGATGAGGAATTTGGCAATGTCACTTACTGCGGTGTCTTCATGTGGAGCAGGATGTGTCTGAGAAGCTGTATAAGCTTGTGCAGGAGGATGCTGATCTGTAGGATGTGTTAAAGGTTGCTGATTCTTTTCTCTTTTCAGACCTTTGGGATGTGATGTGGCCTCTTGAGCTGCACTTTCACCATAATATGAGAGACTGGGCATAGGTGGTTCAGAGCCTGCCTGGACTTGATGAGCCTCATCTTCCTGTTTGACATAGCTTTTTTGAGGAATGGGTGAAGGTGGTGGGCACCGGTGTGCTTGTGTTTGAAAATGCTGTTCTACGTAATTGCTGGTGTGCTCTTTTGGATCTTGTTTTGTCTGCTCCTTCCATAACTATCAACTTCTACAAGGCTGATGTATAGATGAATGCTTCACCACTAATCCTGTGTTAGGTGCCCGCTTTGCAGTGTTTTTTCACTATTCTGTCCTTATTGCCTGTAGCTTAGCACAACTTGACAGATAGCTAAACAGTTGGGGTTGAATAAAGAGCTGGACCAAAGGTGTTTCAGTTTCTTCAGTGTTTAATTTATCCAGATTCCCAATTTCTTTTTGTGAAACTGCAAACAAACATCACATATCTTAAGTTTAGGAAAAAACATCAGTACAATTACAAAATACACCAATATACTAGCAAAGCACCCTGCCCTGTATCCACAAAGAATCTAACATTACCAACAGCTCACAAATGTGTTCAATACTCTGCTCATCCACATCTCAAAACAAAATAGACAAAGCTTTACTCACAAACAGTGATGTCCAAGGCACACAACGTGAGGATGGAGAGAGATGAAGCCACCTGCTTCATCACACACACAGCTCAATCTAAAATGGCTGTACTGACCTTTAAACCTCATCATGTGATTTAACTAGCAAATCAGACTTAATCAAAGGAACAGTTGACAAACATTAGCAGTGCCATCTAGTGGCTGAGATATAAAACAACAGTCAGAACAACAGTGTAAAATAAGTTAAATTATATTCAAATAGGTATTAGGTTAATGCGGAGAATTGGTAAGTCAAGGTAATGCACTTCATGTGGGTGTATTTAGGTTTATTATTATTACTATTATTATTATTATTATTATTATTATTCAAAAACTTAAAATATACAATTTGGTAAACAAAGACACTTTAGTAAACGAATTCCCTAACTCCCTAACCAAAGGTCTCAGATAGCCCAAAATGTGTCAATCTGTCTGTCTAGTCGCCCTAATAAACCTACTTATACCGAGAAATACCTAGGTCGGGGTATTTATTCGTTACATTTTGAATGGGGAGCTGTGAGGAGAATGACACTCGACTTTTGAGGGGGTTCCCTATCTCACATTGCTTCCAGATTTTGGCTACCCCCCCCCCCCCCCCCCATTTTCTGGGATGCTGAACACAGCTATGCAGGCCCCATGTAGGTCCGACCTATGGAACTATGCCAAACATGTTTAGATTTGGATCACAATTCCAGTATATAAGACTACACTGAAATATTTTGGAATCGGGATGTTGAATGTTAAATGATTTGACCAAATTAAATAAAGCCCAATGCTGCAAGATTCCTCACAGATGGGGAAATAAGTCTTTTAAATTGGAAATGGCATGGTGTCATATAGGTGTGATGTAGAATGCTGTCCAATTCCAATATTTTTCAACAACAAACACGCATATGACTTGACAGTTTGACCAATTTATTAAAAATGAAAAACTGCACAATTCAATTTGTCATTATAAATGCTATATACATGTGCAAATAATCTACAGTGTGTGTGTGTGTGTGAAGTCTAGTAGGCGACAGTACAGGTACAGAATGAGTTGTGGTGCAGGGTGAAGTAAAGTGCTGCGTGCAGTGAGTTCGTATGAGATGGCAGAGGGGTAGGTTGTTGTCCAGGAATTCAAGTATTCAGCCAGTCCAGTCCAACAGTTTCGCCTCCAAGTCCCTCGTCACTGAGAACACCGTAGTCCCAAAGTAGTTCCTCGTTGACCTGAATGTCCGTTAGCGCGAGGAAAATGGGATGCCATCTTGTTCCCTCTGTGAGTGGGAGTTTGAACACGTGTGGCTTCACATTTGGACTTCTCCGTGAATGGTTCATCCAACGACCAAACGTGTCCTGGTGTGGGTGACACTGGCATGGAGAATGTTGGGCGTCTATGCAGACCTTTTCCCCACGTCCCGCAAAGAAGAAGACGTAACAGGCTTCGTCCAAAAGCTGTTGCATTCTCCGATTCCCTTCTTCTTGGGTGACGTACTCTCCATGGTAGTCGCAGACCACCTCTCCCTTGGAAAAGGGCATTGTCGCAATCACCCCTTCAAAAGAGAATAAGACATAGTGGTTAGGGTGGTACTATTAAAAAGAATTAATGGTTAGGGTGGTAATATAAAAAATGCAAACAAATTTTAAAATATGACACGTTTAATAGAATCCTGGCATAATATCAAATGGCCTTACCTTTGTTCTTTGGTGGCCCAAAGTCTTTCAGGCAAAGTCCTTTCCAAGACTGTTCCTGAATACGGCGGATAATGTCTGGACTCTTGATGTGGTCCTTTACGGGGAGCCAAGACTTGACCACATCCATGGCGCTTGGACAGTTGGCCGACCAGTTCTCAGCACGGAGCCGATTGTATACCCTGGCCTCTGAGGGGCGGTTCCTGAACTTGCACTTATCTGTGAAAAAGAGAGAGGACATTGTAGTTGGTTAGAACGTGAACATGTGACAGAAATACAGTTATGGATTATTTTATTACTTGTGTAATAGAGTATTATTACTTGTGTAACAGAGTAGTAATAATTGAGTTTATTTGTTATCACTTTTTTTTGTTTTAATTAGCTTGGAGTCCCAGTTCCTCTGCCCAGAGGGTGGGTGTGTGGCCATTGTTGACAGCCTTCAGCGTCATTATGGCCAGCACCACCCTTATTTGCGGGTAAATATTTTTTTTGTACATATATTTATGTAAAACAAATGGTTCTAAATTGATACTATTTTTTTCTTCTTCTTCTTCTTCTTGCATCTTATATGTAGATAAGACTTGTTGCCCAGAGACCGTGTGTTGATAAAAGAGAGAGGAAGTCATTACCCAAGATATACTGGATGCGCTGTTCCCGCTGGACTGTCCTCCATTTGTTGTGAAAGTAACGGAAGGATTCACGATCAAATCCACCGCCGACAATTTCCTCACATGTGGGTGTCGTGGCATGAACAGTCACCGGAAACAGATCAAGAAAACTAAGCCAGGTGGACTTAGCCCTCCGCTTCCTTGCAATCGAAGAGGATGAAGGGGAGTGGTCCTTCTTCGGAGCCTGTGGCTGTCCAGTTGCCTGTCCCACAGCATCTGAGCAGGAAGGCTGCTCATCATCCCCCTCTTCAGAACCTGCAGCAGAGCTAAAAGATGGGGCGAGTGTTATAAAGACCAATCCATAAGTAAAAACAACAACAGTGAAAAAACAACAGCGTTTGTTAAATAAGATGCCTTGCTTAAAATTACCTCGGCTGGCAACTGCTGGCAGGGGCAACTGCTGGCAGGGGGGCAACTGGGGCAACTGCTGGCAGGTCGGTCCCTGAAGCCTGTGGATACCTGTGTTAACAAAAGACACACAATGTTATTATAAAGCTATATGTGGAGCAGTGCTTTTGAATGAGCCTTTAATCTGATGGACTTACAGTTCCCATAGCCGCTTCATATCATTAGGTAGATTCACCACAGGAACTCCTTTCTGGCTCAGAAAGAAGATGCCTCCATCATGAACATCGGGACTGGACTTTTTGACACTCCATGACCTGATGTGAGCGAAGTACATCTCCAGCCACTGTATTGAAACAAAAAATAAAAAAGGAACATTGTTCATTTATTGTCTTTGACAAACTACATTCAAAACTGAATTTAAAATTGTACATCTATTATATATATATATATATATATATATATATATATATATATATATATATAGTACATTTTGTACCTCTTCATGTTGGGGAGTCAGGCTGATGTCAAAGTGTTCAAGGAAAATGCCACTGGTTGATGGGGTTCGAGAAACCCAATGCTCTACCTGTATGGGGAAAAAATTATATTTTCATTAGCCAGTTTGTCTTTATAAAACATTTTAGAGAAATGCAAGGCATTAAGGACAGCAAGAAAAGCTACCTTGAAGTTCAGCACAGCACTCTCTGCCAGTTGATGCTCCTTCAGGAGTATTGCCTCACAGACGTACCGGAACAGTGTCTGCTGACTCTCTTCCACCTGTTGTCCCATTCTCAGTCTACGACTGATATCGAGGACGCCAGATTTCGCTGACTCAAGTACTTGGTCGTAGTCAGGCGTTGAAGATCTACCATGAGAGATAAACATGAAAGACCGAAAAAAAAACACATTAGAATATAGACATGAAAATAAATATGAACTTGTAACTAACAGTGCTATTTAGAAAGTGCCACTCACTCGTCAGCAGCAGCCAAGTCCAAGCGAGTGGCCATGGGCACGTTCGGACTGCTAGCCCTCAACTCTCTCAGGAGAGTAATGGCTTTTATCCTCTGTGCCGTCTGGATGTATCTCTCCCTGGCCTGGTCGGACAGGTCCCGATGGCAGCTGGTCAGATGGCGGTCAAGACGAGACTTCTGATACCCACATCCCGGAACAGTACACAGAGATGTCAGGATCGACACTTTCTGATTCGCCAGCTGAACCAGGATCTTCTTCTCCTCTACGTTTTCCACGTGATGTACTGTGGAAAGGTGCGCAGAGATGGAGGACAGCATCTTCTTGCAAACTGGACAGGGAGCCATCTGAAATAAATGAGCACATTTTTAAACATAGGACAAATAAATTGTGCTATCCAGCGCTTTGGAGAAGTTGAAAAGTGTATCTTACGCCAAAGTGCCAATCAATAAATAAATATATAAGTTAACCGAAACTCATGACAACAACATCTTTTGAAACACACATTAATTTATTGCCAATCCATACATTGAGTCAACCTGCTTTCTATGGTGTACAATTTAAAAAATTGTTAAGCTAAAAACTAGCTTTAACTATAGTTACATAAGGTAACTTGCATTTTGACGTTTTAAATAGCCTGGTGTTGTAGAAAAGAAAGGTGGGCTACTCCCACCTCTCGTCCGGGGTACAACTCCCCTGCGTGTTCGTTTGATAGAGAGAGTCAGACAGGTGGAGTGAAGCTGAAAGCAACCAAGTATTTATTACAAAGTACTGAATATTTAGGAGAACCAATACATATAAGACAGTGTTACAGCCGTCTCAGTAAGAGTTCTGACCCCCCTCTCATCTGACTCCGTGTTTATACTCAAAATGACGTAAGCCTGTTGATGAGGCGTTGTTAAAATCATCGCATGCACGTGTTAGTACTGAAGTTTCCCAGGTTTGATCACACCACTAGTGTTTGACCTTGACTGTCTCCAATCGGACAGTGTGGCATTGTCTTCAGGACTGGACCGAGTCTGGTAAAAACAGTGTGGTATTGTTTTAATAATTACAAAGTGTCATCCTCCCCATGTGCGTGCTCCCATCCCGCTTTGGGAGATGCAAAACAACGCACACACAGAGTGAAAGGCTGCACTGTTCGTACCCGAGTCTCTTTTGTATCAATTCAGTTCGTACAAAGTGCACTTGGCTGATGATTGATTGTCAGTCAGAAACATGCAGTAAACTAAAAATGCTTCAGGCATAAGCTGTATGTGCCCAACAATTGGTTCTATATGCTATATGTTACTGTGTTAGCAGCGCGTGGTTAGTCCGCCATATAATAGATCCTATGTGTTAATATACGCCTTATGTATCATGTGGGTTAGTTTGTCAGACTAAGGTCTGTGTTACTCACATGCTTGTTAAAAACAATGTTTCACTATGTACGTGAAGAATATATGATGGTTATTTGGTTAGTTTTCTATATAAATGTGTGAAAAATATACTGTGAGTAATAAAATGATCAAATATAGTGTGAGTATTGGTTAATGCATATAAAATACAAGGTTTCACACGATGATTATGTAATTTTAGATACTAAGATAAGTAATCATGATTGTGAGATATTTGTCAGTATACTCAAGGTAAAACAGGGTTTCTTCGTAAGATTTCCCACAATTCCCCCTTTCGACGTATCAAACAGATACGTCGACAAACCGTAATTCCTCCAAATCATGTATTTACATATGTTCAACCCTTGATCAACATGTGAGTGAACATTTTACTAACGGTGGGAGCGAAAACCTGTTCTGGCAGCCTTCCAACCAATTTTTGACAGGAAAAATTCTCCCACGGTCCCTCTGCCACCAGGCGACCAATAATTCGAACTCTATCAAAGGAGGAAGTGACATCATTGCAATAAAGTCATCCCCAAGACTGGTTGGTTTCCAGCATTTCCTCTTGCTCTTCCTCACACTCCAGTATAGGCCGATCCCCCCCATTATTGTCTATTGTGTTTGTTTGTGGCCTCGTCGGTGTCGATGGTCGGTGTATCTGTAACTCTAACTTTGATCCATCCGACAGGGTCGTTACCATTTACATCCACCCCGACCCCTATGAAAAATGCCGAAGATTTTTCCCCATTAGGATCGGATTGCCACTCTAATGCAATGGTTATTAGATTATTTATCGCACCATTATCCCTTTGTATGTTAAGCTTATTTAATTTCTCCCGCTCACGAGTCGCCCAGCTTTCGCTTGTATCCCAATTGACATGTGTCGACCTAATTACGTGTTCCCACTTGTGACAAGGTCTGGCTTTATAAGCTGCTTGGTCGGTGTTATTGGTGATTCTCATGAATCTGCAGGGAACATGTCCATGACAATTTTTTTTTTTTTTTTTTTTAATCAGTACTCAATTCACAAAAACTCTGATATTGTGTGTAAAGCAAATAGGTAGTACTGTATGGATCAATTGTTCATATAAAATTATTTTTATATAAATTAAATAAAAAATATATGGAAATTCACATTACCGTTATGTGTCCGTACCCCTTCTTTCTAATTTTAAGTTAAACCATATTAAAAGTACTAAGCATATCGAATCAATAAAATAGATTAAAGTCATTTAAAATATCACCATTTATACATAGTATAAATATTTTTGGTGTTGAACAAAAAATGTATTTGATTTTAAACAAAATAACTGTGTCCGAACAATTTTTCTCATTACCGTTTCATGATTTTACCCCCTTAAAAAAATTACACTGTGCCTTTAAATTGATCAGCTATCCCATGATGCATCAGTTCAGACACAAGCTTCAAAATGGAGATAAGGTCAGTTAGTCACTATTCTCTCCCTTTAAGAAATCTGTAATATTGCTAAAACTGTCCTCAGTGACACTGTGTATTATCATTACCGTTATGGTTTAATACTCATTACTTTTAAAAATATAAAAATAAATTATTTCATGAATATTATCACAATATAAGGCTTTGACAGCTGGCAAAGTTATAGGTTGTTAGCATATTAGCATTTTAAGTTATTTGTGAAATTAGCTAAGAGCATCTCATTACCGTTATGGATCTAAAATGTTAATTGTTTTAAATGTTTCACATCTTATCATAACTTTTCTTCATTTTACTATAGTATACCCCTCACCTGTTGTCCACATGAGTTTTTTGATCAAACATATTCTAAAATAATTCCCATTAATTAAAAAATTAAAAGATATTTTACAAATGTTGTATCGGTAATGAGAGTTGCTTAACTATAAATAAATAAATAAAAAAGATCAAAGTAATTGTCAAGGACTGTGCTGTTAAGTTGATGGGATTTTGTTGTGGAAATATGAAATTAGTCATCAAAAAATGTTTTGAACCGTTGATCTAGCTTCGTCATTTACTGTAACGGTAATGAGAATTATTCTGGATCATATAAGATTCAAATGATAATAAAATTCTATTTTTAAAAAAAATATGAAAAAATAAACAATATAGTAAAATACACATTCTATTTTAGCATCTCAACTTGAAAAAATGCTGCAATGAGGTGAAAAACTTTTTATGTTAATGTGAAGGTCTTCGTGAGAATCACCCTTATGGTTACACTTAAGATTATCATCACGGGACCAACACAAGTACACCGCTTCCCCCTTGGACCCCTGCTTACCACAAGTAACCACGTCGCATAAGTTCACTGTCCATATTGTCATCTCACCCCAATATTAGTCTAATTCTATACCTCCCCAGCGCCTGATGCATTTTAAGTTAGGCTGATTGATGGTTGATCGTTTGGTTCTATTAAGCTGTGTGGGCTGGTCTGTAGTTGTTGCGTTTGTCGGGTGTACGGTTGCTGATGTGTTTACAATTGTTCCCTCTACCGTTGTTAGTTGTTCTTGCTTTGATACGATGGCCAATGTTATTATCATGATACCCATGAGGGCAACGGTTATTATTATCTGGAGCCATATTGGAATAGCCAGAGGAAATGCTGGTCCGTTATAGTTTCCGTACTTTGACCTGTCCCACTCCCTTTTCCCGTACCAAGCCATTTTTAAACCATAAAATGTGTTTTCCCTCTAAGTTTCCCACTATCTAGCAAACTTGTTATCTTATAGCCTTATATGTGTAAGTGTTAAAATTACAGAGTGTATATATATATTTTTTTTTTTTTAACAATTCCATTTTTTTCAAAGTCCAGGCGTCCAAGGCAACCTGCAAAGAAGAATAATGTGTTCCCCCCCCTAATTTAGCAAATCACAGTTTATACCCCTATATGTGTAAATGTTAAAGTTGCAATGCGTGTTTGTTCGTCTCTTCTTTCTTCTTGTTTCAGGGTTCTGAAGGTAAACTACCTCAGGCCCACGTACGAAGAGCTTTATTCTGTATCTTGATGTCTGCAATATCAGTGAATGAAAAGTATGAGTTGGTGTGTGATAAGACTATGTGTGTTTTTAATGAGATGTGTTTAAGAGTCTCTGTATGTAGTGTACTTTGACGCAATCGAAACGTTGCTGAATGAGTCACTCCCTCACTTCCACTCCTCAGTCACAGCCAGGCTGTGTGCTGCTGCTGCTGTGCTCTGAGAAATCTTTTCTCCGCTGTGGCCAGGCCAGGCCCGTGCTGCGGGGGGTCTGCTGCCCCTCCTTCCTGCTTCTGCTGCTGCAGGGTCAGACTTCTCAGCTGTCTCGTCTCCTCCTGCTGCTCTGTGAGCGATCTCTGTTGTTGCACAGCTGTAGAACCCTCGCCTATCAGTTGATCTGCGTACATTGTTCTCTCAGTCACCTGGAAAGGCTCAATCCAGCCAGGCTCGTTCCCCTTTCGTGCGTAATGGCGGAGTAACCCTCACTCCGTGTCTGTATTGGTCCACCTTTGCACCACGTTCTCCTTCTCCCCCTGTGTAAACAGATCTGAAACAAGACTTTTGTATTCGTTATAATCATGTTTAAGGTTCTCTATTCATTTTGGAAGTCTGTTAAGGGGTCCTCCGTGTCTCCTTCCTGCAAGTTAAAATACATGGTTAAAATACATTTATCACACTTGACTTGAGCTCTAATTTCCCCTTGGAAGTTAATTATTTCATATTTAAATTTTGTCTGTGCACAGATTTAAGCCCAATTTTTGTTTTCTTACCTTCCTCAGTTGTCCTGATTTTCAGTTATACTCAATCATGATCTTTAATGTCAAAAGTGCTTTAAATCCCTAACTTTTAGGAATTTTCAATTTTAAATTGCAACCTTTAATTATCATCACCATTAATTACTTGCTTTTACCTTCCTTTTGTTCACATCCCTCTCCCTTTTAGTGTAACTGCTTCCCTGTGGCTCTGTTATATCCAAATTAGCTCTTACAAACACTACTAATGTTCACCACCCAGTTTACCACTAGACACACACTATGTCTCATGCATGCACACACACAAACTCAAACACGTCCACTCTCACAAACACTAACCAAGCTAAAGATCACACACCTCAACTCTGCAGCATCATTGTACAGACCATATTTTACTACTTCACAGCACAAAACTGCTGCTTTAAACGCACCTGCTGTTAAGCCTCCCACTTAAAGCTTCCTGTAGATCTTCTCATATTGTATTGGTAATACTTTATAGATAATAAATAAGAAACAAACATTTGGAAATACATCTGAATCATGTTTTTTATATAGATCGTAATGATCAGCTGCTCTATTTTCCCCTCCATCTCCACACTGATTGATAGAATATCAGGGCCCAAAGTTTTAAATTCTGCACAAACTACACATAATGTGGCTTCTGTCTCAGGAATGGTTCCATATTGATGTACTGGGCTTTCTTGGGTTACTTTTGCTTGGACTTTAGAATCACTGTTTGTGGCTATATTATTTTACCTGCCACTTTAATTTTCTGCGGTGTGTTATTTTACCAAGAAATTATGTTTCTGACTTTTTCAATTCCCAAGATTTTATAAAGCCTTGATTTCTAGATTTAGTTGATTTTATTTAGTGCTTTAAAAATTGGGAGAAGTGGAACGTGATTATTTTTCTCTGTATCAATCGTTCCATTACAAACAATAATATTATCAATATTAATAAACACAGATGTTATGCTTTGCTTTGTCCACGTTATTTTAGCAAATAAATCCGAACAATGCTTTACATTTACTTTTCAATATGTTAAATATGTATTTATGCATATACAATGCCAAGCAGATTGCTTTTCACAATTATCAACAATACCTCTATTTCCTTAAACAATTTATCAAACCTCACACATTGTTTTTCTTGTTCAAAAAATGGCTTACATGATGAATAGTGAAAGTTAATTTTGTGTCTACATTTCATATTTTAAAGTTAGGATTGAGTTTGTCTTAAAAGCTAAAACTTTTACAATATTGCTGAAAGTAATTGCTCATCCGCATAGTGGTTGTTTTAAAACCATACTTTAAAAAGATAAACAAGCTAAAAGTTTTTAAAAAAAATGCTCTACGTCTATAAAATAATGATTGGTCAAAAATTTTTAGTAATAGTGGTGAGGGATGAAAAAGGTAATAGGTTTAAAAAGTCAAGAAAAAAGTAAAAAATAATGGCTGGGCGAATAATGGTGGTAATAATGGTGATCTATTTACATCTCCCCCTTTTTCTGAAACAGAATTTCTGTTTCAGAAAACTTAACACAAAATTGCTCCACCCTCTGTTGTCTTTCCCCTGTCCACTGGGCTGGTCTACCCTGCACAAGCCTCCACTGACACACACCCCATCACTCCATTCATCCACTCACTCTCCCCCTGGGCTGCGCTTCCCTTCCACGATGTTTTCTCCGTTTTCTGTTAAAATGCATGTGGTGGTCAGATCGAGACTGTGCCTGCCTTAGGTTGTCCCGTTGTATTACGTTGGGATCTTACCCGTCTTTGGCTAACCAGCCTATCACACTGAACCACACACAGCGTAGCAGCACTGTTTTATCAACATTCAGTGCCGTAGAGTTCCTGACAGTTAGGGAACGCAACCCCAGGTCTGTCGTACTTTCATAAATTCACACTCTGATGTGTTTACCGTGAAAGCCTGTGCAAGGCACCAAGTACCCATAGTTTATTATAGATTATTACTGTATACATATTTCATTTATTACCATCATTATCACCTTTTCTCTCCCACTGAATTTAGCTTAAATTATTTGCTTTTATGCCACTGCTCTGAAATAGACCCAAAAGAGTGCATGTCAATGAATAATTATTTAGATTTGGCATCTGTACCTTAAAGGTGTACCACAAGGTTAAATTTTTGTCCAGGTTTATTTAATATATATATACATAAATTATAGTGCTGGCTCTGCTTCTCAGACTGCAAACTTTACCATTATGCAGATGAAACAATTTTATAGTGCTTAGCCGATATTGTTCATGCTACAGCCAGAAAATTATGCATTTGTTTTATAGGTGGCATTGTATAAGCATGAAAACTAAATTTATGCTGTTTTCCAGATCTCGTTTTAGTCTAATTTAATACTATACAGAAAGAAAGTAAAGCATATTGAAAGCAAAATAGAAAGCTCATTTTTTCAATACATGTGATTACGTCTCCTTATCAGAAAAATACCAAATTCCCTGTAGCTTGAAATAGATGCAACACTGCGTTTCCTTAAAAAATAATAATAATAATAATAAAAATAAGGTCTTTCCTCACTGGTTTCTGAAATCTACTATCGCTCTTAAGATAATCAAAATATTAGCATAGACGGATATACATGAGATCATAGAGAAATTAGATATTACATCTGTCTTATATAAGTCTGATTCAGCTAGGACTGAACTGAGATCAGTCTGAATAAGAAACGAATATTAAGATAATTAACTAAATCACCTGATAGAAAAAGCTGTGTTTGGAATGGCTCGCTCATTAATTCATTCACTATTAACTATGTAGCATTTCTATTCATTGAACTGGTTATTTAAGAATCAAACAAGAAACCATATTTATTGGTCCTGCTCTGAGGACATCTTACACAGCAGTACTGCATGGCATAGTATATTTTGGAATTTCTAGCATACATCTTCTGTACAATATTATTATAATATAATGTAATTAATAGTGAACTATATGGGGAAAAATATACTGCTGAGTTTCGACAAAGCATTGTAAAAATGGCCAATCCAAATTGCTTAGTATTTCTGCAATAGGAGACGATTCCGAAACAGCCACACACAGTCATTTTTTCATTATTAGCTTTGCTAATAGAATATAGAGTTAGACATATGTCCCTGTTGGGTTAGCGCCCCCAAGATATAGTCCAATACCCAAAATTAAGCTAATTATTTTCCTCAATTCTGTCTCCATAATCCCTGTATTAAACTCTCTAAATTCTCTAATTATTTATCCAGTCACACACCTCTCTGACATTATTCAACAACTTAATTATTTATATTAACACTTCCCCAACCTTGCTTACATTAAAGTACACTGTACTCATGATTGGGTATTCACATTTTCACATTTATTTTTGGAACTGTCTTATAACGTATGCATATGTATATTATATTATATTTCTATTTCACATTAGTCACTGTCATAATAGATGTCATTGCACTTTACTCTGTTAATTATTTAATTATTTATGACCATTAGTAATATCTACTGCACTGCTCCGTGTACAGATAGATCTTTACCTTGTATAGTTAGGTTTTGTATATCCTTATATTTTCTTATATATATATATCTATTTCTATCCATACAAAAACCTTTTCCCCCTGTTCACCTCTGTCCCCCATCTCACAATGTATTACTCTATTTCCCTACTGAACTGATGTTCTATTTTCTATGATATCTCACAAGTGTTAATTCACAAATAACCAACTTCACAGTCGAAAACCAATAGGCTTAACCAACTCCACCTACTTCACCTTGGACTCCTCCCCTGCAGTGGGACTCATCCATTCCTATTTCGTTTACACACAAGAGTTCGTACACTCAACCAATCACACCGCTCACAGGCATGGGCGTGGTAGTGGGGGGAAAAGTGGACCTGACTACCCAGGGCCCGAGTAGGGAGAGGGGCCCATGAAAAATTTTTTTTCGCTCACTTTCCTTTGTTTACTGGCATGGATAGGGGCCATTAACATAGAGGGTGTACAGGGCCCAGAATTTGCTGCTACGCCCCTGCTCACAGGAACCCTGCGCACACACATTTCAGTAGCACTCACTCTGTTTCACACACACTCTAACGCATACGCACACACTTATGTTGCATTCAGTCTGTCTCGCACACACTGTAACGCATACGCACACACTTTTTCAGTCTCACAGTTCCACACACAAGTCTAACACATACGCACACACATTTCATTCGGTGCCGCACACACATTTTATCTCTCCGCCACACAAGGCTGTGTTTCTCTCCGGAAAAACTGGACACGCACACTTTTAATCCCTGTAACAGACACTCGTAGACCCTTTTCTTTTTCTCTCTGTCAGTCGCACATACACAATCACAAAGTCAGACACACTCAGTCCCTGGAATAAGCACACATACACACGCATACTCTCTCACACTTATTGGCCACAGACTCACTTCCCTCAAACTTATAGTTTATACTGCCATGTATACCCCGTTTTATTTGTTTTGTTATTTCTTCCAGCCGAATAAAAATAGAGAAGTAGGTACACGTCTACCCGAACAGGGACAACATCTGTTCTTTTTAACCGAATTAAAATAGAGAAGTAGTGTACAGCGTCTACCCGAGCAGGGACAGCATCTGCTCTTTTTAATCGAATTAAAATAGAGAAGTAGGTACAGCGTCTACCCGAACAGGCACAGCATCTGCTCTTTTCAACCGAATCAAAATAGAGAAGTAGTGTACAGCGTCTACCCGAACAGGCACAGCATCTGCTCTTTTCAACCGATTCAAAATAGAGAAGTAGTGTACAGTGTCTACCCGAGCAGGGACAGCATCTGCTCTTTTTAACCGAATTAAAATAGAGAAGTAGTGTACTTCGTCTACCCGAGCAGGGACAACTTCTGCTCTTTTAAACCGAATAAAAATAGAGGTCAGTAGGTACAGCGTCTACTGTGGCTTTTTGCGAGCGGATCAATATCGAGGTGAGCCTTGCACCTGGCCGTTATCCGAACTTCTCGTCAGAAGCCGGGGGGAGACGCCAGCATCCAATCCTTAACCCTTGATTAGGAACAACATCTAATCTTTTTATAAACCTTTGAGTAGGAACAGCTTCTACTCTTTGTTTTTTCTTTTTTATAAACAGCTCAGTATGCTGTCTGCTTCCCTCCGGACAGCAGCCAGGGCGCCGCTCCACTCAAATTTGAAATAGCCAATATGCAGAATTTGATTAAACAGGCTCTGCTTACCTGGTTTGTTAAGTTCGGCCGTGAGTGGATCAGTGCCGGATGCTGTCCTTCGTCAGACTCGTCGTCGGGTCACCAAATTGTTGTAGAAAAGAAAATGAAAGGTGGGCTACTCCCACCTCTCGTCCGGGGTACAACTCCCCGGCGTGTTCGTTTGATAGAGAGAGTCAGACAGGTGGAGTGAAGCTGAAAGCAAACCAAGTATTTATTACAAAGTACTGAATATTCAGGAGAACCAATACATATAAGACAGTGTTACAGCCGTCTCAGTAAGAGTTCTGACCCCCTCTGATCTGACTCCATGTTTTATACCCAAAATGACGTAAGCCTGTTGATGAGGCGTTGTTAAAATCATCTCATGTTAGCATGCACGTGTCTGACTGGACCACTAGTGTTTGACCTTGACTGTGTTCTTCCATCCTGGCACTATCTGTGTGTGTGCGTCACCCCCCGCTTTGAAGCAGAGGTTTTTTAGGGAGGCACTCAATCACCAAAAGGCTGCTTTGATCTAATAGCCTTTTTGTAGCAAATTAGCCCCGTACCAGTCGAATTGATGACCGTTAGTTAGGGTCATGCAGTAAAACAAAATACTTCAAGCCTGAGCTACATCTCATATGTTATATGTTAATGTGGGTTAATCTGTCATATAATAAAGTCTGTGTTAGTCACATGCCATATCAAACAATGTTTTACTATATGTGTAAAGGATATATTGTGATTATTGGTTAATCTTTTATATAAATGCGTGTAAAATACACTGTGAGTAAAAATGATCAAATATAATGTGAGTATTGGTTAATGCCTATAAAATACAAGGTTTCACACAATGATTATGTAAATACAGATACTAAGATAAGTAATCATAATTGAAAGATATTTGTCAATACACTTAAGGTAAAATAAACAGTTACTCTTCAGTAACCTTGTGCTGCATATTGGGTATTGTTGATTAAGGAGCTAATATAGGTGTGGTTTCGGGTTAGTGTTGAGGTGTTAATTACAGGGGTGTGGCTTACAGCCTGCATTTGTAGATAAATAAAGTGTGCATCCAGTACTAGTTTAATAACACTGTAATTTGCATTCAGTCAGTACACATAACTTTCAGAAGGTCTAGAATAATGTTTACCCTCCTCACAAAACAGGGTTTGTATGCTGACATGTATTTCAGGACTATTCATTCATCTTATTTTTTTTCCCTAGAATGAGTGAGGAAAAGAAAAAAAGATCAAGGCAATATCTAAGGTCCTGGAGGTCAGCTAGACGTGTGCTCAGAAAGATATCTGAGTGTCAGACAGAACAGCCAACTATGAATTATGATCATGAAGAAACGATTTCAGAATATGAGAGTGATCTTAGTGATACCTCTAGTTATATGGAGGACACTGAAGATAGTCCACCCCTTCAGCCTGCTGGAGGATCATCCACATGGGAAGACGCAAATCTGGAGGATGACATGTACCTTGAAGACAATAAATGTGAAGAATCAGACCAGGAAGAATATTTGGGATGTTCATCACTAGCAACTGACCTAGCAACTTGGGCTTCAGCTTACCAGGTTAAGAACAACGCCCTTGACAAGCTGTTGAAGGTTCTTCAAACACATGGCCACACAGAACTCCCCTCTTCAGCACGTAGTCTACTTAAGACACCAAGGCAGCTAGCAAAAAAGCAGAAATCTGGCATAGAATACTTTCATTATACACTGCATCAGAAGTTGACAGAGACCCTGGAGAAGTACCCTCCTGAACATCTGTCGGACACAATCAACCTGTCTTTTAATGTTGATGGACTGCCATTGTTCAAGAGCTCAGCAAGAATTATGTGGCCTGTTCTGTGTGCTGTCCACCTCAATCCCATAACTGTTTTCCCCACAACACTAACATGTGGAAAAAATCGTCCACACAATCTTGATTTCCTGGATGACATGATCACAGACCTCAAAGAACTGTTAAGTGGCGGCCTTCAATACAAGGGAAGAGCGTTGCAAATCAACATTCTTTGCATTGTCTGTGATGCTCCAGCGAAAGCCTTTATTCGCAACACAAAGCTGTGCTCTGGTTATTATGGCTGTGATAAATGTGACCAAAAAGGCGAGTGGCTTAAAAGGGTCACATATCAGCAGACAGATGACCTCACCTTACGCACAGATGCCTCTTTTAGGAACCAAATTCAGCCACAGCATCACAACGGAAATACACCACTGGTCAGTTTGCCCATTGATATGGTGAGAAGTTTTCCTGTTGATTACATGCATCAAGCCTGCCTAGGAGTCATGAAAAAACTTCTGCACATGTGGAGCAGGGGAGAGAAAGGTTTCAGGATGTCTTCTGTCCAAATAGAAGAAGTGAGCAGTAGGCTTGCGCACATAAAAAGTGAAATCCCCTCCATCTTTTCCCGCACTCCTCGAGGCCTAAATGAGCTTGAGAGATGGAAAGCAACAGAGTTCAGGCAGTTCATGCTGTACACAGGAAAGATAGTGTTAAAAGGAATATTGAAGAGAGACCTGTACCTCCATTTCCTTACATTCAGTGTGGCAATGTGCATCCTAGTTTGTCCCTCACTTATCAAACAGTACGCAGTGTACGCACAAAACCTCCTTCAGTACTTTGTCAGCAGAGGGAGGGAGCTTTATGGAAGAGAATTTCTGGTGTACAACACTCACTCTTTGCTTCATATTACGGAAGATGCTGTGTTATTCAATGGGCTGGACAACTGCAGTGCTTTCAAATTTGAAACATACCTGCATACCTTGAAGAGAATGGTACGTAGCGGAACACACCCCCTCACACAGATTGCCAACCGTATTGAGGAAAGAAAGTCAGCACCAATCCATGACCTTGTAGCAAAAAAAACAAGAAGCATTAAGGACAGAGCACACTTGCTTGAAGGTGAGGAATGTTGCGAAGTTATAGATGAGATGGAGAAAGATGGAAAGGTCCTTTGTCGAGTGTACCATCATCCTGCACCCCTCTTCATGGAGCCATGCACCTCGTTTCTCATTGGGGCTTTCAGCTTCAAAGAAAATACCACTACAATGAAATGGATCACCTGTGATAAAATTGAGAAGAGAGCCATCAGGCTTCACATAGAAGACAAATCTATATTTATGGGCATATTACATCAAGTGTAAACAAAATATGCCATTAAGATTAGATGGAGATAAGGCACCAATTCAACATTTAAAGAATATGTAAGTAATTTTAATTAAATCAAGGAACTTTTTAAGCCTTAAAGGGTTAAAATGCATATTAGATACCAAGACACCATGTCTGGAAATGTCACTTTTATTATTTGGTATATTCAATTAGAAGATCATGCCTGAATATTATGCCTATTTTGACTTCTATGGTTACATTATCTGACAATAGCAGTCCTGCAGTCAGATAATAAATGCTGGTGAAGGGATAGTGAATGTCAGAACAGGCATCATACACACCTAAAAAGTATTTGACAATTAAAAGAAAAAACATTTTGAATAGGATATACATTATTTTTGCCATGTGAGTGTACTGCTATGCATTGCAAAATGTCTCTGATTATCTCTTAAAGTTGTATTAAAATGAACATGTACTGTCTTTTCTACAGAATGTACTACATTGTGGAATTTACTGAGGAAAATCTGGTTGGCATTGTGGCTCAGTGCTGGACCTATGAAGAAAATGGGGTATGACAAATATTTGTAATCATTATAACTGTTATATTGTTTATTGTTATTAATATCACAGAAATACAATTACTGTAGCTGTGTGCATGCTGCATGTATTTCAGCAACAGTACAGTTACTGGCCGCCAAATAACCCAACCAAAAGAGCAAAAAAGGAGGAGACTCCTGATGAAGACAACTGGATTTCCAGGAAAATCAGAGTCTTTGCCACCACAGGTAAAGCTGAGCTTCCAATCATGCACACACTGTATGAGAAGTGAGAGAATACACATTATTTGGTAAATTTACTGTACAAATGTTTGCTGTTCAAATGTTTGAATATCTATGGCATTCTTCAGTAAATAAAAAGCTTTTATTAGAAGATGGAAATAAAAACTTTATTTCCTTGATCCTGACAGAAGCTGCAATGAGCAGTTGTACAATAAAGACTTTTTAATAAAATGTTGACTGCAGTGGATATTCAATTTTACATTACATATTACTGTAATTTATTAGATTCAAAATGACTGATAAAACCTTTCAAACAGATTTATACAGAGAGAATTATTATACAATTACACTTTTATTTACAATTACATTTTTTTATTATATAATTAAACAGTGGCTTGTATGATCAGTGGAGCTGACAAAATAGATAGCGAGGTGGAGGTGGTCATAACATTCTTATGAGTGTCTAATTCAGTGTTTCTCAACCAGGGTGCCGCGGCACCCTGGGGTGCCGTCTGGCTTCATCGGGGGTGCCGTCAAAATATTGCGCCTCACGTGCAGAGTCAGCTCGTGTCGCGGTGTGTCCCAATTCACAGGCAGCATACTCTGAAGGATGCGACCCACAGAGGCGGTGTATTACTGCGCAGCTGTGACGCAATCTGTCTTCGAATACAGCCTCTGAAGGATGCAGCCCCTAAATTGGGACACACTGTAAAGTTTTTGTCCCCCACGCGATGCACGCGCTATTTTATTTCATATTCTGCCAGCAACACCCCTCGTTCTCACCTGAAGTACTGCGCCAGCACCCCCCCCCCTCCCCCCCCCCCCGTTCTCACCTGAAGTACTGCGCCCCCACCCCCCGTAAAGTGGGGTGCCGTGACACCTCGCATATATTTAAAGGGTGTCGTGACAGAAAAAAGGTTGAGAAACGCTGGTCTAATTATTGTTACCATTTGACATTCAGGTAACTTTGAAAGAGCCCTCAAATGGAGCAGAACAGCAGAGTACAAATCCACTTTTGATACCGAAGAAGAAACTGTACCATCAAAAAGGCCAACAAAAAGACCCCTGAAATATTATGACAGCAGTGAAGGTAGGCAGCAACTTACCAGAAATTACACACTGGATATACTGTATATCTAAGTGCTGCTGAAATGAAATGAAACAGAAAAAAATGGGTCAGTGTCATATCATTCACAATTGTTAGTTAACAGCACATTTATGCACTACTTTTTTTTTTTTTTAGATGAGAGAACTTTGCAAACAAAGGATAATAGGGAGTCTTTGACTAAGAAAAAAACAAAAGGTATATATGATAGTTTAGTAAAACTATATATCAATCAATGGCTCAAAACAACGTTTAATAGCGTATGCCCTATTTAGATGGACCTGTTCCTCAACTCAAGGCAACTGTGGAAATCCCAAAAGACAACATGGCTAAAGGTGAGGTAGTAATATTTTTCAGCATCCATACTAAATTGTACCATCAAATATCAAGAAGAACAGTGTATTTAAATGTTGAACATTGTCCTTTTCATGATATACTTTTTAATTTATGTTTCAAGCAGTTGCACAAAAACAAGCGAAGCTTCCAGCACCCCCCAATCTCCATCCAATATGTAGAAAAAAAAAGAAGTCGTAAAAAAAGTCGTAAGTCATTTCAGAATCATAATGTGCTACAGATTGTTTTTTTTTTCCGGGACATTTGAATGTTTTCCCAGATTTAACAAAGTCACTGAAATCAGGATGATATTAAGCTGATCATTTGAAGTCTGGGCCAATTTTAAAAAGCGTATTAGCGTTTTAGTAGGAGTGCCAATCTAAACCATGTTTTAGTTATGATGATTCTACTGACAAACAGTTTCTAGAACAGTATTCACACTCCAAGATAATTTGTGAATATGGGCCCAGACTTCAACTAATTAGCATCTGTTGCTTATCATTAAAAGTTGCCTACTGTATGTTAATATCTTGCTTGCAGACAATGATGAACTGCCCAAAACTCCATGACTAGAGATCAAGACTCGCTGCATGGTAAAAAGTAAAAAATGTTAAAATGCTTACTTTAAATTAGTGGCATGCCCAAAGGATCTTGTATTAGCACTTTATGTATGACATGATTTAGACAATGGACCATCATGGAGAAAAAATACTTTGGAGTCTCCAGTACAAAGAAGATTTCAAGGTATTATGAACTCACTACAAAAGAAAAGCATTTTAATGTGACTGTTCCAAAAGCAGACTCTGAACACCCTCAGATCACAATATTTGGGGAGAAAAAAAAAAAGATATAAATACAAAGAGAAATAATTCACACCTTAAGTTATGTGGATTCTTAATTTCAGATACACTTCAGGTTCTCCTTCAAAAAGTTGAGACCCTAGAGCAAATCAACGGGAGATGCTACTACTTTTGCGCAGAAGCCAGGGGAGACAAAGGGATGAGGAGTCCACTGTAGAGCTGAATGTGGCACAAAGCACACAAGACCTCCTAAACTTAGAACACCAACTGAAAGAGACAGATTTCAGAAAGAAAGTGTGAGTGTTTAATTCATGTTTAAATGTTTACTTACTTATATGGCCATTGAATATAATGTTAAATATGCAGAACAATAGATGAACTAGTTACAGACCTGGCCCACATGCACCACATTCTTCTGGCCCGATTGTGGTTTGGAATGACTTGCCAATTCTGGCACCAACTAACATCTGCCATTCTCTAGCCGGATTAGAAACAATTGGCCCAGTTATAGCCCAGATGAAAAACCACAACAATGCCATACATCTATGACATGTTTAAGTAATAGAATACAATAAATAACGTCAAGCTATAACTTAAGAATTTTAGTGCAATTCACTTTAAGCACTTATTTACTAACCAATTACCGAATATTTTAAAATAACTGAAACACATTAATTATTTCATCTTTTTTATTTAATACATACACATTTAAATGAAGATGCACCTAGACTTATGAAATGTAAATGTGATCAATTCTAAGTTTAAAAAAATTACTTTAAAACGATGTGTGTAAAATGACAAGATGTCAATAAAAATACAGGTACAATATATGAATAAAACAAGAACAATCACATTCAGATAAGTGTTATTTACAAATAAAACTATTATATAAAATATAAAACAATAAAATATAAAACTATTGCTAAAGTATATTCATTTGTTTAAGAAGAACAGCTGCATGGTTCGGAATAAGGAAATATATTTAGTTACATTGTTTAAATTGATATAAAGGGGGTCACTTATGAAGCTATTTCTCCTGGATCCAGTACTGAATTTCTAGTACAGGAGTCGAATTTTGTGTAAAAAAAAAAAACAAAAACACAAATAAGCTAACTGCAGAAATAGCCATCTAGCCATTAAAATGCTCCGTTCCACTGTAAATTGTATGGTGCCGCGTTAAAAGAGAAAGAAGACATATTCTAAAGTTAAGTGTTTTTCATTGGACAGCGAAAATATAAACATTTTATAAATTCCAGATTACACCAGCAAACATAATCACTGTAAAGTGGAAAAATGGCGGGTAACATTGCTAACTTGTAGGCACTTCTAACACTTTTCACCAATTATTAGTCACATAAACTATATTTAACTTAAAAAAAAAAGCATGTTTTACTTATATATAAAAATATATATAAAAAATATTTACTTACCATATGAAGTTGGCTTCACTTGTTTGTCCTGTTCAGGACCGTTGGTGGTGCTGGTCTGCCCAAGCAGGATCAGACCGGTTCAAACTGTCTCATTCAGACCTGTTCTCACTGCCCCGCCCCGCCCCCTACACGCCCCGCCCTTGTCTATTTAAAATGTCTATTGCAAGCAACAGATTCATTTAGCCAGACCTTCCAGACCAGCTTAATGCCGGAATCGGGCCAGACTTAAAGTGCACTAGTGAGATCACTGGTGCAGGTGGGGTTCCAGTAGACCTGTAAAAAGAAAAGAGAATGTTAATGTATTGTATAATGTCTTTCTGTGATTGTACGTACCTGTATTATCCTAAGATTTAAGTTTTCTATAAATAACTGTTTCTGTGATCTTAAGAGTTTGAGGGACTGTGCTATTGACTAGGTAAGTCATATTGTATGGTTTAGCATAATGGTTGCTTTAATCCACTTATTCCAGGCAATCCTGAGCTAAAGTGTGAATTAGTGTAAAGTATTGTTTTTTGTTTGTTTTGTGTATATAATGAACTGTAATAACGGGAAAAGTATGCCTTGTGTGGCTCAAAAATAAACCAATAAATAAAGCAATTAGCGAGTCTCTTGACATTCTTATTAAGAACCAGGTTTGTAAGATAGCAATGAGCATCGAGACACGCCTTCCGCAGGGTCTACGATAGGGCCCATAGACCGATAAATAGATACTAAACTATTATACAATGATTAATCGCCTCTATGAATCTATGAAATTACCAGGTTACCTACATTTATACTTAGTAATTCTTTTTTACAGATTCACCACCTAAGCCTTATTGGTGGGGCCAATCCAGGAGTGTGTGTCCGGAGAGTGATGCGGGCAGTTGCAACAAATGTTGTCTGGAGCCACTACAGCCTTAAAGGAAAGAGAGAGAAGCTACCCCTGATTGGCACCACCGTGTGCAATGTGATCAAACGTGAGTCTAAATTGTTTCAGTGTAGAAATAAAAGCATGTTAGACATACTGCTCTGACAAAACCCCATTAGACAGATTAGACAGTATTGCTTTTTCTGAGCAATAATCACTCAGAAAATTATTGTCTAATTTCTTTTGCTGCCTTTAATTACTCAGAACAATAGTATTAATTACCTAGATAAGAAACTATGTATTAAACAATGTTTTTCCCCATTTCATTGCAGAAGCGATCATGAGATGGAAATCAGGAATAGGAGAAAAGGAAACAGAGAGTCTTATTGCTGAGACTTTAAAACACGCGCCTGCACAGATAAAAAAACAAGTTCAGGTAATGACATTTAAAAGAGCAAAAAAGTTAAATCAGTATGTGAAATTTAAAGAAGACATGGCTTTGGATAATTTGTCTAGCAAAACTGTGATGTAAGCCTAAATGTGTATTCACAAATATGTGGAAGCCTGCTTATATTAAAAAACATACATTTATTCAGAGAATGTGAGAATGCATGTAGTAACCACATATTAATTCACTTACCCTTGGGTACATTTATTATTTTATTTTATGTTTTAATGTAACATAAAGAAAAAGACAAAACTACTTTTAGTGTTAACTACAACTACATATTACCTACACCAGCATAATGTCAGAGCAGACATGGAAATTTATCATTTAATATGTTACAGCACTACAGAAATTTAAAATAAAAATAATACTTACCTTTTTTTCTCGTAACAGCCACGTCTCCCGCTGACAGATGAAATGTTGGGGCTTTCAGAATTGGAAGATTAACCTGGTTTGCAGCAGCAGTGGCATCTGTTTGTTTGTTTTGGAAATTATCATTATTGTTATTATTATTATTATTATTATTATTATAAGTAGTATATTATAAGGTGTATCAGCAGCACTAGTAGTAGGAGTAGTAGTAGCAGCAGCAGCACTAGTAGTTGAAGTAGTAGCAGCAGCACTAGTAGTAGTAGTAGCAGCAGCAGCACTAGTAGTAGTAGTAGCAGCAGCAGCACTAGTAGGAGGAGGAGTAGTAGCAGCAGCACTAGTAGTAGTAGTAGCAGCAGCAGCACTAGTAGTAGTA
Source organism: Astyanax mexicanus (assembly GCF_023375975.1). Classification (NCBI taxonomy): domain Eukaryota; kingdom Metazoa; phylum Chordata; class Actinopteri; order Characiformes; family Acestrorhamphidae; genus Astyanax; species Astyanax mexicanus. The sequence continues at coordinate 3,744,255 of NC_064411.1, forward strand.
GTAGTAGCAGCAGCACTAGTAGTAGAAGTAGCAGCAGCAGCACTAGTAGTAGTAGTAGTAGTAGCAACAGCAGCACTAGTAGTAGTAGTAGCAGCAGCAGCACTAGTAGTAGTAGTAGCAGCAGCACTAGTAGTAGGAGTAGTAGCAGCAGCACTAGTAGTAGTAGTAGGAGTAGTAGCAGCAGCACTTGTAGTAGGAGTAGTAGCAGCACTAGTAGTAGTAGCAGCAGCAGTAGTAGTAGTAGTAGCACCAGCACTAGTAGTAGGAGTAGTAGTAGCAGCAGCAGCAGCAGTAGTAGTAGTAGCAGCAGCAGCACTAGTAGTAGTAGCAGCAGCACTAGTAGTAGTAGGAGGAGTAGTAGTAGCAGCAGCACTAGTAGTAGTAGTAGTAGCAGCAGCACTAGTAGTAGTAGTAGGAGTAGTAGCAGCAGCACTAGTAGTAGTAGTAGGAGTAGTAGCAGCAGCACTTGTAGTAGGAGTAGTAGCAGCACTAGTAGTAGTAGCAGCAGCAGCAGCAGTAGTAGTAGTAGTAGCACCAGCACTAGTAGTAGGAGTAGTAGTAGCAGCAGCAGTAGTAGTAGCTACAGCACTAGTACTAGTAGTAGTAGTAGTAGTATAGTAGTAGTATTGATTTGTTAATGTGTTATGTTATTAATCCTGTGTTTGCTAATAAAGTTATTGTATTTTGATTAAATTTGAGCCTTGATTAATTAAAATAAGAAACCACCACTTCATAATTTACTACATAAAATAAATCAGGACAAGTTGGGTCCAGAATCTTAATTAAATAACTAGATATACATGGATTTGGGCATATGAGGACTATCTAGTAGTCCGCCCTAATAAAGAAGCAATAATAATGAAGGTTACCTACCCATTACCAACTGACAACTATTAGCCGACGTTCCTACAACGTGGTCACAACGTGCTGGGACCGTCAAGAGTTACGTTGCCACAACGAATCCGGGGCTGTATTCGGAATGGCATACTACATGCTACTTGCGTACTAAATCTGCCTAAAGCTAGTATGCAGTACGCAGTATGCGACCAAACTGCAGATCTGTAGTGCACTACAGGTACCCGGATGGTCTACTACTCCGCTCCGATTTCGCAGTGTGCATGGGGACCTATCTTCGTGGTGTACTGCATCCCAACATGCATTGCGGCTTGCTTCAGAAAAAAAACAGGATGGCGGCTGGTGCGAGCGATGAAGCGCAGAACAGGGGGAACTCCGAGTATAAATGTGAGCATATTTATTTAGATGGGGTTACGTTTTCTTCTGATTTAGGCTTATAAAGTTGAAATGAAGAGATAAAACATTTAATAATAAGCTAATAATATTAATATATGCTCTTTTAAGCTGAAATAGCCGACGGTTAGCGGGTAGCCGACAGCTAGGCTAAAGGTAACTGAAGTTGAATTGGTAGGGATATAGCAGCAGTAGCAGCAGCAGCAAGCTAGCTAGCAAGAGCCTCTAAAATGTTTATATATTAACTAATGTTTTACTATTTTGTTAGAAATATTCGTTAGGTAATTGCAATGTATGTTTTAAAGGGACTGATGAGGACACGGCCGAGTTGATTGCGTGGCGTTCAGCCAACGAAGGGCTGTTTACCGGCAGGTGCAATGCTGCTCAAAAGGGATTTGAGTAAGTTTATTTTTGTAATGTTGCGCCAAAATACCATGAAGATTGCAAGCCCAAAAACTGTGCAGATTTACTTATGTTTAAATCCACATTATAAGACTATTCTCTGTAGTTTATTACTGCATGTTTTGTTTTAGTTTTTTATTAAAATCAATATTGTCAAGGCCATAGATCATATAATGCAGTTATTGTTGTTTTGCTGTTCTGCTATTTTTCAGGGAATTCATCAGAATGCGTGGCCTGACCGGATCCATAGATCCAATGAAAATTAAAAGAAAATGGGAGAATTTAAAACAAAAGTACAAGGTGAGTTGTAAGTGGTCTAATGTGTCTCGTTACTTTATTTGATCAAAATGTCAGTTTCTTGTCAAACATAGTATCCATGCAGAGTAACAGTATGTGAGTTAAATAAATGTCTCAATTTATGTTTTAGTGGTTAGGGTGATATTCAGTTTAGGCATATTTTTTGTAGGAGTTGAAGGCCCCCAGGACTGGGGTTAGCACAGAGGGAGGAGAAGCCACTGCAGCATCCTGGAGGTGGTATGGTTTAATGGATGAGGCACTACAGCGGAGGCCTTCTATAAATCCTCCACTTGTAGTGGACTCATCCGCCCAGGATGTTGTAGTGGCTTCCTCTCCCTCGGTGCCCCTGAGACAGTCCCCAACACCTCCATCAAAAAGGAGAAGGGAGACAGAGTTGCTGTCTTTCCTGAAGGCGATGCAGGACAGGGATGAGGAGCGAGAGAGGGCTTGTCTGGAGAGAGAGGAAAGGAAAGAGAGAGAGGCACTGGAAAGGGAGAACAGAAAAGAAAGAGAGCGTCTTGAAAGAGAAGAGAGGAAGGAGAAAGAATGGCAAGAGCGAGAGGAACGGAGAGAGAGAGAGAGGAGGGAGTGGGAGGAAAGAAGAGAAAGGGAGAGTGCAGCAAGGGAAAATAAGCTGCTTGATGTTCTTAAACTTTTATTAGAGAAGAAATAAATTGATACTTGTTTCACATCTTGTCTTGGTCATTGAAATAGCCGATAATGAAAAAATGACCCTTACTTTGTTGCTTGCAGAGAGAGACAGATAGCACACTTAAATCACAGGGAAAGTTTAGTTTGCATTAGCCCAAGGTGCATACATGGCAAATAAATAAATATAGCAAATAAAATCTCATCATTTTACACAGGTATATATAGGCTCTACTGTATAGCTATATCTATATTTGCAAACTGTAAGTGTGGCAAAGTGTCAGTTCACTGTAAACATTGTAGCATATGTATGACAGGATAAGTGCTGTAGGCAGCGTTAAATATGGATATTAATTTATAAATATTAAGTGTTTAAAGTTAATTGGTACTTTACAATGTCCCAGCAGAGTGAAGATGAGCAAAGTGATTTGCTGTGGGTAGCAATGATCACCGTTCTTTGCTGCAGCGGGACTAAATGAGTCTGTTGCATTGTTGTCTTTCTGGAAGATTGTGGAGAAGGTGTAATGTTTTGTGCGGGATAACGGTAAGTGTTGGCATTTTCCTTTTATCCAAAACATCAAAACTGTCAAGTGAGCAGCCCGAACTGAACAAGCCTTCCTAATCGGTTTGTTTAGCTTATTTACATGCAGACATTACATTTCTGTCAAATTGGATGTACTAATGTATGTACAGCAAAGATGGCTCATTTCCAAAAGTTATGTTCTTAAACATCCACATGACCTTCAGAGGAAAGTAATCTAAATTCGAATCTGCCATACTTATTACTTTAAATTTTAAACATACTATAACACTTCGATGTCATTACAAAGTATAAGAAGTTCTCTGGAACAATTGACAAAGGGACAGGAAGTAAGTTAAGCACAAAACACAGATGTGTGTGTCATATTTTTACTAATGTAACATTCTCCTTTATGCAGGACATTTAAAACGCCAGTTATTTATTTACAGTTGAAACCATTTGAACCTAAATCATATGTATATAAATAGTATTAATTGAGGTAAAAGAAAAAAACAGATTGCAGTATATTGAATAGATTGATGACATATTTAACCAGTTAATCAAACAAAACAACTAATCACTGAAATAACTTATTTGAATATTCCCCTTTTAATAATCATGTTCCCGTAGGGCTGAGATGGCAGCACCTGGGGCTGACACAGCAGCGGCCAGTCTGTCCCGAAGACCGTCTCCAGGTTGTGCTGCAGAAGTGTGTTCCTCAGCCTCTGCTTCCCCAGGCTCCTCTTCTGGTTCACCCTCTGCTGACTCTACAATGTCACCATTGGAAAGGCACAGGTTGTGCAGAAATGCACAGCAGGACACCACCACTGGTGCAAACGTGAACTTCACCTGAAAATAAGGCAAGTTTTTTGTCTGATTTTAGTAGTTATAGGTTATAATAGTTCCAGATAGTAATTTACTAAATGTTTTTCTCTAAACTGCTGCATTATTTGATTTACCTCAAGAGCCTTGAAAAAGATGGATTGCCATCGGGTCTTCATCATCCCGAATGACCTCTCCACCACCGATCTGGCTTTGGACAAGTGCCTGTTGTACCTGGCTTGTACTGGGTTCTGCACTGGCTCTCTAAAAGGAGTCATTAGGCAGATGGGGGACGACAGGCATGGATAACCTCCATCGCCCAGGATGCACCAGCCTGGTGGAGGGTAGAGCTGCTGCACATAGACAGAACTCAGCTTTAGCACCCGAGCATCATGGACTGAACCAGGTACGCCCGAAAACACATTCAGAAAGCGGCCACTGTGGTCACAGATGGCTTGTAGCTGTATAGAGTAAAAAAGTTTGCGATTAAAATAATCTTCCTTGAATTCCCCAGGAGGCTTAATCCGAATGTGGCTGCCATCTATGCTGCCAACCACATGATGGAAAGCTGGAGACCCTGCAAGGCGGCAGAAGCCAGCACCAATTGCTTCAAGTTCTTCAGGGGATGGAAAATTAACTACTCTTTTGAAGACGGCCATTATGCATTCTGCAGTGCAATGGACTACATCATAGACTGTAGTTTGGGGAACATCAAAGGCCTCAGAAACCACACGGTATGATGTGGCACTAGCAAGCCAGTAAAGAAAAATGCCTACTTCTAGTGCTTTTCCCCAACCATGGTCGTGCTGCCCCTCAAGTGTGTGAACAAGTGTGTTGGCACTTTCTCTGGACAGGCGAAAGTCTTTCTTGAGCTCTCCCTCACCAAAGTACTCCTGGAGTATTGGGGTGCTCATATTCAACTGGCAATATGGTAGCCTGCAGTCAGCCTTGAAGGAAAATATAAGCACATTCATGTTAGCATATTTCTACTTTCCGGACTCAAATGCAGTCTGCACATTTTGTGTAACACATTATTTACTAAGTTCATTAAATATGTACTTTAATGTATTAAACACATTCTGGTATGTACAAGTGAAACACAATCGTTTTGGTTTAAAAGACACTTTTAGCAAACGAGGGAGTTTAAACACAATACTGGGGAGATTTCATTTCTTTTAAAGGAGACTCTGGTGTAAAATTGACATTTGGTCACTGCATTATATGATGCAGCAATTTTGTGCAGTGTGTCCAAACAGGCTTTAGACTGGGTGATACAGGGCACCTGTGTTTTTGCCCCGGCTGATAAACCGCTTTTTACACTGTTATGCAGGCTCAAAGTAGCTCCACACCTCAGTGGAGGCACTTTGAGCCTGGAGAATGGTGTAAAAAGCGGTTTATCTGCAGGCGTAAGGCATGCCCCTTTTCACCTAGTTTATAGCCTGTTTGGACAAACTGCACAACATTGCTGCATCATATAATGCAGTGACCAAATGTCAATTTTACACCAGAGTCTCCTTTAAAAGAAATGAAATCTCCCCAGTATTGTGTTTAAACTCCCTAGGTTGCTAAAAGTGGCTTTTAAACCAAAAAGATTGTGTTTTTCACTTGTACATACCAGAATGTGTTTAATATTGGATTTTACATTAAATTACATATTTAATGGATTAATGAATTTGAATACAAAGTAAAAAAAATTTACTTATGCTGTGTGTTTCATTTCTTTTATTGCAGTGATTGTTTAAATATGAATGAGAGTTGGTAAAAATGTTCTCTTCTTGTTGGTATTTACATGGATGAAAATAATTAATTAATTAAATAAACACGAAAACATAATTAAATATAACTGGGACATACTTGGGTTGAGGGGCTGCTGCTAAATGTTTGTCTGAAAACATAATTAAATATAACTGGGACATACTTGGGTTGAGGGGCTGCTGCTAAATGTTTGTCTGAAAACATAATTAAATATAACTGGGACATACTTGGGTTGAGGGGCTGCTGCTAAATGTTTGTTATAATTATGTTAACTGCACTTACACTGAACTCCAAAATAAAAGCAGCAATTGCTGTTTTGGACAGCAGTGCAGATCTCCTTGTTGTCCTCTTCCTCCTTGCAGAGTTTTTGGCTTTAATAATGGAAAGGTAGGACATTTTTTCACGTTCTTTCTGTTTACAATTCACGTCAGCGTTCTAGGTAAATGCGCCTTAACCGGTCATGTGGCTGTGTTGTGTCACATGACCTTGTAGTGCGCTACCGTTAAAAGGTTAAAAGTGTTGCGTACTGCATACTGGGCAGTGTGTAGCATGCAGTACATACTAGTGCAGTATGCAGTACGCAGTATAGTAGTATGCCATTCCGAATACAGCCCGGGACTTTCACTTTTCCGGTTGTCACAACGTAAGCGGTTACGTTGCTGTGACGAAATTTTGGTCACCAAGTTACGTCGCGCGCACGTAACGACAACGTTATTTGGTTAGCTGGGGACACTCCTAAAACGTCTCTCTCTCAGAAAAGCATCTGAAAAGTTCTGCTCAGGTTTATACAGGAAAGATCTCTGAGTAAATGCTCCATGTTAGCCTAGTTCAGCTTCATCTTCATCCATAATCTCCACAAACATCAAGCTCTTTTACGCTAGCTCTGTAACTGGGCTCTTAAACCAACCAACCTCGTGACGTCACCAGTGCTGCACGGGCAACATGGCGGCGCCCTAGCTCAAACATAACAAACATAAATATATTATAATTTAGTGTGTAAATCCCCCACCCCCCCCCCCCACTGAAATGTTTCATGTCCCCTTTAAATATGTGGGCCCACTCTAAAGAATACACTCATAAAGAACAGAATTATAGATGAAATGAACAGAACTAAACGGTGCAGGTCTGGTTCGGAGCTTAATGTCCGCTTTACTCTAACGAGCAGAAATAAGAGTTTCAGATTTACCTCAGATTCAGTGAATATGAGCGGGAGCAGAGCGCGGGGTCCTGCAGCACGGAGCGTTTTCCCTCAGAGGAACTCTGATCCACGCGGGGACTCAGAGCGCTCTCTGGTTAGCAGTGTTAGCGGTCCTGGTGTTCAGTGGAGGCGGAGAGAGCGCGAGTCAGTCCGGGGAACAGTCTGTCGGAGCGGCGCTGCAGCGGAGAGTTCACGGCTAGCGCAGAGCAGCTAATACACGAGGCTAAACACAGCTAGCCGAGCTGGCTAAGCTAACAGTGCTAACAGAACTTTACTTATAGAGAGATTATCCCAGCTTTATCCACCAGCTCACTCTCAGTGTGGACTTCAGTGTCCTTAAAATTACCGGTTAGTTTAATTAATACTGATTATTAGTGAATTTAGTTCAGCCTGTGAGGAACTTTTTCCTCCTCGCCTCTCCCGCGCTGCTACTCCCGCATCTCCGCTGTTCTCTCTCGTCCCGTGGGCGGGCCTGTTCCAATCCTCTACTCCACCCTCACCTGTACACTTCTCCCTCAGTAGATCCCTTAATCACTTTTAGGTAACCTTCTGGCATTAACACAGAAAATACATGAAATATGTAATCTGTGCGGCTTTTGTTTTCTTTTTAAACTATTTACACAAACACAATGACTATTTTGAGCCTGTGAGTACGTTTTTAAACCATTACTATGAATTTATATTATTTTATTTATTATTGTATTTATAAGTGTAGCTATTTAAGAACTAGGGAGTTTTACATATTTTAGCCGGGCTACATGAGAATATGCGAGAGGGGTGTATCCCATAGTGAGATACCGAATGAAAGCTTGAAAGAGAACACAAATTACATTTAGAAAAAAAAATTGCAAGAAATAAAACAAATTTACCAGACGTGAAACACTGTTACTAGTACTGAAACATTTACAATGGTCAGTAAAAAAAAAGCAACTGCTTTGTTTGTAAATTTAGCTAGGCTAGCTACAAATAATAATGGTCAGTTAAACAACAAATGTTTTATTTGGATATTTAGCTAAGCTAGCTATCAATAATAATGGTCAGTAAAACAGGAAATACTTTGTTTGGACATTTAGCTAGACTAGATACAGATTAAAAAATGGTCAATAAATCAAATGTAGATTTTGGTAACTAAGTGTAATTGGTCAATGGCTATGCTCTTCAAAAAACAGAACAACACAAACCACAAGCATTCACAATTACAAAAAAAACATATGAATACACGTTAAACACACATGCTACTCTACCATTGGAAGTAATTGTATATCTAACCCTTTAAAGCCTGAACCATTAAATCAATTTCTTTCTGAAATTCAAATGTGAAAATGCCTAATATGTTTCATTTCAACCCAAATCCATTTCACACTGGACTATATTTAACAAATAATAACATAAGATCATCTCAGGCCTATAGGTTTCATGTCAAACATATGTTGAGAGAACACAATGAGATTGCAGATCTGCAATATAAAAGCCGTTTATAAAACCATAGAGATGAGTAAATATAGAGGTGAAGCAACACAAACATAATTGTTGGTACTGGATAAAAAATATTAAGAAACTTGATGATTTGGATATTCTTAGTAAATTTGGAGGATAAAAAAACTTCAACAACATATAATACTCAATAAGGGAATGATAAGAGAGTATAAAACTTGAGTATTAAAACGCTACCAAATATCCCTCTATATCCCTCTATGCTAACAGATTTTTAATCAGACTGAACCATAGACAAATGAGAACACCATCAGAGGGAGTGAAGGAGCCCGCAACCTTACAGCGCTACACATGTCTGGAGGGGGTTGATTTCAGTATGGGAACTACAGCTGGAGCGTTTTATTTAACCTCTGGAAAGGATTTAGTTGGCCTCTCTGCGGGTCTGGATGCTCCTCCGGTCCACACGGCAGTACCTAGCACAGTGTCGTCTCTCTGTGGCTCTGGGTCACACTTTTGGGAGCACTCTCTGGAGTTCCTCAGGTCGTGTTTCTCCTTTCATACAGAGGGGCCTGTCGGTTAATAGCATTAAGCTACACTATGCTAATCTTGGGGAACTAACACAGAGCAAAAACAAAGATACTAGAAATTAATGGAAATAATAAAGTCTGTATATACTAGAAAAGAGATTAAATGCATTCAAAACCTTCTAAGCACAAGCACTGAAATGTTTACAGAAAATTAAGAATCGTACTCTACTCCTAACAACTACGACATCTAAATTTTAAAGACTAAGTTATGCTAATCTAACATCTGGTGCAAGGTCTGGCAGTGCCCTCGCTCAAACGACCTTCCCTTCTTCAGAACTAAACTCATAACGTAACTACCCTTAAAACTGTGCTCTGTCTCACGAAGAATGTCCTGAAATATCAAACATACGAGAAAACACAACATTAAATTCTATAAACATCATCCATGAATAAGAGTCATTTTGCTGAACCTGTAAAATCCATTGTTAAATTCAGTTCATGTTTGTTTCTGGTGGAACGTGTCCCAAGTGACAAAGTGAAACATTTGTGTAGGATAAGGTGTTCTGTTCTAAAGATTTAAGATTTGCGCTTTTAATTGCTGTGGGACAAATTTGTGATAGTTTTCTCTCCAGTGTGAATGCGCTGGTGTTTTTTGAGATGACCCTGTTGAGTAAAACTCTTCCCACAGTCTGAGCAGTGATACAGTTTTTCTCCTGTGTGAATGCGCTGGTGTTTTTTGAGATCACTATGTGTAGTAAAACTCCTCCCACAGTATGAGCAGTGATACGGTTTCTCTCCTGTGTGAATGTGCTGGTGCAGTTTGAGATTCCTATGATTAGTAAAACTTTTCCTACAGTCTGAGCAGTGATACGGTTTCTCTCCTGTGTGAATGCGCTGATGTATTTTGAAATTACTCTGTTGAGTAAAACTCCTCCCACAGTATGAGCAGTAATACGGTTTCTCTCCTGTGTGAATGCGCTGGTGTTTTTTGAGATGACCCTGTTCAGAAAAACTCCTCCTACAGTCTGAGCAGGAATATGGTTTCTCTCCTGTGTGAATGCGCTGGTGTTTTTTGAGAGTGCACTGTTTAGTAAAACTACTCCCACAGTCTGAGCAGGAATATGGTTTCTCTCCTGTGTGAATGCGCTGGTGATTTTTGAGAGTACTCTGTTGAGTAAAACTCAACCCACAGTCTAAGCAGTGATACGGTTTCTCTCCTGTGTGAATGCGCTGATGATTTTTGAGTTTACTCTGATTAGTAAAACTCTTCCCACAGTCTGAGCAGTAATACGGTTTCTCTCCTGTGTGAATGCGCTGGTGATTTTTGAGAGTACTCTTTCGATTAAAACTCTTCTCACAGTCTGTGCAGTAATACGGTTTCTCTCCTGTGTGAATGCGCTGGTGTATTTTCAGAGTACTCTGTAGATTAAAACTCTTCCCACAGTCTGAGCAGTGATACGGTTTCTCTCCTGTGTGAATGCGCTGGTGTATTTTGAGAGTACTCTGTTTAGTAAAACTCTTGACAGAGTGCTGATGTTTCTCCATGTCGGGACTTGGCTTCATTTGTCTGTTAAATGTATCAAACAATGTCTGTGTGTTCTGGAGATTCTGCAGGATGGCTTCAGCTTCACCTCTTTCAGCAGTTTAACTTTGCTCTTAGTTAAATATGAATTTCAGGAGAATGTTTTTCATTTCTGGAAAACACAAAGAAGAATATTTAAATAAAAGCAGGGCAATAAACTGAAGAGAACTGCCTTAATTAAGTTACAATATACATACAAAACTACTGGGACTTGGGTTAAAATGCACTGGGCATATTGGCTAGTTAGATAACGTTAGATACTTGGGTTCAAAATGCACTGGGATCATTGGCTAGCTAGATAACATTAGATACTTGGTTAAAAAAGCACTGGGAACATTGGCTAGCTAGATAACAAATAATTGGTTAAAAAAGCACTGGGAACATTGGCTAGCTAGATAACAAATAATTGGTTAAAAAAGCACTGGGAACATTGGCTAGCTGATTAACATTAGATACTTGGGTTAAAAAAGCACCTGGAACATTGGCTAGCTAGATAACATTAGATACTTGGGTTAAAAAAAGGACTGGGAACATTGGCTAGATAGATATCATCAGCTACTTTGGTCCCCTATTCTGGGCCAGTTCTGTCTATTAAACAGTTCTCTTTTTCTCTCTGCCAGTCATGTCACACATCAGCTCCCACTGTAGATGAACACTTAAACACTATTACCACATTAAAAAATCACATCATAAAACATTTTGCTATTGCTAATACTTTTTTAAATCTCGGCATAAAAAGATATGTGGTGCTTTTTATGTACCACAAAAATATTGAATAACAATTTTTTTTAAAATACAGCAACTGGATAGAGGGGTACATTAATTTTGAAGGTAAGTTAAGGTTATCCACCTTTAGCTAATCTAGCCAAAGCGATCTAGATAACTAAGCTAAGCTAGGCAATTTCAAACAATAAAATACTATTAGCAGCCTGAATGTTTTAAACACATTAAATTTGTGTTAAGTTGTTAGTATATAACCTAAATGGTTGGATAATGTGCAAGCTGTCTGTAATGGTTAATCCTTTCCTTTATAATTAACTTCAGCTGTTAGGTGTGGTATTGGTAACAACACTGGGTCATTTTACAAGCTAATTTTGCTAATGCTAATGCTCCTGCCTTAGTGCTGAAAGAATCTGTAAATCTAAGCTTACTGTAAATAAACAGAAGCGCTTTAAACACCCAAATAAACAGTTTTCATAAGAGAAATCTGTGTAGATTAACATCCAGCGCTCACTTACCTTTGAGGGAGAGTGAGTGAGAGTTTGTGTGAGAGAGAGAGTACCTTCTGTAGTTCAGCTGATCCTGCTTTTCCTCCTCTCCAGCTACAGACCCCGGAAGCTCAGCCTCATCCGGGTTATGTAGAGCCCCGCCCCCTCCCCCGCTACATCACATTATACCCCATCACCGCTAGAGGGAACCCGCGAGAGAGTCCTCAATGCATGGAGCTGAATGGAGCTAAACAGCTAAAACTCTCATTTAAAACACTGTATAACTACTTCTCTGGAGTTTTCCTTTAATTTTACGAAGTAGAACAAAGTATTTCACTAAAATAGGAAAGAAAACTTACCCCTTTATTTCCATTTTCAACAACTAATGTTTTTTTATTCAGTAAATTTACTAGCATTACTGCCACTGATGCTGGAGTTAGACACAGCTTGTTTAAAATGATTAAAACTGCAGTTTAAAAGCTTTAATAATTATCTCTGCTGTGAGTTAAATAGTTATACTTTTTCTGTTTAGATGAAATAAATAAAAAAATATTTTATAAAGTATTAAACATTTCAAAATTATTTTTAAAAATAATTTATAAATGTTTGATACTTTTTAGAATAAAAAAAATGTTTATACGTTTTTATACATTTCAGACTGTCAAGTGGCTTGAGATTCAGATCAGAGTTTTTTTTTTCCTCTATAGAGATTGTCTGTTTGCTCCTGTAAAACTCCAACAAATAACACTTACTAATTACAATGGAAAAGATCAGTGCTGTTGTTTTAGAGTACCAATTGTGACACTGACACTGAACTCTTAAACAAATCCTTTTATTTTTATAATTATTACTTTTAAAATGATATTTGCATATGAAATTTCAAATGCGTTTATAAGTGTGAAGTACCCTTCTATACAGAAATCAGGATGGTCCATTGTGATGTCAGAGAGTGATTTTACAGGGAGGAGCTGTGAATGACCTCAATTTATGGAAACCTTCAGAATACATAAATAGACTTTAGAATAAAAAAGACTTTAGACAAGGTGAGCAACAAACAAGATCTGCTGCAGTACGATCTCCTTTTCAAGAATCTGCAGGACATCAAGAAGGTAAATGTAAAGAAAATGTAACCATAATATTTTAAATGAAATTTAGATTAAAAAAAAGGTTTGAACTGGAATAGCAAAATAATAATTTATAAATGTTTGATACATTATACAGTAAGAATTGTACTTTTGTAAAAATTTCATCACCACAGAGATAATTATTAAAGCTTATGAACTGCAGTTTTAATTATTTTAAACGAGCTCTGTGTGTAACTCCAGCATCAGTAGCAGTAATGCTAGTAAATCTACTGAATAAAACATTTGTTGTAGAAAATGGAAATATAGGGGCACATTTTCTTTCCTATTTCAGTTAAATACTTTGTTCTACTTTGTAAAATTAAAGGAAAACTCCAGAGAAGTAGTTATACAGTGTTTTAAATGAGAGTTTTAGCTGTTTAGCTCCATTCAGCTCCATGCATTGAGGACTCCCTCGCGGGCTCACTCTAGCGGTGAAGGGGTATAATGTGATATAGCGGGGGAGGGGGCGGGGCTCTACATAACCCGGATGAGGCTGAGCTGTAGCTGGAGCGCCGGAGTAAGAGCAGGATCAGCTGAACTACAGAAGGTATGGAGAAGTTTCTCTCTCTCTCTCTCTCTTGTTGGAGGTTGTTTAATGTGTTGTAACAGTAAAAAGGTCATTATTTTTCTGTGATTTTATGTTGAAGTACAATTCCCTGCATCAACAAGAGAACTGCGTGTTTTTATTAATTGTCCCTCTGCGCCCCCCGTAGCTCCAGAGGAGCTTGAATGCCTCGCAGGAGGTAAACAGAGCTGAGGAGCTCCGTGAAAAAGTGCTGTTTTAAGCAAAAATAAGTATTTTTGAGAGAAAAGATGAGCTCTTATATCAGTTCTAGTGACTCTTCTGTGCATTTTTAGCGGGTATTGAAGCATATTTTACCTAATAATTAATTATTTCTGCCCCGGTCGGGTTATCAGCTCTGAGGTACAGCCGTTTCAGCACCAAAACACTACATGTGACTGAGCCTGAAAATGTGTGTTAATGTGCTGTATTTACTTCTGTTTCATATTTTATAGATAATAGGATACAGTAACTGTATAGAGATAGCCCGACTCTCCAAGCCCGGTGAACAGTGCTGCTAATGCTGCAGGTTAGCTAGTTATAACTAATAAATTAAAGCTAGGTTAGCTAGTTATAACTTATACATTTAAGCTAGATTAGCTAGTGTACTTGTCAACAGTGCTGCTAATGCTTTAGAATTTTTTTTAAAGAACTAAGGTTTCCAGAATGATATATTTATATAGTTACATAATGTTCACCAGGCTTTATAGAGTCGGGTTAGCAGGATTAGCAGCACTGGTCACCGGGCTTGGAGAGTCGGGCTAGCACCAGCTAGCTAGCATTAGCGAGGTTAGCTAATGTTGGCTAAAACCTTAACACTTCTTCAATATTAGTGATGTACTCCTCTATACAGTTGCTGTATCCTTTTAACAAAACTGTTCTTGTTAGTAAACATCCCTCTTCAGCCCTTTTTCATAGATCGTTCGTGGTTATATATGTGCTCCACACCATTGTTGAGTGTGGACTTACTTCTACCTCCTCCCATCACAGGCTCACTTTCAATTAGAAATGGCAGCCGCGTGAAAAGAGCCTATAGGCCTTTTTAGTTGTGTCATTTTGAAGTCGGTGACATGTTGTTTATTTCCATACTTGGGGTTCCATGTCTGAACTGTTTTTGTAAATGGCAAAAATGAACAGGCTTTTTAAAAACTTGTCTCTATCACATTCTGTGCTAAATTCACATGTTTACGATTTTGTACGTTTTAATCTGTGTACATTTTCCTCCTGAACATCACTGGATCCTCTGAATTACAAGATCATTTAAGTTTCGTAATTAGATTAATGCTAGCGTTTAGCTAATGCTACAGCGCACTGAACTGACCTCACAGCAGAGCAGTACAGAATGTGAGGGGACTATCAGAGATATGACACTGGCTGTAGAGCTCCGGTCAGATCACGATTTGGATTATTCTTCTTCTTCACAGAGGATCATTCAAAGTATCAAAATATCTTCAAATCAAATCAAAGTATTTAAACAGGTGAAAACTCTTTCAGTCTGGTGATGTTGAGCAGTGTAGTCTGTGTTATGCTGTCCGTACAACTACACGATTACAAGACTTTTAACAGACTAAAGTCTGACTCTTACCATCTGAAGACAAATCACAGACTTTTTACACAAATACTTTTTTATCTCACAGGCTTTTTACTTTGTTCTGAAGAAGGAGAACGTAAAATGATCTCATTTCTAGAACGTAAAAACATGAGAGCGGGTCGAGAGGTCACTCTCTCTCTAAAGCATATACGTTTCAAACCGGCCTCACTGCTAATAATATTACATACTCAGGAAAAAGAAAACACTACATGTGAAATGTTAAAGTTATTATTCACTAGATGTGTAGCTACATTTCCAGGACAACTAATAAGAAGTGATGATATTTAAGGTGGAATGAAAAATTCAGGGAAAATGTTAATTTATTAGATAGAGAGAGGTAATGTAAAATAAAAACAATATACATTTTGTTCAGATAGCTGGTTTACAGGCTTTAGTTAGAGTTGATGAAATTGTGGGTAACATTAGCTTCTGTAAAACTGCAGCAGGTCTTGGAGCTGCAGCTCTGAATCTGCTGGTGTAGAACTTCTGCTGCTCTCCGGCTCTGCAGATGAAGTTGAGCTTCGACCCGATGCTGTGATATGCCACCATGTACGCAATATTGATTTAGTAAACAAATCAGTTAAGCCATTGATGTGGAGCTGCAGTTTTCCTGGGTAAAAAGTACAATAACATTTACATTTCTCACCAAATTTTCATTTGTGTTTTTTTTTTGTTTTGTTTAAAGGATTTTATCTACATATACAAAAAAAGCATGTCTTGAACTCAGGAGTGCCTATCACTGTTAGCCTGAACCTAATGTGGTGGAAAATAATGAACTGTTATCAGGAGTTGTAAAAAATCAGGTTTAGTTAATATGTATGGGATCTTTTATAAATTAATGTAAAGGAAAAGGCTTTGGACAGCATTGGTCACGTGATCAATGTAGAACGAATCAAGCATCGGCACTGTGATTCGAAGTAATGCTTGTTGTTTTTTCGGCACATGCCTCAAAGCTTAAGATTTAGGGGCAACATCACTATTTCTTTCTTTATTTCTTTCTTTCCTTAAGTTCTCAGTTTCTTATGAGACCAGAACAGAATCAAGAGTGTCTGAACAGTGGGCAGTCCTTATAAAGGCACTAAACAGGTGGCTGGAAGACCACCAGCACCTCCCTTTTATGGTAATATGAAGATGTCCCAGTAGTTTTGTCTGTATAGTGTAACTGATTTAGGCAGTTCTCTTCAGTTTATTGACCTGTTTTTTATATTCAATGGCATTTTTCTTTGTGTTTTCCAGAAATGAAAATATTCTCCTGAAATTCATCACCAACAACCAGGATATTTATCAAAGTGCAATGTTAAACTGCTGAAAGAGGTGAAGCACAAGCCATTCTGAAGAATCTCTAGAACACGCAGAAACAGTTTGCTACATTTACCAGATAAATGAAGCCAAGTCCTGACATGGAGAAACATCAGAACTCTGTCAAGAGTTTTACTAAACAGAGTAATCTCAAAATACACCAGCGCATTGTTGTAGAAAAGAAAATGTGAGGTGGGCTACCCCCACCTCTCGTCCGGGGTACAACTCCCATGCGTGTTCGTTTGATAGAGAGAGTCAGACAGTGGAGTGAAGTTGAAAGCAAACCAAGTATTTATTACAAACTGAATATTCAGGAGAACTAACACATGAGAGACCGTCTAACAGCCACCCAGCATAAGTTCTGACCCCCCTTCTGATCTGACTCCACGTTTATACCCCAAAATGACGTAAGCCTGTTGATGAGGCGTTGTTAAAATCATCTCATGTTAGCATGCACGTGTTAGTGCTGAAGTTTCACGTGTCTGACTGGACCACTAGTGTTTGACCTTGACTGTGTTCTTCCATCATGGCACATCGTGGCACTATCTGTGTGAGTATGCGTCACCCCCCTCTTGGAAGCAGAGGTTTTAGGGAGGCACTTGCTCATCAAGGCCGCTTTGAACTAAGGCCTCTTCTGTAGCAATTTAGCCCCGTACCAGTCGAATTGATGACCGTTAGTTAGGGTCATGCAGTAAACAAAAAATAGTTCAAGCCTGAGCTACATCTCATATGTTATATGTTAATGTGTTAGTAAATGTATCATGTGGGTTAATTTGTCATATAATAGAGTCTGTGTTAGTCACATGCCATATCAAACAATGTTTTACTATGTGTGTAAAGGATATATTGATTATTGATTAATCTTTTATATAAATGCGTGTAAAATACACTGAGTAATAAAGATGATCAAATACAATGTGAGTATTGGTTATGCATATTGAATACAAGGTTTCACACAATGATTATTGTCATTATCGATACTAAGATAGGTAATCATAATTGAAAGATATTTGTCAATAAACCCAACATATAATAAACCGTTACTCCTCAATTCTCCCTTTTGACGTATCAACCAGATACGTCAACACATCGTAATTCCTCCAAATATGTATATTCACATATGTTCAACACTTGATCAACATGTGAGTGAACAGTTTACTAACGGTGGGAGCGAAAACCTGTTCTGGCAGCCTTCCAACCAATTTTTGACAGGAAAAATTCTCCCACGGTCCCTCTGCCACCAGGCGACCAATAATTCGAACTCTATCAAAGGAGGAAGTGACATCATTGCAATAAAGTCATCCCCAAGACTGGTTGGTTTCCAGCATTTCTTCTTGCTCTTCCTCACACTCCAGTATAGGCCGATCCCCCCCATTATTGTCTATTGTGTTTGTTTGTGGCCTCGTCGGTGTCGATGGTCGGTTTATCTGTAACTCTAACTTTGATCCATCCTACAGGGTCGTTACCATTTACATCCACCCCGACCCCTATGAAAAATGCCGGAGATTTTTCCCCATTAGGATTGGATTGCCACTCTAATGCAATGGTTATTAGATTATTTATCGCACCATGATCCCTTTGTATGTTAAGTTTATTTCATTTCTCCCGCTCACGAGTCGCCCAGCTTTCGCTTGTATCCCAATTGACATGTGTCGACCTAATTACGTGTTCCCACTTGTTACAAGGTCTGGCTTAATAAGCTGCTTGGTCGGTGTTATGGGTGATTCTCATGAAGCTGCAGGGAACATGTCCATGACAATGTTTTTTTAAAATCAGTACTCAGTTCACAAAAACTCTGATATTGTGTGTAAAGCAAATAGGTAGTACTGTATGGATCAATTGTTCATATAAAATTATTTTTATATAAATTAAATAAAAAATATATGGAAATTCTCATTACTGTTATGTGTCCGTACGCCGTCTTTCTAATTTTAAGTTAAACCATATTAAAAGTACTAAGCATATTGAATCAATAAAATAGATTAAAGTCAATTAAAATATCAACATTTATACATAATATAAATATTATTTGTGTTGAACAAAAAATGTACTTGATTTTAAACAAAATAACTGTGTCCGAACAATTTTTCTCATTACCGTTTCATGATTTTACCCCCCTAAAAAATTACACTGTGCCTTTAAATTGATCAGCTATCCCATGATGCATCACTTCAGAGACAAGCTTCAAAATGGAGATAAGGTCAGTTGGTCACTATTCTCTCCCTTTGAGAAATCTGTAATATTGCTAAAACTGTCCTCAGTGACACTGTGTATTATCATTACCGTTATGGTTTAATACTCATTACTTTTAAAAATATAAAAATAAATTATTTCATGAATATTATCACAATATAAGGCTTTGACAGCTGGCAAAGTTATAGGTTGTTAGCATATTAGCATTTTAAGTTATTTGTGAAATTAGCTAAGAGCATCTCATTACCATTTAATTGTGTTCTCATTACCGTTATGGATCTAAAATGTTAATTGTGTTAAATGTTTCACATCTTATCATAACTTTTCTTCATTTTACTATAGTATACCCCTCACCTGTTGTCCACATGAGTTTTTGATCAAACATATTCTAAAATAATTTCCATTAATTAAAAAAATTAAAAGATATTTTACAAATGTTGTATCGGTATTGAGAGTTGCTTAACTATAAATAAATAAATAAAAAAGATCAAAGTAATTGTCAAGGACTGTGCTGTTAAGTTGATGGGATTTGTTGTGGAAATATGAAATTAATCATCAAAAAATGTTTTGAACCGTTGATCTAGCTTCGTCATTTACTGTAAAGGTAATGAGAATTATTCTGGATCATATAAGATTCAAATGATAATAAAATTCTATTTAAAAAAATATGAAAAAATAAACAATATAGTAAAATGCACATTCTATTTTAGCTTCTCAACTTGAAGAAAAAAAAAATAAATAAATAATGTTGCAATGAGGTGAAAAACTTTTTTATGTTAATGTGAAGGTCTTCGTGAGAATCACCCTTATGGTTACACTTAAGATTATCATCACGGGACCAACACAAGTACACCGCTTCCCCCTTGGACCCCTGCTTACCACAAGTCACTACGTCGCATAAGTTCACTGTCCATATGGTCATCTCACCCCAATAATAGTCTAATTCTATACCTCCCCAGCGCCTGATGCATTTTGAGTTAGGCTGATTGATGGTTGATCGTTTGGTTCTATTAAGCCGTGTGGGCTGGTCTTTAGCTGTTGCGTTTGTCGGGTGTACGGTTGCTGATGTGTTTACAATTGTTCCCTCTACCGTTGTTAGTTGTTCTTGTCAGTGTTATTATCATTATACCCATGAGGGCAACTGTTATTATTATCTGGAGCCATATTGGAATAACCAGAGGAAGTGCTGGTTCGTTATAGTGTCCGTACTTTGACCTGTCCCACCCCCTTTTTCCGTACCAAGCCATTATTAAACCATAAATGTGTTTTCCCTCTAAGTTTCCCACTATTTAGTAAACTTGTTATCTTACAGCCTTATATGTGTAAGTGTTAAGGTTACAGAGTGTATATATATTTTTTTACAATTCCGTTTTTTCAAGAGTCCAAGGCAACCTGTAAAGAAACAATGTCCAGGACAACCTGTAAAGAAAAACAATGTGTTCCCCCTAATTTAGCAAATCACAGTCTATAACCCTATATGTGTAAATGTTAAAATTACAATGCGTGTTGTTCTTTTCTTTTTTATTCTTCTTTCTTCTTGCTTCAGGGTTTTGAGGTTAGACTACCCCAGCCCCACGTACGAAGAGCTTTATTCTGGCTCTTGATGTCTGCAATATCAGTGAATGAAAAGTATGAGTTGGTGTGTGATAAGACTATGTGTGTTCTTTAATGAGATGTGTTTAAGAGTCTCTGTATGTAGTGTACTGTGACGCAATCGAAACGTTGCTGAATGAGTTACTCCCTCACTTCCTCTCCTCCGTCACAGCCAGGCACTGACGGCCCCTGCTGTGTGCTGTCTGCTGCTGTGGACGATTCAGCTGCCCCTCCTTCCTGCTGCGGGCCTTCGTCTGAATCAGACGATTCAGCTGCTGCTCTCTCGTCTCCTCCTGATTTCAGTTAGCAACCTCTGGGCTGTGTGGCTGCACACTGGCTCCAGTTGCACCATGTCGAACCCTCGCCTTTCAGTTGATCTGCGTGCGTTGTTCTCTCAGTCACCTGGAAAGGCTCAATCCAGCCATGCTCGTTCCCCTTTCGTGCGCAATGGCGGAGGAGCCCTCACTCTGTGTCTGGACTGGTCCACCTTTGCACCACGTTCTCCTTCTCCCCCTGTGTAAACAGATCTGAAACGAGACTTTTATATTCATTATAATCATGTTTAAGGTTCTCTATTCATTTTGGAAGTCTTTTAAGGGGTCCTCCGTGTCTCCTTCCTGCAAGTTAAAATACAAGGTTAAAATACATTTATCACACTTAACTTGAGCTCTAATTTCCCCTTGAAAGTTAATTATTTCATATTTAAATTTTGTCTGTGCACAGATTTTAGCCTAATTTTTGTTTTCTTACCTTCTTCAGTTGTCCTGATTTTCAGTTATACTCAATCATGATCTTTACTGTCAAATGTGCTTTAAATCCCTAACATTTAGTCATTTCTTTAAATCCCTAACTTTTAGGAATTTTCAATTTTAAATTGCAACATTTAATTATCATCACCATTAATTACTTGCTTTTACCTTCCTTTTGTTCACATCCCTTTCCCTTTTAGTGTAACTGCTTCCCTGTGGCTCTGTTATATCCAAATTAGCTCTTACAAACACTACTAATGTTCACCACCCAGTTTACCACTAGACACACACTATTTCTCGTGCATGCGTACACTCACAAACTCAAACACTTCCACTCTCACAAACACTACCAAAACACACCTCAACTCTGCAGTATCATCGTACAGACCATATTTTACTGCTTCACAGCCCAAAGCTGTTGCTTTAAATGCACCTGCTGTTAAACCTCCCACTGAAAGCTTCTCATATTGTATTGGTAAAACTATATAGATAATAGATAAGAAACAAACACCTGGAAATACATCTAAATCATGTTTTTTACATAGATCGTAATGATCAGCTGCTCTATTTTCCCCTCCATATCCACACTGATTGATAGAATATCAGGGCCCAAAGTTTTAAATTCTGCACAAACTACACATAATGTGGCTTCTGTCTCAGGCAGGGTTCCATATTGATGTACTGGGCTTTCTTGGGTTACTTTTGCTTGAACTTCAGAATTACTGTTTGTGGCTATATTATTTTACCTGCCACTTTAATTTTCTGTAGTGTGCTATTTTACTAAGAAATTATATTTCTGACTTTATTCAGTTCCCAAGATTTTTATAAAGCCTTGATTTCTAGATTTGAATAGAAGTGCTTTAAGAATTGGGAGAAGTGGAATGTGATTATTTTTCTCTGTATCAATCGTTCCATTACAGACAATAATATTATCAATATTAATAAACACAGATGTTATGCTTTGCTTTGTCCACGTTATTATAGCAAGTAAATCCAAACAATGCTTTTCATTTACTTTTCAATATTTTCAATATGTATTTATGCATATACAATGCCAAGCAGATTGCTTTTCACAATTATCAACAATACATCTATTTCCTTAAACAATTTATCAAGCCTCACACATTGTTTTTCTTGTTCAAAAAATGGCTTACATGATGAATAGTGAAAGTTCAATTTTGTGGATTGTAAAGTGTCTACATTTCTTATTTTAAAGTTAGGATTGAGTTTGTCTTAAAAGCTAAAACTTTTACAATATTGCTGAAAGTAATTGCTCATCTGCATAGTGGTTGTTTTAAAACCAAACTTTAGAAAGATAAACAGTTTAAAAAATGCTCTATGTCTATAAAATAATGATTGGTCAAAAATTTTAGTAATAGTGGTGAGGGATGAAAAAGGTAATAGGTTTAAAAAAGATAAAAAGTATAAAATAATTATTGGGCAAATAATGGTGGTAATAATGATCATCTATTCACATCTCCCCCTTTTTCTGAAACAGAATTTCTGTTTCAGAGAACTTAACGCAAAATTGCTTCACCCTCTTACTGTCCATTGAGCTGGCGTACCCTGCCCAGGCCTCCACCGACACACACCCCATCACTCCATTCATCCACTCACTCTCCCCCTGGGCTGCGCTTCCCTTCCACGATGTTTTCTCCGTTTTCTGTTAAAATGCATGTGGTGGTCAGATCGAGACTGTGCCTGCCTTAGGTTGTCCCGTTGTAGTACGTTGGGATCTTACCCGTCTTTGGCTAACCAGCCTATCCCACTGAACCACACACAGCGTAGCAGCACTGTTTAATCAACATTCAGTGCTGTAGTGTTCCTGCAGGGCATGGTTAGGGAGCACAAACCCAGGTATGTCACACTGTCATAAACTCACACTCTGGTGTTTACCGTGAAAGCCTGTGCAAGGCACCAAGTACCCATGGTTTATTATTCGTTATTATTGTATACATATTTCATTTATTACCATCATTATCACCTTTTCTCTCCCACTTAATTTAGCTTAAATTATTTGCTTTGATGACACTGCTCTGGACTAGACCCAAAAGAGTGCATGTCAATGAATAATTATTCAGATTTGGCATCTGTACCTTAAAGGTGTACCACAAGGTTAAATTTTGGTCCAGTTTTATTTAATATATATATACATAAATTATATTGCTGGCTCTGCTTCTCAGATTGCAAACCTTACCATTATGCAGATGAAACAAGTTTATATTGCTTAGCTGATTTTGTTCATGCTACAGCCAGAAAATTATGGATTTGTTTTATAGGTGACATTGTAAAAGCATGAAAACTAAATTTATGCTGTTTTCCAGATCTCTTTCTAGTCTAATTTAATACCGTAAAGCAAAGAAAGTAAAGCAAGTTCTTCGTTGCAGAAAGTAAAGCGTATTGAAAGCAAAATAGAAAGCTCAATACATTTGATTATGTCTCCTTATCAGAAAAATACCAAATTCCCTGTAGCTTGAAATAGATGCAACACTGCGTTTCCTTAAAAATAATAATAATAATAATAAAAATAAGGTCTGTCCTCACTGTTTTCTGAAATCTACTATCGCTCTTAAGATAATCAAAATATCAGCATAGACGGATATACATGAGATCATAGAGAAATTAGATATTACATCTGTCTTATATAAGTCTCATTCAGCTAGGACTGAACTGAGATTAGTCTGAATAAGAAACGAATAGTACGATAATTGACTAAATCACCTGATAGAAAAAGCTGTGTTTGGAATGGCTCACTCCTTAACTCATTCACTATTCACTATGTAGCATTTTCTATTTATTGAACTGATTATTTAAAAATCAAATAATAAACCATGTTTATGTGGAATTTCTAGCATACATCTTCTGTACAATATCATTATAATATAATGTAATTAATAGGGAACTATATGGGGAAAAATGTACTGCTCAGTTTTTACAAAGCACTGCAAAAATGGCCAATGCAAATTGCTTAGTATTTCTGCAATAGGAAACGATTCCGACACCGCCACACACCTTCATTATTTCCATTATTAGATTTGCTTATAGAATATAGAGTTAGACATATGTCCCTGTTAGGTTAGGGCCCCCAAGATATAGTCCACTACCCAAAAAGCCAATTATGTTCCTCAATTCTGACTCCCCCTTTTCTTTTTCTTTTTTCCTTTTTTATTTGTTTTGCTAATCAACCCCATAATCCCTTTATTAAATTCTCTAAATTCTCTAATTATCTATCCAGTCACACACCATTATTCAACAACTTAATTATTAATATTAACACTTCCCCAACCTTGCTTACATTAAAGTATACTTCACTCATGATTGGGTATTCACATTTTCACATTTTCATTTTAGAACTGTCTTCTAACGTATGCATATGTATATTATATTATATTTCTATTTCACATTAGTCACCGTCATAATAGATGTCATTGCACTTTACTCTGTTAATTATTTAATTATTTATGACCATTAGT
Source organism: Astyanax mexicanus (assembly GCF_023375975.1). Lineage (NCBI taxonomy): Eukaryota > Metazoa > Chordata > Actinopteri > Characiformes > Acestrorhamphidae > Astyanax > Astyanax mexicanus. The sequence continues at coordinate 3,768,480 of NC_064411.1, forward strand.
AACATCTACTGCACTGCTCCGTTTACAGATAGATCCTAACCTTGTATAGTTAGGTTTTGTATATCCTTATAGTTTCTTATATATATATATCTATCTACCCATACAAAAGCCTTTTCCCCCTGTTCACCTCTGTCCCCCATTTTCACTGTGTATTACTCTATTTCCCTACTGAACTGATGGTCTATTTTCTATGATATCTCACAAGTGTTAATTCACAAATAACCAACCTCTCAGTCTAAAACCAATAGGCCGAACCAACTCCACCTACTTCACCTTGGACTCCTCCCCTGCAGTGGGACTCATCCATTCCTATTTCGTTGACACACAAGAGTTCGTACACTCAACCAATCACACCGCTCACAGGAGCTCCGCTCACACACAGTTTCACACACACTCCAACACATACGCACACACTTCTGTCTTACACACACTGTCTAATTCGCTGCCATACACTTTCTCACTCACTGCCACACACACATTCTTTCTCTCCGCCACACAAGATACACATTTTCTGTTTCTCTCTCAGGAAAACTGGACACGCACACTTTCACACTCACAGGCACACTTTTAATCCCTGTAACAGACACTCGTAGACCCTTTTCTTTTTCTCTCTGTCAGTCGCACATACACAATCACAAAGTCAGACACACTCAGTCCCTGGAATAAGCACACATACACATGCATACACTCTCACAATTATTGGCCACAGACTCACTTCCCTCAAACTTATAGTTTATACTGCTATGTATACCCCTTTTTATTTGTTTTCTTCTACCCCAGACAAGACACGAATAAGCCATGCACACAAGCAGTGGGTCGCTGCTCACCCGCGAGATACCGCTCCCGGTCCGCCTTCAATTACACCTAAGGACCCCGTTCACACTTTTAAGCTACTCATTTATGTTAAACTAACACCCATATGGTCCCAGTCACGCTTCTTAAAGCCCGCAACTTTTAACATGAAACGCCCAATATATTAACCCGATCTTTTGTCAATTATTTCTATCTGTATTAATAACAAATCATTAATCTATGGGAATACAGCCCCCTGCCTGGCAAGGCACACCTGTTATCCAATGCTAGAATTGTCATCATTTAAGAACAAATCCTTACAACCACCGTATCATACCAGAACTATTATTTATACAACTAGTAGAAGTTCATAATAGTTACAGCGCCTACTAATAATACCAAATGTCTAGAGCAGCAACAGTATCTGCTTATATTATTATTATTAGTATTATATATTTTATTTATTCATTTATTTACTTTTTATGATATTTTATTTTATTCGTTTTTTATTTGTTTTTGTTATTTTCTGAACCTCATGTGTGTACTTTTTATGATATTTTATTTTATTTGTTTTTTATTTGTTTTTGTTATTTTCTGAACCAATTTACGAGCGGATCAATCTCGAGGTAGGCTTACACCTGGCAGTTATCCGAACATCTCGTCAGAAGTCGGGGGGGCACGCCAGCTCCCAATCCTCAAAATCACCCTTTGTCTCAACTCACCTATATATACAAATAACAAGTAAAATACATTGGTATGCTACCTGCTTCCCTCCGGACAGCAGCCAGAGCGCCGCTCCACTCAAATTTGAAATAGCCAATATGCAGAATTTGATGAAACAGGCTCTGCTTACCTGTGTTTTTAAGTTCGGCCGTGAGTGGATCAGTGCCGGATGCTGTCCTTCGTCAGACTCGTTCAGAGGTCGGGGTCACCAAATTGTTGTAAAAATGAAAAATGTGAGGTGGGCTACCCCCACCTCTCGTCCGGGGTACAACTCCCCTGCGTGTTCGTTTGATAGAGAGAGTCAGACAGGTGGAGTGAAGCTGAAAGCAAACCAAGTATTTATTACAAACTGAATATTCAGGAGAACCAACACATGAAAGACCGTCTAACAGCCACCCAGCATAAGTTCTGACCCCCCTCTTATCTGACTCCATGTTTTATACCCCAAATGACGTGAAACCTGCTGATGAGGCGTTGCTAACGATTAGCTCATGTTAATATGCATAATTTCACGTGTTAGTACTCAAGTTTCACGTGTCTGACCGGACCACTAATGTTTGGCCTGTGTGAGTGTGCGTCACCCCCCTCTTTGAAGAAGAAGTTTTAGGGAGGCACTTGCTCACCAAGGCCGCTTTGAACTAAGGCCTCTTCTGTAGCAATTTAGCCCCGTACCGAGCGTACCAGTCGAATTGATGACCGTTAGTTAGGGTCATGCAGTAAACAAAAAATACTTCAAGCCTGAGCTACATCTCATATGTTATATGTTAATGTGTTAGTAAATGTATCATGTGGGTTAATTTGTCATATAATAGAGTCTGTGTTAGTCACATGCCTGATCAAACAATGTTTATCTATATGTGTAAATAATATATATTGTGAGTATTGGTTAATCTTTTATATAAATGCGTGTAAAATACACTGTGAGTAATAAAGATGATCAAATACAATGTGAGTATTGGTTATGCATATAAAATACAAGGTTTCACACAGTGATTATGTAAATATAGATACTAAGATAAGTAATCATAATTGAAAGATATTTGTCAATACACTCAAGGTAAAATAAACAGTTAGTCTTCATTAGCTAACATTAACTACTTTATTTGAGTGTAGAATGTTTTAGCTAGCTAGGTTAGCTAATGTTAACTACTTTTTTTCAGAGTGGAATGATTGTTAGCTAGGTTAGCTAATGTTAACTAATTTATTTCAGTGTGGAATGATTTTAGTTAGCTAGGTTAGCTAATGTTAACTACTTTATTTCAGTGTAGAATGTTTTAGCTAGCTACGTTAGCTAATGTTAACTACTTTATTTCAGTGTGGAATGTTTTAGCTAGCTAGGTTATCTAACGTTAACTACTTTATTTGAGTGTGCAATGTTTTAGCTAGCTAGGTTAGCTAATGTTAACTACTTTTTTTCATAGTGGAATGATTGTTAGCTAGGTTAGCTAATGTTAACTACTTTTTTCAGAGTGGAATGATTGTTAGCTAGGTTAACTAATGTTAACTACTTTATTTCAGTGTGGAATGTTTTAGTTAGCTAGGTTAGCTAATGTTATCTACTTTATTTCAGTGTCGAATGTTTTAGCTAGGTTAGCTAATGTTAACTACTTTATTTCAGTGTCGAATGTTTTAGCTAGCTAGGTTAGCTAATGTTAACTACTTTATTTGAGTGTGGAATGTTTTAGCTAGCTAGGTTAGCTAATGTTAACTACTTTATTTCAGAGTGAAATGATTGTTAGCTAGGTTAGCTAATGTTAACTACTTTTTTTCAGAGTGAAATGATTGTTAGCTAGGTTAGCTAATGTTAACTACTTTTTTCAGAGTGGAATGTTTTAGTTAGCTAGGTTAGCTAATGTTAACTACTTCATTTCAGTGTGGAATGTGTTAGTTAGCTAGGTTAGCTAATGTTAACTACTTCATTTCAGTGTGGAATGATTTTAGTTAGCTAGGTTAGCTAATGTTAACTACTTTATTTCAGTGTCGAATGTTTTAGCTAGCTAGGTTACCTGATGTTATCTACTTTATTTCAGTGTCGAATGTTTTAGCTAGGTTAGCTAATGTTAACTACTTTATTTCAGTGTGTAATGTTTCAGCTAGCAACTTTAGGTAATTTGAACTACTTTATTTCAGTGTGGAATCTTTATAGCTAGCTAGGTTAGCTAATATTAACTATTTTATTTCAGTGTGTAATGTTTCAGCTAGCAACTTTAGGTAATTTGAACTACTTTATTTCAGTGTGGAATCTTTATAGCTAGTTAGGTTAGCTAATATTAACTATTTTATTTCAGTGTGGAATGTTTTAGCTAGCTAGGTTAGCTAATATTAATTACTTTATTTTAACTTTATTTCAAAGTGAAAAGATTTAGCTAGCTACATTAGCTAATGTTAACTACTTTGTTTCAGTGTGTAATGTTTTAGCTAGCTACTTTAGGTCATTTTAACTACTTTATTTCAGTGTGGGATGTTTTAGCTAGCTACTTTAGGTAATTTTAACTACTTTGTTTACATGTGGAATGTTTTAGCTAGCTAGATTAGCTAACGTTAACTACTTTATTTCAGAGTGGAAAGATTAAGCCAGCTAGGTTAGCTAATGTTAACTACTTTATTTCAGTGGAATATTTTAGTTATCTACTTTAGCTAACGTTATCTACTTTTTTTCAGTTTGGAATGTCTTAGTTAGCTAATGTTAAAGTGGACATGAAACACTTCAATATTTAATATAATTCGCAAGATGAGTTTTTACTCTAACAAATTTCATTAGTTTAACAGTTGTCAGTAAAACTGAATTAAAATAATAAGCAATCTAAACGTCATTTTTTTCAGTAAGTGTAGCGCCATCTTGTCCCAGCACTGAAAGTGACGTCTCGAGGTTGGTTCTCCAACGCCTAACATATAAATAACTATTAGCCTACACTGGTTCCTTAATGGATAATAAAAGCCAAACCAAAAATAGATGCAAAGAGGGCACCTTTGTATTGCCCCTGGGTGTAGCAATACTGGGTGTAGTATAATTTTATAGGGTTAGCCGCAATGCTAGGGTTAGTAGCAAGCATTTTCTACTCGAAGACTATGGAGGAGAGGGTTGTTGAGTCAGGAGCATTAATTTAGTCGTTCGCTGGACAAATAAGCTGAAGTCCAAGGCTTTTTTCCTCCTTTTTAATTTTAACTCTGAACAGCTGGGATGTACAGACCGTCCGACTGGAGTTACTATAAAAGCAGCAGCTGTGAGCTGCACGGAATGAGCCAAACGACACACAGCTGATAACAGATAACAAAGCTAGCATTAGCTACTTAGCCTGCTAAGTTAGTTAGCTAAATAGCTAATGATAGCCTTGTTAAGATAGCTAGCCAATGCTAGCTTACACTAGCTAAATGAAGCTAGCTACCCAGCAAGCCTTTTAACTTTAAACAGTTTATCAACAATCAGTCTTAATGAACTCTGGACTTTACATGCTAAATATTTAAATGTATATAAACAGGCTAGTTAATGGGATGGCAATACCTGCTGTTGATGGGCTGCAGGGGTTCTGCATGGACCTCACACAGAGAGAGAATAAACACCTCCAAAAATTCTTGCTCTCAGACAAGCATCTGAAAAGTTCTGCTCAGGGTTCTGCAGGGAAGATCTCTGAGCAAATGGTCCACGTTAGCTTCCTGACAGCAAATACACTCGGTTGCAGTCGGCACGGCAGTGCAGTGACCGCATCTGCTCTTGGTAAAGTTAGTGTTATGAACACGAAATGATGACCAATGAGTCAGAGCTTAGAATTTAAAATGTATGAAAGTTCACTGGAAAAAGCATAGTTTCAGCATTACATATATATATAAATATATATTAGAAAAGAATAAAAGTACATCAACGAGTGAACACATAGTGTAATAAAATCGTGATAGATCAACACATTCACAACCCAGAGAGAGAGAGGGAGCCCTCCAGACTTAATCCAAGCAGCATGATGTTGTTCAGCTCTGTGTCCTTCATGAACACAGCAGACAGTCCTTGTGTTCCAAACAATCCTTATGTGCCCTAAAGTCTGTGAGAAGATGAAACAGAGGAAAAGAGTGGATGGAAATATCTTCTGGCCTGTGTGCGACTTTACGGCGTGTAGAACAGGCAAGCGCTGGATATCTGAGGAGAGGTTCCCAGCACTTCACTCAGATAGCTTGTTGTCTCCTAGTTCATATGCACTGGTCCCAGAACAGCAGAACAGCAGTGAAGCTTCTCTGCCACTCAGGGCCACGTTCTCCTCACAGCTCTCATTGTTGATGAAAACACTCTGACCTTCCTGATTTCTGAAAAAGTACAAACAACCTTCAAAGCCCTGCGTCATTGTGACAGTTAAAAAGAAAGCAGTTTTTAAATAAATTATTAAGTGAACAGAAAAAGTAATAACTGTATATATAAATGTATAAAACATTTAAAAATAAGAGTGTGCAGGTGTGGTTATCTCCAATCACACCCTTCACCAAATAATAACATAAAACAGGCTCAGGATGGATAGGTTCCAGGTCACAGAAAGGTTATCAACCATATAGTGAGAAAACACGAGATTGCAGATCTTGCAATATAAAAGCATTTTATTGAAACACACACGAGTAAATATTAGGGGTATGAATCTCTCAGTGTTTCGATTTGATTTGATTCCGATTTTTGGGGTCAAGGTTCGATTCAGAAACAATTTTCGATTCTAGAATGATTTATCAATTCAAATGGCCTATAAATTTTGTTTAAATTATGTGAGAAGATAAAAAGATGAAAGGACAATTTAAACAAACAGAACATTTATTTCAAACAATAAACTTAGGTTCCTTACTGTATAAAATATTTTTGCAATATAGTGACAGTGCCACAATAATGAATGATTAATTTCTAGCATGGTTGACTAATCCTGTATTCATTTCTAAAAGGAAGACATTGTTAAAACTGGAAAAAAACCTCAAACAGCCACAAGGTCAAGAGTGGAACGTTAGATAGGCTATAATTATGTAACAAGCAGAGAAGATACTAAATACACTAGCTTTTAGCATGCACACCCCTCTGTTGCCTAACTGGGAGTTCACCTACTGTCGCGCAGAGCTTTTTAACAGTTAAAGAGCTCCGCAGGGACAGTTAAAAAGCTCAGCGCGACAGTAGCTTCACCCAAAAAACACGTTTTTTTGGAAAATGAGAATCGATTCTGAATCGTTCAATGTTAGCTCCAATCGATTTTTTCCTGCACCCCTAGTAAATATAGATGTGAAGCAATGCAAGGATAATAGTTGGTACTGGATAAAAACAATCAATGAACTAAATCAATTGGATATTCTTAGTAACTTTGGAGATTAAAAAGTCTTAAGCAAGATACAATATCTAATAAGAAAAAGAGTAAAAAACTTGAGTTAAACATTAACCAAATATCCCTCTATGGTAACAGAGAGAACAACAGCAGGGGCAATAAATGAGCCAGCAACTTTACTGCGCTATACAGGTCTGGAGGGGGTTGATTTCAGTATGAGAACTACGGCTGGAGCGTTTTATTAAACCTCTGGAAAAGATTTTGTTGGCCTCTCTGTGGGGTCTGAATGCTCCACCTGGCACAGTGTCGTCTCTCTGTGGCTCTGGGTCACACTTTTGGAAGCACACTCTCTCTCTGGAGTTCCTCAGGTGGTGTTTTCCCCTTATCCTTTCATATGGGTGGCCTGGCAGTTGATAGCATTAAAGTAAGCTATGCTAAGCTTGGGGAACTGAGGACGGCTTCCACAGAGGAAAAACAGAGATACTAGAAATTAATGGAAATAATTGAATCTGTATATACTAGAAAAGCGATTAAATGCATTCAAAACCTTTTAGGCATAAGCACTGAAGGTTTGATCCAAAATGCTTAGTTGCAGACTAAGAATCCTACTGTACTCCTAGCAACATCTACATTTTAAAGACTAAATTATGCTAACCTAACATCTGGTGCAAGCACTGGCAGTGCCCTCACTCGAACTTAAACAACCTTCCCTTCTTCAGAACTGAACTCCTACCGTAACTACCCTAAAAACTGAGCTGTGTCTCACGAAGAATGTCCTGGAATATCAAACATGCAAGAAAACATAACATTAAATTCAATAAACATCATCGCTGGATCAGATTCATTTTGCTGAACCTGTAAAATCCATTGTTAAATTCAGTTCATGTTTGTTTCTGGTGGAACGTGTCCCAAGTGACAAAGTGAAACATTTGTGTAGGATAAGGTGTTCTGTCTGAAAGATTTACGATTTGCGCTTTTTATTGCAGTGGAACAAATTTGGGATAGTTTTCTCTCCTGTGTGAATGCACTTGTGTTTTTTGAGTTTACTCTGTTGAGTAAAACTCCTCCCACAGTCTGAGCAGTAATAAGGTTTCTCTCCTGTGTGAATGCACTTGTGTTTTTTGAGTTTACTCTGTTGAGTAAAACTCCTCCCACAGTCTGAGCAGTAATAAGGTTTCTCTCCTATGTGAATGCGCTGGTGATTATTGAGAGTACTCTGTGTAGTAAAACTCTTCCCACAGTCTGAGCAGTAATACGGTTTCTCTCCGGTGTGAATGCGCTGGTGATTATTGAGATGACTCTGTTGATTAAAACTCTTCCCACAGTCTGAGCAGTAATACGGTTTCTCTCCTGTGTGAATGCGCTGGTGAATTTTGAGAGTACTCTGTTCAGTAAAACTCTTTCCACAGTCTAAGCAGTAATACGGTTTCTCTCCTGTGTGAATGCGCTGGTGATTATTGAGAGTACTCTGTTTAGTAAAACTCTTCCCACAGTCTGAGCAGTAATACGGTTTCTCTCCTGTGTGAATGCGCTGGTGATTATTGAGAGTACTCTGTTTAGTAAAACTCTTCCCACAGTCTGAGCAGTGATACGGTTTCTCTCCTGTGTGAATGCGCTGGTGTTTTTTGAGATTACTCTGTCTAGTAAAACTCTTACCACAGTCTGAGCAGTAATACGGTTTCTCTCCTGTGTGAATGCGCTGGTGATTTTTGAGATTACTCTGTTTAGTAAAACTCTTCCCACAGTCTGAGCAGTGATGTGGTTTCTCTCCTGTGTGAATGCGCTGGTGTTTTTTGAGATCACTCTGTTTAGTAAAACTCTTGACAGAGTGCTGATGTTTCTCCATGTTGGGACTTGGCTCCATCTGTCTGTGAAATGTAGCAAACAATTTCTGCGTTTTCAGGAGATTCTTCTGGACGGCTTGTACTTCACCTCTTTCAGCAGTTTAACATTGCTTTTTGTTAATTATCCTGGTTGTTGGTAGTGATGAATTTCTGGAGAAAACCAGGAATATTTTTATTTCTGGAAAAAACAAAAATGAATTAATTGTATATTAAAATAAAAGCAGGTCAATTATCCAAAAGTACCTAGATCAGTTTCACTATATGGACAAACAACTGGGACACCATAAAGGTTTCAGAACTTTTATTCTAACTCCATAGACATTATAATATATAGTTATATATAACTGTCAGCAGGCTGAATTTGTGTAGCAGAAACAATTCTACATACCGAATACAATGTTTTACTACTACATTAGTATCTCACTTTACACTATAATACATTATTCCATACTTCTACCACTCTACTATATTGACCTTGTAGGCTGGTTGCCAGAGACACAATGTACAACTTGCTTGTTATTTTGTTAAGTTTTCTCAATAATGGTCAAAAAAATATATAATTTATTAGTTTTTCAATATTTCAGAATGAGATGTTCTGACCTGAAGCACAAAAAGCTAAAAGTACAAGGACACAGACAAAACATTTACATTAAATTAAATGATAAAAGTTTCCACAAATATTAACCAAAGACAGTTATCCAAATCAATGCTTGAAAACCTGAGTTTTTACAGTTCTTGATAACAGTTCATTATTTTCTAACACATTATCTAACATTGATACGCACTCGTGAACTTGTTTTGTTTTTTTGTACATATATATATACACACACACACACATATACACTTTTCCACCAGAAAGTACAAAGCACACACAAAATAATTACAACCATGATCAATTTGTCCCTTTTAGCATGAAATATTTACTTTATTGTAGTCACGACTGAAACAAGACATTTCTTCTGTGTCTACAACTGATAAAACTGTGTGTAGCACAGCATAAAATAATATTAAAACAAAAACACAGTATCAGTAAAAGCTTTTACAAGCCCCAGACTAAAATGTATATTTCAGTTTGGGGCAATTTACTGCAAGCTAAGCTTACAAACAGCCATATTTTACACATAACATGATATATTTACACATTTAACCCAATCACTAATGCTAATCGCTGCTAGCTTCCGCCTGCTAGCCTTCAGCTTTAGCTGAATGAAGGCTAAAATGAATAACATTTTAACTCTCGTATTAACATTTTAAGCTCCTTACAAAACATAAATATTTATATTCTTTATCTGGTACTTATCTGAACTCACCGGAGCTTCTGCGGTAAAGCACAGAAGAACAGCACAAACTTTTAATTTTGTAGGTAAGTTAATGTTCTAGCCACCTTTAGCTAACCTGGCCAATGATATCTAGATAGTTAGCTAATCTAAACTAGCTGGCACTTCCAAACAATAAAATACTCTTAGCAGCCTGAATGTCTTAAACACATTAAATGTGTTGTTACATAGCCTAAATATGAAAAATCTGTCTGTAATGGTTAAATCTATCCTTTATAGTTAACTTTAGCTGTTAGGTGTGGTATTGGTAACAACACTGGGTCATTTTACAAGCTAATTTTGCTAATGCTAATGCTCCTGCCTCAGTGCTGGAAAAATCTGTAAATCTAAGCTTACTGTAAATAAACAGAAGTGCTTTACACCCAAATAAACAGTTTTCAGAAGAGAAATCTGTGTAGATTAACATCCAGCGCTCGCTCACCTTTAAAAGAGAGATAGAGAGATAGAGATAGAGAGAGAGAGAGAGAGAGAGAGAGAGAGAGAGAGAGATTCTACCTTCTGTAGTTCAGCTGATCCTTCTCTTCCTCCGGCGCTCCAGCTACAGACCCCGGAAGCTCAGCCTCATCCGGGTTATGTAGAGCCCCGCCCCCTCTCCCGCTATATCACATTATACCCCATCACCGCTAGAGGGAGCCCGCGAGGGAGTCCTCAATGCATGGAGCTGAATGGAGCTAAACAGCTAAAACTCTCATTTAAAACACTGTATAACTACTTCTCTGGGATTTTTCTTTAATTTTACAAAGTAGAACAAAGTATTTCACTAAAATAGGAAAGAAAACATACCCCTATATTTCTATTTTCTACAAATGTTTTTTATTCAGTAAATGTACTAGCATTCCTAGCATATGCTGGACTGATGCTGGAGTTACACACAGATCTTGTTTAAAAGGATTATAAATGCAGTTTAAAAGCTTTAATAATTATCTCTGCAGTGATAAAATAGTTGTAGTTGTGCTGCTTTGAGGAAATTAGTGCAATTTTATTCTATAAAATATCACACATTTAAACATTTTTAAACGTTTGATACTTTTTATAATAAAAATGTGTTTTTAAGCTTTTATACATTTAAGACTCTGTTGAGAGGCTGAGATTCAGAGCAGATTCTGAACTGAGTTTTTCCTCTATAGAGATTCTCTGATTGCTCCTTGCTCCTGTACAACTCCAAAAAATAGCACTTACTAATTGCTATGGAAAGATCAGTGCTGTTGTTAAAGTACCAATTCTGACATTGATTCTGGTAGAGTTTTTAAAAAAACATACTTTAAAATATTATGGTTACATTTTCTTTGCATTTACCTTCTTGATGTCCTGCAGGTTCTTGAAAAGGAGATCGTACTGCAGCAGATCTTGTTTGTTGCTCACCTTGTCTATAGAGCTGGGCGATTAATCGATTTTATCGATTAATTCGAATTTACAGTTAAGGACGGTTTCACCACCGACGCGCCCCTGTGAGCTCCTGTACCACAGGCTTAGCCCCGCCCCTCTCTCCCCCTCCCTCCCGCGCGCAGACCCCACACCTCCCTCCCTCCCTCCCGCACGCGCTCCCCACACACCGCACAACACAATACATGACAGCAGAGCTTGTGCCCAGAATTGGTTCGGTTTTGCCGCGTAGGACGTGGATAGACCAAACAGATCCTCACTGTGCGTTTAAAACCGATTGCTTCTAAACAAAGCAGCGCGACAAATTTATCTCTATACCTTAAACAGAAGCGTGTAGCGGAGTGGGAAAAGAAAAGTATTTCTCCCAGCCAAATGAACGCAGCAGCAGCACACCATCCAAAGTAAAACAAGCATTTATAGAACATTTTATAGAACACTGGCACTTATTTAAAAGATTTGTTTTGCAATTCAAGCCCAATGGGGAAAAGTCTTTGCTTAATAGCATATTAAATTGTGTTTTCTATTTTGTAAGTTTTATCAAAAAGGTCACCATTTTATTTTTTCTATTTGTTTTTTTTGAGGGAGGCTTTATTTATTTATTGTTTAAGTTTGAGAGTGCATTGTGTCAGTACCTAAAATATGTTGGAGAAAGCTTTCTAAAAGATACTGGACGTTCTCACTGTTTACAATAGGTTTTTTTTGTTTGTTTCTGGTTGCACTTTAACCACAAAGGGGACATTTAAGTGAAAACTAAATAAATAAACACTAGTTTTTAACCATTTTTATCATCTTCAATTTAATTTAAATTGATTTAAAAAGAAAATCTAATTAAAAAAAATTGTCTAAAGTCTTTCTATTTATGCATTCTGAAAGCTTTCCATAAATTGAGGTCATTCACAGCTCCTCCCTGTAAAATCCCTCTCTGACATCACAATGGACCATCCTGATTTCTGTATAGAAGGGTACTTCACACTTGTAAAAGCATTTTAAACTTCATATGCAAATTTCAATTTTTAAACTAATTATTTGTAAAAATAAAATGGATTTGTTTGAGTTTATTTGTTCATAGAATGATAAAAAAAACTTTTTTTTAACTTTTCCAAAATGAGTCCAGCAAGCATTCTCATTCTACTACAAAATATTAGCCAACTTTTACACAAAATGTTGTACATATTAAAGGAAGACGTTACTGATGTTATATCTGGTTCTGTGTAGAAATATGAGACAAACACCCCTGGTTGCTTAGGTCACTTAAAACTACCCAAAAAATAACACTTACCAAATTTTACTCAAAGGTCAGGACTATTGTTCTAATGGATCTTTGTTTCAAAGAAAGTGTGGAAAAGAAATGTCCCAATTTCTACTTGAACAATAGTTCTGACCTTTGAGTAAAATTGGTAAGTGCTATTTGTTGGGGTAGTTTTAACCCTCCTGTTCCCTTCAGATTTACTAACACCTTTTATGTTTGGGGTCAATTTCACCCCAGCTATTTCAAACTACCAAAATTATTATATATTAAGAACATTTTTACCCAAGTTTATGTCACATGCTATATTTGTTTGTTGACTCCTTGAATAGTCATTAAAAAAACATTTGTAATGAAAAAGATTTAATGTTCTCTTGAATAGTAACAAGTATTCTGTTTAGGGCCAATTTGACCACAGGAAAAAAACAAACGAGCAGAAATTCATGCTCAGTCACATGGGAGTCTGGATTGTAAAGAAGAAGATCCTACTTGTTCCATTCATCCCATATTGCTGAGCTTATTAAGCTCTCATCAGTCCTGCCTTGTTTCTGTGCTATTGAAGCGTAGGACACGGAGGAGACATGGACTGTGTTTAGAGACGTGCTGGATCTGTCTGCAGCCCAAACACCTGTTCTTTCTTCACCTTTTCACTTGTACTCTCCAAACTGAGCAACACAATGTAGACTTACATGTGGGATTAAATCCAAGTCTTTCTAACTATCCCTCTAAACACACACCTCCCTCTAAACGTATTATCTAAAGTAGTTTATCCTTTTAGATTGATGGTGTTCTGAAGAACTTAAATGCTGATTTTATGTTTGGACAGCGTATCTGCTGAGACCTGGAACTATTCTGATTACATTAGCAGCACTAAGCCTATCATCAGTGAGGAGACAGACCATAATAACTTTTCACTTTTGGAAGGTAGTCTGTTTTCTATTGGTTGAGAGACAAAAAGAGGGTCTACAGTAAAGGGCTCATTCTCATCAGAGGAGGATTCATTATAATCAGGATCCTCTCTAAAGTCCTCCTTTTTCTCAGACACATTCTCCTCTATGTCTCTGTCATGGTGAAAGAGATGTGAGAAATCCTCACTGAGAGAAAACCTTTTCTTAGACGTCATTTTCAGTAGAGAGAGAGAGAGAGCAGAAAGAGAGAGAGACAGAACACACAGAGAACTGGTTTAGAAGCTGCTGTGAAACATTTTATATCTCTGCATTTCCACTATGTTGTGAGAACTATCAATATGTTTGTAGGAACAATATATTCCTCCACAGAATGAGAAATATCAAGTTCTCATGAGAAGTCGTCAAAATTATACTATTGATCAATTGAAAGCTCACCTTATTCGGTTCATTTTCAGCAATCAGAATTTATTATTTAATTTTAAATTAAATATGGACTACATGATTTTATAATATTTTTTACCAACATAACTAATCAAATTAATTAATTAATTAATTAAATAATAATTTGTTTTTTTTTTACTTGTAATTACTTGGTGTAAAGAACTCTTACATATTAAAAAATCCTGAAGATTTCTTATTTCTAATGGATCTTTGTATCGAAGAAAGTGTTGAAAAGAAATGTCACAATTGTTAACAATTGTAAAAATAGAGCTGATCTTTGAGTAAAATTTGGTAAGTGTTATTTGTTGGGGTAGTTTTTTAGTGACTCAAGCAACCAGAGGTGTTTGTCTCATATTTCTACACAAAACCAGATATAATCTGGACAAAGTATTCTCCAACACCAGTAACTTCTTCCTTTAATATGTACAAAAAATAGTGTAAAAATCGGCTAATATTTTGTAGCAGAATGAGAATTCTTGCTGAACTCATTTTGGAAAGTCAAAAATGTTTTTATCATCCTATTAACAAATAAACTATTGAACAAATCCTTTTTATTTTATAACTGTTAGTTTTAAACTGATATTTGAATATGAATTTTCAAATGCTTTTACAAGTGTGAAGTACCCTTCTATACAGAAATCAGGATGGTCCATTGTGATGTCAGAGAGTGATTTTACAGGGAGGAGCTGTGAATGACCTCAATTTATGGAAAGCTTTCAGAATAAATAAATAGTAAAACTTTAGACAAGGTGAGCAACAAACAAGATCTGCTGCAGTACGATCTCCTTTTCAAAAATCTGCAGGACATCAAGAAGGTAAATTCAAAGAAATTGTAACCATAATATTTTATATTTATTTATTTTTATTTTATTTAATTTAGATTTTAAAAAGTTTCTACTGGAATCAATGTTACAATTGGTGCTCTAAAAACGGCACTGATCTTTCCATAGTAATTAGTAAGTGCTATTTGTTGGAGTACAGGAGCAATCAGAGAATCTCTATAGAGGAAAAAACTCTCTTCAGAATCTGCTCTGAATCTCAGTCACTCAACTGAGTCTGGAATGTATAAAAACATACACATTTTTATTCTAAAAAGTATTAAACATGTATTACTTATTATTTTTAGCAAAATAATAATTTATAATTGTAAGATACTTTATAGAATAAAATTTTACTTATTTCCTAAAAACAGAACAACTACAACTATTTAATCACAGCAGAAATAATTATTAAAGCTTTTAAACTGCAGTTTTAATCCTATTAAACATGTTCTGTGTGTAACTCCAGCATCAGTAGCAGAAATGCTAGTAAATCTACTGAATAAAAAACATTACTTGTAGAAAATAGAAATATAGAGGCACGTTTTCTTTCCTATTTTAGTGAAATACTTTGTTCTACTTTAAAATTAAAGGAAAACCCCAGAGAAGTAGTTATACAGTGTTTTAAATGAGAGTTTTAGCTGTTTAGCTCCATTCAGCTCCATGCATTGAGGACTCCCTCGCGGGCTCCCTCTAGCGGTGATGGGGTATAATGTGATATAGCGGGGGAGGGGGCGGGGCTCTACATAACCCGGATGAGGCTGAGCTTCCGGGGTCTGTAGCTGGAGCGCCAGAGGAAGAGCAGGATCAGCTGAACTACAGAAGGTATGGAGAAGTTTCTCTCTCTCTCTCTCTCTCTCTCTCTCTCTCTCTCTCTCTCTCTCTCTCTCTCTCTCTCTCTCTCTCTCTCTCTCTCTCTCTCTCTCTCAAAGGCAAGTGAGCACTGGATGTTAATCTACACAGATTTCTCTCCTGAAAACTGTTTATTTGGGTGTTTAAAGCGCTTCTGTTTATTTACAGTAAACTTAGATTTACAGGTTTTTTTTCAGCACTGAGGCAGGAGCATTAGCATTAGCAACATTAGCTTGTAAAATGACCCAGTGTTGTTACCAATACCACACCTAACAACTAAAGTTAACTATAAAGGAAAGGATTAACCATTACAGACAGCTTGTACATTATCCTACCATCCTTAGACTATATAACAACAACTTATCACAAATGTTATGTGTTTAAGGCTTCTAGTGGTATATTATTGTTTGAAATTGCCTGCTAGCTTAGCTTATTTATCGAAATAGCATTGGTTAGGTTAGCTAAAGTTGGCTAGAACCTTCACTTACCTTCAAAATTAATGTACCCTTCTATCCAGTTGCTGTATTAAAAAAAAACTTATTTTATATTTTTCTCCATCGTTCGTGGTACATAAAATCACACAGCTTTTTATGCAGAGATTTAAAAAACGTGTTAGCAATAGTAAAATGTTTTATGATGTGATTTATTTTGTGAGAATAATGTTTAAGTGTTCTTCTACAGTGGGAGCTGACATGTTTCCTTAGCGCGACTGGCAGAGAGAAAAACTGTTTAATAGGCAGAACTGGCCCATAATAGGGGACCAAAGTAGCTGGTGTTAACTAGCTAGCTAATGTTGCCAGCGTTTCTTTTTTAACCAGTAGCTAACATTATCTAGCTAGCCAATGTTCCCAGTGTTTTTTAACCAAGTAGCTAATGTTCTCTAGCTAGCCAATGTTCACAGTGCTTTTTTTAACGAAGTATCTAATGTTACCTTGCTGGCTAATGTTGCCAATGTTTTTGTCCTGTCACCTAGTGTGGACTTTTTAAGAGGGATCTTGCAACACAGTAGAGATAGCAGCGAGTGTGGTGGCTGAGCTGTGAGAGCAGCTCTTAACAGAAGAGGAAAATACAGGCAGTTGCGTAGAAGATGCTTCTGCTACTTTTAAGTTGTATGTCTGGCTGCATTTTGGCTCCAGTGGAAACAATAAACGATAACAGAGTGACCAACAAGACACAAACCATATATAAATACTGTAAGTTAATCCTACACGTGACTGTTTCATAGGCAGTTGTACTAATCTCTTAGCTCTGTACTGTATTTAAAAAATGTTCTGTCTCTGTTTGCACTTCAAGCGTAGTCTTAATATGACTAATTATGGTTATGTATAGTTAAATTACAAGAGATTTAGGAGAAAATAACACAAACCATAGACTTAATATGACTGATTGTGGTTTGCACGTATTGTTTGCACTTTATAAGACCTAAAAAAATATTTTTATGTTATTCTTATTTTTATTTCTTATAGAATCAATGTAAGAGAAACCAGCCTGTTAAGTTTGCGTTATATGATTTTGTCAAATAAAACAAAAACTAGTTTTCAAGCTTTCAATTTTTCATTTTTGAAGTTTTCATTAGTTTTATTTTTAAATCTCTTTATTTTTAAAATTCTTTGTGAAAGAGAACGTTAGCCAATCTTATCCTGAGCTCTCTGCCTCGTCATCGACACACTCAATCTGTAAAACCCAAGGATTTATGTCTTTCGGTCCCTCGTCTGGAAAAAAGTAATATTATCTAAATATGGAAAAAGTTAAGAGTCAGGACAAGAATTCACTCTCTCTGAAGCAAATTCATTCCAAACTGCTGAAATACACTGAGCTCATATAGTAATTTTATTTTATTCACTAAACGTTTTGTTACATTTCCAGGACAACTAAGAGGAATTGATAATATTTAAGGTGGAAGTGCTAGAATGATTTACTGCTTTAGTAACATTTAGTTAGAGTTGATGAAATTTGGAGCTGCTGCTCTGAATCTGCTGGTGTAGAGCTTCTGCTGCTCTTTGGTTCTGCAGATGAAGTTGGGCTTCGACCAGATGCTATGATACGCCACCATTTACTAAATTGATTTAGTAAACAAATCAGTTAAGCCATTGATGTGGAGCTGCAGTCTTTCTGGGTAAAAAACACAATTACAATTACATTTCTCAGCAAATTTTCACTTGTGATCTACATAAAAAGGACTTTAGGAGTGCATATCACTGTTAGTCTGAAGCTAATGTGTTGGAAAATAATGTTATCTGGAGATGTAAAAAAGGAATGTTTTATAAATTAGTGTGAAGGAAAAAGCTTTGGACATCATTGGTTACGTGATCAATGTAGAATGATTTTGGCACAAGCCTCGAAGCTTCAGATTAAAGGGTGACATTTTTTTTTCTTCTTTCTTTACGTTCTCAGGATCTAGTGAGACCAGAAAAGAATCAAGACTGTTTGTCTAAACAGTGGGCAGTCTTTATAAAGGCAGTAAACAGGCGTCAGCCTGATTATTGCAAGTGGTAAAATGTGGGCTACCTCTAGTGGCTGGAGGACCACCAGCACCCCCTTTACACTAAGGACTTAGAAGTGGGAAAAATACTGAAACATTTGTGGTAATATGAAGATGTCTCAGATGTCAATATAGGCACCTCAGGCAGTTCTCTTCAGTTAATTGACCTGCTTTTATTGTAATATACAACTGCATTTCTCTTTGTGTTTTCCAGAAATGAAATTATTCTCCTGAACTTCATCACCAACAACCAGGATATTTAACTAAGAGCAATGTTAAACTGCTGAAAGAGTTGAAGAACAAGCCGTCCTGAAGAGCCTCCAGAACACGCAGACATTGTTTGATACATTTAACAGACAAATGAAGCCAAGTCCCAACATGGAGAAACATCAGCACTCTGTCAAGAGTTTTACTAAACAGAGTAATCTCAAAAAACACCAGCGCATTCACACAGGAGAGAAACTGTATCACTGCTCAGACTGTGGGAAGAGTTTTACTAAACAGAGTAATCTCAAAAACCACCAGCGCATTCACACAGGAGAGAAACCATATTGCTGCTCAGACTGTGGGAAGAGATTTACTGCAAAGAGTAATCTCAAAATTCACCAGCGCATTCACACAGGAGAGAAACCGTATCACTGCTCAGACTGTGGAAAGAGTTTTAATAAACAGAATGCTGTCAAACTGCATCAGCGCATTCACACAGGAGAGAAACCATATCACTGCTCAGACTGTGGGAAGAGTTTTAATCATCAGAGTAATCTCAAAATACATCAGCGCATTCACACAGGAGAGAAACCGTATCACTGCTCAGACTGTGGGAAGAGATTTACTTTACAGAGTACTCTCAATAATCACCAGCGCATTCACACAGGAGAGAAACCGTATTACTGCTCAGACTGTGGGAAGAGTTTTACTGAACAGAGTGCTCTCCAAAAACACCAGCGCATTCACACAGGAGAGAAACCGAATTACTGCTCAGACTGTGGGAAGAGTTTTACTCTACAGAGTACTCTCCAAATACACCAGCGCATTCACACTGGAGAGAAACCGTATTACTGCTCAGACTGTGGGAAGAGTTTTACTCAACAGAGTACTCTCCAAATACACCAGCGCATTCACACAGGAGAGAAACCGTATCACTGCTCAGACTGTGGGAAGAGTTTTGCTCAACAGAGTAATCTTCGAAAACACCAGCGCATTCACACAGGAGAGAAAACTCCATCTCAAATCAGTTAGAAGGCAATTAAAAGTGCAAATCGTAAGTCTTTCAGACAGAACACCTTATCCTACACAAATGTATTACTTGTGTCACTTGGGACACGTTCCACCAGAAAAAAACATGAACTGAATTTAATAATGGATTTTACAGGTTCAGCAAAATGAATCTCATCCAGCGATCATGTTTATTGAATTCCATGTTATGTTTTCTTATATGTTCGATATTCCAGGATATTCTTTGTGAGACAGAGCTGAGTTTTTAGGGTGGTTACGGTAGGAGTTCAGTTCTGAAGAATGGAAAAAACGTAGTCTTTAAAATTTAGATGTCATAGTGAGTAGGGTTCTTAGCTGGCAACTAAATGATTAGGACCAAACCTTCAGAGCTTATGATTTTAATGCTTTTAATCTCCTTTCTAGTATATGCAGATTTGATTATTTCTATTAATTTCTAGTATCTGTGTTTTTACTCTGTGGAAGCCGTACAAAGTTCCCCGAGCTTAGCATAGCTTAGCTTAATGCTATTTACTGCTAGACCCATCTGTATGAAAGAAGAAGTAAAAACACCACCTGAGGAACTCCAGAGAGAGTGCTCCCAAAAGTGAGACCCAGAGCCACAGAGAGATGACACTGTGCCGGGTACTGCCGTGTGGACCGGACGAGCATCCAGACTCTGCAGAGAGGCCAACTAAATCCTTTCCAGAGGTTAAATAAAACGCTCCAGCTGTAGTTCTCATACTAAAATCAACCCCCTACAGGCTTGTGTAGCGCAGTAAGGTTGCAGGCTCATTCATTCCCTTTGCTGGTGTTCTCATTTGTCTATGGTTCAGTTGTTCTGATTAAAGATCTGTTACCATAGAGGGATATTTGGTTGTTGTATTACTCAAGTTTTATGCTCTCTTATCTTTTCCTTATTGAATATTGTATGTTGCTTAAGGTTTTTAATCTCCAAAATGTACTAAGAATATCCAAATCATGTAGTTTCTTAATTGTTTTTATCCACTACAAACTATTATCTTGGTATTGCTTCACCTCTATATTTACTCATCTGTGTGTTTTAATAAACGGCTTTTATATTGCAGATCTGCATCTCATTGTGTTTTCTCAACATATGTTTGACATGAAACCTATAGGCCTGAGATTATCTCATGTTATTATTTGTTAAATACTCAAAGGCCCAACAGAGAAATCCAGTGTAAAATGGATTTGTGTTGAAGTGTAACATAAGTCAATTTAAGATTGAAATTCGGAAAAATATGTTTTTTTTTTTTATTGGTTCAGGCTTAAAAGGGTTAAATATACAATTACATCCAAAGGTAGAGTAGCATGTGTTTAACTTGATTTCATGTTTATAAAGTTTTTTATTGTGAGTGCTTGTGGGTTGTGTTGTTTTAGTTTTTTGAAGAGCATAGTCATTCACCAACTACACTTAATTACCAAATTCTACATTTGAGTTACTGACCATTATTATTGGCCTAGCTAAATGTCCAAACAAATTGTTTCCTGTTTTACTGACCATTATTATTTGTGGATTGTCTAGCTAAATATCCAAACACAGCATTTGCTATTTTACTGACCAAATGTATAAACAAAGCATTTCCTGTTTTACTGACTACTATTATTGATAGCTAGCTTAGCTAAATATCCAAATACAGCATTTGCTGTTTAACTGTCCATTATTATTGGTAGCTAGCCTAGCTAAATTTACAAACAAAGCAGTTGCTTTTTTACTGACCAATGTAAGTGTTTCAGTACTAGTAACAGTGTTTCACGTCCGGTAAATTTGTTATATTTCTTACAATTTTTTTTTTTTTATGTAATTTGTGTTCTCTTTCAAGCATTCATTCGGTATCTAACTATGGGATACGCCCCTCTCACATATTCCTCATGTAGCCCCGGGTAAAAAATGTAAAACTCCCTAGTTCTAAAATAGATACGCTAATAAATACAATAATAAATAAAATCATATAAATTCATAGCAGTGGTTTAAAAAAAGTACAGGCTCAAAGTAGTCATTGTGTTTGTGTAAATAGTTTAAAAAAGAAAACAAAATCCGTACAGAATACATATTTCATTTATTTTCTGTGTATTTGCAAGAAGGTCACTTAAAAGTGATTAAGGGATCTACTGAGGGAGAAGTGTACAGGTGAGGGTGGAGTAGAGGATTGGAACACGCCCGCCCACGGGACGAGAGAGAACAGCGGAGATGCGGGAGTAGCAGCGCGGGACGAGGCTGAAGTTGGTTTGATATTCGCAGCTCCAGATTCGTTTGGCTCGATATTCGCAGCCTCGTATTCCCCGGCTGAAGTTGGTTTGATATTCGCAGCTGCCACTTCCCTGAACCACCGTGAACTAAAGGGAGCGTTCACAAACACCCGCTGTTTATATTAAACACCTCACAGATCAACACTGAAGGAGATAGAATGAAGAAAAGCAGTACATCTGTTTATTAACAATGTAAATATACAATACATTATTAAATATAATTTTATATACACGACCTTTCATCAATTATTTTCTCCAGTTTTACTTACAACATGAATTTGCTGTTCTAGTGTAATTCATTCATTTCATAAGTAAAAAATATCTGAAATAGAGATTTAGCCTCCTACTTTCAAGAAAACCTGGCATTATCCTGTCCGGAGCTAATTGTGTATTGTAAAATATTTATTATAACTACTGAATTTATAATTATATATTATAATAAATAATAAAAATATATTTTTAATACAATTATATTTTAAAAGCCATTGCGCTCAAAAATATGAGGCAGATGTTCAAGTGTGATTTTTAAGAACTTTTTCATGTTGGGCCAGACCAAATACACATGATCTGAAGAGTAATAGTCTTCTACTTTAAGGGAAACCTGGAAGTAGCCTGGCCCGAGCTGATTTTATACTTTAAAATGAACTGGCAACATGGTATAAAGAGCCATAATGCACAATGTTTTATGTAAAGCTGATGTTCCAGTGTGATTTTGAAGGACTTTTTAATCTTGGGCCAGACAAAATACACATGATCTGAAGAGTACTAGTCTTCTACTTTAATAAAAACCTGGAATTAGCCTGGCCCGAGCTGATTTTATACTTTAAAATTAACTGGCAACATGGCCTACCGATCAATAATGCACAAAAAAATTGAATATAAAGCTGATGTTCTAGTGTGATTTTGAAGGACTTTTTAATCTTGGGCCAGAACAAATACACATGATCTGAAGAGAACTAGTGTTCTTCTTTAAGGAAAACCTGGAATTAGCCTGGCCTAAGCTGATTTTATACTTTAAAATGAACTGGCAACATGGAATAACGATCCATAATGCACAAAAAAATTGAATATAAAGCTGATGTTCTAGTGTGATTTTGAAGGACTTTTTAATCTTGGGCCAGAACAAATACACATGATCTGAAGAGAACTAGTCTTCTTCTTTAAGGAAAACCTGGAATTAGCCTGGCCCAAGCTGATTTTATACTTTAAAATGAACTGGCAACATGGTATAACGAGCCATAATGCACAAGTTTTTTTATGTAAAGCTGATGTTCTAGTGTGATTTTGAAAGACTTTTTAATCTTGGGCCAGACCAAATACACATGATCTGAAGAGTACTAGTCTTCTTCTTTAAGGAAAACCTGGAATCAGCCTGGCCCGAGCTGATTTTATACTTTAAAATTAACTGGCAACGTGGCCTACCGATCCATAATGCACAAAAAAATTGAATATAAAGCTGATGTTCTAGTGTGATTTTGAAGCACTTTTTAATCTTAGGCCAGAACAAATACACATGATCTGAAGAGTACTAGTCTTCTACTTTAAGGAAAACCTGGAATTAGCCTGGCCCAAGCTGATTTTATACTTTAAAATGAACTGGCAACATGGTATAACGAGCCATAATGCACAATTTTTTTTATGTAAAGCTGATGTTCTAGTGTGATTTTGAAATACTTTTTCATCTTGGGCCAGACCAAATACACATGATCTGAAGAGTACTAGTCTTCTTCTTTAAGGAAAACCTGGAATTAGCCTGGCCCAAGCTGATTTTATACTTTAAAATGAACTGGCAACATGGTATAACGAGCCATAATGCACAATTTTTTTAATGTAAAGCTGATGTTCTAGTGTGATTTTGAAAGACTTTTTCATCTTGGGCCAGACCAAATACACATGATCTGAAGAGTACTAGTCTTCTTCTTTAAGGAAAACCTGGAATTAGCCTGGCCCGAGCTGATTTTATACTTTAAAATTAACTGGCAACATGGAATAACGATCCGTAATGCACAAAAAAATTGAATATAAAGATGATGTTCTAGTGTGATTTTGAAGGACTTTTTAATCTTGGGCCAGACCGAATAAACATGATCTGAAGAGTACTAGTCTTCTTCTTTAAGGAAAACCTGGAATTAGCCTGGCCCGAGCTGATTTTATACTTTAAAATTAACTGGCAACATGGAATAACGATCCATAATGCACAAAAAAATTGAATATAAAGCTGATGTTCTAGTGTGATTTTGAAGGACTTTTTAATCTTGGGCCAGAACAAATACACATGATCTGAAGAGAACTAGTCTTCTTCTTTAAGGAAAACCTGGAATTAGCCTGGCCCGAGCTGATTTTATACTTTAAAATGAACTGGCAACATGGTATAACGAGCCATAATGCACAAGTTTTTTTATGTAAAGCTGATGTTCTAGTGTGATTTTGAAAGACTTTTTAATCTTGGGCCAGACCAAATACACATGATCTGAAGAGTACTAGTCTTCTTCTTTAAGGAAAACCTGGAATTAGCCTGGCCCGAGCTGATTTTATACTTTAAAATGAACTGGCAACATGGAATAACGATCCATAATGCACAAAAAAAATTAATATAAAGCTGATGTTCTAGTGTGATTTTGAAGGACTTTTTAATCTTGGGCCAGACCAAATACACATGATCTGAAGAGTACTAGTCTTCTACTTTAAAGAAAACCTGGAATTAGCCTGGCCCAAGCTGATTTTATACTTTAAAATGAACTGGCAACATGGTATAACGAGCCATAATGCACAATTTTTTTTATGTAAAGCTGATGTTCCAGTGTGATTTTGAAGGACTTTTTAATCTTGGGCCAGACCAAATACACATGATCTGAAGAGTACTAGTCTTCTACCTTAAGTAAAACCTGGAATTAGCCTGGCCCGAGCTGATTTTATACTTTAAAATTAACTGGCAACATGGCCTACTGATCCATAATGCAAAAAAAAAATTGAATATAAAGCTGATGTTCTAGTGTGATTTTGAAGGACTTTTTGGGCCAGACCAAATAAACATGATCTGAAGAGTACTAGTCTTCTACCTTAAGGAAAACCTGGAATTGGCCTGGCCCAAGCTGATTTTATACTTTAAAATTAACTGGCAACATGGCATACCGATCCATAAGGCACAAAAAAGTTTAATTTAAAGCTGATGTTCTAGTGTGATTTTGAAGGACTTTTTAATCTTGGGCCAGACCAAATACACATGATCTGAAGAGTACTAGTCTTCTACTTTAAGAAAAACCTGGAATTAGCCTGGCCCGAGCTGATTTTATACTTTAAAATGAACTGGCAACATGGTATAACGAGCCATTTTGCACAAGAAAAGCCACTGTTCCAGTACAATTTTGAAGAATTTTTTAATCTTGGGCCAGAACAAATACACATGATCTGAAGAGAACTAGTCTGCTACTTTAAGGAAAACCTGGAATTAGCCTGGCCCGAGCTGATTTTATACTTTAAAATGAATTGGCAACATGACATGAAAGCCATTTTGCACAGAAATAATGAATATAAAGCATTGATTTTGAGAATACCAGAACACTTCATCTCATGTGTATTTGGTCTGAAAAAAAAGTCCAAAATCATACTGGAATATCAGCTTTAAATATTTTTTTTTTGTGCTGCCATGTTGCCAATTAATTGTGCAGTCTAAAATCAGCTTGGACCAGGCTAGTTCCAGGTTTTCCTTAAAGTAGAAGACTAGTACTCTTCAGATCATATGTATTTGTTCTGGCCCAAGATGAAAAAGTCCTTCAAAATCACACTGGAACATCAGCTTTACATAAAAAAAATTGTGCATTATGGCTCGTTATACCATGTTGCCAGTTCATTTTAAAGTATAAAATCAGCTCGGGCCAGGCTAATTCCAGGTTTTCCTCTTTCCCAAGATTAAAAAGTCCTTCAAAATCACACTAGAACATCAGCTTAATATTCAATTTTTTTGTGCATTATGGATCGTTATTCCATGTTGCCAGTTCATTTTAAAGTATAAAATCAGCTCGGGCCAGGCTAATTCCAGGTTTTCCTTAAAGAAGAAGACTAGTTCTCTTCAGATCATGTGTATTTGTTCTGGCCCAAGATTAAAAAGTCCTTCAAAATCACACTAGAACATCAGCTTTATATTAAATTATTTTGTGCATTATTGATCGGTAGGCCATGTTGCCAGTTAATTTTAAAGTATAAAATCAGCTTGGGCCAGGCTAATTCCAGGTTTTCCTTAAAGAAGAAGACTAGTACTCTTCAGATCATGTGTATTTGGTCTGGCCCAAGATGAAAAAGTCTTTCAAAATCACACTAGAACATCAGCTTTACATAAAAAACTTGTGCATTATGGCTCGTTATACCATGTTGCCAGTTCATTTTAAAGTATAAAATCAGCGCGGGCCAGGCTAATTCCAGGTTTTCCTTAAAGTAGAAGACTAGTACTCTTCAGATCATGTGTATTTGGTCTGGCCCAAGATTAAAAAGTCCTTCAAAATCACACTAGAACATCAGCTTTAAATTAAACTTTTTTGTGCCTTATGGATCGGTATGCCAGGTTGCCAGTTAATTTTAAAGTATAAAATCAGCTTGGGCCAGGCTAATTCCAGGTTTTCCTTAAAGTAGAAGACTAGTACTCTTCAGATCATGTTTATTTGGTCTGGCCCAAGATTAAAAAGTCCTTCAAAATCAGACTAGAACATCAGCTTTATATTCAATTTTTTTGTGCATTATGGATCGGTAGGCCATGTTGCCAGTTAATTTTAAAGTATAAAATCAGCTCGGGCCAGGCTAATTCCAGGTTTTCCTTAAGGTGGAAGACTAGTACTCTTCAGATCATGTGTATTTGTTCTGGCCCAAGATTAAAAAGTCCTTCAAAATCACACTAGAACATCAGCTTTATATTCAATTTTTTTGTGCATTATGGATCGTTATTCCATGTTGCCAGTTCATTTTAAAGTATAAAATCAGCTCGGGCCAAGCTAATTCCAGGTTTTCCTTAAAGAAGAAGACTAGTTCTCTTCAGATCATGTGTATTTGTTCTGGCCCAAGATTAAAAAGTCCTTCAAAATCACACTAGAACATCAGCTTTATATTCAATTTTTTTGTGCATTATTGATCGGTAGGCCATGTTGCCAGTTAATTTTAAAGTATAAAATCAGCTTGGGCCAGGCTAATTCCAGGTTTTCCTTAAAGTAGAAGACTAGTACTCTTCAGATCATGTGTATTTGGTCTGGCCCAAGATTAAAAAGTCCTTCAAAATCACACTAGAACATCAGCTTTAAATTAAACTTTTTTGTGCCTTATGGATCGGTATGCCATGTTGCCAGTTCATTTTAAAGTATAAAATCAGCTCGGGCCAGGCTAATTCCAGGTTTTCCTTAAAGAAGAAGACTAGTACTCTTCAGATCATGTGTATTTGGTCTGGCCCAAGATTAAAAAGTCCTTCAAAATCAGACTAGAACATCAGCTTTATATTCAATTTTTTTGTGCATTATGGATCGGTAGGCCATGTTGCCAGTTAATTTTAAAGTATAAAATCAGCTCGGGCCAGGCTAATTCCAGGTTTTCCTTAAGGTGGAAGACTAGTACTCTTCAGATCATGATTTAAAAAAAAAAAAAAAAAAATTTTGTCATGGACATGTTCCCTGCAGCTTCATGAGAATCACCCATAACACCGACCAAGCAGCTTATAAAGCCAGACCTTGTAACAAGTGGGAACACGTCATTAGATCGACACATGTCAATTGGGATCCAAGCGAACGCTGGGCGACTCGTGAGCGGGAGAAATGAAATAAATTAACATACAAAGGGATAATGGTGCGATAAATAATCTAATAACCATTGCATTAGAGTGGCAATCCGATCCTAATGGGAAAAATCTTCGGCATTTTTCATAGGGGTCGGGGTGGATGTAAATGGTAACGACCCTGTCGGTTGGATCAAAGTTAGAGTTACAGATAAACCGACCATCGACACCGACGAGGCCACAAACAAACACAATAGACAATAATGGGGGGGATCGGCCTAAACTGAAGTGTGAGGAAGAGCAAGAGGAAATGCTGGAAACCAACCAGTCTTGGGGATGACTTTAAGGTAATGATGTCACTTCCTCCTTTGATAGAGTTCGAATTATTGGTCGCCTGGTGGCAGAGGGACCGTGGGAGAATTTTTCCTGTCAAAAATTGGTTGGTAGGCTGCCAGAACAGGTTTTCGCTCCCACCGTTAGTAAAATGTTCACTCACATGTTTATCAAGTGTTGAACATATGTAAATACATATTTGGAGGAATTACGATGTGTTGACGTATCTGGTTGATACGTCAAAAGCGGGAATTGAGGAGTAACGGTTTATTATATGTTGGGTTTATTGACAAATATCTTTCAATTATGATTACTTATCTTAGTATCGATAATGACAATAATCATTGTGTGAAACCTTGTATTCTATATGCATAACCAATACTCACATTGTATTTGATCATCTTTATTACTCACAGTGTGTTTTACACGCATTTATATAAAAGATTAATCAATAATCACAATATATTCTTTACATATATAGTAAAACATTGTTTGATCAGGCATGTGACTAACACAGACTCTATTATTTGACAACTTAACCCACATGATACATTTACTAACACAATAACATATAACATATGAGATGTAGCTCAGGCTTGAAGTATTTTGTTTAATACTGCATGACCCTAACTAACGGTCATCAATTCGACTGGTACAGGGCTAAATTGCTACAAAAAAGGCTATTAGATCAAAGCAGCCTTTTGGTGAGTGAGTGCCTCCCTAAAAAACCTCTGCTTCAAAGAGGGGGTGACGCACTCACACAGATAGTGCCACGATGTTTCATTCTGGAAGAACACAGTCAAGGCCAAACACTAGTGGTCCGGTCAGACACGTGAAACTTGAGTACTAACACGTGAAATTATGCATATTAACATGAGCTAATCGTTAGCAACGCCTCATCAGCAGGTTTCACGTCATTTTGGGTATAAAACATGGAGTCAGATAAGAGGGGGGTCAGAACTTATGCTGGGACGGCTGTTAGACGGTCTTTCATGTGTGGGTTCTCCTGAATATTCAGTACTTTGTAATAAATACCTGGTTTGCTTTCAACTTCACTCCACTGTCTGACTCTCTCTATCAAACGAACACGCAGGGGAGTTGTACCCCGGACGAGAGGTGGGGATAGCCCACCTCACATTTTCTTTTCTACAACAATATGTATGTATGTATGTGTGTATATGTATATGAGTGTGTAGGCGTATGTATGTATGTATGTATGTATGCAATTATTCTTTCTTATGATTCTGTTTGTAATTTAGAGGGAAAGTACTGTAAATAAGCCCCAATGGGCTTTCTTACTTTCCCTGCACATGTTCTTTTTTTCTCACTTATGTAATACACATCCCTGTTTGCTTTCTTCTTTCACATATGTGTGCAAATAATAAAAAAAAAATTAGGTTGTTAAGCAAACTGTACTTGTAAGACAGAAATGAACTGAGACAGACAACTTCTGATCAAGACCAGCCAGAACCAGTTTTTGGGGAACTGACCAAGGTGCTTTCCTCCGTGACCTCGAGGTGGGTTTTGTCTGTAAATGCTCATGTCTGTGAAATAATCTTTGAACTTCTTCTCTTGAACTCCTTGTGAGTGGAACTCGTTCGCCGAGCTCCGTTTTAATAAATTGTTAATTGCTGAAGATAAAGTATCCTGTCTCTCTCTAAATTATCTCTACTTTGGGATTCCATCAAAAGAATCCAGGGGAACGCACTGGAGATGGCGCAGAGGGTAGTGCAGTTTTCCCAACATCATCTAAACGTACAAACAAAGCATTTGCTGTTTTACTGACCATTATTATTGGTAGCTAGCCTAGCTAAATGTCCAAACACTGTGTAAAGCTTTGTGTAAAACTTTTAAAGTTTAACCTGACATGACCACTAATTCTGTAAACCCTTTATAACTGGTTGACTCTCCTTTGGCATCAAAAACCTCAACCAAACATTTCCTGTAGCTGCAGATCTGACCTGCACAACGGTCAGGAGGAATTTTGGACAATTCCTTTTCACAAAACTGTTTCAGTTCAGCAATATTCTTAGGATATCTGGTGTGAATCGCTCTCTTGATGTCATGATGCCATAGCATCTCAATTGGACTCTCCAGAAGGCGTATTTTCTTCTGTTGAACCCATTCGGTTGATGATTTACTTCTATGTTTTGGGTCGCTGTCCTGTTGCATCATTCATCCTATGTTGAGCTTCAGTTGGCGGACAGATGGTCTTAAGTTTTCCTGCAAAATGTCTTGAGAATAAACTTGGGAATAAATTTTTCTGTTGAAGACGGCAATCTGTCCAGACCCTGAGGCAGCAAAGCAGCCCAAACAATGATGTCCCCTCCACCACATTTCACAGTTGGGATGAGGTTTTGATGATGGTGTGCTGTGCCTTTTTTCTCCACATATAGCATTGTGTGTTCCTTCCAAACAACTCAATTTTGTTTTAATCTGTCCACAGTATATTTAGCCTGCGTTCTTGTTTAATGTTTTCCTTATTGTAGATTTGTCAACAAAAATGTTAGCATGTGCCAGAGATTTCTGTAAGTCTTTAGCTGACACTCTAGGATTCTTCCTCACCTCATTAATCATTCTGCACTGTGGTCTTGCAGTTATCTTTACAGGATGACCACGACGGGAGGAACAGCAGCAGTGCTGAACTTTCTCCATTTGTAGACCATCTGTCTTACCGTGGACACATGATCATCAAGGCTTTAAATATACTTTTGTAACCCTTTCCAACTTCATGCAGGTCAACAATTATTGAATATAGGTCTTCTGAGAGCTCTTTTGTGTGAGGCATGATTCACATCAAGCAATGCTTCTTAAGAGCAGCTTTAACCAACACATCTAATCTCATCACATTGATTGGACTCCAGGTTGGCTGACTCCTGGCTCCAATTAGCTCTTAGAAAAGTCATTAGCCTAGGGGTTCACATATTTTTCCACCCTACACTGTGAATGTTAACGTGTTGTGTTTAATAAAACCATTCAAACATATTTGTTTATGTGTATTAGACTGTGTTTGTTTATTGTTGTGACAGATGAAGACATTTAATGACCAGTTCATGCAGAAATCCAAGTAATCCCAAAGGGTTTACATTGATCCTCAGCAGACTAAAACAAGTATCCTGGCTATAGGGAAACAGCAGCTGGAGAAAGGAAACCTGGGCCCGTATTTATCAAACTTCTTAGCGTGGAATTTTGGACTTAAGTGCTGAAAAATTCTTAGATTTGCTCCTAATCACAGAGTTAAGTGTAAGTGCCAGTTATCAAAACTCTGAAGTCTAAGAATCACTCTTACTCTCCTGAAAAGTTAAGACTGCTCCAGAGGTCTCTTAAGTTGTTGAGAGTCGCCACCGGGGGGCAGAAATGGCACTGAGAAGACAGAGACGCGTGCGAACCTTCCAAGAGCGGAAAAATGTCTTTGAAATGTTGGATGACTTTCAGTTAATTAAACGATATAGACTGGACAGAGCAGGAATTGTATTTGTCACTGACTTAGTGAGAGATGTCATCTCACCATCAACTACACGCAGCAACGCCATCCCAGCTGAATTAAAAGTAGTGCTGATGCTTTGTTTTCTTGCTACAGGAAAAATGCAGCAGTGTAGTGCTGATGATTTGGGACCATCCCAACCAACAATTAGCTGAGTTGTCATGCAAACAATTATGGCACTTACAGCACGACACATTGTCATGCGTTTTATTGACTTTCCAACAACACCCCGTGTCATCCAACAGAAGCAAACCCAGTTTATGCAGATAGCTGGATTCCCAGGAGTTGTAGGTGCAATTGATGGCACTCACATAAAGATCATTGCTCCCAGCATTAATGAGGATGTTTATGTGAACAGAAAGAGGTACCACAGCATCAACACTCAAGTTGTGTTTGATGCAGAATACAACATTTTAGATGTTGTACCCAAATGGCCTGGGTCAACCCATGACGCTCAGATTTTCACTGAAAGCGACCTGAACAAACTCTTTGAAACAGGACTTGTGCCACCCGGATGTCATCTTTTAGGTGATAAAGGATATCCCTTACGCAGGTGGCTGCTCACACCGTTTTCCAGAACAGTGACGGAAGCCCAAATCAACTACAATAGGTATGTCTACTATGTTATCCATATGTATTTTGAGGAGTGAGTCCTCTACCAGACCTCCTTCAGACGCCCACTCTTCCTCCGGCCAGTCATGACTTGAGGTGTTTGGAAGCTCGGTCAAAAACGGAGGAGCAGATGGAGAATCAGAGCTCAAGCCAGCAGGGTCCATAGCACGATCAGCTTCTTCATTACTGACGATGCAATACATTTGAATTGATAATTAACATCAGTGTTTGTGTGAAAATGTAAATAAATGATTTAATAAAACTTGCCTTTGAGATAGGTTTTTAAATTTCAATAATGCTGGATCCTGACCCCCGTCCACACCACAAATCACTGCATTGTCTTCCCCAAGGATACGCTGTACCACTTCACAAACTGCGCTAAGGGGCTTTCCCGGTGGTCCACAGCCTGAATGTGATTCAGTTAGAATGTATACAGTCTCCAAAATAAATAACATAAATCCAAAATATATGAATAACAAAAGAAAGAATGGAAATTTATACATACCAGTGCGTGTCATATATGACTTATAGGCGGATATTTCTGTGCGGCTTTTTGACAGAATATTATACCATTTCTTTTCACAGTCAGATGGTGAGCGAATGCAGGCAACATGAGATGCAGTCATAAGTCGTGAGATGTCCTCCCAAGCATTTTTTTTGTCCGCACTAGTTAATGTGGGACTGAACTTCCCTTTTATAATATTTTTTCGTTCTTCTATTAACTCTACAAGTGTAAGTGTTTCCTCCACTCTCCAGTTCGGTTTCCTTTTAGAATCCATGGCTTTAGTGATCACAGCATCAATGAAAGCTTTTAATTGATGAAAAGCACGTGACAAATTGTTTAATCAGCCTAGCACCTGTTTAAATTTGTCAGCAACAAATACATGATTGCAACAACATGGAGACTTGTTTTTATTCAGATTATTTATTAACAACATGAATACAGTGTTTTAATTAAGACATTCTTCACAAAAATAAAAATTGCACCATTCTTAATTAAAATGTGAAAGTATTTCAACTTTTTTAAAACTTTGATCTTCACATTTCTCAGGAAATAATCTTAAACTTGAAATCCGATGTAGTGATTGGTTCTTGCCGGGGGTTTGGAAATGACGTCATCCCAGAATTTGCTTTGAGGCACTGACAGGTGTCGTAAATTAGCTCTTAGACTGACATTTGAAAACTATTCCAACACTTCGCTTAAAGTGAGTCTGAGAGGCTTAATAAATCCTTTTTAGTCTCAGCTTTTAACTAAGAATAATTTTCGACTTAAGTCCATTCTTAGCAGCATTCTTAGGAGCAATTGTAAGAAGTTTGATAAATACGGGCCCTGGAGTCTGATCTGCTCTGATAACAGATACTCTGTTCATCACAATAAGAACAGAACTGATCTCTCCACTCCTCCCTCCGGCTGTAGGAGAGTAGGAGTGTATGTGGACTGTCCCTCCGGCACTCTGTCCTTCTACAGAGTCTCCTCTGATACACACTCACCCTCACACACACCCTCACACACACACACTCACACACACACTCACACACTTACACACATTCTACACCACCTTTACTCAGCCCCTCTATGCAGGGTTTTGGGTTTATCCTGGCTCCTCAGTGCGTCTGTGTAAAATAGAATAACCCTGTGGGTGTGTGTGTGTGTGTGAAGGAGAATGTGTGTATAAATATATAAGTGTGTAAATATTTTATATAGATGATTTTGTAAATTTTCCAAAACGTTTATTTTAATTACTGTTATCTTTATTCACTACTGTTATCACTTGTTCTGTACTTATTGTTAACTATTGTTTTATTTTATTGTAAAATAGATTCATATTAATAAAGCTGAAGAAATGAAGAAATGGGAAACTGGAAAGGTGAAGAGGAGACTGGTGATTTTTGTTGTGATTTTTTAAAAATAATAAGAGAGTCACTGATTCCACATTAATCACGTGCATTAACACATTAACATTAGCATCCTTCTGAATTAAGATCTCAGTTTTCTGTTTATTTGGTCTTTTGCTTGTTGTAGAGTTCTTTCTCTTGTCCTGTCTTGTCTTATCTTGTCCTGTCCTGTCCATGACTCTGTCTGTCCCTCTATAAAGCTAACTAATAGTGATCACCAGTAATCAGCGCTGGGGCTTCTGGGAAACTGAGTTCTGTTCACCGCTGCTCTCGTACTACACTGCAATTAAGGTTCCTTAATCAGATGTTTTTATATGGGGGGAAACCTACACTTATGGATTTGGAGTTTAGACACCCATGTTTGGATTTTCACAGTGTTTGGATTTCTTCACAGCATTAAACAGCTGCTCTGTAGTTTCCATGTTTATCTCTTTATTGGTTTTAGTTTAGTTAGTTTAAATGCCACATAAAAGCAGAATCATCACAAACAGGAAAGAAACACGGACAAAGAGGAGAAGAGATGCCGCAGAACCACATAAAAGCAGAATCGTCACAAACCGTTAAGAAAAACATACAAAAAAGGACACAATTGTCACAAACAAACAGGAAAGAAAGATGGACAAAGAAGAGCAGGTAGCTGCAGAACCACAGAAAAGCAGGATTGTCACAAACAGGAAAGAAAAAAGAACAGATAAACAAATAAACATGAAAGAGACCCCAGAAGAAACAAGCCTATTAAAAATATAACAAAAACAAACAGTAAAGAAGAAAAGCAACAACAAAGAAACATTATTGAAGCACCTAACAAAGAGATCAGACATAAGTAGTTTTATATGTTTTTTTTTATATTGTTCTAACTCTGTTCTTCAGTATCCAAAGATCAATAAAATTAATCAATAAAAAAACAATAACATAAGAAGCTTTTCACATAATATTGTTAAACAAAAAATGCTAAAAATGTTTTGTTTCACATAAGATGGAACAGCTGTGGTACGTAGTGGAGTTCGCTGACAAAAGCACAGCAGTTGTGCCCACTTCATGGGTCAATAATGGACAATGTCTATGGCCTCCACGGGACAGCGTGAACATTCAGAAAGTTGTAAAACAGCAAACCCGAACAGCACCAGACTGGACAGTTTATGAGCAAATTCGCTGCCTAGCAACTTGTGGTAAGTTGTAAATTCATGTTGCTGCCAATTACACACACACACCCAAATACTACTTTTCCTAAACATTCCCCCTGTATTTTTACATTGACCAATTTATGATGGCTAGACAAATGGAATAAATGGGAAACAAATACTACAGATTATTACACAATCCTACTGTAAACAGCATTTAATATTTCTGTGACTTGTGCAATAGTAGCCTGTTGGAAATCTAATACAGCTCTGGAAAAAAATTACAGACCACTTCAAAATCTATAGACCTGAACCCCACTGAAAACCTCTAGAATGAATTCAAGAGGAAGATGGATGGTCACAAGCCATCAAACAAAGCTTTTTTTTTGGTCACCTGAAGTCACGGCCTTCATTTAACTGAAGAACAACATTTATCAACGCAGCTATTTTTTCCAGAGCTGTAATGTACTGTTTACAGGAGGTACTGTCACCCTTAGAGTAGGTTTAATCAGAATTATTCCTCCCTATACCTTTCACAAATTTAGCCTGTATCAGTTGCATTATACAGATATTTGTCAAGACAACAAAAAAAAACTCAAAATTATGTGAACTTGTTAATATTGCTTACATGTATCAATAAATATCTCTATTAGTTTGATGATACTTTTATTTTCATTGAACTCTAGACATATCACCAAAATACCTTTTGAATTGAGGGGATTTGGATATTTCTGACTGCAAGATATATAATACAATTCTTACTTCTTTTCTCTGCCAATAATTCATTTCAGACACTTACGAGAAAGCCATTGGTTGCTTAAAAAAGTCCGTAGAACCTAGCTGCCCCACTTCCGATATTGAATCTGAAATGGAACAAGAAGAAAGAAGAAAAAGGAAATCGAAGTAAGGTTATTTCAGTGAATACATTAAGTGTTATAAAACATTTCCTTGCATTTCTTAATAGTGAACATTTTACAGACCAAATCGAAAATATGTCAACATCTTCAGTGATCCGGAAGAAGAGTACACAGCAAAAAGACGAATGCCTAGGCCTCCACCAATACTTTCACCAGGTATATGTTTCAAAATTATTTTTGTATGTGTTTAAAACCCCACACAGTTAGGCACTGGTGTTTATCTAATTTTTCCTAAGGTGCATTTAAGAGATATTTCAGAAACCATTAAAACAACAGTGAAACCTGCTGTACATCTCAGACAAAGAGAAGGACAATACATCTTTTTTTCCAAATGGGGATCCCCATTCATTATGCAGTGGAGTCTAGGACTAAGTATAACATGTGTAAAGGAAACAAAATATAAATATTAATGTGAACACCTGTTCTTTGCTGTTTTTAAAGGTTTAACCTCATCACACATTACAGCAATTCACAACTTACAAGCAAAAAAAATGCTCCCAGCAGCTCAAATGCTTGCATTAGTTTATCATTTTTAAGCTAGGCAATACACTTACACAACCATGACAAACTTCATGACCAAGCTAGTTCCTGACTTATCTTGTGGCTGTGCTGGACATCACAATGTACAATGCATTCGGAAAGTTTTAAGGCAGTTTCACTTTTGTCACGTTTTGTCATGTTGTGGCTTGTATTACAAAAATATATAATATTATAAAAAAATCCTCACTGTGCAGAACTTTTATTGCAAAATTTATTAAAAAGGACAAACTAAAACACTATCCTCATATAGGTATTCAGACCCTTTACTCAGTACTTTACTAAGTAAGGAGTTGTCCCCCCCCCTAGTGTTGTCACTCCTGTGTTGTATTGGCTGCGTGTTAGGGTTGTTTTCTTATTGGAAGGTAAACCTTCTACCCAGTCCCGAGAGCCCTGGATTAGGTTTTCAAAAAATATATATACGAACTTTGCTCTAACACTTCCGTGACTTTCCCTCAACCATCCCTGTCCAACCACTGAAAAACATGCCCACAGTGTGACGCTTCAATGTAGAAATGGCATTGGACAGGTCCAATCAGCTAAGTTTAGACACTCCAGTCAAGGTACTTAAATATCTAAGATGATAAACAGAAATGGGAGGACACCATAACTAAATTTCAGTGTCAGAGAAAAAGATTATGAAAATGTGCAATCTGAAATTTAATTTCATTTAATTTTTATTCAATTTGCTAAAATGTCTGTAAAAATTCTGTGTTCACATTTTAATTATGGGGTATCGCGTGTGAAATGATGTGGGAACACAGCATTTCAAGGCTGCCACATGACAAAATGTGAAACATGTGAAAGGACCTGAGGATTTTCCTCATGAATTTTACATATTTTTAATTCATTGTATTGTATTGTATGCATTCAAAGACAAAAATCTATCTTGTGAAACTGTCACAATAAATATACAGAAAATTACATGATTAACACAAAATGCTAATTTATCATTACAGATCTCTATCAAAATTACAAAACAGCAGCTGAAGCACTGAACCACACTTGGCCTGAGGATAACTTTCATGGTAGAAATCATAATTTCACAATTGAATTATTAGACATTAACAATACCTAATATGTTGCACATATTAATTTAATTTTGAGCACTTACTTTGCATTTGTTGTTCTTTCAGGCTATCAAAATTCCCCCACACTTCCCTCAGAGTTCCCTCACACTTCTGCAGGTCAGTTGTCCTCTGAACATATTATTACATCTAACATCAATATGTTAAACATACACACTTCATGCTATTTAAAATATAATGTGGTACCATAATAAAGAGATTTGCTAGTGCATGTTTTGACACTTTGAAATCTTAATACCGTGGCATGAAACATGTTTTATATGTCTTCCAGATGTACAACCTCAGCCCCATCAGTTGCTCAGAGGTACATTTCAACATTGTCTGCATACACTTTAATGCTGTTTCTGCTTTTTCTAGTATTCATTTTCTTACAAAAATGTGTTTTGCAGACATGGGACTGAGCAAAGTTTTGCAAATGCTTGCACAAACACTAGAAGAAAACAGAGAGACAAAAGAAGAATTAAAAAACTCACCCAGGAGGTAAAAGCCCTCAGGAGAGACCTAGTTAGTCAAAACACAGAAAGGACCTCACCTTCAGTCATTAGGTTACCCCTTGGAACCATGGCAGAACTGGATCAGGCGGAGATCATCCTCAAAAACCCAGAGGAACGTCAAAAGATGGTACTTTTTTTTAAATTATACTTGTAGTATTGAGTCTGTAAGAATGTACAAAAAAAAATCACTTTATGCTCACTTTATGATCTGATTATGGTATGGATTTACATGAAAACAGTTAGAAATTGTATTTAAACTTTTTATGAAGTATAGATTCAGATTTAAATCACATTCAAAATATTGATTATGATTGATGATTGATAATATGGAATTAATTAAATTAGGTAAAATATTAATTAGGCATACATACATTCCACTATTAACTACTTGATCAATGGAATGTGCTATCATGAGTTACATTGTGTTACTGTTTTATGCAACAGTTCTAAAAAAAAAGCCTTTTCTGTGTTCTATAATGGTCACTGTCACTGTGACCATTACATACATATGTCTTACAAGGTCAATACTTACTAACACTCCTTTTGGCAGAAAGCTTGGTTATGAACAATTGCCTAAGACAATGTAAGTATCTGTAGTAATTTTTAAGAAAATATCATTTTAAAATGGTTATTGGATGTTATAATGTGTCATTAGAAACGTTCTTGAGTTATCATGAATGCACAGCTTTTTAAAGGTAGATTTAAAATGTTCACTTTTCGGCAACAACTTTTTCAGCTGTAGACTGCAACAAAGAGTCTGACATTTGCTTCCAGGAATTTCTAGCATTTTGTGAAATCCATTGCGGTTTGACTTGCCTTTGCACTTCTCAGTTTTCTCAATCTCATCTTGACCGTTATACTACTTTATGTAGTGTAGAAAATGCAAGCTGAAACTGTAGAGTATCTTATTGTATTCTTGTGGATTACTTTTGTTTTTATATCTTTAGACAAATGGTTAGAGTAACCCACTTGTGCTGAGCAAAAATTCTAAATAATCAAACAATTTATAAAGCATGAAAAATTACCTAAATTACCTAAATTTGGTATTTAAACTCTGAGACCATGCAAAAATGTTTTACCCCTTTGCAGCACTCAGATAACTAACTTAGCCAAAATATTGGGCTGTGTTTGATTAGCTACATAAGCTGAGTATACTACTTCCCAATTTTAAAAAGTTTAAGTACGCCACACTGCCGTTTGCAACTGTATGCAACATGTAAAAGACTGTTTAACAAATATTAAAATGTTATCGGTTTACCCTGGCCAGCAAGTAACCCATTGCTTTTATTTTGTTTGATTAATTTATTAGACACACCAATACATGGCCTTTACTTGGACATAACCTGTTCCTGTTGATACTTGCCTTATTAGTCATCTTCTGTTTTTCTCCTGTCAGGTGTCTTACTTTGCCATCACTGGAGGACACACGCAAGACATTCTTGTGAGGCGCATGTTGGCATGTGCCCTTACAAACAGCCTGGCAAGCCAGATGAACTGGGCTGGCAAAGGACACAAAAGGGCATTTAAAGACACAGCACTTCACGATGTAATGTCTGGTAAGTTAATGCACCTGCACATAAACAAACACACCCACATTCATAACCAACCAAAATCAAAATAAAACTGAACTACCTACATTAAATTTGTCTCAACAGCGACACACCATGAAATATTTTTGCATCTTAAATGTAAATGCCTCTTTTTCTTTCAGTGCAATCAACCCAAAAACATCTATATAGGCAACTACTGAAAGTATATATATATATTTACTCATATATAGCAAATCTATACCTATAGCAAATCTGAACATTAATTTCTATATAGTTGATATAATAACTATAACTATAATAGCTATAATTTGTAACAGGAGAACGAATGTTTGCTTTGTGGTATTCTAGTGACACAGTTTTAAAAAAGGAAATAACGAAGGACTGACTACAGGGCCTAAAAGAGATTACATCTGCAACAGGTGTTTTCGTACATACTGCATATTACTCAAATACAATAGCTCATAACACCACCCAAACTCTAAATGAACGGACTTACTTTTCAGGAAGTTGATGTTTATGATTACGATGTCTGTCTTTGCATTGTGTAGAAGACAATATTCTTCGGTCTTCATGGCGTGCGTTTTTTCCTCCAAGTTATTAGGTTCATTTCTGCCCACTGATGTAATAGGGATAGCAACAGTTATTAAGCAGTCATTGGAGGCCTACTAAAAAGACAGGGTTTGTGATTGGTCGGTTTAAAAGGGGGCGCGGTTAAATATGTATGTATGTCAAAAGTGTTTAGAAACCGTTCTTAATGGCATACAATAGTTTTAAATATACAAGATATAGTTTTAGGGGCCTAATGTGGGCAATAAAATCGCATTTTTAACCTTACTGTCACACCTGAACCTGACTCTATTATCTTGGAAAACAATCAATTCAATATCCATGCCTTACTGCAGAGGTCTTCAACACACGCAAATTATATGCAAATTACAACGGCGTATAACTTAAAAACTCAGGTCCTATCACTACGTCCGTCCAAAAGTTATATTTAACTGGCTAACAAAATGAAATAAAAAGCAGCACATATAAATGAACACAGTTCATAATAGCCTAAATGTAATTTTAGTCCTTTATAGGTAAAACCTGTTTATATTTCGCTTTTATTCCGCATACAAGTTCAAAATACGGCAGTGGAAAATGTTACATTGCTGAATGGTAAAGGCGAGATAAAGGCCAAACTAAAAAAACAAAACAAGAAATAACAATAAATAGCATGTATACATATCCTGATCGTGTCTGTATCTCTCTCTCCCTCTATCTTTCTGTCTCTCTCTCTCTCTCTCTCCCTCTGTCTATCTGTGTCTCTCAATTTCTCTCACACACTCTCTGTTTGTCTGTCTCTCTCACTCTCTCAAACTGTTACACCTTAGCCCATGTCTGTGTTATGTTTCTCCCTCGTTTGTTCCCTAGTGCTCCTGCCCCTCTGTTTACCTGTCATGTGTTCCCTGCCATGTGCTTGTGTTGAGTTTTTTGTACCTGTTTCCGCCCTAGCCCCGCCCTAGTCCCGTCCTAACCATTAGTGTTCTCACCTGTGTCCTGTTTGTAACCCCGCCCCCTCGTCATCCAAGCCCAGGTGTTTCTCACTCCCCTCCTGTATTTAAGCCCCTCTGTTTGAATGTTCAGTGTCGAGTCTTTTGTATTTTGTCTTTTGTATCTTGTATCCAG
Organism: Astyanax mexicanus; assembly: GCF_023375975.1. Classification (NCBI taxonomy): domain Eukaryota; kingdom Metazoa; phylum Chordata; class Actinopteri; order Characiformes; family Acestrorhamphidae; genus Astyanax; species Astyanax mexicanus. Next base: position 3,809,517 of record NC_064411.1, read on the forward strand.
TATCCTTTGTATCCAGTATCCAGTATGTATCCTTGCTACCCGTATGTTTCCTTGTCTTAGTTTCTTAGTCTGTGTTTCTAGTTTATATCATCCTAGCCTTGTTTTTGCGTTACCCGCGTTTTGTTTATTGTTTTATTTTATCTTGTATGTTTAAATAAATATATATTGCACTTACGTCCATCCCTCCCTCCTTCGTGACATAAGACTCGACCTAAAATATGGACGTAGCAAGGTGGCAGGCTACGAGGAAGGCGGACCTCGAATATCTGCGGTTCCTCGCCGAGCAAATTCGGGGAGATGAACCGCTCCCGGCGCCTCTCCTTGGCTTGGAGCTCGTCAGCCCAGCTACAGCTAAGCTAGCTAGCCTGCTAACTCCACCGCGCTCTCAAGCCCGGCCGCCTTCCAGCTCTCAAGCCCGGCCGCCTTCCAGCTCTCAAGCCCGGCCGCCTTCCAGCTCTCAAGCCCGGCCGCCTTCCAGCTCTCAAGCCCGGCCGCCTACCAGCTCTCAAGCTCGGCCGGATCCCAGCTGTACAGCCCGGCTGGATTCCGGGTTTTCGACTCCTGCTCCGGAAGCAAGCTCCGGTCCGGTGTTTTCAGCCACGCCCACTGCTGAGTCTGCGGCTCCTGTCCGGATCTTGGCGGCAGCCGCACTCTCAGCTCCCGCTGAAGCGGCTTCTTCGCCAGCAGGACCCACCGCCTCTGGATCAGCGCTGCCCGCGGCTCCCGCCGCCTCTGAATCAGCGCTGCCTGCGGCTCCGGCCGCCTTTGACTCTGTGCCCGCGGCCCCGGCCGCCTCTGACCCAGTTCCCGCGGCCCCGGCCGCCTCTGACCCAGTTCCCGCGACCCCGGCCGTCTCTGACCCAGTTCCCGCGGCCCCGGCCGCCTCTGACCCAGTTCCCGCGGCCCCGGCCGCCTCTGACTCTGTGCCTGCTGTTACCCCAGTTCTTGTGCCTGGGGGTCCAGCCTCTGCTCCTGTGCCTACTCCCAGGTCACGAGCTCCTAGACCCGCCGCGCCTGCTCAAGCCGCACCCGCCGCGCCTGCTCAAGCCGCACCCGCCGCGCCTGCTCAAGCCGCACCCGCCGCGCCTGCTCAAGCCGCACCCGCCGCGCCTGCTCAAGCCGCACCCGCCGCGCCTGCTCAAGCCGCACCCGCCGCGCCTGCTCAAGCCGCACCCGCCGCGCCTGCTCAAGCTGCACCCGCCGCGCCTGCTCAAGCACCAGCTGCTTCCGCTGCCACAGCTCCAGCTCCAGCACCTGCTGCCACAGCTCCAGCTCCAGCACCTGCTGCCACAGCTCCAGCTCCAGCACCTGCTGCCACAGCTCCAGCTCCAGCACCTGCTGCCACAGCTCCAGCTCCAGCACCTGCTGCCACAGCTCCAGCTCCAGCACCTGCTGCCACAGCTCCAGCTCCAGCAGCTCCCGCTGCTCCAGCCTCAGCTCCAGCGCCAGCAGCTCCCGCTGCTCCAGCCTCAGCTCCAGCGCCAGCAGCTCCCGCTGCTCCAGCCTCAGCTCCAGCGCCAGCAGCTCCCGCTGCTCCAGCCTCAGCTCCAGCGCCAGCAGCTCCCACTGCTCCAGCCTCAGCTCCAGCGCCAGCAGCTCCCGCTGCTCCAGCCTCAGCTCCAGCTCCAGCAGCTCCCGCTGCTCCAGCCTCAGCTCCAGCTCCAGCAGCTCCCGCTGCTCTAGCCTCAGCTCCAGCTCCAGCAGCTCCCGCTGCTCCAGCCTCAGCTCCAGCGCCAGCAGCTCCCGCTGCTCCAGCCTCAGCTCCAGCGCCAGCAGCTCCCGCTGCTCCAGCCTCAGCTCCAGCGCCAGCAGCTCCCGCTGCTCCAGCCTCAGCTCCAGCTCCAGCAGCTCCCGCTGCTCCAGCCTCAGCTCCAGCTCCAGCAGCTCCCGCTGCTCTAGCCTCAGCTCCAGCTCCAGCAGCTCCCGCTGCTCCAGCCTCAGCTCCAGCGCCAGCAGCTCCCGCTGCTCCAGCCTCAGCTCCAGCGCCAGCAGCTCCCGCTGCTCCAGCTTCAGCTCCAGCTCCAGCGCCAGCAGCTCCCGCTGCTCCAGCCTCAGCTCCAGCGCCAGCAGCTCCCGCTGCTCCAGCCTCAGCTCCAGCGCCAGCAGCTCCCGCTGCTCCAGCCTCAGCTCCAGCGCCAGCAGCTCCCGCTGCTCCAGCCTCAGCTCCAGCTCCAGCAGCTCCCGCTGCTCCAGCCTCAGCTCCAGCTCCAGCAGCTGCCGCTGCTCCAGCACCAGCAGTGCCTGCCGCCCACGTGGTACCCACTGCTCCAGACCCTGTGCCCGCGGCTCCGGCCGCCTCTGACCCTGTGCCCGCGGCTCCGGCCGCCTCTGACCCTGTGCCCGCGGCTCCGGCCGCCTCTGACCCTGTGCCCGCGGCTCCGGCCGCCTCTGACCCTGTGCCCGCGGCTCCGGCCGCCTCTGACCCTGTGCCCGCGGCTCCGGCCGCCTCTGACCCTGTGCCCGCGGCTCCGGCCGCCTCTGACCCTGTGCCCGCGGCTCCGGCCGCCTCTGACCCTGTGCCCGCGGCTCCGGCCGTCTCTGACCCTGTGCCCGCGGCTCCGGCCGCCTCTGACCCTGTGCCCGCGGCTCCGGCCGCCTCTGACCCTGTGCCCACTCCCAGAACTTTGTATACCCCCAGGCCTGCCCCAAGGCCCCCTGTCTTTGCCCCCAGAACTGTGCCCAGGCTGGCTCCTTGGACTTCCGTACAGACTTTCGCCAGTCCTGGGCACCCACCAATGTTTGTTCCCGTGTCTCTCCCTGTCCTGGTCCCGGTGTCTGTGTTTGTTCCCATTCCTGTCCCCGGTGGTTTTCCTGTTCCCGTCCCTGTCACTGTGTTTGTGTCCGTCCCTGTCCATGTAATTGTCCCAGTTTCCCTGCCCAGTCTTATCCAGTCCCAGTTCCCGGCCACTGTCCAGTCTGTGTTTCAACCCCCTGTCCAGTCTCCATTCCTGTCTAGTGTCCAACCCTCTGTCCCGTCTAAGCCCCCTGTACAGTCTTTGGTCCAGTCCTTGTCCTCTGTCCAGTCTCAGCCCTCTGTCCAGTGTAAGCCCCGTGTCCAGTCTTTTGTCAAGTCCTTGTCCCCTGTCCAGTCTCAGTCCCCAGTCCAGTCGTTTGTTCAGTCTGAGCCCCCTGTCCAGTCCCAGTCTCCGTTCCCTGTCCAGTCTCCGTCTCCTGTTCTGTCCCCTGTCCAGTCTCAGTCCCCTGTTAGGTCGTTTGTTCAGTCTGAGCCCCCTGTCAAGTCCCAGTCTCCGTTCCCTGTCCAGTCTCCGTCTCCTGTTAGGTCGTTTGTTCAGTCTCTGCCCCCTGTCCAGTCTTTTGTCCAGTCCCTGTTCCCTCTCTCTCGGCGCCTCTGGTAGTGGCGCCGTTGAGGGGGGGTAATGTTACACCTTAGCCCATGTCTGTGTTATGTTTCTCCCTCGTTTGTTCCCTAGTGCTCCTGCCCCTCTGTTTACCTGTCATGTGTTCCCTGCCATGTGCTTGTGTTGAGTTTTTTGTACCTGTTTCCGCCCTAGCCCCGCCCTAGTCCCGTCCTAACCATTAGTGTTCTCACCTGTGTCCTGTTTGTAACCCCGCCCCCTCGTCATCCAAGCCCAGGTGTTTCTCACTCCCCTCCTGTATTTAAGCCCCTCTGTTTGAATGTTCAGTGTCGAGTCTTTTGTATTTTGTCTTTTGTATCTTGTATCCAGTATCCTTTGTATCCAGTATCCAGTATGTATCCTTGCTACCCGTATGTTTCCTTGTCTTAGTTTCTTAGTCTGTGTTTCTAGTTTATATCATCCTAGCCTTGTTTTTGCGTTACCCGCGTTTTGTTTATTGTTTTATTTTATCTTGTATGTTTAAATAAATATATATTGCACTTACGTCCATCCCTCCCTCCTTCGTGACACAAACACACGCACACACACACTCTTTATCGCTGTCTCTCTCTCACTCACTCTCTCAAACACACACACACAGACACACACACTCTATCTCTCTCTCTGTCTGTCTCTGTCTCTCTCTCTGGGCCCTATTTGTAGTGACATATTTTCATCAGTTTTAAAAAAGGAAATAACGAAGGACTGACTACAGGGCCTAAAAGAGATTACATCTGCAACAGGTTTTTTCGTACATACTGCATATTACTCAAATACAATAGCTCATAACACCACCCAAACTCTAAATGAACGGACTTACTTTTCAGGAAATTGATGTTAATGATTACGATGTCTAATACTAAACGTAGTTCATGGTTGGGAGTACAGTTATAGGAGTGCTTCATAAGGTAGACCATCTGCTGGGAATTATTAGGAATAGTTTTATATCAATTATTTTTATTCAATGAATACATTTTGGCCCTATATTACTAAATAGTTATTGAGAAATTAACTATAATAGAAATAAACAATTCCACAGAGATCATAACTTTGACACGCATACTTCACAGTATATCTTGATTTGTTTTATACAAAACAAAGCCTGCATCAGTAAAGGCTTTATTTCCATTATTTATGACTGGAATTGACTGTATGTTCCTTTGGTCTCAATAACGCAGAGAAACAGTGCCACGAAGCATCGCCAGCACTCCAGACTCGGGTACAGGATCATTTCGCGCGCCCAGGAGTGCGAAATGAGGGAACGAGATACAAAATGTCCGAAAGACATAATTATATCGTAGCCATTAAGGCCTGGCCACAAGGGCTCAGATAGCAAGCAGCTCTCAGGGGTTGTGCGCAATAGGACTGCTTAAGGATGGTCAACCTGGCTTTATATAAAGTAATACTTAAATTAAATTTGTAATATTACGAGAATAAAGTCGTAGTATTTTGAGGAAAATGTAGTTTTAATCGCTTGGGCTGCAGTTTAGGAAGCGCAGAGGGAGAGAACGTTCCCACGCATTATTTTTTTTTTACATGATGTCAAAATGAAAATAAAAAGAAGCACATATGGAAATGAACACAGTCCATAGTAGCCTAAACACACACACACACACTCTGTCTGTCTGTCTTTCTCTGTCCTGTTTCAAACTTGGCGACAGGAAACACAGGTGCGCCACTGACTGATTAAAACCACTTCAACAGTCAACAGCCACACAAGATAAGCTATATTTTTTGACATTTACAAGGAGTTGAATTGAATTAATACACAGACTTAATAATTGTAGCTTAACATAATTCTGCTGTTTGAGAATTTGTCAGATGCTTATTCTCATTCTTGCTGTTTGGAAATAAAAAATTAAAAGAGAAAAGCACTACGACTAAACATAAATTAGTTTTATTTCACTTACCTATTATGTAACTGAAATTCGCTGTTATATTTTTTATATTTGAAAATAATAATAATAACAATAATAATATAAATTACAATAATTAATTACAACAATAATAATTAGTATACTAATTACAACCGCAATAATAATAATATCAATTGTTATTATTATTATTATTATTATTATTATTATTATTATTATTATTATTGTTATTATTATTATTGTATATAGCACCTTTAGTTTAAAAAAACAGCTAATACAAATAAAATTTTAATAAACTACAAGTGAAATACACAAGTTAACATAAACATAATAATACATTTAGTAAAGCAAGTGGGATCTATTTAACATGCAATTTTATCAGTGTTGTGCCAGTTGAACTAGTTCAGTTCATACATGCTCAAAGTTCACAATTTTAATTCTAAACTAGTTCAAAGTTCAGTTAATTTTACTTTTTTCGTGAAATATTCAAATAAATACTTTTTTTCACACTACAAGCGAGAAATCACTATATTTTCTTTAAAATTGCTCATTGTAAACATTTGCTCATGACACTGCAATTGTGGGTTTCTTACCAGGTGATGAAACTTGCAGCAGTACAGACAAGGTAGACCAGTTCTATACTTAGTGCAATTATATCTACCAGCATTTAATTAAAAAAAGAATATATAATATGAAATATAATATATATGATATTATATATACATATGTGTGTGTATCAAATAGAGTTTAGATTCTCTGCCCGAGCCCTCAGGCTCAAAAAAAAAAGGTCCATGATGTAGGCGTCTGTTTTTTAATGCTATTTTTATTTATATAAAGCTGTGGTGTGATCATCATAATATAGCAAAGTAACACATCAAACTGTGTTTCTGAAAAAAAAAAGTTAGAATGTAGTAATCACGCAGCTCTGGCCTGTGCAGTGCGCACACATTGACTTTCAGCGCTGTGTGTAGCTACTACTCCAAGAAAATAAAGCCTTCTGAAGTGAGGAGACAAATTACATCATGTGAGCTAAATTTGACCCAATGTGAAGGAAAGTCAGAGGTATGGACTGGAGCCAATTCAAGTTAGTTGTTGATAGTACCGCAAAGTGCCGCATCCATGCGGCGTGCTCATAGCGTGTATCCGCTCTCTGGTCTTTAAGAAGCTGTTTATTGTGGATGTTAAGCTGCTGCTTTGAGATTAGTACCACTTTAGTGGCTGTTAAATTGTTATTTGTGTTCATTTCTTTTTTTTTTTTTTTTTTTTGGTTATTTCTTTGTTTGGATTAGTCGCCCAGACTAATTTACTTTGGGATATTTGTTTTTTTTTGTTTTACTAATATTATTGTTTTTTTTGTTTGTTTTTTTGTTCTTACTGCTTCACTATTTCATTTTTATCTTTTGGAATTCGTTAGGTTATATATTTTTTCATTATTATGAGCATAGTTTAGTTAGTTATTTTTTTGTTTTTTAATTTGTATTTATTATTAAATGTTATTAGCTTATTAGTTTCTAGCTTGTTGCTAACTTCTTTGTCATTTAGCATACAGAACTTCTCACTGATCTTTTTAATGAATATTGATTTATTAATTTAATAGCCTACCTAAATATTTTAAACCAGACACTGTGATTTTTTTATGGGGTGCAGAGAGCAAGCCCATAGGCAGTAAAGTTCATCGGTCCAAAACTTCCAGCCAGACCCGAGCCCGCACTTTCTGCTGGACCCGACCCTGAGCCCAATCTAAATCCGACATGAATTTAGTAAGTATAGAGCTCAAAACTGACCTTTTAACTATAATTCTGAGATGTACTGTACTTTATCATTTCTTCTCCCATTATCTTCCGCGATCCTGCGAGGTGCGCAGCGCACCGAGTAATCCACATTTTGAGCTGTAATCGTGCAGATTTCGCTTATTCAAACAGCCCGAAAGTGTTTTTAAAAAGCAAATTTTTTTAACGCTCTACTTAATAAGAAAAAATGTCGGGTTTAATTGGGTTTCGGGCTCATAGTAACAGTATATGGGTCGGGTCAGGTCTGGCAGAACGTGCACGGGCTCAGGCTGGGTCGGGCTGGCAACAGCAGAATACAGGAGGGAGGAACTTTCTCTAGTTGCGTTTCAAAAGAGAAAACAGATGTCACTAAGTTTTCAATGGAAAATAAATTCCAACGTTCATTTACAGTGATGTCTGCCGTTCATGACACATAATGTGAAATAATTCACGTTCAAGTTCTTTATTAAAAAATGTGTTGTGTTCACGAAAAAATGAACGTTTTCAATGAACGCGTTCTTTTGAACTAGTTCACGCGCAACACTGAATTTTATGTGTATATACTGTTTAATTATGTTATATATCATTTTATATGCTTTTTATTTCCCCATTTTAAGTTTTCATGTAATCTAGCAATCTACATTTATTCATTTATTTATTTATTTATTATGATAGTTTACTTCGTATTTTTCATACCTATTTAGCGATGAACCGCAATATATTTATTTGTTGGTAACATTAACAAAAAATAGGGTGAAATAGGGTGTTCTCACATTTAGGCAGTGGCCTAATGGGACGTGATTTAAGAAAACGTGCTTAAATGGCATTGCTCTGAATTGAGGATAAGTGAAACATGCCAAATTCCCACTGCTTAAATGCCTGGCAAACTGGTATTAACTTTCACTGTAATACAACTCTGAACACAGCCCCACGAAAATGTTTTGTTTGTTTTTTGTTGCTTTTACAGCTGATCTCCAGAAACAACTCCCTGGGAGCACTCAGCTTCAGTTCCCAGACACCATTAAAAAGTGGCTTAAGTGTGCACCAGAGGAATAATATAAGGGAAGGCGGTGTTCCGCGGAATAAATAATAACAGGTTTGCTACATTGTTTTGGTTTGATTCGTATGTGAAAAGTAAACTCCGTATACTAACACTTTATATTTTCCATTTATATTTCTTTTGTTTAGGTCCAGCAGCAGCCACGTGGACACCATCTTTTTTGTTTTGTGTTTATAGTTCACAATTAATTAATAAATGAATTCATATTTTCCATAATTAATAAACACACACGCACACATACATTCTAAGTATAATTTATGTTTATGCTCCATTATTTTTACATGTATTTTTATGGTTTATAATTAAACATCATTGCATTGTTAGATCTGTTGGTGTTGTTCATTTTTATTATTACTGTTATTATTATTGTTACTATTATTATTCATATTAATAATAATAATATTACCATTGTTGTTGTAACTGTTAGTAATATTAATAATAATAATATTAATAATAATAACAATAATATCATTGTTATTATTGTTATTAATAATCATAGTAAAAAAATAACAATAACAGCAACAATACTATAATTAACAACATATAATAATGATAATATTATTAATATTATCATTATTATTATTATTATTAGAAGTAGTAGTATTATTATATTCCTGTTGCAGGAATTATTTTACGTCGAAAAAACAACCAAAACGCTAGTTACGTATGTAACTGTGGTTATGTGAATAGTGGATGACCGCCAGGGCGGTGCTTAATGTATTCCCTGCCGTGCCCACGGCGAACCGAGAGTTGTATACCAACGAAGTCACTACACGTGACACAGCGTGTGACGCAAGCGGGGTATAAATGCCCCCTGGCACTCGCTGCTCCTCCTCAAAACTTGGTTCTTCTCGCAATCCGAGTGACCAAGAACCCTGGCGGTCATCCACTATTCACATAACCACAGTTACATACGTAACTAGCGTTATGTTTCATAGTTACTGACCGCCAGGGCGGTGCTTAATGTGGATGATGCATACCAGCGATGTCACGAGGAGATTCCAGACAGAACCGCCGTAGATAAGCCCTCGGCGGCTGCCACGTTCACACTGTAGTAACGAGAGAAGGTGCATGGTGACGACCATGTGGCCGCTGCACAAATCTCTAGTAGAGACACTCCTTGAAGCGCAGCCCAAGATGTGGCGATGCCTCTGACAGAATGTCCTGTAGTCGGGGCAGGCAAAGGGCGATCTGCAGCCCTGTAGGCCCCCTGAATAACCTCCACAAGCCAGTGGGATAGCCGTTGCTTCGAAAGTGGTTTCCCCAACTTTGCAGCAGAAAAACATACAAACAGCTGGTCCGTTTGACGAACAGCCGTCGTAGCAGAAACATATGCCCGTAGAGCTCTTACAGGGCATAACTTCAGCCTCCTGGTATCAGAATCGTCCCCATAGGCTGGAAGATCAATGGTTTGGTTCACAAAAGCAGGATTCAACACCTTAGGCAGAAACGCAGCGTTCGGCCTCAGTTTCACACTGCAATCATCCAAGCCCCACTGTAAACACAGGGGGCTGATAGACAGCGCATGCAGCTCACAGCTCCGCTTTGCTGTGCAAACAGCCAACAGGAAAGCAGCCTTTAGAGAGATCCATTTCAGCTCTGCCCGCTCTAGCGGTTCAAAAGGAGCCTTGCAGAGAGCGTTCAAGACTAGCGGAAGATCCCAGGGGGGGTACCGCGGCTTACGAGGGGGAGCCAGTCTCTTAGCTCCCTTCAAAAAGGCAGTCACAAGCTTATGAGAGCCCAAGGAAGTACCGTCTGCCGGCATCACGTGACAGGCTAAGGCCGCCACGTATACCCTGAGCGTCGAAGCGGCCCTGCCTTCCTCCAGTAGCGTCTGGAGAAAGGACAAGACAGTCTGTAGTGTGCAGAGGTGTGGTACCACACCTTGGTTAATACACCAAGCTTCAAAAGCCTTCCACCTGCCCTCGTATAGAGCCCGCGTAGAAGGAGCTCTAGCATTATCGATCGTGCGTCTGACCTGGGCCGTGCACGAGTCTAATGTGCTGGTGGGCCTAAGGGCCACAGCCATAGCCGGAATTGCTCCGGACGTGGGTGCCACACCTGTCCGTTCAGCTGTGAAAGCAGGTCTGCTCGACACGGAAGTTCCCATGGAACCCCATGGAGTAATGACAGCAGCGTTGGAAACCATGCTTGATACGGCCACTTCGGGGCCACCAAGAGGACCCGATGCTGTTCCAGGCGTACTCTGTCCAATACAGCCGGAATCAGAGGCAAAGGGGGAAAGGCATAGAGCAGAGTTCTCGGCCAGCTGTGAGCCAGGGCATCCTGGCCCAATGGGCTGTATAGTGCCATCTCCGAAAACCAGAGAGGGCAGTGTGTCGTGTCTGGAGAGGCAAAGAGGTCTACTCGAGCCTCCCCGAACCGTTCCCACACCAGCTGTACCACACGCGGGTGTAGCTTCCATCGGCCTGGGTGAAGAGAACGGCGAGATAGCGCATCCGCCGTGACATTGGTGGCGCCTGTCACATGAGATGCTCTCAGAGATAACACTCTGGGGTGAGCCCACGTCCAGAGTTCTTGTGCCAGCATTAATAGCCTGCGGGACCGTGTTCCGCCGAAGTGGTTTACATGATAGACTGCTGACACATTGTCCGATCTCACCAAGATATGTCTGCCGCGGAGCACCGGGAGAAAATGTCTCAGGGCGAGCACTATGGCACGTAACTCCAGGATGTTGATGTGGTCTCGCGCCTGCCGCATGGACCAAACACCCTGCACTGCGCTGTGGTTCCAGACAGCCCCCCAGCCTGTGGCTGACGCGTCTGTAGTGATCACTTCTCTGCGAGAAGGAATCTGGCCCATCGTTACCCCTGACAGCAGGAAGGGTGCAGAGTTCCAAACATCGAGGGCAGCCAAGCACTCGCTGGTAATGCGAACGCGTGTGTGCCTGTGCCGTGCCGCATCCAGTTTCAGACTGATGAGCCACATTTGAAATGGTCGGATGTGGAGCTTCCCCAGTGCCACCACCTGCGCAGCGGCGGTGAGAAGACCTTGTAGTCGCAAAAGCCTCACATACTGCACCTTGGCGCCCCACCTGAGGCTGTAAATGGCCGATAGTATAGCCGCAGCGCGAGCTGAAGGCAGGGTGGCCAACATGCGACGTGAATCCAAGACCATGCCTAAAAAGGTTATGGACTGAGCAGGAATTAAAACACTCTTGTTCCAGTTCACCGCGAGCCCCAGCGCTTGCGTGTGCTGCAGTAATCTGAGTGTGTCTGTGTGAGCCCTCTGCTCCGAGGGGGCACACAGCAGCCAGTCGTCTAGATAGGGCAAGATTTTCAGCCCCTGAGCCATAAGGGGGGACAGGGCCGCCCGCATACATCTCGTGAACACCCTTGGTGCCAGTGAAAGGCCGAACGGTAGCACTCTGAACTGGAATACCTTGTCTCGGAAGGCGAACCTGAGAAACCGTCTGTGTTCTGGAACGATTGGAACGTGAAAGTAGGCGTCTTTGAGATCCACTAGGGTGAACCACTCCGCTTCGGAAACCGCGTGGAGAACAGTCGCGGTATGTAACATCCGGAACGGAAGAACTTTCAAAAATTTGTTCAGGCGACGGAGATCTAAGATCGGTCTCAAACCGCCGTCTTTCTTCGGAACAACAAAATAAATTGAGTAGAACCCCTCGGGGTGAACTTGAGGGTCTACTAACTCTATGGCTCCTCTGGCCAGCAGGGAGCCTATCTCCTGGGAGAGGCTTGCAGCCCGAACGGGATCCCGAACTTTGGTCACCGTAGGGCGAGAACATACTGGTGGCCGGCGGCGAAACTGCAGTCTGTAACCCACTGTCATGGTGCTCAGAGCCCACGGGTCTGAGACCATCTTTGTCCAGTAGGCCAAATGTGATGGTGAGAGCAACAGCGTCACCGGCTGTAGCACGTCAGCGGCGGTCAGCAGTGGCAGCTGCGCGCGGCTTGGAAGGGTGGGGGGGTCGCCTAGGCGCTCTCTGCGGGACCGTGGGGCCCGCGGGGCGCGGCGGCGGAGCTGCGGCTCCGAAGCGCCTCTCTCTATCGTGTCCTCGAGCCCGCTGTAGTGGGCGACGAAAACTCTGTGGTTGCCCGGTATTATGCAGCTTTCGAGCCTCCGTCAGGGAGGATCGCCGTTCCAGGGCTTCCTTGGCTGCTGGTCCGAAGAGAGACCCGGGTTTGAGAGGCACGGACCGCAGCGTAGCTCGGCAAGGTTCGGGCAGAGAGGATTGGGCCAGCCACACCTGGCGCCGAGCATGCAGGCTCGTAGCGACGAGCCGACCAGTATCGTGGGTCATGTAACCCGCGGTCAAGAGGGCTAGATTCAGAAGCTCCTCCGAGCTATTTGAGTCCTCCGTGGATGCGGGGGAATTCTGCAGCGCAATGAGCAGGATGCAGAGGGAATTCAGCAGTCTCCCCATCCGCGTCGCTGAGTTGTGCATTTTAACAACCAGCTCGTCCGTGCGCCTACACTCCGCGCTCGGGCAGCGAGGTTCCGGCCGTAGCGCTTCGTCTGGCGAAACCACCGTGGAAGCCACACAGGGATCGATCGCAGGCATGGAGGCCAGTCCATAGTCAGCTGCTCCGGCCATGGATGCTAGCAAGCGCGCCGTCTCCGTCGGCCGACCTGCCTTTTCGCTCTGAAAGGCAGCCGAGAATTCAGACACGAAGTCCTGACAAGGCGGCACCGCGAAAGCACCCGCGTCCAGGCGTTTAAACAGCGCGTTAGAGCGTACGCTCCCTGCTGCTGGTGTATCCAGGCCTAGCCTGGCTAAGGCTAACTTAAGCGTCTCTTCCACTGAAGCCCTGCGAGAGGCTGCGGGGTGTGTGTCCTCACTTCCCTTGGCTCCATCCGAAGACAGGGAGTGTGGGGGTGCAGGAGAGCTATCGGTCGGAAAAGATCCGAACCCCATCTCGTGCTCAAGAGCCGACCCTTGCGTGAAGTTCGCGTTGGAGGCAGCCGTTGAGAGAACGTCAAACTCAGCCTCCCGCCTTGGCGAAACAGACTCCTTAAACTCGACCGAGGGGCTCTCACCTGCTCGGTCCTGTGTCTGGCTGTTCATAGCTAAGATCAGATTCTTTAGCTGGTGTAACTCCGATACAACCGAGTCCACACGGTTAGAGAGAGCTCCATAGCCTTTCTTTTTTCGCGGTGGCTCTAACGAGCTATCCGCGCTCCGTTTTCCCCGAGCCTTGGGCGTTGTCGCGGGGAGGGATGCCTCGCTTCGTGCTTCCAGGCCCGCTAGCCGCTCGTGGCGGATAGCCATGGGAATCATCGCGCAGTCGATGCATGGGTCAGTGAGCGCTTCGCGCAGATGGTCCAAGCCCAGGCACGACGGGCACAGTCGGTGTCCGTCGTCGGGCTCCAGGACGGCCTGGCAGTGCATGCAGCTAATCGAGGATAGCATAGCAGCGCTAGGTAGGCCGCGGCTCCGGGAGGGGCGGACAGCCGCTCGCGGTGGCCGCTGGTTCGCTTCGGGCGTCGAGCGCCTCGCTGCCCGCTAAGTCACTCGGTGTACCGAGCACCAGCTAGCTGAAGCAGATAGCTCACGAGGAGTTTACGCTAGTTAGAGCTACGGTTGAGAGTACTCACCGTGTCAGGCTCCGGCAAAAAAACACAGCAGTGCTGATAGCCGCTCGGCTGATAGCTACTCGTGGGGCCGCTAACCTCTGGCTAACCCCGGCGTCGAGCGATACGTAGCCGGCTAAATGAACTCGGTGTACCGAGCACTAGCTAGCTAGGGCAGATAGCTCGCGAGGCGTAACGCTAGTAGAGCTAAGGAGAGAGTACTCACCGTGTCGGCTCCGGCGAAGACACCACAGTGTAGATAGCCGCTCGTGGGGGCGTTAGCTGAGGCTAATCCCAGCGCCGAGCGCTTCGCTGCGGTCAAAGTGAACTCGGTGTACCGAGCGTACGATAGCTGAGGCAGCGGACAGGTACTGAAGCTAGGTTAGAACCAGGGAGTCCTCACTGGTTTCGAGCTTCGACGGGAAATGCACAGTAGCCCCAAGCTTCGTGTGGGTACTGGCGACGAGTAATCCAAAATAGGAGAAGAAAAGAGATGATGAAAAAGATGATGAAAAAACAGCTCTAGAGGTCGGAATCCGAGCTCTGAAGCGAGCTGCACTCAATCGGTTCTGGGCGAGAAGAAAAAGAGGAGGAGCAGCGAGTGCCAGGGGGCATTTATACCCCGCTTGCGTCACACGCTGTGTCACGTGTAGTGACTTCGTTGGTATACAACTCTCGGTTCGCCGTGGGCACGGCAGGGAATACATTAAGCACCGCCCTGGCGGTCAGTAACTATGAAACATAACCGACAATAATCAGATGGATTATATAATGGTTGAAAGGGGGATGATTTGCCGTCTGCTTTCAAACGGTTTTCGACGTTGATTCAACGTTGATCAGTATGGGCACATTTGCGTTGAATCAACGTCTGAAATCGACGTTGTTTCAATGGTTCTTTGTTGACGGTTCAACGGTGAATCAACGTGAGTCCCTTTGCTATCTGGGTAGCTACTTTAGGTAATGTTAACTACTTTATTTAAGTGTGGAATGTTTTAGCTAGCTACTTTAGGTAATGTTAACTACTTTATTTAAGTGTGGAATGTTTTAGCTAGCTACTTTAGGTAATTTAAACTACTTTATTTCAGTGTGGAATGTTTTAGCTAGCTAGGTAAGCTAATGTTTACTTTATTTCAAAGTGGAAAGATTTAGCTAGTTAGGTTAGCTCATTTTAACTACTTTATTTCAGTGTGGAATATTGTAGTTAGCCAGGTTAACTAATGTTTAATTTAATTGAAAGTGGAAAGATCTAACTAGCTAGGTTAGCTAATGTTAACTATATTTCAGTTTGGAATGTTTCAGCTAGCTAGGTTAGCTAATGTTAACTATATTTCAGTTTGGAATGTTTCAGCTAGCTAGGTCAGCTAATGTTAACTACTTTATTTAAGTGCGTTAGCTAGGTTAGCTAATGTTTAATTTATTTGAAAGTGGAAAGATTTAGCTAGCTAGGTTAGCTAATGTTAACTACTTTTATAAGTGTGGAATGTTTTAGCTAGCAAGGTTAGCTGATGTTTGGTAATGTCAACTACGTTTCAGTGTGGAATGATTTAGCTAGCTAGAGTAACTAATGTTAACTACTTTACCTCATTGTGGAATGAATAATAAGCAATCTAAACGTCATTTCTTAAGTAAGTGTAGCGCCATCTTGTCCCAGCACTGAAAGTGATGTCTCGAGGTTGGTTCTCCAACGCCTTACATATAAATAACTATTAGCCTACACTGGTTCCTTAATGGATAATAAAACCCAAACCAAAAATAGATGCAAAGAGGGCACCTTTGTATTGCCCCTGGGTGTAATAATACTGGGTGTAGTATAATTTTATAGGGTTAGCCGCAATGCTAGGGTTAGTAGCGAGCATTTTCTACACGAAGACTATGGAGGAGAGGGTTTTTGAAACCATTGGGTTTCTAAGAATCAGATCAAAACCCTGTTCAGCTTCGTCTTCATCGATAGTCTCGACAAACAACACGTTTTTTCCTTAACGGTGACCGAAAGCAATGTACTTGGGCTCTTCAACCAACCAACCTTGTGATGTCACCTGCTGTTCCACGAAGTTTGCCCATCACTGAAGCTGGTCTTGATATCATGGCCTTTCTGCATAGAATAGTGGATGATAACCAGAGAATGCAGCAACAGATGTTGGACCTGCATAGGCGTCTCGACGCCAGTGCTGCCCTGCCACACTTACTGTCTCGACCGCCATCTGCCCTTCCTCCTTCTCTTCAGAGGTCTGCCCCACATCCACCACTGCGTCCTATTAAGCAAGAAAATGATTGGTCCCAGTCTTTTGGGCCACCAACGCCTGCACAACCTAGCGCAAATATGTTGCCTCCAGGAGATGACGTAGACTGGCCATTGCCTCCACCCCCCATAGCAGAGGAAGCGGAGCAGCTAGCCCCTCCAGCAAAGGACTTAATGGAAGAGCTTACAGCACGCCTGAGGGAAATGCACCCAATTCAGCCATGCCCTGTGCTGCCTCAATCTCCACTGCCAGTACCCAGGGTACCAACACCAGAGTATTGTCAACCATACATGCCATCAGAGTCAGAGTTTGGTGAGCCAATATCTGCACCCCAAAGGGAGACTTTGTACCGTGGGCCCAAAGCAAAAATCCCTCCTTTCTCTAAAGGCGATCCAAGGGAGTTTGCGAGGCTGAAGGATGCATTGGAGAATCTGCTGCCAAGGGACGCAACGGAGCGTTTCAAGTTCCAGATATTGGTGGATCACTTAAAGTATGAAGATGCTCTGCTCATTGCCGATTCATACACCAACTCCCCTCAACCCTACACGGATACTATGGCCAGCCTAACAGAGCACTACGGGCAGGCACACCAGCTGGCCCTTAGGCATATCACGGACCTGATGGATGCCCAGAGCGTTGCACACAGCGACACCAAAGGCTTCAAGAGGTTCGCTCTCCAAGTAAGATCACTGGTGGGCCTGTTGAATCAGCTTGGGAAGAGTGGACAGACCGAGCTCTGCTGTGGCTCACACATATCCCGGCTCCTGTCTAAGTTGCCACAGGACATGAGGGCGGAGTTTAAGAGGTTCCTGTACCCGCAGCAGGTCACCATACCAACCCTCCTGCACTTCCCTGACTGGCTCAATTGCGAATTGAAGATGCAGCAGTCTATGTGTGAGCCCGGGACCATGATGAGGACAGCAAGACAAAGTCCAGGACTGGCCATCACCAAGATAGCAAGGGTGCCAAAGTCACTAGCATCTTGCACACCACAGATCAGCCTGAGAATGCCCCAGTAGGAGCCCCGCCAACCTCCAATGCCAAGCAGGCAGAGAAAACCACATATTGCCCCTACTGCAACCACAACCAGCACTTCCTTGACCAATGTGCTAACTTCAAGCTGCTCACTGTGGAGCAGAAGACAGCGTGGGTCAAGACTAACCACAGATGCTGGCGCTGTGGCAGACTTATGGGTGAAGAGTATGCTGCAGCACAGAGAGACGCCTCTCGAAATATCCAGAGTGTGCAGCAGCGTACTGTGCAGAGATTGACAAGCTGGAGAAGGCCAGGTACGCAATCAAGGTGCCAGAAGAGGAGCTCAAGAGTGCAGCAGAATCGTGGTACATCCCGCACCACATGGTGTCCCACAACGGCAAGAACAGGATTGTCTTTCTGTTCATTCGTGTACAAGGGAGACAACCTGAACGAACTGCTGCTGCCAGGCCCTACTCTGAGCTCCAGCCTGATCGGCGTCCTACTGCGCTTCAGAGAACATGGCGTTGCAGTAAGTAGCGATATCAAGGGCATGTTTCATCAGGTGAGGCTACTCCCCGAAGACAGGCCCTTGCTTTGCTTTCTGTGGCGCAACCTGGAAACAGAGAAACCACCTAACACCTACGTCTGGCAAGTCTTACCATTCGGCACAACATGTCGCCTTACATATAAATAACTATTAGCCTACACTGGTTCCTTAATGGATAATAAAACCCAAACCAAAAATAGATGCAAAGAGGGCACCTTTGTATTGCCCCTGGGTGTAATAATACTGGGTGTAGTATAATTTTATAGGGTTAGCCGCAATGCTAGGGTTAGTAGCGAGCATTTTCTACACGAAGACTATGGAGGAGAGGGTTTTTGAAACCATTGGGTTTCTAAGAATCAGATCAAAACCCTGTTCAGCTTCGTCTTCATCGATAGTCTCGACAAACAACACGTTTTTTCCTTAACGGTGACCGAAAGCAATGTACTTGGGCTCTTCAACCAACCAACCTTGTGATGTCACCTGCTGTTCCACGAAGTTTGCCCATCACTGAAGCTGGTCTTGATATCATGGCCTTTCTGCATAGAATAGTGGATGATAACCAGAGAATGCAGCAACAGATGTTGGACCTGCATAGGCGTCTCGACGCCAGTGCTGCCCTGCCACACTTACTGTCTCGACCGCCATCTGCCCTTCCTCCTTCTCTTCAGAGGTCTGCCCCACATCCACCACTGCGTCCTATTAAGCAAGAAAATGATTGGTCCCAGTCTTTTGGGCCACCAACGCCTGCACAACCTAGCGCAAATATGTTGCCTCCAGGAGATGACGTAGACTGGCCATTGCCTCCACCCCCCATAGCAGAGGAAGCGGAGCAGCTAGCCCCTCCAGCAAAGGACTTAATGGAAGAGCTTACAGCACGCCTGAGGGAAATAGAGAAACCACCTAACACCTACGTCTGGCAAGTCTTACCATTCGGCACAACATGTAGCCCCTGCTGTGCTACCTTCGCGCTGCAGAAGCATGTCTTTGAACACAGCCAACAAGACGAGGATGTTCGGGTGGCCATAGAGAAGTCATTCTATGTGGATAACTGCCTCCAGAGTCTTGCCTCTGTGGACGAAGCTAGACAGTTCGGGGACAAGATCACCTCACTGTTGGCATCTGGAGGATTCGAGCTGTGTCAATGGGCAAGTAATGTCCCTGACTCGATCAGCCATTTGCCAAAGGAAGCCAGGTCAGAGAGCATCGAGCTATGGCTCAACGAGTCCAGTGCTGACCCACAGGAGCTAGCTCTAGGGCTCCATTGGCTCTGCCAATCGGATACCTTGCGGTACAAGTACCAGATGCCGGACCATCCTATGCCCACCATGAGGAACATATACAGAGTCCTGGCCCGCTTGTATGATCCCTTGGTATTCATTGTCCCTTACACAACATGAGCCAAAGTCCTAGTGCAGCACTTGTGGGACAAGCGAAGGGAGTGGGATGATCCATCACTTCCTGATGATGTGCTGCAACCCTGGCTGGAATGGGAAGAGGAGTTGCAGCATCTACCCCGGTGCTACGTGAGTCGTGAGCTGGACATCTCAAGCTGCAAGAGAGACCTACATGTGTTTGCAGATGATTCTGAAAAAGCCTATGGCTCTGTAGCCTACCTGAGAACAAAGAGTCCTGATGGCCAAGTGGAGGTGTCCTTCTTGTCTGCAAGATCACGAGTGGCCCCAAAATAGCAGCTGTCAATGCCCAGGCTCAAGTTGTGTGCTGCACTGAACGGAGCTCAGCTGGCTTCCCTTCTGCAGCGAGAGCTCACATTGCCCATCATTGAAGTCGTGCTGTGGACCGATTCCACCACAGTCCTTACCTGGCTCCATTCCGACTCCTGCCGCTATAAAGTGTTTGTCGGGACACGAGTAGCTGAGATCCAGGACCTGACTGATGTCCATGCATGGAGGTACGTGGATTCGGCCAATAATCCAGCTGACGACATCACGCAGGCAAGACGCTGCTAGAGTTAAGCCACAACAGCAGGTGGAACAAAGGCCCCGGTTTCCTGCAGCAGTCACCAGACTTCTGGCCTACAACACCCACCCCAGTGCAACAGGAGGACACTGCTAAGCTGCAGAAACCTACAGTCTGCTGCCTCAACACGACTACTCGGAGCTCTTCACCTCCTACTGCTCACCAGTTCTCCTCCCTCAAAGACATGGTCGAAGCAGTCCCGCCACGGGGCGGCCACTAACCAGGCCAGTGTCTCTGCTGAGGACTACAGAGATGCAGAGCGAGAAGTTCTGAGACAAGCCCAACAGGAGAGCTTCTCGGAGGAGTTTGACCTGCTACGTGCCGGCAAGCCAGTGTCAACGACCAGCCGTCTACGTGCTCTAGCCCCAGAGTACGACCACACTGTGTGTCCCATCCGTGTCGGAGGGAGGCTTCGCCGCAGCGACCAACTCACTCCCTCAAGCCATCTACACTGAGCCTGATCAGCTGAGCCGCCGCCGCTGGAAGCATGCTCAGGTGTTAGCAGAGCAGTTCTGGAGCCAATTCATCCAGCGCTACCTCCCATCACTGCAGACCAGGTCCAAGTGGAACAAGGACCCATCGCAGCTGCAACTGGGAACCGTCACGATGGTGGTGGACCCCCAACTGCCAAGGGCTCTGTGGCTTGTTGGTCGTGTCACCAGCGTCATCCCAGGGACAGACGGACGAGTCCGCACTGCTATTGTCAAGGTGAAGGAGAAGACCTACACCAGGCCCTTAAGCAAGTGACAAATTTGATGGGACAAATTTGGGGGCGGCTGTGACAAAGGGTCTGACTAGGGTGCCAGATAGATGTTTTATTAGTAATAGGATCAGCCAATCAGAGCGCACCTCCTCCTGTGCACGCATGTGAATGATGCATGCACCTTTAATATTCTAGAGAGTTTTGGGGAGAGGTCGCCATCTTTCACTGCTTTGTACACATTATTTGTTAGAAGTTTATTACTTATCTTGTGTCTTGTGTGCGTCCAGAAACGTGAGTACACTTCCTTATTATGTGTTTTTATGCTGTCTGGTGTATTATAGGCAGGATTTATGTTTAAACCTTGCTTCATTTAAATCACGGAGGTAACTTTCTACCGCGAGTTACCCGCGAGGTTACTGTGCTTAATGTTTATTTGATGTCTTCATATTGTGCATATTCATGCTTATGATGTTTGTGTAAAATGGTTATTTGTTATCTTTATTTAGTGAGCTATGATGGGAAACAGTGGCATTTCTGACTTATTCTTAACTAGTAAATGTAGAATTTGGTATTTAGCTTAGGTCAAGCTATTTCATATTTGTTTGTAAGCTACAGGATATACTGATGCTAATTTCTTTATTATTGTATTATGGAGTAATTTCTCCTTTGTTATTTGTTTCATTTTCTTTCAGAAAACCACAAACACACACACACACACATAATTAACACAAGTATTGTACTTCTAGTGATTTATTATTTACAATAAATCTCCAATAAGCCCCCCGGGAACATCTTCGTGTGCATTCTAACCTATGCCCCTCAGTGGCCACAACTTTCCTCAAAGAACTATTTATTCATCATAACAACTTGTACAAACTGACATGTTTCATGTACACTTTAATAGTGCAATTTAACAAAATTAAAATCACCTTATATCTATCGAGGAAATTGTAATTCATTCATTAATGATAATAGCTTGTAGTGTTACCACTAACAGGACCCACTTACACCACAACTTACGTGACTTTGAAGCTCGGATGGTTTGAATACTTCAGGTAAAGGAGAAATCTGTTGTGAAACTGACTTGTATTGAAACATGATGAGTACGAATAGTTGATTAACCCACCTCAATTCTTCCCCAGTATTCCCAAATACAGTGCTTTTATCCAATGCTACCAGCAGATTTACAATACTAGCGATATGGACCATAGCGTTACTCATGCAAAGAAATGGACATTTTTTTACACCTTTGACAAGCTCAGAGTAGCGCCACACTTCATCAGTAGAATTCTGAGAACCCAAAATTTTAAATGAGGCACTGAGTGCTATGAAAAATGCACAGGTAGTTTATATAAAAAAGACACATTACATTGGATTTAGGGGGACAGATTTCAAAATTATGTCACTAAAAAATGCAATAATATTAGAGATATTTCCAACAACATCTGGAATTATTTCCACGTAATTCGTTTTGCAACTACAACTCCTGGGGGTGAATGGAGGTGGGCTGTTAAAAAAACATCCATTTCACAACGGATTTCTCCTTTGGGTGGCAGTTAATATTTACCAAATAATAACATAAGTCAGTCTCAGGATGGATAGGTTACAGGTCACAGAATGGTTATCAACCATATTGTGAGAAAACACGCTGAGATTGCAGGTCTTGCAATATAAAAGCCTTTTATTGAAACACACACATGAGTAAATATAGAGGTGAAGCAATACAAAGATAATAGTTGGTACTGGATAAAAACAATCAATTAACTAAATGAATTGGATATTCTTAGTAACTTTGGAGATAAAACAAGCGAAATATGATATCTAATAGGGGTGTCATGATTACCACCGAAATGATCAGATTTATCAGTTTATCCTGCAGCGTGGGCTGTTCTGGTGTATGAGTTACTCACAGGTAAAATTACTGCTGCTTCTCAGATATTCCTCATCTCCTGTTTCTCTACAAGACAGTTTTTAATCTCGCTCACCTCACCTGCGCAGGAGCGCACGCTCTTCTGGGAGGCTACCACGGGAAAATCTGGACACTGTATTATATACAGTAAGTGAAACAGCATTAATAATCAGCATCTTACATGAAGATAACTGATGGGTATTATGTAACAGCCTGAGTTCTCTGCTCTGCTCCTAAACTACAGCTTAAGCAGTAAGAATTAAATTTATCTAAAATAATACTAATATATCTCCTCTCCTAATATTAGGACTTTAATCTCGAAGCAAACTGTTTTTATTTTTAAGAGTGGCCCTAAAATGCTGTGGCACATGCGCAAACTTAAACATTCAAATTGGGAATGTAATTGGGTACAGGTGTTTACAAGGTGGTTGTTCATCTTTGTATCTGATTATCCACCTCATTCAATCAGACAGAAATTGAATTCGGAATGGCCTCAATCAGACTACTCCATTGAGGTGTTTACATGGACATGCTCTATTCTGATTGAGCCAGTAATCCGATTGTTAACGGATTATTAGGCTGCATGTAAATGCACCCAGTGTGAGATGACTCCTGCTTAAAACCCTTCCCACAGTCTGAGCAGTGATGCGGTTTCTATCTTGTGTGAATTCGCTGGTGTTTTTTGAGATCACTCTGTGTAGTAAAACACTTCCCACAGTCTGAGCAGTGATACGGTTTCTCTCCTGTGTGAATGCGCTGGTGATTTTTAAGATTACCCTGTTTATTAAAATTCTTCCCACAGTCTGAACAGTAATACGGTTTCTCTCCTGTGTGAATGCGCTGGTGATTTTTGAGATTACTCTGTGTAATAAAACACTTCCCACAGTCTGAGCAGTGATACGGTTTCTCTCCTGTGTGAATGCGCTGATGATTTTTAAGAATACTCTGTTGATTAAAACTCTTCCCACAATCTGAACAGTGATACGGTTTCTCTCCTGTGTGAATGTGCTGGTGTATTTTGAGATTACTCAGTTTAGTAAAACTATTCCCGCAGTCTGAGCAGTGATACGGTTTCTCTCCTGTGTGAATGCGCTGGTGAACTTTGAGATGACTCTGTGCAGTAAATCTCCTTCCACAGTCTGAGCAGTGATGTAGTTTTTCTCCTGTGTGAATGCGCTGGTGTTTTTTGAGATCACTCGGTTGAGTAAAACTCTTGACAGAGTGCTGATGTTTCTCCATGTCGGGACTTGGCTTTATTAGTCTTTTAAATGTAGCAAATAATTTGTGTGTTCTGGAGATTCTTCTAGACGGCTTGTGCTTCACCTCTTTCAGCAGTTTAACATTGCTCTTAGTTAAATATCCTGGTTGTTGATGATGAATCAGTAGAATATTTTAACTTCTGGAAAACACAAACAAAAATGCCATTGAATATTAAAATACAAGCAGATCAATAAACTGAAGTGAACTGCATGAATCAGTTACACTTTACAGACAAAACTACTGGGACATCTTCATATTACCATAAAAGCTTCTTAATCGGAAACTTGAAAAACGACACACATTAGTTCGAATCACATTGCCGATGCTTGATTCGTTCTACGCTGATCACATGACCAATGATGTCCAAAGCTTTTTCCTTTAAACCAATTTATAAAAATTTCCACACATTAACAAAAGACAGTAGTCCAAATCAATGCTTCACAAACATGAACTCCTGATATCAGTTAATTATTTTCCACCACATAAGCTTCAGGCTAACAGTAATATGCGCTCCTGAGTTCAAGATGTGGTTTTTGGAAATTTAGATCAAAATTCTTTAAATATAAAAACACAAATGAAAATTTGGTGAGAAATGTAAATGTAATTGTGCTTTTTACCCAGAAAAACTGCAGCTCCACATCAATGGCTTAACTGATTTCAATCAATATTGCGTACACGGTGGCGTATCACAGCATCGAGTCGAAGCCCAACTTCATCTGCAGAGCCAGAGAGCAGCATAAGCTCTACACCAGCAGATTCAGAGCAGCAGCTCCAAGACCTGCTGCAGTTTTACAAAAGCTGTTACCCACAATTTCATCAACTCTTAACTAAATGTTACTAAAGCCTGTAAACCAGCTATCTGAACGAAATGTTGTTTTTGGTCATTTTACATCAGCTCTCTCTAGCTAATGAATTAACATTTTCCCTGAATTTTCCATTCCTTAAATATCATCACTTCTTATTAGTTTCCCTGGAAATGTAGCTATACGCTTAGTGAATAATAACGTCAGCATTTCACATATAGTGTTTTCTTTTTCCTGCATATGTAATATTATTAGCAGTGAGGCCGGTTTGGAACGTATATGCTTTAGAGAGAGAGTGACGTCTCGACCCACTCTCGTGTTTTTACGTTCTAGAAATGAGATCATGTTACGTTCTCCCTCTTCAGAACAAAGTAAAAAAGCCTGTGAGAAAAAAGCTGTGATTTGTCTTTAGATGTGGGAGGGAGTCAGACTTCAGTCTGTTAAAAGTCTTGTAATCGTGTAGTTGTACAGACAGTATAACAGACTACACTGCTCAACATCACCAGACTGAGAGAGTTTTCACCTGTTTAAATACTTTGATTTGATTTGATGATATTTAGATACTTTGAATGATCCTCTGTGAAGAAGAAGAATAATCCAAATCGTGATCTGACCGGAGCTCTACAGCCAGTGTCATATCTCTGATAGTCCCATCACACTCTGTACTGCTGTGCTGTGAGGTCAGTTCATTGCGCTGTAGCATTAGCTAAACGCTAGCATTAATCTAATTACGAAACTTAAACAATCTCCTAATTCAGCGGATCCATTGATGTTCAGGAGGAAAAAGGCACAGATTAAAACGTGCAGAATCCTAAACGTGAATTTAGCACAGAATGTGATAAAGGGGAGTTTTTTAAAATGCCTGTTTTTTTTGTGCCATTTACAAAAACAGTTCAGACATGGAACCCCAAATATGGAAATAAACAACATGTCACAGACTTCACAATGATGCAACTAAAAAGGCCTATAGGCTCTTTTCACACGGCTGCCATTTCTAATTGAAAGTGAGCCTGTGATGGGAGGAGGTAGAAGTAAGTCCACACTCAACAATGGTGTGGAGCACATATCTTCAGCTCTTTACCACATTTAACCACGAATAATCTAGAAAAAAGGGCTGAAGAGGGATGTTTATTAACAAGAACAGTTTTGTTAAAAGAATACAGCAACTGTTTAGAGGAGTACATCACTAATACTGAAGGAGTGTTAAGGTTTTAGCCAACATTAGCTAACTTCGCTAATGCTAGCTATCTGGCGCTGGCCCGACTCTCCAAGCCCGGTGAACAGTGCTGCTAATGCTGCTAACCCGACTCTATAAAGCCTGGTGAACATTATTTAACTATATAAATATAATATTCTGGAAACCTTAGTTCTTTTAAAAAAAAAATCTAAAGCATTAGCAGCACTTTTGACAATTAATTACTAGCTAACCTAGCTTTAATTTATAAGTTATAACTAGCTAACCTAGCTTTTTAAAATATATAAATTATTATTATATTCTAAATTATTATAACTAGGTAACCTAGCTTTATTTTATACATTATAACTATCTAACCTAGTTTTAATTTAAATACCTAACCTAGACTTAATTTATAAGTTATAACTAGCTAACCTGCAGCACTGGTCACCGGGCTTGGAGAGTCGAGCTAGCCCCAGCTAGCTAGCATTAGCGAGGTTATCTAATGTTGGATAAAACCTTAACACTCCTTATATAATATAAGTGATGTACCCCTCTGCTGTATCCTTTTAACAAAACTGCTCTTTTTAATAAACATCCCTCTTCAGCCCTTTTTTCTAGATCGTTCGTGGTTAAACGTGGTAAGAGCTGAAGACATGTGCTCCAGAACTGAACATTTAACGTTACATTAATTAAATAAACAGAACCACAACATACCTGCACATACACAACCAAAATAATCCCAGACGATTATTAAGCATCTGAAACTGCACATATATCTATAAAATATGAAACAGAAGTAAATACAGCACATGAACACACATTTTCAGGCTCAGTCACATGTAGTGCTTTGGCGCTGAAACGGCTGTACCTCAGAGCTGATAACCCGACCGGGGCAGAAATAATTAATTATTAGGCAAAATATGCTTCAATACCCGCTAAAAATGCACAGAAGAGTGACTAGAACTGATATAAGAGCTCATTTTTCCAAGAAATTTTTCTCAAAAATACTTATTTTTGTTTAAAACAGCCCTTTTTCACGGAGCTCCTCAGCTCTGTTTACCTCCTGTGCTGTATTCAAGCTCCTCTGGAGCTACGGGGGGCGCGGAGGGACAACTAATAAATAAAAACACGCAGTTCTCTTGTTGGTGCAGGGAATTGTAGTTCAAAATAAAATCACAGAAAAATAATGACCTTCTTACTGTTACAACACATCAACCAACCTCCAACAAGAAAAAGAGAAACTTCTCCATACCTTCTGTAGTTCAGCTGACCCTGCTCTTCCTCCGGCGCTCCAGCTACAGACCCCGGAAGCTCAGCCTCATCCGGGTTATGTAGAGCCCCGCCCCCTCCCCCGCTATATCACATTATACCCCATCACCGCTAGAGGGAGCCCGCGAGGGAGTCCTCAATGCATGGAGCTGAATGGAGCTAATCAGCTAAAACTCTCATTTAAAACACTGTATAACTACTTCTCTGGAGTTTTCCTTTAATTTTACAAAGTAGAACAAAGTATTTCACTAAAATAGGAAAGAAAACATACCTCTATATTTCCATTTTCTAAAACTAATGTTTTTATTCAGTATATTTAATAGCATTACTGCTACTGATGCTGGAGTTACATACAGAGCTAATTTAAAATGATTAAAACTGCAGTTTATAAGCTTTAACAATTATATCTGCATAATGAAACAGTTATATTTGTTCTGTTTTGGAGAAATGAGTAAAAAAAATCTATAAAGTATCAAACATTTATTTTTATGTTGTCTTTTTTTTTACATTATTAATGTTTTATACTTTTTAGAATAAAAAAAATGTTTTATACATTTCAGACTCTGTCGAGTGGCTTGAGATTCAGAGAAGATTCTGAAGTGAGCTTTTTCCTCTATAGAGATTCTCTGATTGCTCCTTGCTCCTCTATAATTCCAACAAATAGCACTTACTAATAATTACTATGGAAAGGTCAGTGTTGTTATTTGAGTACCTATTGTGACTTTGATTCCAGTAGACCTTTTTTTTAAATCTAAATTTCATTTACATTTTTGTTGCATTTACCTTTTTGATGTCCTGCAGATTTTAACAAAAGCAGATCATACTGCAGCAAATCTTTTGTCTAATTTTAACTCACTTGATGAATATTCAAATATACAAATTTAAATAAATAATAGCAATAATTGTGCCTGTGAATTCAGGCACTGATCATGTTTAACAGCCTCTGCTCAACATTGATAACAGGTGAAAGACATTTAAGAATCTCTAAATGTGACAGAGTGTCTCCAATTGTATTAGAGTTTCTTACACATCATCATCCTATGCTCTATTATGCACCATCGTGCCAGTTGGTGCTTGAACCTGCTTATTGCCGCTTGCAGCTATATTTAGTTTTAAAACTTGCGTTTGCATATGAATATCAAGTGTGAAGTACCCTTCTATACAGAAATCAGGATGGTCCATTGTGATGTCAGAGAGTGATTTTACAGGGAGGAGCTGTGAATGACCTCAATTTATGGAAAGCTTTCAGAATACATAAATAGAAAGACTTCAGAGCAACAAACAAGATCTGCTGCAGTACGATCTCCTTTTCAAGAATCTGCAGGACATCAAGAAGGTAAATGCAAAGAAAATGTAACCATAATATTTTAAATTAAATTTAGATAAAACAAAATTTCTACCAGAATCAATGTCACAATTGGTGCTCTAACAACAGCACTGATCTTTCCATAGTAATTAGTAAGTGCAATTTTTTTTGTTATTTGAATAGACACTATCAACCAAACACATTTTGCTGAAAAATCTGTGCACAAATTTGGACTACAGAATTATGCATGAGTGTAGTAGTCTATGTGTAATGAAAGGCAGGTGTAATTCTCCCTCCAGTACTGGTCTGTGGAGCAGTTGAACTGTATTCTCTGGAGTGATTGTTCTCCATCCAATACATGACCTCACTAATTCTCTTGGTGCTGAATAAACTCATATCCTATTAGCAATGCTCCAAAATCCAGTAGAAAGCCTTCTATGCACAGTAGGAACTTTATTCTATTAAAAGCATGATAAGCTTCAGTTAATACTCCTGATTTTAGAAGAATGGACAGCTGTGCCAATACTTTATCAGCCTCATTTGGTACTTTGTAAAAATGCATGGGCTTTGTATTGGTCTTTTGTCCTCATTTGACTCTTTCCATTAATTTCATTTTTAAAAATATATTTTACAATAGTAATTAGTATGTGGTATTTGTTGGGGCAGTTTGAAGTGACTCTAACAACTACAATACATGTTGCTGGTAAACCTGTTGACATCTCTTATAGAGTGCCACTCTAACTGTAGCCATCTTACCTGAACTGAAATGTAAGTGCAAACAAGTTGAGGCATCACTTGAAGTTTACCATCAACAGTGAGGACCAAGTCCATCTGGTACAACTTTGGCATTTATTACATACAGTGTTAAAAAGGTTTTTGAACAGTGTTAACTTACATGGTAAATTTTGTCAGTACAAAATTGTTTGAATATCTATGGTGACCATCACAAAGTGAAGCATTGATTATTTAATACAAGGAGTAAGTGCTTCTCTTTGGGGTGGTCGAAATGGTATTATTGATCAATTAAGTGAAAGCTCACTTTATTCAGTTCATTATCAGTAATTGAAGTTTATTATTCAATTTTAACTTAAATATGGACTACTTAATTGCATAATAATATATACCAATATAACTAGCCAAATTAAGAATCACTTGTTAACATAGGGTTTCTTGGTGTAAAACAGTCTTACATATTGAAAGAATCCTGAAGATGGATCTTTTGTTAAATTGTTAAAAAGAAATGTCACAATTTCTACTTTTACCATAGTTCTGACCTTTGAGTAAAATTTGGTAAGTTCTATTTGTTGGGGTAGTTTTAAGTGGCTCAAGCAACCAGATGTGTTTGTCTTATATTTCTACACAGAACCTGATATAATCTGGCCCAAATAGTCTCAACATCAGTAACTTCTTCCTTTAATATGTACAAAACTTTCTGTCAAAATTGGCTAATATTTTGTAGTAGAATGAGAATGCTTGCTGGACGCATTTTGAAAAAGTAAAAAAAAAAAAAGTTTTTATCATTCTATAAACAAATAAACTCTTTAACCAATCTTATTTATTTTACAATTAATTAGTTTGAAACTGATTTTTGCATATGAATTCAAATGCTTTTACAAGTGTGAAGTACCCTTCTATACAGAAATCAGGATGGTCCATTGTGATGTCAGAGAGTGATTTTACAGGGAGTAGGTGTGAATGACCTCAATTTATGGAAAGCTTTCAGAATACATAAATAGTAAGACTTTAGACAAGGTGAGCAACACACAAGATCTGCTGCAGTACGATCTCCTTTTCAAGAATCTGCAGGACATCAAGAAGGTAAATGTAAGGAAAATGTAACCATAATATTTTAAATGAATTTTAGATAAAATGTTTGTACTGGATTTGTATTTGTATAAATGTTTGATACTTTATAGAATAAAAATTGTACGACTATATAGAAAAAAACAGAACAACCATAACTGTTTCAGCACCACAGAGATAATTGTTAAATCTTATAAACTGCAGTTTTAATCATTTAAATGAGCTCTGGGTGTAACTCCAGCATCAGTAGCAGTAATGCTAGTAAATCTACTGAATAAAAAGATTAGCTGTAGAAAATGGAAATATAGGGGTACGTTTTTATTTCTATTTCAGTGAAATACTTTGGTCTACTTTGTAAAATTATAGGAAAACCCAGAGAAGTAGTTATACAGTGTTTTAAATGAGAGTTTTAGGAGTGGGCGGGGCTCTCCATAACCCGGATGAGGCTGAGCTTCATGGAGAGGACCTTTGTGATTCTAGCAACACTTGCCCAGAATCCAAAAAGATTTTCTGTCAAAATAAACGCCCCATTAAAAATTTATAAAAATCAGTTTTGAGTCTGTAAATAAAATACAATAAACTAGTTTGAGAAAATAAAAAGCGTAAAACCAACTAAAAGCTTTTTGAAACTGAAACATATTAAATAATATAGATAATAAAAGAAAAGGTAAGAAATTGTTCTAAAACTAGTGTTGGTTGAAAAGACAGTTTTGTGCTGGCACTTTATTAATATATTCTGAATCAGGACACAACTCTTTAATAAAAGAAAAGAAAAAATTTCTTTGAGCTACTGACAGCATGTTTTATTCTAGGCGAATAGTAAAAATCGGTGACATTTAGAAGTTTGTCTGTAATATATGATGCTGGTTGTTAAATTGTGTAATTTATTAACAAGGTAAAGTTGCTCAAAGAGTGATGTCATAATGTTTCTTTTCTTCTGTATTGTTCTTTATTCATATTACTTATCTTTATTGCAGTGTTATTATTATTATTATTATTATTATTATTATTATTATTATTATTATTATTATTATTATTATGATGACTGAAAGTATCAGTTAAGGGCCAGCAGGAAACTATAATCCACAGTAATGGTTTTAAGTGGGATTTGTTTTTTCTTTCATTTGCTAAATTTTTTATTGTTTATTATTGCAGTAAAATAGCAAGTTTTCTGGTAAATTAGCAAATCAATGTTATTTAAAAAAAAACACTAGTGAAATTCCACCTCTTACCTGACCTTCTCCTCGCTAAAATCACTTCTTTTTAAATTTTATATTTCTACAAGGGGACTTTTATTTTGACGGGAAAGTCACGGATCTGTTCCTCCCGCAGCGCCGGAGGAAGAGCAGGATCAGAAGGTATGGAGAAGTTTCTCTCTCTCTCTCTCTCTGTTCTACATTCACTCCTACACCAACACCACCTTCAGCACCTTCAGCATGTGCAGCATTTACACCACCAGCACTGGATCTTCTCCTAGCTCTGCTCAGCAGTCTGACTCTGACCCACAGACACAGGAGGGGGGTTTGAGTAGGGGGTCGTGGAGCTGGGGATGGGGGGGCTTTACAGATCATACACAGGATAACGGAGCCTCACACTCCTGCCCCCCCTCCCCCACATCACTAACACACACCTGAGATAAACCTGAACTAAATCTAAGATAAATGTGGGTTAAATCTGATCTGGATCCGTCATAAAATCAGGGTCTCCAAACGCACAGTGGTCCAGTCTCAGCATGGATCTGCTTCTGGGTTCGGACTGATAGCAGATCAGAACCAGGACAGATTTTACAGCGTTTATTACTGTTGTAAGTGTAACAGAGTAATAAAATACCTTTGTTTTATATGAACTTCATAAAATGAGGCACTTTAATGCTGTTAAATGAAGTTTTGGCGGCCCCTGCTGTTTAGTGGTGAACTGCAGTTACGCTACGTTTGGTCTTTCTGAGCCACCGTACCTCAGCAGCGGTCTGTGTGTTTCTGTGCTGCGGGTAGGTGCTGAGCTCCGTGTTTTATGAATAAATAGTGGTTAAAAACATGTTTTAAGTTAAAAATACTGCTATTATTATTATTATTATTATTATTATTATTATTATTATTATTATTATTTGAGAGTTTTTTATTTATTTACTCAGCAGTATATCAGCTAATCCTATTATTATTAATATTATTATTTAATAAGAAATATTTGTATTTATTTATTCAGCTCGGTCTTAACTGCAAAAGCCACTCCAGTAAAAATAAAGTAAGAAAAGTACATATTGTTTCATCACATGTAATGCAGGATGCACAGTTAATTGATGTACACTTATTAAAAGTGTTATCTGTATTTTACTGTTTTACCCAGCAACTCTACAGTCAAACCTCTAAAATCCACTGATTTTTTTTATTCTCCTAGTATAAATCATGCTGTCAGTGGCTAAAATAAATATATATTTTTCTTTATAATTCTACTTGTATTAAAGAATTATGTGTTCTGGATCAGAATAGTATCATAATGTACCTGCGCTAAACGGTATTTCTCAGCAACACAAGCTTAAAATAGACATTACAAACAATTCAAACAAGAACCTGATTTCAGCTTTGTGAGGCCGGGTAGCTAATGTTAGCTAGCTAGGTAAAGGTACAAATGTTTTTTAATCGGTATCTAATGTTATCAAGCTAAAGTTCAAGCATTTTTTAACGTTAGCTAGTTAGCCTAAGTTACCAGATTTTTTTAAACCAGTAGCTAACAATATCTAGCTACCTAGCTAAAGTTACCAGTTAAGCTACCAGCTAAACACTGCTGCCTATTCACTAAGTACTTAGTATTTTCACCATAGCGATGCTCTTGCCAATATGACAAAACACTAAAATAAATAAATTTCAAGACAATACACCACTGCAACAAAATTAATATTTAATTGTATTATTTTATACGATATATGGCACACCCATAACTGAGATATTTAATAATACAGTAATTTTAGTCAGATTTGTAACAGAAGTCAATGATCCAGAATGTCAGGATATTAATAATGTACTCTGAGTATCTCCATGTATCCAGGATTAACCCCTTTGTTTCTCACCTGAAAGAAAAAAACATATAATTTCTAGAACATAAAAACAGAAAAGTGTTGGTCGAGAGACAGCGTGAATGAAAGCGAGAGAGAACATTCTCCACTGTCTCCTTCTGTTCCTTGCACAAAGGAGGAGGTAGCGATCCTGCTGCTGGGTTGTTGCCCTCTTGTGGACTCCTCCACGTCTCCTGGTGTACTGGCCTGTCTACAGGGGGGTATTCCAGAAATTTTTGCCCAAGCTGACTCATTTGCTTTGCTGCTGCTGAATTGCTTTTATGTCTGAATATGATTTTATACTCTGCATACGCAGACATTAATATTTCCTGCTCAATAGGGGTGAAATATGATGCCTTGTGCTTTCCCTCATTCATTTTCATGGTCAATCCCTGTTTCAGCGCTCCGTTGAGAATGCCTGTTTGTAGGTAGCCGTGAGCGTGCTTCAGCTGAGTTTAACCTAATCAGAGTTGAGTAACCTAACTCTGATCAGCTGCTGTGGAACTGAAAACTCTGAGTATGACACGGTGAGGTAAGTCAACTCGGAGTTCAGGGTTAGGTTTGGAGTTTGTTGAACCCGCTTTCTGGAATACCCCCCTGGTATCTGCTCCATGTTGTAGACACTGTGCTGACAAACAGCAAACCTTCTTTCCACAACTGGCATTGATGTGCCATCCTGTATGAGCTGCACTACCTGAGCCACTTGTGTGGATTGTACAGTCTCTCTCATGCTACCACGAATGTGAAAGCACCACCAACATTCAAAAGTGACCAAAACATCAGCCAGAAAGCATAAGTACTGAAGTGGTCTTTGGTCCCCACCTGCAGAACGACTCCTTTGCTGAGTATGTTTTGTAAATTCAAATTGATTGTTGTCAATCAGTGTGGACAGTTGAATTTCACAGAAGTTTGATTTACTTGGAGTTATATTGTGTTTAAGTGTTCCCAATTTTTTTAGAAGTGTATATATATATATATATATATATATATATATATATATATATATATATATATATATATATATATTTGCCATCCAGATGCACTTGAACTCC
The DNA here is from genome assembly GCF_023375975.1 of Astyanax mexicanus. Classification (NCBI taxonomy): domain Eukaryota; kingdom Metazoa; phylum Chordata; class Actinopteri; order Characiformes; family Acestrorhamphidae; genus Astyanax; species Astyanax mexicanus. Next base: position 3,843,202 of record NC_064411.1, read on the forward strand.
AAAAGAGAAATTTAAGTGAAATCAGAATAAAGGTAAATAAAGTTTTGAACCATTTGTAGTTTGATTTTTAGTAGGTAAAAAAAAAAATATATATTGTGTATTAGGTCATATCGCCCGTCTCTATGTGAAATGCTGAAATACACTTCATGGGTTAAAATAGTCATATCGCTTTTCAAATCTACAGATTTTCATTTACTAAATGTGTAGCTACATTTCCAAGTCAACCAATAAGAAGTGATCATATTTAAGGTGGAATTGAAATTTCAGGGAAAATGTTAATTCATTAGCTAGGCTGAGCTAACGTAAAATGACTAAAAACAAGATACATATTGTTCAGATAGCTGGTTTACAGGCTTTAGTAACATTTAGTTAAAGTTGATGAATTTGTGGGTAACTCTAGCTTCTGTAAAACTGCAGCAGGTCTGGGAGCTGCTGCTCTGAATCTGCTGGTGTAGAGCTTCTGCTGCTCTCTGGCTCTGCAGATGAAGTTGGGCTTCGACCCGATGCTGAGATACGTCACCATGTCCGCTATATTGATTTAGTAAAAAAATCAGTTAAGCCATTGACATAAATCTTAACCGAGTTTCATTTTTGTTTTTTTATATGTAAACGAGTTTGATCTACATATACAAAAAAAAGTTCTTCACTTCAGGAGTGCATAATCACTGTCAGCCTGATGCTAATGTGGAGGAAAATAATGAACTGTTATCAGGAATAGTAAAAAAAAAAAATCAGGATTGTGAAGCATTGATTTGGATTACTGTCTGATTAATTTGTGTGGAAACTTTTATAATTTAATGTAATTTTCTGTTTACGTCCTTTTAATTAAGAACGTCTAATTCTCACCGAAATATTGAAAAACAAATGAAAATTTACATTTTAAAATCTAATAATTGACCACTATTAAGAAAACAGTAAATAATAAGCAAATCATATCGTGTGACACTGGCAGCCAGGTTGCTTTCTATAACTTTGAATATAGAAAGTGAAGAATAGAGATGTACAGCAAGTCAGGAAATTACAGATAAAGATATTTATAAGATAAAATGAGACACCTTTATTGTAAACAAAAAAGGAGCCAACATAGTACAGTATTAATAGTATGGATTAGTGCATTTCAGTGTAAAGTGAGATACTAAAGTAGTAGTCCAACATGGTATTCAGTAGTGGACAGCAGCAGAGTTTATTCTACATATATTTTGCGTCTGCAGCCTGCTGACAGTCTACTGCAGAACGAGCTAAACTTCATATTATAATGTGTGTAGCGGGCAGAGGTGTGGGGAAGGTTTTAATGAATATTTTCTAATGCTGCTGCCCCAAATATTCCTCTAGGTTAGGTGTAGAGGGGAGGACTTTTATTTTGACAGCCATCGATTGGCAGAGCGTTACCTCATGCTGCTTGTAGTCTCGCGGGACCTGCACAAAGTAGCGTTTGGTCTCGTGGCGGCAGGTACAAGCTCCGGTCGGGAAAGCTTTGTTTTAAAATAACTCATTGGAAGACAGTTTTATCGTGCTTATTGACTGGAAGAGACTAAAGGAACACATGGTGGATTTTTCAATGGGCACTGTGTGTGTGTGTGTGTGTGTGTGTTTGTGTGTGTTTGTGTGTGTTTGTGTGTGTGTGTGTGTGTGTGTGTGTTTGTGAGAGAGAGAAGGCTTGTTCGACTTAACCCGGCGCTGCGCAGTCCGATCGCCGCCTGGCTCGGTATGGTGCATGCTGGTTAGTTTTTTTTGTCCGACTTGCGTCTGCGCCTTCATCACGTGACGATGACTTCCGGCGTTATAGTCCCGCGAGTGAAATCTGCCTGCAGCCGTCTGACCCAGGCGCTGCAGTTGCTTCCCACCAACTGCGGGAGCCTAGAGCCGCCCTGATGACGACAGAGCTTAATCCCCATTGGTTAGAAGATCCACCGACACCTATCACGTGTGAATCTTTTTATTTTAAAATATATATCTCCTCTAAAACCCCTTAAAAAACACAGTATTTACACTGTCATATCTAGTAGCAAGACAGTTCATTTTCATGCAGTATTCAAAAATATTTATTTGTTCATAATCTGCATTTTATATCATAATAAAGCTCAACTGCTATCATTTTTACTGTTTTATAAAGCGCCCTGAACTGCTCTTATTAATTATCTTTAAACCTACATAACTATTATACTGAGATCTACTTTTCTTTTCTTCTATTGTTTTTGTGTTGTGAAATGCGCTAAACAATTAAAGCTGTGTACATGAGCATGATGTATTTATTTCCAAGAACAAAGGACAGAAAAGCTGGTCTGCAAATAAAAAATTAATCCCATTATTAATTTAGTGCTACACAATACATCTGTAACATGACAGTATGTTTTGTGAATATTTATAACAAGTTTTTATCTCAATTTAATAACACTCATGTTATCTCTGTTTCACTTTTGCGATTTTATTCACACCAGAAGTAAACAAACAGCGCATTCATCGCGAGATCCTGTGTTGTTCACGTGGGCTGCAGGTGGAGACTGTCCGACCTGACTTCTCCGCTCCTCCACCCCGCCCACCTGCACGCGGCTGCTCTCGCTGACCAGCAAGGCGAGGCGCAGCCGCATCTCGAACAAGCCTAGAGTGAGAGAGAGAGAGAGAGAGAGAGAGAGAGAGAGAGAGAGAGAGAGAGAGAGGAAGGAATCCATATTTTAAGCAGGTATGGCTTGCTGGTGTTAATGTTATATTGTCGTAATTTGAACTACAGTTGATTTAATTACTAGCTTTAGGTGGTGTACTGGGCATAAATATTAGTATCTATTAAAAGCTTAAGTTTACTCGTAATTTTCAGTTGATTAAAAGAAGATCTGTTTTATTTCAAAGTGAATGTGGGAGCACCAGGAGTCAGCTGGGGGTGTGTAGCTGCTGAGTGGTGGGTAAAGTTTGTTTTACTTAATTACTCCATGTGACATAGGTAGCTAATTGTGTGTTCATGCTTTTATATAGTGTTTGCCTTGATGCTGAAGGTGCTGTGAAGGAGATTGAGTTCTGGCCTTCACATTTACTACTAATTGGTATGTATTATCTGACTGGTTACTTATTTATGTAGTAAACAGTAGCTAACACAGTGAATAAGTGGAGTGGTACAGCCATTGATAGTAGCCACTGTTTTTCTTCCCTGTGTTTTTTTAGTGTATTGGCTCTGCATTAATTAATTTTTAGAGTTTAAACTAAAATGAAATTAAGTTAATATAAATAAATATAGACTATTGACCCAGGGTTGCCCTAGTCCATCATACCATATTTATCTGGTGCCTTCCAGTATAGCTTCAACGTGTGCTTTAACCTCTTACTGCAGAAGCGCACTCTAGCAGGCCTGTTCTGACTGTGTAAAGTAGAATGCTTAAGAGCGTCAAATATTCTAAACACACCGACCAACTAACCCACTCATATTCTTTAGTAACTACTTTAACTACCTGCATGCAAATTTACAGTCATCTACATGAAACCAGTTGCCAGAAATCTCTTAACTGAAAACAGCCTGTTTTTTTTTTTTTACATTGTTTACATGGGAACACGCCTCCCCAAAAAATAGCCTTATAAAATATTATTAGTATGTAAAATTACATCAGATTACATTATAGGAAATTCACTTACTATCACAGCATCCACAATACAGCACTGAACCGCAGATAAAATATCCATAAAGTCCTTTATTCTCCTGCTCACTTCTCCTCACAAACATGCGTTTAGTTTCAGCGCAACCGCAATGTCATATTCTCAAGCTCCTAGCGACCACACAATGTAATGTTTTCATATAAATTTGTACGTGAATACAAAGCTAAGGATGTCCTCTTCTAGATTCTGTGGTGTTTATTGTTCCACAAACCACTATTTTTCTTGAGTGATCGTCATTTGCACCAGTGGCATATCCAATCAAATCAGGTCGTAGCCTTTCTCCAGGGTCCTAAAAGTGATTGACACCTATTGCAACCAATAGTCCACCCCCAGACGAAAACACTGATATGTAATTTGCGCTGATTGGTCTCCTAATAGCTGGTGGTGGGGCATTCCAAACCGTCACCACGTGGTGAGCTGTCACAAAAAAAAATAAAACACTCCAAGCTCCAAAGCGCACACAGCGCGCAAATATCTTTTTGTAATTTCATCAAAAATATTAATATTAATTTGAGATGGACTTACATTAATTTATTTTATTTCAAACAAACAAAAAAAATATTAAACTCTTGTTGTATAGAGACAGATTTTTCTCTATCAGATTAGGGGCGCTCTGGAGAGGTTTTGAAGCCTTTGGTGACTCCTGGTGGACACCTAATATAATGCAGTGTAGCTTCTCAGTGCTTTCATGTAATTTTTCCAAATTTTGTAATTTGTAAGTCAAGACCCTACTGAATAAGGAACTGTAGAGAATTTCACCACCAACATCACAAACATCCATACACACATGGTAAACTCCAAATATAACAGGTGTTTATATATATATATACATTTTCTTCTGCATTTGATGTTCTCAAATAAAACCTAAATAATTGAAATTAAAGTCTGGAAGTGAACTATTGTTTAGTTCCAAGTGTCTATTTCCGTTTAAGCCCTGAATGGTCTCTGTGTTGTATGTAAAACTTACAAAAAATTAGCATAAAATTGGATCTGCAGGGTTAACTTGGTTTGTGAAAAGTAGTTGGTCCTTTTGGATTACAGTTTCAACCCCTTCTTGATAAATTTAATTTGCAGTGTCACAGTTTTTGTGTAAATCTTATTTTGAGGGTATTGTGGTTTGATTGTAGTGGTGTATTATTTTTTATAGATTTTCTTTTATTTATTTTGGGGATTTTGTGTGCTAGTTGGTGGGTTGAAAGTAAAATTAATAACAGGTTAAATTTACTTAAGTGTTACCAAGCGAGAGTACCTAAACTACTGGGACCAGTATTGTTATAGGCCCAGATTTTAATGTATGTGAAGTCTTATATCTAGGGATTTTATAGGTAACAGTGATTGTATGAGTGTCCTGAAAAAAGTGTTTAGCATTTATTAATCTCTTCTTGTGGTAGATGCTTATAATCACTATATATATATATATATATATATATATATATATATATATATATATATATATATATATATATATAGGCTGCTCAAAAAAATAAAGGGAACACTCAAATAACACATCCTAGATCTGAATGAATGAAATATTCTCATTGAATACTTTGTTCTGTACAAAGTTGAATGTGCTGACAACAAAATCACATAAAAATCATCAATGGAAATCAAATTTATTAACCAATGGAGGCCTGGATTTGGAGCCACACACAAAATTAAAGTGAAAAAAACACACTACAGGCTGATCCAACTTTAATGTAATGTCCTTAAAACAAGTCAAAATGAGGCTCAGTATTGTGTGTGGCCTACACGTGCCTGTATGACCTCCCTACAACGCCTGGGCATGCTCCTGATGAGGTGGCGGATGGTCTCCTGAGGGATCTCCTCCCAGACCTGGACTAAAGCATCCGCCAACTCCTGGACAGTCTGTGGTGCAACGTGACGTTGGTGGATGGAGCGAGACATGATGTCCCAGATGTGCTCAATCGGATTCAGGTCTGGGGAACGGGCGGGCCAGTCCATAGCTTCAATGCCTTCATCTTGCAGGAACTGCTGACACACTCCAGCCACATGAGGTCTAGCATTATCCTGCATTAGGAGGAACCCAGGGCCAACCGCACCAGCATATGGTCTCACAAGGGGTCTGAGGATCTCATCTCGGTACCTAATGGCAGTCAGGCTACCTCTGGTGAGCACATGGAGGGCTGTGCGGCCCTCCAAAGAAATGCCACCCCACACCATTACTGACCCACTGCCAAACCGGTCATGCTAAAGGATGTTGCAGGCAGCAGACCGCTCTCCACGGCGTCTCCAGACTCTGTCACGTCTGTCATGTGCTCAGTGTGAACCTGCTTTCATCTGTGAAGAGCACAAGGCGCCAGTGGCGAATTTGCCAATCCTGGTGTTCTCTGGCAAATGCCAAGCGTCCTGCACGGTGTTGGGCTGTGAGCACAACCCCCATCTGTGGACGTCGGGCCCTCATACCATCCTCATGGAGTCGGTTTCTAACCGTTTGTGCAGACACATGCACATTTGTGGCCTGCTGGAGGTCATTTTGCAGGGCTCTGGCAGTGCTCCTCCTGTTCCTTCTTGCACAAAGGCGGAGGTAGCGGTCCTGCTGCTGGGTTGTTGCCCTCCTACGGCCTCCTCCACGTCTCCTGGTGTACTGGCCTGTCCCCTGGTAGCGCCTCCAGCCTCTGGACACTACGCTGACAGACACAGCAAACCTTCTTGCCACAGCTCGCATTGATGTGCCATCCTGGATGAGCTGCACTACCTGAGCCACTTGTGTGGGTTGTAGAGTCCGTCTCATGCTACCACGAGTGTGAAAGCACCACCAACATTCAAAACTGACCAAAACATCAGCCAGACAGCATAGGTTCTGAGAAGTGGTCTGTGGTCCCCACCTGCAGAACCACTCCTTTATTGAGTGTGTCTTGCTAATTGCCAATAATTTCCACCTGTTGTCTATTCCATTTGCACAACAGCAGGTGAAATTGATTGTCAATCAGTGTTGCTTCCTAAGTGGACAGTTTAATTTCACAGAAGTTTGATTTACTTGGAGTTATATTGTGTATATATTTGAGTGTTCCCTTTATTTTTTTGAGCAGTGTGTATATATATATATATATATATATATATATATTTTTTTTTTTCTTTTTAATTGAAGGTGATTTGTCCTGTTAAGTGTGTCTGACACACAAAAAACAATAAATGTGTTCTTAAACATCAGCCTCATTTCGTTCCTGTGTGCCTTATTACATTTCAATTAGGTGGGTTGTTAAGTCATCAAATAAGGTACCAGGGGTCACATGTGTATGGATCTACAATGAGACAAAAGAATAGAAGCTTTTATGGTAATATAAAGGTGTCCCAATATTTTCTATATAGTGTAACTGATTGAGGTAGTTCTCTTCAGTCAATTGACCAGCTTTTATTTTAATATACTAAATTATTTCTTTTTTTTCTTTTCAGAAATTAAAATATTATAGGATTTCTCCTGAAATCTATGAAAGAGGTGAAGCACAAGCCATCCTGAAGAATCTGCAGAACACGCAGAAATTGTTTGATACATTTAACAGACAGAGGAAACAGCAAAGTCCTGACATGGAGAAACATCAGCACTCTGTCAAGAGTTTCACTAAACAGAGTGATCTCAAACTGCATCAGCGCATTCACACAGGAGAGAAACCGTATCACTGCTCAGACTGTGGGAAGAGTTTTAATAGACCGGGGACTCTAAAACTGCATCAGCGCATTCACACAGGAGAGAAACCGTATCACTGCTCAGACTGTGGGAAGAGTTTTACTCAACAGAGTACTCTCAAAAATCACCAGCGCATTCACACAGGAGAGAAACCGTATCAGTGCTCAGACTGTGGAAAGAGTTTTACTCAAAAGAATGAGCTCAAAAATCACCAGCGCGTTCACACAGGAGAGAAACCGTATCACTGCTCAGACTGTGGGAAGAGTTTTACTGAAAAGAGTAATCTCAGAAGACACCAGCGCATTCACACAGGAGAGAAACCGTATCACTGCTCAGACTGTGGGAAGAGTTTTAATCAACAGAGTAAACTCAAACTGCACCAGCACATTCACACAGGAGAGAAACTGTATCAGTGCTCAGACTGTGGGAAGAGTTTTACTCAAAAGATTGAGCTCAAAAATCACCAGCGCATTCACACAGGAGAGAAACCGTATCACTGCTCAGAGTGTGGAAAGAGTTTTAATCAACAGAGTACTCTCAAAATACATCAGCGCATTCACACAGGAGAGAAACCGTATCACTGCTCAGACTGTGGGAAGAGTTTTAATCGACAGTGTACTCTCAAAAATCACCAGCGCATTCACACAGGTGAGAAACCGTATTACTGCTCAGACTGTGGGAAGAATTTTACTGAACAGTGTACTCTCAAAATACACCAGCGCATTCACACAGGAGAGAAACCGTATCACTGCTCAGACTGTGGGAAGAGTTTTACTACACAGAGTAATCTCAAAAATCACCAGCGCATTCACACAGGAGAGAAACCGTATTACTGCTCAGACTGTGGGAAGAGTTTTACTCAACAGAATCATCTCCAAAAACACAAGTGCAGTAACACAGGAGAGAAAACTATCCCAAATTTGTTCCACGGCAGTTAAAAGTGCAAATCCTAAGTCTTTCAGACAGAACACCTTATGTATTACTCTGTCACTTGGGACACGTTCCACCAGAAACAAACATGAACTGAATTTAACAATCGATTTCACAGGTTCAGCAAAATTATTCTTATCCAGGGATGATGTTTATTGAATTTCATGTTATGTTTTCTCGTATGTTTGATATTCCAGAACATTCTTCGTGAGACAGAGCTCAGTTTTTAGGGTAGTTACAGTAAGAGTTCAGTTCTGAAGAAGGGAATGTCTTTCAAGTACGAACTACGGCATTGCCAGAGCTTGCTCCAGACATTAGATTAGCATTAGATTAACATAGTCTTTAACATTTAGATGTCATAGTTGTTAGGAGTAGAGTAGGATTCTTGCAACTAAATGATTTTGTTGCTGGAACACCCACTACACCCACTTTACCTATTTTTGGTGGCCTAATGTAATTTAATAACTTTCCCCACCTGAACACACACATACCACAAACCCCATCCAGGATGCACTGGAATTAGAATAAAAGCCTTTGATAAGTCTTTTCACAAATCAAACCTAAATTTCAAATGACATGATCACTTTTTCATCTCTCCAGTCCTCTCAAGAGACCTAAATGCTAGTTGGGTAAACCTTGTACATTTTTTGTCATTCCTCCAGCGAACACTAATTCAGACAACCGTCAAACTTTGGACTTCTACGACCTTAAATAGTCACCATCTGTGATTGTCTCCCAAATGAGGTGGACCAACAGTGCCATCACCAGGACGAAGACCCGACTGCCATTATAATACTATATAATTCAACTTGCTAAAATCCACAGAAACGCAATCCACAAAGAGTTACTGCAATTTAAGAGTTTATGCTTGGTTATTCCTGCAAAGCATTGAGAAAATAAGACTCGTTTAGTTAAAAGAAATGTTCAAAGCTTTGGATTCCATTCCCAGCCTTGTAAGCTGAAATTCTGTGGTGTAAACTGATCTCTCTCACACCCGTCATAAATTCTGATCAACAGGCTAAGAGCCAGGCGAAGAGAATTTCTCACAAAGCAGAACAAATAAGAATATACATTAACTAAATAAAAAGTTATTTTACAGAATATTTACTAAATAATATGCCACTTCTAGTGTATGGGTATAGATGCTGTCCTGATTAAATTTTCATACACAGTCAAGTCTGAATCAACAAGGTTTAACTAGCATTTGATAATTTTGCTTTATTTGGTTATCAGTGGTTTAACCATGTTTGTATTATCTTTTCAATTATTTAATTGGGTTTAAATAGAAACAAGACTCTTTATTTCTTTTTTGACAAGGACCATACATTGTTTCTTACTTCAGGATTATCTGGAATGTTACCAACCTATTTGTAGGAAAACCACATAATTTACATTTATTTAGACTCAATTCTAAGATTGTTTTCCTTGAATTTATCCTCATGAATTGGTACGCTGAATATTGTATTTTGATCCATTGTTTGATTGAGTTTTCTTTTGGTTTGGTCTATTAATTAAAAAAATATGAAATCTCAGAAATTGCTCCAAAACCAATGAAAACACAGACACGTAGGTTGCTCCTCCCCAAAAGCCCACAGAGCCAATGGTAGCCTTAAGGTTAAAACAGATTCAGTCAGAGAGTGACAGACAGAGTAGTGGTGAAGAATGAAAGTGGAGAGTGTCCAGGATTACGGATGGATCAGTTCAGTTCAGTCTTGAGTGGTAGTTGAAGAGTTTCGAGGTTAGCTTAGCATTTTAGCTTCAATTTAGCGATAGCTTAGCATTCTTAGTGCAACTCATTTAACCTTCTTTAAGCATATTAATACTAGCATTCTAAAGCAATTTTACGATCTACGAAGCCACGCATTATGCATACTAAGTTTCAGCTGAATAGAGATCGTCAGGCTCAACCCAGAAGCCACCAGTCTGGAAGCGACCAGCAAGCAAGCTGAGAGCGAAGGGATTTTCCTGTGGGTTCTGAAGGGGCTCCGTGCTGACACCAGGAAGTCAAACCATCTTGCAGACAGACTCACGTGATTCTTTCTCAGGGTGAAGAAACAGACGACCACGCTACAGACGGACGGCACCAATGCAGGCCCACTTTAACATCTCAGAGTAAGGCAGAGCTGGTAAATGGTTTTGTTGGTCATGGTTTGGTTGAATCCTTTATAAATCTCCCTGTAGTATAGATAACTTCTTTTCAGTTGCTTGGTTGTAAATAAGAACTGGCTTAAAATAACTTAGTTCATCCTTTAGAAATCCCCACTTAATAATTTTCATTAATCTGACAAGTTATTCCTTTCTATACCGATATTATAACATGTTTTTATTTTAATTCTCATTTATCTTCATACACTGTGATTTGATATCTAATGGCTACATTTATGACATTTTAATGGATTATTTACTCGTATCTGTGTGATTTAATAAAATTCTTTTTAAATTACAAAACCTTTAATTTCAGTGTGTTTTCTAGATAATTTGGTTATGAAAATGACTGTTCCCGGTAGAAGAAGACACGCCCCTTATATGTCATTAATTAATTGATTAATTAACTAAACTAACTAATTAACTAATTCAATTAATTTAACATCTTAATTAGAACCAGGTATTAAACTGCTGAGCTCACTACACTGAACAGATTTTAATTTAGTTACGCATTCTATACATGTAAGAGTGCATGAAAACATTCTGCCAGATTTCTGAAGCTTTTTATAAAAGCACTTCATCAATATCTGCTTCTTGGCACCATCCAGTACCACACAATTTTTTTGAATTTTGAGTACTCTCAAAATACATCAGCGCATTCACACAGGAGAGAAACCGTATCACTGCTCAGACTGTGGGAAGAGTTTTAATCGACAGTGTACTCTCAAAAATCACCAGCGCATTCACACAGGTGAGAAACCGTATTACTGCTCAGACTGTGGGAAGAATTTTACTGAACAGTGTACTCTCAAAATACACCAGCGCATTCACACAGGAGAGAAACCGTATCACTGCTCAGACTGTGGGAAGAGTTTTACTACACAGAGTAATCTCAAAAATCACCAGCGCATTCACACAGGAGAGAAACCGTATTACTGCTCAGACTGTGGGAAGAGTTTTACTCAACAGAATCATCTCCAAAAACACAAGTGCAGTAACACAGGAGAGAAAACTATCCCAAATTTGTTCCACGGCAGTTAAAAGTGCAAATCCTAAGTCTTTCAGACAGAACACCTTATGTATTACTCTGTCACTTGGGACACGTTCCACCAGAAACAAACATGAACTGAATTTAACAATTGATTTCACAGGTTCAGCAAAATTATTCTTATCCAGGGATGATGTTTATTGAATTTCATGTTATGTTTTCTCGTATGTTTGATATTCCAGAACATTCTTCGTGAGACAGAGCTCAGTTTTTAGGGTAGTTACAGTAAGAGTTCAGTTCTGAAGAAGGGAATGTCTTTCAAGTACGAACTACGGCATTGCCAGAGCTTGCTCCAGACATTAGATTAGCATTAGATTAACATAGTCTTTAACATTTAGATGTCATAGTTGTTAGGAGTAGAGTAGGATTCTTGCAACTAAATGATTTTGTT